>NW_027332027.1:0-686765 GCF_048418815.1 Hemitrygon akajei | reverse complement strand
ACACCCGCTAAATCGATTATCTCAACATAATAATTTCAGACTTTCACAAGATGACAAAATCTGTGTAGAACGAGCCCCACAAATGAATGTGGGGGTTTCAGCGTGTTTGGGCTGCGCATGGATTTGGTGATGCGCACCAATTTGACGATGCACATGGATTTGGTGATGCGCACCAATTTGACGATGCACATGGATTTGGTGATATTCGCTGATCTGGGCTGCCTTTTCGATCATGGGATACACATAGATTTGGTGAGTTGACGGATCAAAATTTGCGTGCGGATTATTAATGTCGAGTCTACCATTTTCTCAATTACTTTTATTGATTGTCACTCAGGGAAAATGTGATGTACAAGTGGCGGAGTCCGTGGGTTTCGGGTTCGCACTGAATTGGCGATTGCGCAATTTTATTTTTTCTCGTCAAATATCGGTTGTACACGGTCTTGTGGTTCATAAGGATCTGGGGTTGTGAATGGATTTAGGAGCGTTCTCTAATAAAGGGTTGCAAACTGTTTTAGGGGAGTGCTCCGATATCGGGGTGCGCACCTTTTTGGGGATAGCAAATTTAGGGTAGTTAGCGAATATGTGAGTCTCCACGTTTTTGTGAGTGCATATCGATTTGGTGGGATTTTGGGATACGTTGTGGTTTTCTCTGTTAAGACAGCCATTTTGTGTTTGGGTCATCTAATATGCCTGTGGGGTGCTCTCGTATTTGAGGATGTGCGCAGATTTGGGGGTGCGGACGGATTTTAGTGATCAGATATTAAGAGTGTAGTCTTCAATATGGGCTGCACACGGATTTGGGTTGACACGCAGATTTGGGTGTTTCGCCGATCTGCAAAAGGATTTTGGCTTTCTAACCTGGAGATGGTCATTTTCTGAATTGATTGAAATGTTTGCTTGTCTGGGATAATCCATTATGCATCTCGGGTGTCAGCGGGTTTGGGGAGCGCACCGAATTTGGGTTTGCGCAGATTTAGGGCTGCTTCGGCATATATGGGTGCCAACTGATTTGCGATGCGAACAGATTTTGTGAAAATAGCGGATTTGGGGGTACATACAGATCTGGACTCTTTAGGAGAGTTTCCGCGAGGAAGTGTGCACATTGATCGGTGGATTTGGAACCACATACGTATTTGATGGTGCTTTCTGATTGGGAAGTTGCACAAGCTTAGGAATGTATCAACCAATATAGTTGCACAGGACGTCAGTATGAATCTGGGGTGCACACGGGTGCCTGGCGATTGGGGATGAGATCAGGTTTAGGTAGGGGTCGGCGCAAATGGGTGCACATTAATTTGTTGGAGTCGGTCGATTTGGGGTTGTGGTGAATCTCAAAGTCAGACTCAGAGTGAATCTCCATCCACACCGTCCCATTACACTTTCCCGGGGTCAGACACAGAGTGAGTCTCCATCCTCACCGTCCCATCACAAACTACCGGGGTCAGACACTGAGTGAACCTCCACCCAAACCGTCCCATCACACACTCCCGGGGTCAGACACAGAGTGAATCTCCATCCACACCGGACCATCACAAAAACCCGGGGTCAGACAGAAAGTGAATCTCCATACACACCGGCCCATCATACTTTCCCGGCGTCAGACACAGAGTGAATCTCCATCCACACCTTCCCATCACAAAAGACCGGGGTCAGACACAGAGTGAATCTCCATCCAAATCGTCCCAACACACTTTCCCGGGGTCAGACACAGAGTGAATCTCCATCCACACCGTCCCATCACAAACTCCCGGGGTAAGACACAGAGTGAATCTCCATCCACACAGTCCCCCCATAAACTCTCGGGGTCAGACACCGAGTGAATCTCCCTCCTCACCGTCCCATCACATACTCCCGGGGACAGACACAGAGTGAATCGCCATCCACACCGGCCCATCACAAAAACCCGGGGTCAGACACAAAGTGAATGTCCATCCAAACCGTCCCATCATACATTCCCTGGGTCAGACACAGAGTGAATCTCCCTCCACACCGTCCCATCACAAAAGCCCTGGGTCAGACAGAGAGTGAATCTCCATCCAAACCGTCCAAACACACACTCCCGGGGTCAGACGCAGAGAGTATCCCCCTACGCACCTTCCCAACACAAACTTCCTGGGTCAGACACAGAGTGAATCTCCCTCCACACCGTCCCATCAGAAAAGCCCGGGGTCAGACAGAGAGTGAATCTCCATCCAAACCGTCCCATCATACTTTCCAGGGGTCAGACACAGAGTGAATCTCCCTCGTCACCGTCCCTTCAGAAAAGCCCGGGGTCAGACAGAGAGTGAATCTCCATCCAAACCGTCCCATCATACTTTCCAGGGGTCAGACACAGAGTGAATCTCCCTCGTCACCGTCCCAACACACACTCCCGGGGTCAGACACAGAGAGTATCCCCCTACGCACCTTCCCAACACAAACTTCCTGGGTCAGACACAGAGTGCATCTCCCTCCACACCGTCCCATCAGAAAAGCCCGGGGTCAGACAGAGAGTGAATCTCCATCCAAACCGTCCCATCATACTTTCCAGGGGTCAGACACAGAGTGAATCTCCCTCGTCACCGTCCCAACACACACTCCCGGGGTCAGACACAGAGTGCATCCCCCTACGCACCGTCCCAACACAAACTTCCTGGGTCAGACACAGAGTGCATCTCCCTCCACACCGTCCCATCAGAAAAGCCCGGGGTCAGACAGAGAGTGAATCTCCATCCAAACCGTCCCATCATACTTTCCAGGGGTCAGACACAGAGTGAATCTCCCTCGTCACCGTCCCAACACACACTCCCGGGGTCAGACACGGAGTGCATCCCCCTACGCACCGTCCCAACACAAACTTTCTGGGTCAGACACAGAGTGAATCTCCCTCCACACCGTCCCATCATAAAAGTACGGGGTCAGACAGAGAGTGAATCTCCATCCAAACCGTCCCATCACACATTGCCGGGGTCAGACACAGATTGAATCTCCCTCCACACCGTCCTATCACAAATTCCGGGGTCAGACATAGAGTGAATCTGCATCCACACATTTCCATCACAAACTCCAGGCGTCAGACACAGAGTGAATCTCCCTCCAACACCGTCCCAACACACACTCCCGGGTTCAGACACAGAGTGTATCCCCCTACGCACCGTCCCAACACACACTTCCTGGGTCAGACACAGAGTCAATCTCCCTCCACACCGTCCCAACACACACTTCCTGGGTCAGACACAGAGTCAATCTCCCTCCACACCGTCCCGTCACAAAAGCCCGGCGTCAGACACAGAGTGAACCTCCATCCAAACCGTCCAATCACACATTGCCGGTGTCAGACACAGAGTGAATCTCCTTCCACACCATCCCATCACAAACTCCCGGGGTCAGAAACAGAGTGAATCTCCCTCCTCACCGTCCCATCACACACTCCCGGGGGTCTGCAACAGAGGGAATCTCCATTCAAACCGTCCTATCACACGATCCCTGGGTCAGACACAGAGAGAATCTCCCTCCTCACCGTCCCAACTCACACTCCCGGGGTCAGACACAGAGTGAACCTCCATCCAAACCGTCCCATCACACGTTCCCGCGGTCTGACACAGAGTGAATCTCCCTCCTCATCGTCCCATCACAAAAGTCCGGGGTCAGACACAAAGGGTAACCCCCTACGCACCGTCCCAACACACATTACCGGGATCAGACACAGAGTGAACCTCAATCCAAACCGTCCCGTCACACATTGCCAGGGTCAGACACAGAGTGAATCACCTTCCACACCATCCCATCACAAACTCCCGGGGTCAGAAACAGAGTGAATCTCCATTCAAACCGTCCCATCACACGGTCCCTGGGTCAGACACAGATTGAATCTCCCTCCTCACCGTCCCATCACACACTCCGAAGGTCTAACACAGAATGAATCCCCATCCAAACCGTCCCTTCACACACTCCCGGGGTCAGACACAGAGTGAACCTCCATCCAAACCGTCACATCACACGCTCCCGGGGTCTGACACAGAGTGCATCTCCCTCCTTACCGTCCCATGTTATGATGGCGAGACAGTGAAGTGGAAACATGAAAAGTGAACGCCGGGCTCTGAGAAAATCAGAGGGAGATAGTTCCGTTAGGAACCGAAATGTGAATATTCCCTTTGATAATAAGGTGGACACGTCCGAAGGTCTTAAAAGCAGAGGGACCTGGTTAATGTTCCGCAACGCCCTGGGGTGTAGATGACAGTCAGCGATTAACTTCGGCAACACAGGGGGCTTGGAAATCAGTTTAATTGCAAGGGAATCTCAAGTGTGGAAGCAACTCGATTCACAACAGATATTCCCGAGTCCAGGATACATGGAGAGGGGAATCAGAGCGGATTAAACATGTAATCTTTCAACGTTTCAGTGACTGACCGCTGTGTGCAGCAATTTTAGGAGTTTACCCATGAGAACTTTTTCAATTGCATCTGGAATATTGGTGCGGCAACGTGACCAGAGCACATGCTGATGATAGTTGATGTATTTTCCACCCAGCAGGGATTTTCTTGGCTTTTCTATATAAACTTCGATATCCCTGTGAATTACACTTCTATAAACCTCGGCTTAAAAACGCCAATTATTTGGCCTCAGCAACCGTTCTGTGGTTGAAATGAATTGTCAATTGAGGTTATGACGAAATGGGAGGAGCTTAAAGTTCGGTCCGCAGCAAGCGACTGCATTTTCGGAAAAGCTCCATAATTCAGAAACCTTGGGGGTACGCCAAACTGAATTATTGACAAAGTTCTTAACACGAGGGGTGATTGCTAAATTCGTGGCCGAAGATAGAAGGAGATTTTTTATACAACTCTCGTTACATGCACATGTAGTGCAGCTCATTGAGTGATTATGCAGAAAGTTTGAAGTTAAGAACTCATCAGTCATTAACTCATCGGGGTGTTTGATAAGTTCGTTGCCCAAGTTAGCAGGATATGTTATTAACTTCAACCTTTCTGCATAATCACTCAAAGGTTGAGCTGCATGTGCATGTAAAAAGAGCTGTATAGCTGATCCCTATGAACCATAGGCCACGGACTTATCAATCACCCATGTGTGGGCACTTTCTGGAGGTCCAAGATTCGTCTAATCAACAACCGCTGGACTAAGTGTGTAGATGTAGGAGTGGACAATGTTGAAAAAATAAAAGTGCCAGGTTTTCTGAAATTGGCTCCTTCTAACCCATGCCACGAATTATCAGTCACCCCGCGATAAACTACTCAACATACGAAGTATGCGGTTTGTGTTTCAATTATGTACCAAGGATTAACAAAGTTAAGTTTAGAGAACCACCATTTTCCATATTAGATATCAGGTGGACAATGCAGGAAATAGATAGATACAACCACGCATGTTGTCACATTCGGGAATTCACCTGAACAAACTCCTCCGTGTATATTATAGAAATAGGTCGGGACCACTTAATGTTGGATCAGGACTTTATATTTTTTAACCATAGTAAAAACCGAATATGCCCACTGTATTGTGGGGAAGCGTCAAGAAGGAGCTTGGATTTCACTCGTCACTCACCCATTTATGCTTTCAAATGGCAATCATCTAACAAGGGGGCACATTCCGCTCCTTGTAGTCAAAAGAAAGAATCGTTCAGCCAACGGACGGTCCCCTATTTCAGCGTCTGGGGTTTGGAGAGGTATTCGGAGTCAGTATTCGTACAATAGGAACAATACAATTCTGGATTTTATTTGTTGCCCTGGGGTAACCACAATTCCGGTTATCTTTATATAGAAACAATAAAGTACAACTGTTGAATTATTCAAAACTTCCGCAGAGAATTGCCAAATCTCGATCAGTTGACGATAGTTCAACACCGGTTAGCATCATCTGTTCCAGCGCCTCCGTTCCAACTTTCAAATTTGTATTAGTGATTTGGTTGAGAGTCAAAATTGCAGCACAGCGGGAATTTAAATCGAGGATCATTCAATCGGTAATTTTAAGCTGGAATCAACATGAGAGTGTCTGAATGTGGTCGGATATTCCGGAAAGACGCAAAATCAGTTATTATGTTAGAGACAGTAGGCAATTGGCATGTATTATTCTGTTAACGTGTAGATGCAGCATGCAATCACAAAGATGAAATGCGAGCTGGTGATTGTTGGATATTTCATTAAACGAGAAGAACATCTCTATGAAAGGAAATCTGGATATGTTGAGCTCACATCCGCAGTCTCATAATACGCTGCAAATGGACAAGGTCAGCTTAGTTTCAGCAGATTCCTTGCTAGCACATTTAGCTAGTCTTTTCAAGAAGGACTGGGTAGGCATGGCTTCAATTGCCGGACAGCAGAAACAATAGAATATGGTCTCCACAAAGTTATGCAAGATGTGTACAGGCCTCAACACAACTGTTGCAGAGTTTTCTTACATTACAAGAAACCACATTTGGTTAAACACTGAAGCAAATAAATCTTTCTTTGAAAGGAACGCCGGCCTGCCCCCAGATAGTGTTTCCAGTCGGTATGAGTCAGCATTCAGTATCTCCGTCTGCATTCAAACGCATCGTTGTTAGATGTTGACGCACCTCTGCAGTCTCTGTCGTCACAATCAATGCCATAGATTTGATAAATCTAACGACTGCTACCATGGAATTCCGGGAGTTTTGCATCACTATTGGTGTAGCTTCGGAGATCAATATCAGTGGTTGGTAAGTAAACATGTGACACCCAGACATTGCGTATCAGGGAAATGCCTACGTATTGAGAGGGGGAAACAATTGACAGTGGTCAATCTGTGCAATTGGTTGTAGCGACTGTTTTTTGCAAGTACATGTTCTCATCTGATCGGCATTTGGGAACTGCTCCCTGATTAAATATGCAAAAATGTAGTCTTTTCGATTTTAGCAGGGATTTCAGTAACGGGAGACTGAACGCAAAACATTGCAGTGGTCTCCCGACTTCGCTCAACAGCTGGTTTTCTTAATGAACTCAAAAACTGAGGTAACGGGATTTTTCACTTGCTCCCTGAACTTGGACTGAGTCGCCACGTAAATAAATGTGTTGGTGCAGCAGCTTAAAGTTCTCAGCAAAAAAGCGACTTCATAAAATATATATTCAGAATCATTCCACTCGCCCCCTGTTCCTGTTATTTGATAATAGAGGAATTGTAAAACAGCTGTCAGCCACAGAAAGATGAAGCTGCCGGAGAGAGTGAAGAGTAAAACCACTGATCTCCTCCTGCTCTCCATCTCTGGGTCACTGCGACTCTCCCCTTTGCTCTGACCCCTCAGCCACTTCCGGACCCGACTGGCCACTAAGATGTGTCTGACAGTCAGAGCATTGAGCAGCAGAATTGCAGCGAAAGGCAGTAAAGGAGTTAATACCGTATCAAACCAGTCAAATCCAATCCATCCCGGATCAGTGTAGTAACTTAGTTTTATAACAGTGAACCACGGTACGTTGTTAATAATTTCTCCCGGTTCAAGCGTGAAGTAGAAGGGAATATTTTTCAAACAGAACGACACGCCAGCTGCTGCCAGAACCACGGCTGCTGTTTTCCCGGTGCAATATTTTGCTTTCAGCTTGTGGCAACAAATGGCGATAAAGCGATCAAATGTGAAAGCGACAGTGAACCATACAGAATAGTCCACGACTGCACGAGTCAAGACACCTCTAACACTCCCCACGGGAGTAATGTTCAGGACACTCACTGGGAAATAATGATTGCTGATCCGATACAAAATTACCTCCGTGATAATGACCATCAGATCTGCCGTTGCCATGGCCACCAAGTAGCGAGTGGTGCAGGTGGACAAACCATACTTCCTCTGTGATAGGGCTGTAATCGCCAATAAATTCACTGGAGAAACAGAGTTAAGAGGCGTTATAGATTACAATAAATACCTTTACAAGAAAAGTGGCTGATATATTTAATCAACAAAATCAAACAAAAACCTTTGCACCGGAAGCGTGGATACTGAGAGTACCCGTGACTTTGGATACCAACAAGTAAAGTTAAGGGTGAAATGGTCGCAGAAAGTTTGGACAAACCAAACGGTTTTCCATTTTTATCCCGTACAGAGCGTTTAATCAAAACAACTGGACACCGAAGAGAAGCAAGAAGACGTTCAGAGGGCAGACAAAGCTAGTCCGTTGTTCAGGAGAAAACGGTTTCATTACAGGACTACTGTTGCAATGAGTACAATTCATTTTTTTTCCCGCTGTGACATGTCCTGCTATTATGTGCCCTGTAAGCGAACAAAACCAACTGAAACCATCTTAGTCTATCCTTCCGATGTGACCCCTTTGCTCAGCGCTGGCACACCAACCTAGACAGTGTCCGTGAAGGCTGCTTACATTTACGGCTTTACCGTACGTTTCATAGAGTTTTCTCAGTCACGTTGCTGCAAGTAATAGGCAAACTACGGGAGGAAAACTGTGTAAATGAGCAAAGGATTATCACCACACGGGGCTTTGGATGCAGGTCGCCGATATAGTAAGCAAAAAAAAAAAAAAAACAGACTCACTTACAGAGTTGTTGTGTTCTTGGATTCGCTTACCTGGAACGCCAATCAGGGCAATGAAGGCATAAAATATTTTCTCGACACGGTAATACGCTTCAAGCATTTTCTTTTCACGCAATTAGCCGGTCCTTTTGCGTTACAGGCATTCTTTTTGATTGAATGTTTTCGTCCATGCAGTTTATATCCTTTATGATCTCTCCTGGGACAATGGTTCACAACTACTACCATTGGATTGTAGAAATGGGAGCAAACAGATGACGCCATCTCAGTTACATTCCCGACGTGGCAGATTTTGAAAATCTCTGAGATCGAATGAGCATACCCAAAACATTTAATCCGATCAGACCTATTGCTTAAACTGCAGCATCTCCTTTGCAGTAAATGCGATACCTTTTCAAATGCCAACAGCTCATCCCAGTTTCTCATATTGCTGGATTTTTAAAAAAATCTTCCGATCATTTACAAACTCACTTTAGACACCGGAATCTGAGGATGAACTGTTTATCAATGCTAGAGTCGAGTATGCATGGTATTCAAGTATTCATATAACTAGACCCCCATTCCTGGCCTAAATATGGACAGAACAGTTGAGTGATGGCGGCCTAAGAAATGTGAGTCTGCTCTTCATCAGATTTTCTTGCTTGGGTCTAAGCCTACTCGTGAAAATGAACATGATGGACGTCACTGGGTGTTTGTGACTGTCCCAGTACCTCTACAAAGGAAGATATTTATGTTTGTGACATATCAGTAGATTCGGCATACTGGACTCCTTGTGAATATTACCCAACTTCAGTCATAGGCTGGCAGGCACGCCCTTAAATAAGGGACTTCATCCTAAACTTTAACTGTTTATTTATTTCCATAGATGCTGCCTAATCTGCTGTTCCATCTTCTATTTTATCTGTGCCGCTTTCATTTCCAGCATCTCCAGCATTCCTTGTGTTCTTCATTTGCTACTTCAATGCAATCGAACTTCGAGGGATGACCACACTGAAAAAAGTTTAAATCTTCTTAAATAATAAAAAGAACACCTTTTTGTCTGTTCCATACTCTCACCTATTTTCTGTTCTCATATTCATCACTTCCTACTTGGCCCCTTCCTCCTTCGCTTTTTCCTAACGTCCGTTCCCTTCGCGTATTAGATTCCTCCCTCTGCAGACCTTTACCATTCCCAGCCACCAGGCTTCACCTATCAGCTTCTTGCAGAGATCACATCGCTGGCAGTGACACCAATGCGTACCCACTTATGGAACTCGTGAGGGTAGGTGTCCCATGGGAAGAGAAACCAGAACAAGGCAGAATCAGATCTTAAAACAGTTCTTGCAACAGCACCTTCGATTAAGACCCAGGCCTCTCCGAGTCATTCTCTTTCGAGATCGCTGCCGCCAGTAAAACAGTATCAGCTTTGTAACTCCAAAGATGACCGACTGACGCCAGTGACATCTGCAAATCGAATATTTACCCCGACGAAACGAGATATCTAACATCCCAAGGTCATTATCGATGATTTGGACAGTTAAATATTTTACTTATGTTCTGGCTTTTAATCCAATGATCCTTTACCTAAGCATACTCCAATTCATCTGGATGACAGTAAGAAAGATACAACTGTCAGTCAAATTCCACTAGTCAGTTTGAAATTGTTATTACAGGGCTGTAACGTCGTGATTGAAAGAATTAACAGTGCTGTCACGCTCGTTGAGAATTGAACTTATCGGGGTGAAACTCATGAGTGCCCGGTGACAGTAGTACAACAAAGGAAAGGACCATTCATTCTCATCTTAAATTAAAATCAAGAGAGGGCAATAGGGTCATGCGAATGCAATGTTCATATTTATGGATATTTACTGACGGATGGCGATTAGTTCAGGAAGAAGAGTGGTTTGTCGAATCTGTTATATAGATATGAATGGAGTATGAGTACAGATAGAAAGTATTATGAACAATCTGCCTAAATTAATGTGTACACAAGTGCAAGAACTTGCTTTAATGGCTTTTATTGTTAACAACCCAGACGAAAATCCTTCAGGGACGACATTGCACACGGATAGTATGTGTGTTTGTGATAGTGTAACTGAATAATTTCCATTATGGGAAGCCAGATCTTACGTGTATCTCCAAATACGTGTGCACGGCCATGTTTCAGATTAAATTTCGAGTGATGTCTGAGTTTCTTCCTTAAATCTCACCGGCGGTTCTTTTCTCGCATTCCCTTCAAACTTGTAGCAAATTCTAAAAGCACAGCGCAGTACCGTTAAATGTGAATTTAAAGTATTTTACAATTTTGATAAAGAATTAGTCCAATACTCTGTAAAGTTGCCCAGCGCTCCAGATTATTCGAATGTAATTTAGCAGAGTCTTTGCATTGATAAATCAAAACTGCAGCCATGAATTCGCAAAACCTTGCACATCAGCAAATCAGTGCGCACTCCAAATACGGTGACACACCACATACAAAATAGATTATTCCAAAGCAGAATTCATGTCCAACAGTTCAGAAAATGGCTGTTTCGATATTTAAAATCCGCACGCACCCCAAAATTCGATCGCAACTGTTGATCGGTCAACAAATAACCCCCGGAATATACGAACATCAGAACATCTAATTACGCCCCCGTAATTGACTACAAACCCCAAAATATGCGTGTATCCCCAAATACTTGTGCATATTTGCCGCCAACCCTGAAATCTACGAACATCCAAAGTCAATGTTCACCCCTTTATTTGAGGATTCAACTTTAAATCCGTGTGTATTCCCAAAATCCAAACTCACACCATAGCAGTGTGCACCCCTTATTCTCAGACACTGCCCAATATCTGCACGACTCAATTCAGTGCGCACCCCAAAAACGCTAACATCCTGACATGCAGTTTAAAATCCTTTCAAGAATTCAGAAAATAGATGCCTCGATATTAAAACCCGCACACAGCCCAAAATTCATGTGCAACTTCTGATCCGCCAACACGCCCAAATCTTTATCTCAGCCCATATCCGTGTTTACATGTACACAATCCCAAATCCATGTACAGCTCAAATATGTACACCACCTCAACTAGGAGCCTACCCTAAAATTCATGTGAATATCATACCCGCGGAGAAACACACTTGCACATTAGATTATCGCAGAGGAGAGACATTTAAAATACTTCATGTCAAATTTCTAATTAAATTTATTATTCACGTGATCTACATGAAACAACTTTGAGCTTCGGCACAGCTCCAAACCGCAGACACCCCAAATACGTGAGAAATCCGTGTGCAACTCCAAATGCAAATAGATCCCCACAACTTCAAAACCGTGGACACACACCCGCTAATTCGATTATCTCAACATAATAATTTCAGACTTTCACAAGATGACAAAATCTGTGTAGAACGAGCCCCACAAATGAATGTGGGGGTTTCAGCGTGTTTGGGCTGCGCATGGATTTGGTGATGCGCACCAATTTGACGATGCACATGGATTTGGTAATATTCGCTGATCTGGGTTGCCTTTTCGATCATGGGATACACATAGATTTGGTGAGTTGACGGATCAAAATTTGCGTGCGGATTATTAATGTCGAGGCTGCCATTTTCTCAATTGCTTTTATTGATTGTTGCTCCGGGAAAATCTGGTGTACAAGTGGCGGAGTCCGCGGGTTTCGGGTTCGCACTGAATTGGCGATTGCGCAATTTTATTTTTTGTCGTCAAATATGGGTTGTACACGGTCTTGTGGTTCATAAGGATCTGGGGTTGTGAATGGATTTAGGAGCGTTCTCTAATAAAGGGTTGCAAACTGTTTTAGGGGAGTGCTCCGATATCGGGGTGCGCACCTTTTTGGAGATAGCAAATTTAGGGTAGTTAGCGAATATGTGAGTCTCCACGTTTTTGTGAGTGCAATCGATTTGGTGACGGACGTTGGGATTTTGGGATACGTAGTGGTTTTTTTCTGTTAAGACAGCTATTTTGTGTTTGGGTCATCTAATATGCCTGTGGGGTGCTCTCGTATTTGAGGATGTGCGCAGATTTGGGGGTGCGGACGGATTTTAGTGATCAGATATTAAGAGTGTAGTTTTCAATATGGGCTGCACACGGATTTGGGTTGACACGCAGATTTGGGTGTTTCGCCGATCTGCAAAAGGATTTTGGCTTTCTAACCTGGAGATGGTCATTTTCTGAATTGATTGAAATGTTTGCTTGTCTGGGATAATCCATTACGCATCTCGGGTGTCAGCGGGTTTGGGGAGCGCACCGATTTTGGGTTTGCGCAGATTTAGGGCTGCTTCGGCATATATGGGTGGCAACTGATTTGCGATGCGAACAGATTTTGTGAAAATAGCGGATTTGGGGGTACATACAGATCTGGACTCTTTAGGAGAGTTTCGGCGAGGACGTGTGCACAGTGATCGGTGGATTTGGAACCACATACGTATTTGATGGTGCTTTCTGATTGGGAGGTTGCACAAGCTTAGGAATGTATCAACCAATATAGGTGCACAGGACGTCAGTATGAATTTGGGGTGCACACGGATGCCTGACGATTGGGGATGAGAGCAGGTTTTGGTAGGTGTCAGCGCATATGGGTGCACATTAATTTGTTGGTGTCCGTCGATTTGGGGTTGTGGTGAACCTCAAAGTCATTTCATTTATAGAGTCTTCAATAATAGCCGCACTATTTTCTCGCGATATCTTTAAGGTGAATGCTGTCACACTAAAGTGACTCTTCTTTTGGGAAATACAAATGTGTATACGTGGGTGTCAGCAGGTTTGGTGGTGTACAACCATGGTGTTGCGCATTCACATATGAATACGTTACTTCACTAGTACGGAAAGGAATCGAATTACTGGATAGCATTTTAACACCGTTGCTACCAATCGGCTTAATCCTAGTGTTCAATGGGTTAACAGTAAGGCATATTATTAAGGCGAATAGATTCCGCAGAGGGCTTCGGAAGAAATGTGATAATCAGAAGTATACCGAGGCAGAAAAGTGATGATTTTGTTGTTTGCAATATCCGCTAATTTCATATTATTTTGGATGCCCTATGTAGCTCATTCCCTGAAATGGCAAGCACAAAACTATTCTTATCAAGACAGATATTTGAGTTCCTCGGTATATATACTACAGCAATTGTTGCAAATTCTGAGTATGTGCACTAACACTTGTATCTATACACTGACACAGAGGAAATTCAGAGAAGAGCTGAAGAATAGAATGAAGTATGTGTTTACATTAAATGGCCGTCTATGTAGATAACGTCCATGTTCAATTGCAATTCAGCTGAGTTTTCAAGCAAAACAGTTTTCAGGGTAATGTTTGGCAAAGTATTCATATATTCAAACAATCAAGTGACTGGCCATTCTTAAATCCAAAATCGGCGCAAGATTGCACACTTCATACAGTTCAAGTAGGAAACTGGGCAAATGGTCAATGAGCTGACGTAATTGTTACATTGGTTGATTAAACTCCAAATTATCACTGAAACTTGACAATCACAAGGAGAGGAATGGCTTCTGGACAGGCCGGGTTTCCGATGTTTCAAAACGGATATTGACGGGTGAACAAGTTTAAAGACAGAGCCTTTCAACAACAGGGAAGGTCAGATAATTTAGCAGTTCACTTTGGTTGCTTATTTCAGTAAACAGGTGGTTGTGTCTCAAGAGATATTTGCAAAGCAGTCGTTTTGAAGGCAGGGTTAACGGGAAGGGTTTGGTAATAGAAATTTCTCGATGAGGTGTCAGACTATAGAACATTGATTCCATTACCCAGTCCCATCATCTTCTGTCACCTCAGCCTTGCTGCAATCAGTTTTTTTTTTAATATGCGTCTGTGCATTTCAACAGATGTTACCTCTCCATCGTTCGTATTCTGATAACGTCTTGTGGTAAACACAAATTCATATAAGCAGCGGTTGAGCAAAGCACACTTTTTATTGGAAATTTCAGAGGCATCAGGTTTTGCAGAAGATCCACGGTAAACTCTGCGTGGAATTACAGTGCTGCGCATAGAGCCAGGGAGGCTAAAACATTTGTCAGTGCTGTATACGCCAAAATGGAGTGGAAAGTGAGTTTATAAACCTGATGGGAGCAAAGGATGTTGGGAAGGGCGACATTGGAACGTCGCGTGAGAGGTGTTGAATTGAAGGCAGATCGGGAGTGCTAGAGGTAGTGGTATATTTCGGAATATAGAGTACGTTACTAAAATGCCATAAGACATAACAGCAGTATTAGCCCATCAAGCCTGCTCCACCATTTCAGCATGGCTGATCCATTTCTCCTTTCAGTCCCAGTCTTCGGCAGCGCTCACACCCCCCGACCATATCCCTTCATACCCTGACCAATCAGGAATATATCAACATCTGTCTTAAATATAATTAAAGATTTGGCTTCTACCGCTGCCTGCGGCAAATAATTCCACCGAGTCACTGCTTTCTTGCTGAAAACAATCCTCCTCAACTCAGTTCTAAATTGACGCACTCATTTCTGAGATTGTACCCTCCAACGTTAGACACTCCCACCTTCGGAAGCATCCTCTCCAGATTCATTCACCATTAAGGAGGATGTGAGGGTGGTGATCCTGGTGAGAAACCCGTTTCTAATCTTGCTCTGCCCCACGCATTCTTTCACAGAGCTGTGTAGCACTTTAGCCTGGACGCTCCCTTCTTCTCACCCGAGGTTTACAAATTATCCTTCCACTAATAGCAACCTCATGATTCCTCACTAACCTGGCAAACCTAGCTCTACACCCTCTCCAAACCTAATAGGAGAACTTCTTATTATTTCCTCCCTTTTTAAATGATCCCAATGAACTATTATCATTACTGGGTTTGGCGTCGTACTAACCGCTTCCTACTTCCTATATATACTTATTATAACACAACGAGGCCCTCTCCCTCCCTCATATACCCTTTATAAATCCCTCCCGTACACGAGAACATCTATTAATATATCTCCATCTAATTCCAACACTCCTCCTTATCTCCAAACCAGAACTAATTCTGGGTTGAACATCCTGTAATTATAGTTTAATAAAAACATTAGATTGTGGTTCTAAAAATAAAAGTTAAACTCTTTTTAATTACCAAAGAAAGGTCTGGGACAAGGGAAACTGCTAACTTCCCCCACCGATGGTTCAAATCCATGGTTTTCTTAAAGCTTTAGAAAGATAATAGTCATCTATTGGTCTTAGGAACCAAAAACTTTTGGTGCAACTCCAAGCTAAAGCTATGAACTCATTAATCTTCAACACATCATTTTTACTAATCTTCCTAATCCTCCTACATCCCTTAATTTCATCTATACTCCCTACCAAAACACACCTCGATCATACCTGATCCTCAACCTATGTTAAAACAGCCGTAAAAACTTCTTTCTTCATCAGCCTTATCCCCCTATTAATTTTTCTAGACCAATGCTTAGAATCTATTACAACTAATTGAAACTGAATTAACCTAGAAACTATTGACATTAACATAAGCTTCAAATTTGACTCCTATTCCATTATCTGAGTTGATTAAGTTAATGAAACAGGGAAAGAGTACAAGAAAAATATGCTGTTTTGGTAGGAATATGATGACATGCGTTAGGTACTAAAATGGCTGCTGCTGATTTAGTGACAGTAACGCGTAGTTGTTTTGGTGGAATGTGTGAGCGAGTGAAAACGTTAGCAGGATGTGCAAAGATTTTGATAACAGAAAGTAGCGCTAAACGTTCAAACAAACAAACAACGACGTTGGAATTACAGTTTATACTATCAATCCTTCGAGACAGCGACAGCATCCGAAGTCCGGGCAATTACAGCCGGCATCAACAGTCCTGCGAGAAAGCGGCAACATCCTAGTTTTGGAAAATCACAGCCGGCAGCAAACAGTCCTGTAATACAGTGCTGCCATCCGAGCTCTGGGAAATTACAGTCTATATCAAACATTCCTCTGATTTACGCAGGCTGTCCCACCACTCTATATGTCCTGGTCCATCACGCCCATGACTCTGAATGAACCGGAGTATATCCAGATTCAACTCGAACACCTTAAGGCGGAATGTTACACAATGCAGCTGTGTGCACTTCCCGCAGGTGTCGTCATCAGGGACTCTGGACGTCTCCCCGCCTTCCACATCCTGCGAGGAGCCTTTTACTTAGACAATGGCTGCCCCGCTTGTCCCTGCCTTACTTTAATATGTTCAGTGCCGTTACCACTGGATCAGAGAACCTGAGCGAATTACGTTCTCTAAAGCGTCTTATCTCTCAGAAAGGCATCTGCTCTAACATTCAAAAGACCCTGCTTCTGTTTACTCTCCGTCAGATTAAACATTGGCCGACAAGCCTGAACAACATACTGACTGTAATAACTCATCCATGACGGAATGATGAAGCAAACCCAGGAGACCGAACCGTCTTTCTGCACGATGTCTTATGTTCTTGTGAACCTTATCTCGATTTGGCTTCCTTCCATAATCATCAGATAACTGGGCCTTATAGTCTACTTACCAACATCCATCTGTAAAGCAGCGGTGCACGGTACAATTGAACCTCCTGTGTTCAGTTTCTGTTGTCACGATCAAATCCCACCCAATATTTTCTGATTCACTCCTGTCTAGAAACGTTTATTTCTCCGCTTCCCTAAATGTGAAAGCGATAAGTCTTCCAAGCGTTCTCATCCATCTCAGCAAAAGTCCTTCCCAGTCCTTGCAGAGACGCGTCCCACGAGTCTTCGATTTGTAATTGTTTTACAGCTTCACTCTCCTCAGAAGCTGCCTAAACTCTCGCCTTCATTTCCGATATGCAGGGCGAAATGCGTGTTTGTCTGTATATGACTTTGCTTACAAATCGGACATTCATTCCGTTCTGAAACACAACTCAAAAGATGTCCGGATGGCCGAGTGGTCTAGGGCGCCAGACTCAAGGAATGAAAGTATTTCCAACAAAATGGAGTGTTCTAGTCTCCATCCGGGGTCGTGGGTTAGAATCCCACTCCTGACATAATTTGCCTATAAGCATTCAATAGAGGTGATGTTATTTCTGCAAAAAAAAAACAAAAAACACCTGGGCTGTTGATGTGGATTAGAATACCGGTTGGAAGATAAGGATTTGTTTTTTTGACACTGTTCATCGCATTACAACAGATCAATGTATACCGAATTCTGGGTAAGTGATTTCTTCAGAAACAATTTCATGGTGAAGGATCTCGGCCCGAAACGCCGACTGTTTACGTCTGTCCATAGTTGCTGCCTGGTCTGCTGAGCTCCTCCTGGCATACTCAGCTATTGAATACAGAATAGCTTTTAAAGTGAAATGACTGGTTGTCAGAATGTTCAATGGATGAGCACGTGAGTGTACATTATCACCTTTTGATGAAATTTCATATGATATAAACATGATTTCGGAAGTTATAAAGCTCAAATCTGGACAATATAAACATATTATATTAAATGCAAAGAAAGTTGCAATTGAGGTAGCACAATATAAAACAGAAACGCAGGATTCAATAGAACTGATGGATGAATGTTTTTATTCTATATGTTAATGACTTGGAAGTTGGAATTGATGATCTTCCGGACAGGTTTGAGGGCTAGATGAAGATAGGTGGAGGTGCAGGAAATCTGGAGGAAGTGGGAAGGCTACAAACGGACCGAGGAAGATGAGCAGAATGGGCATAGAAGTGGCAGATAGTACCCGGTGTCAGGAAATATATGGTCCTGCACTTGAGCAGAAGAAATAAAATGGAAGGCTATTTTCTAATTGCAGAGGAAATTGTAAAATCTAAGGTGCAAAAGGACTCGAAGTTGTTCGCCCTGAAGGTGAATATGCAGGTTGCGAAAGTGGTGAGGAAGGCCAATGCGATTTTCGCAATCATTTCCAGAGAGATGGAGTATGGATGCAGCGTTGTAATTTTCTGGTTTTTAAATGCACTGATGAAATGCACCTTGAGTATTGTGAGCAGTTTGGAGCCCTTTGTCTTATTCAGGTTGTGTTGTCACTGGAGACGGTTGAAAGGTGGTTTAGAAAATTATTCCAGGGTTGAAAACTTAGTTATACGAGAAGCATGTGACGGTTCTGGGTCACTACTCCAGGGAATTCAGGAGGGTTAGTTATTCCCCCATCAACCACCCCTTTTGACGCTTACAGACTACAGGACAGTGTCTCCCCGTGTCTATCACTCGTGTCTCCCAGCGATTTAGACGCCCCTCCTCCAAAGTGAAATTTCCGTCAATTTCAGCAGCTGCTGATAAATATCTCGATCCCTCGCTGGAACCAATTGGCGAGACCTCTCTCGGGAAGGTGTGCCTTTGATTGCTCTAACAGCGTGGCAAGTACTCTAGAAAAAAATCAAATTCAGAACTGCCAGTGGAAAAGGCGTCTTCGGGTTCCGATATTTTGTCAGTTAATCCCTATTTCCATTCCTCGAACATTTCAGCAAATGTAGAGTTTCCTGTCGTTCTAGCTGCTCCCTGAACGTACCTCGCTGTTCCTCCTTTCCGCTCATCATCATACTTAGCAGGAACATGCACCTTCTCAAATGCAGCTCTGAACACATGGTGAATGGACAAGATGTTCAAAAAGTGTCATGGGGGGACGTGGGGAGTGGACCCAAAATCACGACACTGACACTGAACAACCAGGAAGAGCACTAGGCCTGAGAAGGAAGCACGGGAATAGAGGAAGAAAGGACGCTGGACATAACAGAGGCCCCGGAAGAGACTAGGATTCCGGGCCTGGAATCCGAGCCAGAGACTGGACAAGGACCAAGAACATGGATATTGACTTGGGATCGAACTCCAGAACCCGGCGTGAACAAGACAGGGCTACAGCACGAGGAAAGGCACAGTACTGAACGTGAGACTTCTGAACAGAACAAGGGGACCCCAGCACAGAACGAGGGAATCCCAGCACAGAGCTGGGCAAGGTACTACAGAGCTGGGCGAGGCACATCGACAAAACGAGAACAGAGAGTCGAGGCTTGGATAGGATAAGGACCTGACTAGTGACTAGTACTGGACGAGACTTCGAAGCCTTAACTTGTTCGAGGAAGAGAGGGGAACGCAGAACACAGACCTTAGTGTGAGACAGGAACATGGAACACCGAGCCGGGACCCCTCCTTGGGTACAGGACGTAGGGCCGGGACTCATTAAACAGAACACAGAGCCGGCACCACTCCTTGGGTACAGAACGTAGGGCTGGGACTCATTACACAGAACGCTGAACACGATGAGACAGTTCCAAAGCTAGACAGCGGCAAACCGGCCATACCTACCTATCGAAGGCGTGCACACGGACAGACAGTTCCAAACAGGGCGAGGCTCCAGACACAGGCAAGGCGAATCAAGGCTCCAGGTAGAGGTATGACGAAGCAAGGCAAAGCTCCAGGCGAGGCAAGACGAGGCGACGTCCTGTACAAGGCAAGGCTCCAGGCAGAGGCATGGCAAGGCAAGGCTCCAGGCAGGAAGTTTAAAGGAAGGGATACAGACGGGGACTTTGGACAGGAACAATCCAGCAGCCAGAGGCTGAATCCTGAAGCTATTTATGAAGCCAGCCCAAAAGAGAATCAGCTGCCTGAACAGAAACTGGGGAAACACGGAAAACCTGGAATAAAATATGGACCTGACCGTGAACCGGATTGCGAATTTCACTGACCAGACCATGACAAAATATTCTCTCTGTTTCTCTCTTCGCATGCTCCTAGGAGCCTTCTCAGAATAATAAAAGTTCCATCCGTTTCAATGCAATCCGGGCAGACTGACGATGGTGTGTCAGTTGTCTCAGTTATTCCAACATCTGCATTCGTAAATTCCAGCTTCAACGAAAAGTAACCAACGTAGGGGTACACATCAGTACTCACCCCGGGAATATCAAGGGCACTCACTGGCGCCAAGGGCAAGTGCGTCGGACGCCGGTTGTAAATGGATCTATAAAGCAAATTAACTTCAGATTCTGTGTCCGTTATGGCTCCAGCATCAACACCATCAATCCGCCGAGATACATCGGAGCTTGGTCCCAGTAACACTTCAGGAATAGTATTTTTCGCACTCCCGCTTAAAATGTCTATCTTCCCGTCAGTTGCAACAGAAAACACTGGTCACTGCGCTGTTCTAAGGACCCTGCTCAGTAGCAGCCCTCGCCTTGGTACATCGCACCAGTGGGTCGGGCATCCTATCGGCCCTTGCTGCTTGCTGGCAGCTCCAACCGATATCATCCCAATTACATCGGTGGTCAGATGTTTCATGACGACCTGCAAAACCCACACTTGTGTGACGTAATGGACGCTTCAGTAACAGAAGATTCTACCGGGGACTTTGCTCTGATGATGGAGGCCTCCTGCTCCTCCATCTTGTTATCCTGCTCTCTAACATCTCTGAGTAATTTATTATAAAGATGGAGGAGGCCGTATCTTTCCGGTCATTCGAATACGTAGAGCAATCACGTCATGTGACAACCCGCTCTTCACAATTTGCTTCATCCTCAATTTCTCTAAGACAGCTGAATGCACACTTTGTAGTTCAAACAATGTAGTATTTTCGCCAATCTGAAAATGTAGGTAAGCAATTTAGCTCTTTCTTACTAAAATATGTGCCTAAACATCACCCTAACATCGGCAGCGCTTTCAGCAGTGGCAATTACATCTTCCAGAGCTTGCAGGTAATTGGCTGATGTGGCAATATATTTTCTGCCTTTCGAAAACTCGCTATATTAGCGGACGGACCGTTTAAGCTCTCTGCCAGTCTCAGTTTCCTCATATTATTCATCCAGTAACTGAGAAGTCTGCTCAGGCCAAGCCTCATATTCTTCATCCCCATCGGGTGTGGGCTTGATGCCACCGAACTTTCCAAGCCTACAAAACTGGCTTTCCGAAGAAACCCCTCTGCGTTTATCAGCCAGAGATGTAAAGACAAACCGAGTTCAGAATTTAAATCAACTGCTGAATGAATCATTAGACCGTTCACATCAGAGAGCTTCTTCGCCTCACTCCGCAGAAACGAAAGCAACTTGTCGATAAAGGCTTTGGCGTCAGTTACGGGAAACTCGGCTTCAAATTCAGCACTCTCTCCTTTACTCCCCTCTTCTCTGAAAGGATGGACAGCCCATGGTCCCGCCTCTCCAGATACTCCAATGGGAACAGGCAGATCCACTCCCTCAGGTCATCATCAGTTTGGATAAAAGCATATTTACCCGCCATTTAGTCAAACTACCGTCCCATGATCGTAACTTTCACTAATATTTACGATAGTTAAAACCCTTAAGGAATTAATTAATCTGGTTTTTTCCTCTCTGACTCCTTCGTTCTGGCTCGCCCAGTTGTGGCTTTTCCTGTTTATCCGGAATGTGAATTTCATGCTCAGCGTCCTGTCGAGCAAACTCTTTGTGGTGAGGGAGGAAATGTTGTGGCCGTTCACTTCGGCTGATCATTGTATCCACCTGTCCGCATGCAGAGCAAACACCCCCCAGCACTCCCCCACCTACTGCTTCTCGGGACATTGCAGAACCAGCTCACTCCCGTCGGTTCGTCCTCGTCCAGAGAACTCTGGTTTTCTATAGAGCTCTGGTCAGGTTGCCTGTGGAATATTGCATTTAGTTTCAGTCGCCCATTATGGGGAGGATGGCGAGGATTTGGAAAGGGGATAGAGGAGGTTATCAGGAGGACCTTTAAGAGAAGATCTACAAGGTCTCAAGTTGCTGAAATTGAACAAACTTAAACAGTTCTTTCCGGATGGCAGAAGCCAAGTCAATGACGGGGAGGATCATTCTTGTCATAAAGTGAAGTGATGTTGCCGCTTTATCAGTCTCTGGTTAGGTGCCATCTGGCGTTTAAGCCTGGTTCCGGTAACTCCGTTATAAGAAACAGCCCGAGGCTTTGGAAAGTGTTCTGAAGAAGTTTATAGGGAGTTAGATCTAAAAGGAGGATTTGCACGAACTTGAGTTATTCTTTCCAGAATGGCAGCCACCAAGGGGAGATAGAGAGGCGTAAATACAGTAAGCAACTATAAACTTTCTCATTGAATTTAAGCATCGGGTAACAGAGGGCATGCAGTTGAGGTGAGAGAGGAAAGTGTTCAAAGGAGATGTGTGGGGAGATGTTTAAAACAAAACAAAGCAGAAAGTTGCGGGTGTCTAGAATGCATTCCTAACGTGGTGGTGAAGGCGGTGGTAATCATAAGATTCTGAGATAGGCAATCAAATTCACAGAGAAGGATCGGATATGGAGAACATGCAGGCAGGGTGATTAGTTTATTTAGGCATCACCGGCTTAACCATATCTGCCCAACATCACAGACTAAATTGTCTCTTCCTCTACCGAATTGTCTAACTGGAGAAATATTCCCTGATGAGGGAAATTTATTTTCCACCCCATCGTGAATATCATTTCCTTTATTCTGAGTTGATGACCCATGGTAAAAGAATTTTCATTCAAGGGAAACATCCTCCCAGCAGTCGGTCGAATTACCTGACAGAATCCATCAATTCTCCTCACAGTTCCAGAGAATACAGGCCCAGCTCATGCACTGTCCCCTCACACAGACAGCCTGCCATCGCTTGCAGCAGTCAGGTCATTGTGAAGAATAGCCCTTTCCCTCTCTCTGTTGCAGGGATAACTTTCCTGAGGAACTGTACCCAGACCTAGAAATAATATTTAACCCGCATTCAGGCAGAGGGATTAGTTTAATGAGGCACACTGGCTGACTTACGTCAGCCCAACATCACAGACAAAATGTCCTCCTCCTGTCCTGCACGCTTGTATGTGTTAACGGAAGAGGGAATCACACTTACTAAATATCCGCTCCTTCATTCTCGGACTGTGACACATGGTGATACAATGATCGATCATTCAGGGGAAACATCCTCACTGCAACTGGACTGAATGATCTGAAAGAATCCAGCAATTCTGCTCACAATTCCAGCAAATGCAGACTCACTCTGCCATCAAACAGCAAGTGTGACGTCCCCAGAACTATATTGTCAGTGTGAGGAATGGTTTCGGCACCCTCTCTTCAATAGTGACAACTTTCATAAGGAAGTGTGACAAGACCTGGATCTAACATTCAGAGTGCATTCTCACCACATCTGCAGGACACCTCCTAGTAAGACATCTCTATAACTCTTATCAATCCTCCTGTATCACAACACAAAAATAAAAACTGTTTGGCTACATAATTATTTGCGGTACCTGAATGTTAACTCTTAGTGATTTGTTGACAAGGAACGACAGGTCCCTCCGAACCGTTCAATCTGGCCCCATGTAAATATTGATTTTCTCATTCCCCCCCCCCCCGGGAATGAATGGCCTCACATAACCCTATATACTGTCCGTCTGCCACATCTTCGCTCCTTCACTTCTGTCTGCATCCCCAAACCCTCACTGCGCCCTTCCCACTACTAACCCTACCATTCAGCTCTGTACAACAGCCGACATGGATACAACATAGTTCATCCTCACATTCAGATCTCCACTGTAGACTGTGAACAGCTGCGGTTTCAGCCACAAACCCTGAGTTACCCAAATGTTTGAACGTGGTCCATTTCTTTCATCTGTCTGACATTAACCTGCTGACTAATTGTGACACACGCATATTATCCAGAACCCCGCGCGCTGATCTGAAACTTTCTTAAGTTCTTGCAATACCACATTCATAATTTCCCAATTTTCCAGCTGTTCGCCCAATCCTGAGCTCACACTGACACTGCTAACCCCGTAGGTGTGGAACTGGAGACTGGGTCTGTGTCTTTACTGTAGGACAGTGGTCCCGAGGTCAATGGAAATCTTGACCATCTGTGTTTCAGTGTAGCCGTTGTATTGGTAATCTGTGTCTGGGTCTTGAGTTCAGTGTGGGACTGAATCTGAATTTCTCTGCTGTCTGAAACTGTGGAGCTAATGAGCTGTCGTTGTGTCTGTGCTTTGTAACACACCTTGCGTGTCGGGAGAGGAGCCACTGCTCTGGTGCCTCCACAGGAGGGAAAATCGGAGTTGATTGAAGTTTTTCCCTGTTGGTAGGAGAAGGTAAGTCGGTCAGTGAGGGAGAGGTATATGACAGACGGTTGTGTGAAGCGGCCGTTGCAGCGTGTGCCACTGTCAATCTGTCGGTCTGACCCTCTGTCTTTTTCAAACAGTTATAATATAGAATATGATGCTTGTCTTTCTTTCATTCGCTTTCATCCATCCTACGTCGATTCATCTCCCAATTTAGAGTCCTATGTTTAAGTTAGAAGTGCTTTTCCTCTGTCGACCCAATATTTACATCAGAGACAATGAATGGTGCTGAATTACCATGATTGTTCAAGTGACTGTAGTCAGTCAGCGGCATAACCGTGTCTCTGGAGACTGATCATTTCTATAAATCAAGGCCGTTTTGAATACATTAGCTCAGAGTTTCTGAAAGAGCTGTGAATTCAGGAGCAACACAATTGGCAGTTTATCACGGAAATGGGTTATCCAGTCCTTTTGCGGATAGGAGAAGTTTACTATCCTTTTATTTCAGCCTTTGGAATTCTCGGTAAGCTGCGGTATCGGCTGCCGTTGGGGAGGGGGGAATTGAAGTTAATGCCAATATAGTGATTGTTTCTGTCGCTGGTTTCCACAGCCTCATATCCAGTCCTAGTATTCGGCATTCTAGGAATGGAATCGAAGCCAGCGACTGTGGATTCTGATATCTGGAACTAAAAATAAACTGCTGTAAGAATTCAGCGAATCCGCCAACATCGGAAGACCTCAGTGGGACAGGCAGATATCTTCCAGCGGTTTGTGCTCAATAATGTGATACCCGGGTCTCTGTGCTATTGGTCTCGACGCAGCTACACTGCATTTGCTAATACTGTGTTTATACTGCCGCAGAGATTATGCTAATTGATTGTCTGCATTGGTATGTGAGCGGTTGTGTGAGGTACGTGTCATGATCAAACAATCGATGAGTGGTAACGATTCAGCAAATTTGAGGAGCTCCCTGTTGCAGCAGGAAGATTGAGGATTTTCAGTAAAACTGAGCTGTGTGACAGAAAGTGAAGCAGTTGCTGGACAACACAATGACGTCATTACTGATCAATTAACAAAACCGACGTGTTGATTCATAACTACCAACACTGTGAAATGTATTATATTATCCATATAACTATAAATCCTGTAAATTGTATTAAAATATATCCACTTTGACAACGCTACAGACATCTGACTGTGTCACCGTGCCTGCTACTGGATGTTGAATTATTCTCCCGGCTTCCCTGTGATGGAGTCAGTCGGGGGCGTCAAGTATATCTGAGAGGCTGTATCAGACGAGGCTGTGACTGCTGCCTCAGTCAAAGTTCTGCTGTAAAGTCGGCGAGGTGGCAAATGCTGGAATAGGAAACAAACACGGGAAATGCTGGAAACACAAAGCCTCAGGCACCTTGTATAAAAAGAGTAAGAGAAAGTCGTGTCATGGGGGCTCTCTGAAAACAGCTCAGAAAATACACGTTAACTGCTTTCCCAAATATTTTATTTTTGTCTGGATGACTGATTCCGGGAATTCCAGTTTCTGTTGTGTCCTTCGGCTATTCTCTCGCTGACAGGGAGTCACAGGGAAGCTGATGATTGTTTAATGCAAGAATCCCGCCATCGGCGTCCGAATAGATTCATTTCATTCATATCAGACGCGGATGAAGCCGATAAAAATGGCCCAAACAGGACTGACTCTGAGGGCACATAGTTTTATCTGTCTGCTGCCTCTTTATATTTCTGGTCATCAGAAAGGAATCCGAATTTAAATCATTTGACTTTATTTTAATGTGTAAACTCAGCCAGCTCTTGACCCACTCTTCACCCTTCTACCGCTGAATGCAACAATAAAACTGGAATATTAAATGATCCCCGAAAACTGCGGCAGTGGGTTTTACTCAGTATTTTCTCAATTTCTACTGCCTCTGTCTGGTTGACTGTCTCTTTCACCATCGATCGATTTGTGGCTATTTGCTGTGAGAAGCTGAAAACAAAATATTGCACCGAGAGAACGGCGGCTGTGGTTATCGGGACAGTGAATGTGCTGGCCTGTTTGGAATGTGTTCCCTGGGGCTTTATATACGAGCCTGTGATAATAATTGATGGTATCCCCTGGTATTGTGTTCTTACACCGAGCTACAGAAACTCTCCCTCATGGGTGATATTTGAGATGTTTCACCGCACTTTTACCCCTTGTGTCCCATTCTTTCTGATTTTGTTTTTCAATATTCTGACAGCAAGGCGGATTCTAGCGGCCAGTCGAGCCCGCAGTAGGATCCGGGGACAAAAGAGTGGAGAGAATGACAAGGACCCGGAGATAGAGAACCGACGGAAATCCATCGTTTTGCTCTTCAGCATAACGGGTAGTTTTATATTGTTGTGGGGAACACGTTTGGTATTTTACATCTATCGACGGATCTCAAAGAGTTTTGTTTATTATTCAGTCATGAATCCCGTTTACATTATAGAAGAGACATCGGGAATGCTGCAGATTCTCAGTTCCTGCACCAACACGTGTATTTACGCCCTGACTCAGAGCAAATTCCGAGAGGATCTCAAGAATGTGGTGACATATCCACTTAGTCGGATTTTGAAACTCATTAAAAGATAAAACTAAATGCTATGCATTACTACAATTTAGCTGCCTTCACGCTCCTATTCTGCACTCCCACTTGTAATAAACGGAAACAATGTGATGAACAGTGTTTCAAACAAAGCAGGAGAAAATCTGTCGATGCTCGAAATACAGAACAACACACACAAAATCATGAAGGTTGTCGTCCCGAATAGTTGAATGTTTACTCTTTTCCAAAGTTGCCATCCATCTGCTGAATTGCTCCGGCATTTTGTGTGTGTTGCCTTACAGTTACACAACAAATATGTACAGTCGATCGCAACGGCACCACTAGACTCAGCATCCCAGAAAAATCCCCTTTGCATCTCACCCTCGTCCCGCTTAAGTTGTGCCTTGAGGCGAACCTGTCAACCCTTCTTCCCGATTCTGACAAAACAGCTTGATATGGAGTATACTTTCGTCGATAGTAACCACTCCTGCTCCCATTATTACCCGTCCTTTACTTCACGGTGATTTTCTCCTCTGTCCCTACCTGTAGCTTTTCCTTCTGTTTTCCGATTTGAACTAATTTCCAGTAACAGAATGTTAGCTTTCAAAGGCAAGGTGGAGGAGCGGTGTTAGGTGGACGAGGCGATGCTGTGAACCCAAGAACAAAAGACACAGCGAAGCGAAATGAGAACTGATATGATCTAATTCTACACAAAATGCTGGCGAAAGTCATCAGCTCAAGCAGCAGAGTTGGAGAGAGAGGAAAAGAAATGCAATTCTCAAAATTAATCAATGACACCTAAGCGCTGTTGCGGATAGCGTAGAATTTCATCACAATAAAAAGTTCATACACAACAACATTTTAAACTGAATTACAGAGTACATATGGTAGAATTTATCACAGTGTGGAGGAACAGGAGAGTCGTGCTATGCAAGCCTATAGATCCCCCAACATTTCCAAATAAGTTAATTTAGTGGTTCCGAAGGCTCATGGCCTAAGAACTAGCAACTCCGGATTAGTGATCTGACGAGGGAAGAGATGCTAAGGAAGTGCAGGTAAATGAGTGGCTGACGATTTGTGCAGGTGGTCATCGTATACAAACGTTATTGGACTCTCTTCCAGGTTTGGTGTGACTGGTGTAAGGAGCACGGGTTTTACAACTGGACCGAAAGGGATTTAATATTCTAACTGGGGAGTTTGATGCAGCTGTCCTGACATTAACATGTGGTATGCGCAGGCCTGCTGTTGGGGAGTAGGAACTAGAACCACAGGCGAGCAAGTAGCATTGAATAAAAGGCAGAGACGAGGTCACTGAACGCCAAAATGAAGGCCAGACTGGAACCAGTTAATAATCCCGGTGGCTCCGAGGCGGAGTTCAGTTTACGTCAGAAAGGTGTGTAACACTTAAGACAGAAGTACTTCGAACCTGGATTAATATGTAACGTAGTGAGCCAGCTATTACAGAGATCTGGTTCAGAGCAGAAAATGGCTGTCCCGACAATTAAAGCTCTCACGCTCCCTGAAATCCGTTTGCAGAACGGCTTACACACCCAGATCGGGTTGCTACCCAAATTCGTGTGCACCTCCATATTTAAAATGCCCCCATAAAAACGCGCATATCACTAAAATCCACGTGCACCCCCCATATCTGCGCATATTCCCATATGCACATTAAATTATCCAGACGAAGATTCACTCCAAACATAGCATGGCTACCTGAACTTTAAATTATCCGCACGCATCCGAAGGTCCGACACAGCCAGGTCCGTCTGAACCATCATATACACCCAGAAAAACTTTGCAACTCCCATATTCGTCGACACACCCCTAAATCTACTCAATCCACAAATAGATCCGCAGCCCCATATTGGAGCACACACCCCTAAATCAGCGCACGTGTGCAAATGCGTATGCAAACACATTTTCGAGAACTCACATAAATCCGTGCGCACCCCCGGATTCATGGCATCCAAAAGAACGTGTGCTCTCTAATTTTCGCCGACATGAACTAAATATGCGCAATCCGCATTCAGTGCGCACCCCAAAGCTGCTGAACCATCAGACTTTCCCAGAGAAAGAATCACTTCAAGCAGTTGAGAAAATGGCATCCTCGTCATTACTAATCTGCACGCAGGCAGAAGTACAAACCTTGTGCAAACCTTGATCGGCCAAACGCAGCCAATTCTATATGTTTTCCAAATACATGTGCACGCCCACCTTTGAAAACACACCCCGGAATATGCGCATATCAGCAAATCAGTGAGCTCTCCAAACACGCTGACACACCACATCACATTTTTCCAGAGCAAGAATCATTTCAAACCGTTCAGAAAATGGCTGTTTTGACATTAAAATTCCCAATTACCCCAAAATACGATTTGAACTGTAGATCGGCTGAGAGTCGCAACTCACAGTTTAACAATAAATACGTGTGCACCACCATATTCGACAAGGCACGTCTAAATTTGCGCACATCGTAACATACATGTGGACCCTAAATTCGAGTACAGATCCCTAAATCTGCCACATCCCCAGATTCATGTGCATTCCCAAAACCGTGTGAACCCCATATTCACAAAGACACCCCTAAGTCTGCACAGTCCCCAAAACAGTGTGAACCACAAACCCACTGGCATCCTTACATGCACATTAGATCATCCCAAAGCAAACATCATTTCAATCAGTTCACAAAATGGCAGCCTATGTTAAAAATCCACATGGAAACCAAAAATTATTCGTCTGCAAATCCTGATCCGCCAGCACAGCCAAAATGCTTCCCCAAGTCTGTGCACATCACCTAATCAGTGCGTCCGCAAAGACTCTGACACCCTATATACAAAATGGATTATTCCAGAGCAGGAATAATTTCAAACAGTTCAGAAAATATCTGTTTCGACAGTTAAAATTCCCACGCAAACCGAAATGCGATTTCAACTGTAGATAGGGTAACAGACACAACTCCAATGCGCAGCCCCAAATCTGTGTGCACGCTCATATTGGACAAAGCACCTGTAAATCTGCGCACACCGACAGATCTGTGCCAAACTCCATATTCAGGTACTCACTTTTAAATCTGCGCGACTCCACAAATCCAGGTACACTCCATAATACTGTTTGCAGACTCGTATTTGCCACCACATCCCTGAATCTGCGCACTTCCCGAGTCAGTGCGCACCCCAATAAAGCACCCCTGTATCCGTGCGCATCTCCAAATCCATGGGCACCCCAGAGCAGCGTGCACCTCCATATTCGCCGATGCTGCCCTAAATCTGCGTAATTCCTAATTGAGTGCGCACCCCAAACCCGCTGACACATCCGCATTCACATGAGGTTATCATTTCAAACTGTTCAGAAAATGACCGCCTTTTTTTTCCATTAAGTGCGATCGTAAACATTAGGCAGATCAGAAATGTTGATCAAGTCAACTAGTTCCCAACGAGAACTCTGATAGGCCAATCAGATGGTTCACTGCTACGAGGCGAGAAAACATAATAAAAAAAAATAACATGTACAATTAGGAAACATTAAAGAAAATAGTAGAAATACTGGAGTCATGATGATCATGATGAAGTAAGCTGGAGGGAGACATTTATACACATGCTGTCCTCCATAATTCAAAGAGATTGAAGCATCCGGTTGTAGGGTGACAAAACGTGACAGGAGCACTTGGCACTATAAACTGATCCCTACCGGGAGAAAACAGCATCTGTACCTTCCGCACTCTCTCCAGCAGCTTAAGTCCAGCCGGAACATAACTGGGTAAGGATATGGGCTTTAACATTAAAATTCCACACGCAGCCCAGAATGTGTGTGCATCCCCAAATCCAGGCGTACCATACGTGGAGCGTATTATTTCAAACGGTTCACAAAATAGCAGGTTGCAGCATAAAATAACAAGATTACTGTTGAAAGTTCAAAGTTCATTTATTTTAAAAGTATTTATAAATGAAACAACCTTGAGATGCGTCGCAAATCCAAATCGATAAAAAATTACAAAACTGTGAGAAGCCCGAGATCGGTAAACAGCCCTTATACACATTATAAATATACACCCCTAAATATATATGCATCCCCAAATAAGTGTGCACCCCTGTATTAGACGATGCACCGCTGAATCCAGACACATCACCAAATCCGTTGGCACCTCCAAATCTGCTTACGTCACTAACTAAGAGCGCAGCCCCAAATTCCATGTGCACTCAACCCGCTGACAACCGCATATGCACATTAGATTATCTCAGATTAAGAAACATTTTAAACAGTTAATCCCAAATCCGTGTGCTCCCCTATATCCGAAAAGGCAGCCTAAATCTACGCACAACACCATTTCCGTGTGCGTCCCATACTCCAGAACACACCCCTAAATCTGCTCAATCGAAAGATAGATTTGCATCCACATATTCGAGAAGGCAACCTTAAATATGCGCAATGTCTAATTCAGTGTGCACCCCAAACCCGCTAACACCTCTCACATTCACACCAGATATTCCCAGAGCAGTAATCATTTCAAACAGTTCAGAACTGTTGGACTTTAAAATCGGCACACAGCCAAAAATTCGTGATCAACTTCAAAACCTCTGTCACAACCGAATCTGTGAGCAACTCGAAATCCATGTGCATCCCCATATTCGACAACGTACAACTAAATCTGTACGCATTCCCAAATTCGTGTGTACCCCAAAATATACGCGCATCGTCAAATAAGAGCGCACCCCAATCCACGTACGTGTGCGTGTGTGTGTGTGTATGTGTGCCTATAAATGGAAGAACTTTGGGATTCCCACAGCTTCAAATCCGCAGATACGCCAAATCCGTGCTCACCTCGTAATCCATGTGTACCCTTATGACTATGTACAGTTTGAAAGCGGTGGACACATCGACTTGAAAACTAGATTATCCCAAAACCATTTCACGAAATGACAAAATATGCATACGCCCGCAGAATCTGCACACTGCCCGCAAATCAAATTAGTACGCACCTCAAATCCAGCGTCATCCCAATCTGTGTGCACCCCAAAACTTATTGAAAATCATTCTAAGGAAAAGGATATATAAGTCAATTGTAATATGATAAAATGGATTTGCAGATGACACCTAGGTTCAGAGCGTGAGTGGACAGCAAAGTAGTTTATGAAAACTTTCAGCGTCAGTGAAACAGCTGGAAAAACGGGCCGAACAATTTGAAGTTGGAATCTAATGTGACATTCCATCCAGATGGGATCAAGAGCCATTGCACTTTGGCCGGACCTACCTGGGTCGACTTATACAATAGACGGTAGGGAATTGAGGAATGCGGGAGAGCAGAGGGATCTAGGAAAACCGTTCCATAATTCCTATGTAAGCTCATAGGATACACGGACACCACGAAATCCGTGTGCACCCCTAAACCAGCTGAGGCGCACAAATCTGTGCGCATCCCCGATCCACGTGCACCAAAATATTAAAGAAAAACAGGAAATATGTGCAAATTTGTTTGGCATACCTATCCTTAAATCTTTGTGCTTCTCCAAATTATGGTGCTACCAACGTTGGCGGACAAATTCCTAACTCTTTGTGCATCCCCCAATCAATGTGCACGAAGTTCAAGCTCCCCCCCCCCAAGTCTGTGCGCAGCAACACATCCGTAAGCAACCCCCACAAGAGTTGCAAACAAAAATCCACAGACAGTTCAATTCGTGTGCTCCCCCAAATCCACATGCAACTACAAATTCGTTCTCCCAAAACTCTCTGACACATTCCAATGCAGATTGGATTATCCCTGAGCAAGGATCATTTCAGAGAGCGCACAATATTGCTGCCACAAGGCAACAGCCTCGAAATTCGTCATACCTCCAAATCTGTAGATCCACCAGTGTACCAGTGACAGAACCGTGATATTCGTCACAAACCCAAATACACCGCAAATGCGCACGCACACAAAAATGATGTGCTATCCTAAATCCGCCGAGACACCTGAATCTGTGCTCATCTACTAATCCGTGTACACCCCATGTTCCAGAGCACATCCCGAAATCTGACGCATGCCCAAATCCAGGCGCAGTGCCAAAACTGTGTGCAGTACATATTTGACTATTGGGCATCACAAACCCGCTGACACCCGTACATGCACCGTACAGTATCACAGGGCAAGAATCATTTCGAAAAGTTCACAAAATGCCTGCCTCCAGCATAAAATTACAAGAATATTACTGAAAGTTCAAGGTGCATTGATTCTGATATTATCTATGAATGAAACAACCTTCAGATATCTAATAATTCCGAATCACTAAATCTGTTCGCATCCTCAGATTAGTGTGTGAGGACATATTTGCTGAAATCTGTAAACATCCACATACTGGCCTGCATTCTCCTAGATCAATAAGCGTTACAAATAAGTGTGCACCTCTATTTGTCGGACACATCACTAAATCTGTTCGCATCCCCAGACTGGTGTGTGAGGGCATATTTGCTGACACCTCCCTAAATCTGTGTAATCCCAAAAAACAGTGCTCATTCCATACGCGCTGACTCCCCAACATGCATAATAGATTATCTCAGAGCAGGAATAATTTCAAATCGATCAGAAAATGACTGTTTCGACATTAAAATCAGCACGCATCCTGAAATGCATCTGCAACTCCAGATCGTATGACACACACAAATCTGGATGTAACCTGTGCACCTCCATATTAGACAACAGACTCCTAAATCTGCGCACATTCCCAAATCCGTATTCAACCATAAATCTGTGCGCATGACCTAATAAGAGCTCACCCTAAATCCATATGCACCACAATCCTGACGACAAACCGACATGCACGCTGGATTATCCGAAATCACGAGTCAGGTCAAACAGTTCACAAAACAGCTGCACGTTCAAAAATCTAGAACAAAGTTCCAAGTTCTATTATTAAAGTTTCTATAAGTGAAACAACCTTGTGATTCGTCACGCCCCCCAATCCACCTCCACCCAAATCCGTGTGTACCCAAACACGCCGCGCACTTGTTAAAATCTCTGAGAACCCCCAAATCCGAGTCCGCCCCTACATGTACAATTATTTATCCTAGATCAAGAATCATTACAAACATTTCACAAGAGAGCTTAATTCACATTAAAAGCAGCAAGAACAAAACTCAACGTTAAAGTCCAATGCGTATCCGAGTATCTGTAAAAGAAACAATTTGAATTTTGGCATTATACCCAATTCCTGCGACATCTAAAAATCCACGTGCACTCCCAAATCCGTATGCACACCCAAATGGGTGCGCACTCCGAACCCGTCAACACCTTCCACTTTCAGATTAGGTCATCAGAGAGGAGAAATAATTTCAAATAGTTCACAAAGTAACAACCTCCAACTTAAAAGTCACAGCAAGAGCAGAGTAGAAAACTGAAAGTGTATTTATTAATAAAGAAACTATCAATGAAACAACCGCGAGATTTGTCAGGACCCTAAATCCAAAGACACCCCCAAATCCGGGAGCATCTAAGATCGTGTACACCACCAAACCTGCTGACACCCACGTATACACATTTGATTTTCCCAAAGGAAGAGTCACTTTAGAGTGACAGCATTCACCTTAAAGAAATCGCGAGAACATAGTGCAGCTATTATTGAAGACACTATAAATGAAATGACTTTGAGATTTACCACAACCCTAAATCGACCGACACCAACAAATTCATGTGCACCTATATGCGCCGACACAGACTTAAACCTGATCTCATCCCCAATCGTCAGGCACCCGTGTGCACCCCAAATCCATACTGACGTCCTGTGCACCCATATTGGTTGATACATTCCCAAGCTTGTGCAACCTCCCAATCAGAAAGCACCATCAAATACGCATGTGGTTCCGAATCCACCCATCACTGTGCACACGTCCTCACCGAAACTCTCCGAAAGAGATCAAATCTGTATGTACCCCCAAATCCGCTGTTTTCAGTAAATCTTTTCGCATCGCAAATCATTTGCCACCCATATTTGCCGAAGCAGCCCTAAATCTGCGCAAACCCAAAATCGGTGCGCACCCCAATCCCGCTGACACCCGAGATGCATAATGGATTATCCCAGACAGGCAACATTTCAATCAATTCAGAAAATGACCGTCTCGAGGTTAGAAAGCCATATGTGCGCCAAAATCCTATTGCAGATCAGCGACACACCCAAATCTGCATGTCAACCCAAATTCGTGTGTAGCCCCATATTCAAGACTACACCCCGAACTGGACACTGATCACTAAAATCCGTCCTCACCCCCAAATCTGCGCACATCCTCAAATACGAGAGCACCCAGACGGATAATCATATTAGATGACCCAGATGGATAATAATTGCAAACACAAAACGGCTGTCTTAACAGGAAAAAACCACCACGTATCCCAGAGTCCCTACGTAAGTCACCAAATCGATATGCGCTCACAAAAATGTGGAGACTCACATATTCGCTAACTACCGTAAATTTGCTATCCCTAAAAAGGTGCGCACCCTTATATCGGAGCACTCCCCTAAATCAGTTTGCAACTCTTTATTAGAGAACGCTCCTAAATCCATGCACAACCCCAGATCCATATGAACCACAAGACCGTGTACAACCCATATTTGACGACAAAAAATAAAATTGCGCAATCGCCAATTCAGTGCGAACCCGAAACCCACTTGTACATCAGATTTTCCCGGAGTAACAATCAATAAAAGCAATTGAGAAAATGGCAGCCTCGACGTTAATAATCCGCACGCAAATTTTGATCCGTCAACTCACCAAATCTATGTGTGTCCCATGATTGAAAGGCATCCCAAATCAGCGAACATCACCAAATGCATGTTCTTCGTCAAATTGGTGCGCATCAACAAATCCATGCACAGCTCAAACACGCTGAAACCCCCACATTCATTTGTGGGGCTCGTTGTACACAGATTTTTTCATCTTGTGAATGTCTGAAATTATTATTTTGAGATAATTTAATTAGCGTTTGTGTATCCACGGTTTTAAAGTTGTGGGGATGTATTTGCATTTGGAGATGCACATGGATTTCTCACGTATTTGGGGTGTCTGCGGTTTGGAGGTGTGCCGAATCTCAAAGTTGTTTAATTTAGATCACGTGAATAATGAATGTAATTTGAAATTTGACATGAAGTATTTTAAATGATAATCTAATGTACAAGTGGGTTTCTCCGCGGGTATGATATTCGCATGAATTTTAGGGTGCGCACCTAGTGGTGGTGCACGAATTTGAGGTGTATATGGATTCGGGATTGTGTATATGTAAACACGGATATGGGGTGAGATAAAGATTTGGGCGTGTTGGCGGATCAGAAGTTGCACGTGGAATTTGGGCTGTGTGCGGGTTTCCATGTTAAGGCATCCATTTTCTGAATTCTTGAAAGGATTCTATACTGCAAGTCAGGATGTTTGGGGTTTTGGGGTGCGCACTGAATTGGGCCGCGCAGATATTAGGCAGTGTCGGAGAATATGGGGTGCACACTGCTATGGTGTGAACTTGGATTTGGGAATGCGCACGGATGTAAAGTTCAATCTTCAAATATGGGGGTGAGCACTGATTTCGGGTGTTCGTAGATTTAGGGGTTGGCGGCAAATATGCACAAGGATTTGGGAATACGTGCTAATTTTGGGTTTTGTAGTCAATTACGGGGGCGTAATTAGATGTTGTGATGTTCGTATATTCCGGGAGTTATTTGTTGACCGATCGACAGTTGCGATCGTATTTTGGGGTGCGTGCGAATTTTAAATGTCGAAACAGACATTTTCTGAAATGTTGGACATGAATTCTGCCTTGGAATAATCTATCATATATGTGGTGTGTCGGCGTGTTTCGAGTGCGCACTGATTTGGTGACGTGCACAGGTTTTGTGGATTCATGGCGGGTAGTTTTGATTTATCAATGCAAAGTCTCTGCTAAAGTATATTCCGATAATCGGGAGCGCTGGGCTACTTAACAGAGTAATGGTCTAATTTTTTATCAATACTGTAAAATACTTTAAATTCACATTTAAAAGTACTGCGCTGTGCTTTTAGAAATTGCTGCAAGTTTGAAGGGAATGAGAGAAAAGAACCGCCGGTGAGATTTAAGGAAGAAACTCAGACATCACTCGAAATTTAGTCTCAAACATGGCCGTGCACACGTATTTGGGGATACACACAGATTTGGGGTGTGTTGGCGAATCAGGATTTGCACCCGAATGTGTTGAGTGCGGATTGTTAACGTCGAGTCTGCCAATTTCTCAACTGTTTCGAATGTATCTTGCTCGGAAAAATCTCATGGGCATGTGGACGTGTCAGCGGGTTTAGGGTGCGCGCTGCATTGGGTATTGCGCAGAAATTAGGCGTGTCAGCGAAAACGGGTTGTACAGGGTCTCGGGGTGCACATGGATGCACAGAGATTTTGGGGTTTGTTCTTGAATATGGGGATGCGCTCGTATTTGGGGATAGCATATTTGGGGGTTTGTCGGCGAATATGGAGTCGCCACGTTTCTGTGGGTGTATCTGCGAGTTCATAAGGATTTGGGTTGATCTGTGTGTGTCGGTGGATTTGGTGATATGCTCACGACCTTTGGGATGCGTGGGGCTTTTAGTGTCATGGTAGCCATTTTATGTTTGAAATAATTCCTCGTCTGGGTTATCGAATGTGCGTCCTTACTTGAGGAAGTGCGCAGATTTTGGGACTCACACGCATTTTCGAGATACTTTCATACTACTGCTGAGTATGAGAGTGCACATGAATTTGACCATCGTTGACCATAATGATAATGTTATTGTCTCTGGAGCCTCAACACGGACCAGTGTGATAATGTAACAGCGTGTTCCGGTCATTCACAGGAATGCATTCCTAAGACACCCATATTTTAACTTTCTCCCCTGTGCATGGAATTCAACTGGAGATTTACCCAACTCCTTGAGTCGGCTGAATGCGATTACCTGTATCAAAGGCACCAGTATATGCAGTCTTGTATGCTGTACATTACTGCCCCATATAACTAAATACCTAGCAAAACGGGTGGGGGGTTGATTAGTCCAAATTCTGGAGAAACTTCTCAGGCCAGGCAGCATCTATGGAAAAGAACACAGTCGATGTTTCGGGCCGAAGCCCTTCAGCAGGACTGGGAGGAGAAAAAGCAGAGGAGTAGATTTGAAAGGTGATGTGAGGGGAAAGAGAAACGCCAGATGACAGGTGAAACTTGGAGGTGGAAGGATGAAGCAAAGTGCTAGGTAGTTAATTGCAGAAAGAGAAGGAAAGCTATGGAAGAAAGAAAAAAAAATGTGGTAAGGGGAGCAGGACCATAGGGAGGCTATGGTGGACAAGGAGATATTAAGTGAGAGGGACAAAGGGATGGAAATGGTGAAGGAGAGGTTTGAGAAAGCAATGTTCATGCCATCAGGTTGGAAGCTAACCAAACGGATTATAAGCTGTTGTTCCTCGCACCTAAGTGTGGCCTTATCGTGACAGTGGAGGAACTCATGAATGGACATATCGCAATGGGAATGGGAAGTGGAATTAAAATGGGTGACCACTTGGAGATACCGCCCGTTCGGCGGATGGAGTGTAGATGCACAAACCCCCAATCGGTTTGCATCCCTTTAACGGAGAGGAAACCCCTAAGTCTGCGCAATTTCCAATTAAGTTCGCATCTCAAACCCATGTGCACCCCAAATACACACACATCCTCAAGAAAGAGCACACCCAAAATCCACGTGTGCATCAACCACGCTGGGAACCTCAAATGCGTTTTACATAATCCCAGAAAATAATCATTTCTAACCGTACACATGATGGCTGCGTAAAATATTGTGCTTCGCAAATTTGTAGGTAACGTCCTAAATCTGGGCTACCCCAAATCGGCGCGTACCCTAATCACTCTGACACACCCCAATGCATAATCTCAGAATGGGAATCATTTTAAATAATTCAGAAAATGCCGGCCTCGACATTAAAAATCCACATATACCCCAAAATTTTTTGGAGATCTACCACTGCACAAAAGTATGGTTGTACAGCAAATTTGCGTGGAGCCACATATTCACCCTCGCTCCCGTATACCGGCGTAATCCCAATTTCAGTCTGCACTACAAGCCCGTTGGCATGGCACATGCACATTAGATTTTCCCAGAGCATGGATCACTTCAAACCGATCACCAAATTGCTGCCGCCACCATAAAGTATGAAGAATACTGTTGAACATTGAAAGTATATGAATTATGAAAGTATCTGTAAATGATGCAAAATTTAGACAAGTCACAACTCTAAATCCGCAGACACCAGAACTCTGTGAAATCTCAGAATTCCGAAAACATCCACATAAATCTGCGCAATCCTCAAATCAGTGCGCAACTAAAACACGCTGACACTTCCAAACGCATAATGGATTATTTCAGAGCAGGAATCATTTCAACCAGTTCAGAAAATGGCTGTCTCGACATTAAAAATTCCTCGCAAATGCCCCAAAATTGTTTACAGATCGGCAGACACAATGAAATTTGCTTCTCATCACAAACCCTTGTGTACCCACATACTCAACAGTACACACCTAAATATGCACAGATCACGAAAATCCGTGTGAACACCAAAATCTTCGCAGATCTCTAAATAAGAGCGCACCCCAAAATGCATGTATACCTCAACCCACACATTGGATGATCCAGGCACAGGATGGTTTCAAACACGAGATGGCTGCCTTGACAGCAAAACCCCCAGGCATCTCAAAATCCATGAGGAGACCTCCAAATCCGCAGACATATCAAGATCACGCCAAATCCGCCTGAACCCCCAGATACACCCACAAAAACGTGGATATGGGGTGCTCACGTACTTGGGGATAACATGTTTGGGGTGTGTGCATGCGTGCATTGATTAATATAGTTGTGTAAAATGTAAATTGAAGAAAAGATTAAGATAATCACAAATGATGATTCAGTGCCAGATTTAAACATGTCCCATTACTTGGCAGCTTGAAATATTTCTTCACAACTTTCGTCTGATCTCAGGCATCTTTGACATGCTCACAAAATTCTATTACATCAGCAAAAACACGCACACAATTCTCAGCAGGGATGTTCCTGTTCTCACTGTGTGTTGCCTTGGACCTCCCATTTCTGCGGATTTTCTTCAGTTTGTTCAACAGTATCATGGTCATTTCACCGTTGTCACCCGACCTTGTTCTCTCTTTCGTATCTCTGCTTGTGTGTGTGTGTGTGTGTGTGTGTGTGTGTGTGTGTGTGTGTGTGTGTGTGTGTGTGTGTGTGTGTGTGTGTGTGTGTGTGTGTGTGAGTGTGTGTGTGTTTCTGAGAAGAGACAATTTAAATGTTTTTCCACATATTCTGTTCTGGCTGGAACATTTCCGGCCATTATTTTGCACGCCAGCTGTCCTGCCGCTGACAGGGGGCGCCAGGGGAGTGTATGGTCCGCGTCATCATCATCATCATCATCATCATCAGCGTCCGGATTTACTTATTTCATCCAACGTGACGCGAAGGCAGCGGTAAAAAAAAAAGACTCTAAGCAGGGTGAAAACCGGGCTTTAGTTTTCCTCTGCACTTCAGATTTCGGAATTAGTATAGGCTTCATTTTGACTTCATTTTACAGTGCAAAATCCTCTTCTGTCTCTGGATGACTTTCCTCTTGACACTTTCACTAAATGCGACAATGAACTGGTAATATTGCAGGATCCCCTCAAACTCCTGAATTAGTTTTCTGCTCTGTATTTTCTGTTCTTGCTTTTCTCTGCCCCTGTTCCTTTGATTTGAGTGCCTTTGATTTGCTTTTTAACTCGTATGGCAATACATTGTGGGCCGAACGGCCTTTCACGCGCTGTACATATTTAGGCTTTATGCTCTATGATATCTGTAAATTTCTTCTAACTTTTCTTTCCATATGTAAAAACACGCGTTTGTAGCAGTGCGCTCTAGTGGCGCAATCGGTTAGCGCGCGGTACTTATATGACAGTACGCGGCGGAGAAATGCCGAGGCTGTGAGTTCAAGCCTCACCTAGAGCACTTGTGATTTTTAATGCTTGCAACGCCCGGGTGACTTGACGACTCTCAAGCTGAGCATTCCACTGACATGTTACATTTGATTTTGTGCTTCTGAGACACCCCGCTTATTATTTGTGTTTAACTTCGAATCGATGCACCTTTGATTTCGATCTGAGAAAGCGAGTGTGAGTTTACAAGCGTTGCAGGAGATCCTCCCTTATACACTAAAAGGCATGTGCCCGCAGTGCTACAGACAATCTCCCTGTTTGGTTCTTTAGTTCAACACGCGTAGCCTCACTTCCCGTTGTTGAAGGTGTCTGAGCAGATGGTTCATTTGCTGAATCAAGGCATCACGCGTAACCCACATTCTTGTCTTCTTAGTTCAGTTAACCAAATAGCGAAGCAACGAATCCTACCCTTACTGAAGCCATGCTTATGAAACCCTCTAATTACACCTCACCTTGGTTCGTTGTGCTGTCGAATAAACTCAATATTTACTTGCTTCGGCGAATTGTTTTAGGCACACGCAGAAAAAGAAATATTAATCGTATCGGGATGCTGATCTCTCTGCCTCTGTCTGTCTGTCTGTCTGTCTGTCTGTCTCTCTCTCTCTCTCTCTCTCTCTCTCTCTCTCTCTCTCTCTCTCTCTCTCTCTCTCTCTCTCTCCTCTCCTCTCTCTCTCTCTCTCTCTCTCTCTCTCTCCTCTCTCTCTCTCTCTCTCTCTCTCTCTCTCTCTCTCTCAACATGAATCTGCAACCTGCATTATTTCTGGACCGAATTATAAAATAATTCTCACATGTCCGAGAATAAATATTTATCTCGGAATACACTCCGCCCCTGACTGAACGCGCAGCACGTGTAAAGTTACTCCGAAATAACTCCCGATCTTTCCCCGGTTACACTCTTAACTCTATCACCTTATTTATACCTTAAGGTCTGTCATTCTAATCAAACTGGCCACAATTATATTGTTTCACATTTCGGCAACATAATGACCAGTGATGCTTTGCTCCAGGATCCCCAAAGTGATGTGCAATGTTTGAAATGTATGCCACTGAACAACTATCAGTGAAAATGTATCCTGGGATATCAGTGGAGTCCAGGAGAAAAATAACAACTCGCCATTGGACGTCAACGAACAGATGGATGGTATATTGACAGTTGTAATTTCTCCTTCTCAGCAGTCACGAGTTTGCATGCAAAATTCCATGGCAACATTTGAGGTTTTGTGATTTTTCGGTCCGGATTTTGTGGCGCTTTTCCACTGCCTCATGTACAGTGGCATTTAAATGTTCCAGCAGCCCTGGTCAACGATTGTATTACTGTGAATAGTTCAGTGAGTAGACGAGGAACTGAACTCCAAAAGTCATGAAGTTAAAGATAAAACATTATTTTCATCATTTTACGCATGATTAGTGCATACATTTTCTTTTGTACAATTTTAGAGTGAAGAAAAGGAAAAGAGCACCATGCAAGAGTTTGGGCACTCCAAAGATTTGAGCTCTCAGATAACTTTTACCAAGGTCTCAGACCTTAATTAGCTCGTTATAGCTATGGCTTCTTCATAATCGTCGTTAGGAAAGGCCAGGTGATGTAAATTTCAAAGCTTTCTAAATAATCTGCCTCCTCAAATCTTGTCCCAATAATCAGCAGCCATGCACTTCTTTAATCAGCTGCTGAGCACTCTGAAAATTAATATAAATGATGCCAGCAAAGCAGGAGAAGGCTATGTTATAAGAAGATAGCAAAGCGTTTTCAGGTAGTTGTTTTCTCAGTTCGTATTGTAATTAATAAATTATTTTGTAATTTAGTGTAATTTTGTATTTTTATCCTGACACTGCCACTGGAAATGAAACTACTTACACTACAGAGTATTGTAAACCTGACTCAGAATGTTTAAAGGAAATGTGCGTTGCAATCTCCTTTCACACTCACATTTCTGAGTGCTTCGGATGAATGCCAGGGGTGATGGCGGAGGTAGATGCCATAGGCGATATTAGATACCACGCGAATATGAGGCGAATAGAGGGATGTGGACCTTGTGAGGGCAGATGGGATTGATTTAGTAAAACATGAAATTACCAGGTCAATTGCTTCAGAACAACGCAGTGAGCGGAAAGGCCTGTTCACGTGTTGTTCTTGGTGTGTGTCCGCGATATCACAGCTGGAGTGCTGTGTGCATCTCTGATCGTCCGCCTCAGGAAGGATGCACGGGCTTTGTTACCGGCCCGGGAGTGCTCGAGTCAGATGGAGTCTGGGTAGTGACGGTGCACTGATCTCAAAACTCATGCAACACTGCCTCTCTCCTCAGCCACAGCATGCCCCACTGACACGATTCAATTGCAGGGTAATGTAAATGGTGACACAAGTTATTCATGAAAGAAAATGTTCGACTTTATTTCTTCCTTTTCTTAGATCCAAAAGCACATATTATTCCTCTCTGTGCAGCAAGTCCTGTAGCTTTTGAATCTGCTTTAAACACTTTGCCTGGTCGACAGCGTTGCTCTGCCTTTCCTGGGCTAATTTCTGAATCACAGTCATAGCCTCCTTTTAGTCATGGCGCCGTTTCCTTAAACCTTCCACATCACCCTTCGTTAGATCGGCTGGTTCCTCTGGCTTACATTGCCTTTAAGTGATTTCTCACACCACCACTGAAACTTATTCATATGCATCAGGTCCACAGCTCTCCACTATGTAACCATTTCTTAAAGCTTTCTACCTTCTTTTGGAGCACTTTGTGTCCTCTTTCTAACCTATTTCGCTCGGTTTCTACTTTATGCCGACATTCGTTTTTTGATCGTAATCTGTGCTGTTCTGAGATGGCGATTTGTCCTAACAACTATCAAATCCTCAGCTAAACAGCCGAATGCTACTGTTTTTTGTAACTGTTTAAACTTGCTGATCGACAGTTTCCTGTAGGCCGAACATACGCAGGACATCTCCGGCAGTTTCCCTTTCAGAGGTAGGGTGGGTGAGCGACGAACTCCTCATATTCTGGCCACTTCTCCAAACGTATTTCTAAAGGTATCCACTCCAATTAAAGCAATCCAAGTACTTTGGATTGGCAGAATCCCCTGAATTATTCACCCTCTGTTAGCATCAGATCTCTCTATACCTCAGTCACGTGGTCCGATTCGCGTCACCAGCTGAACAAAGGGATTCATGTTCGAGACAAGCTAGGGATGACAATTCCATTACAAGTATCACATCTTGTAATAATGATCTGTGAGGCACAGAGGATACACATTTACTGAGAAGTAACTGCTATTGGCCCAACTAAAAAGCATGTGGGTTTACAAACTGTGTAGCTGTGTGCACCCTACTGGAATTCCCGACCCTCCCTGAACAGTCAATGAAGAGAAAAATGATTACGCTGCCCACACGTCCATCATTGTCCCGATCTCCACGTGTCTGTGGGGCTCTCCTTTACCGCGAGGTTGGTTTCTGGTTGCTGGAGAGTTATCGGCCAAGTGTATTTAGAGTGCCTAACTCTTATAGTGTTCCCTATCAATTTTTATCCATTCCATTGGCGTGAGGTCACCTGACCTACCTGGATCAACTTCCTACTGGTCATTTTGCAGGGCTAAAACCTGCATTGTCCCACCCGAGCCTTGTGTATTTTGTCTTCCATCTCTGACTGCTCTAAACCAATTAAATGACGCAACCCAGAAAACGTCTAACGAGATTACGGATTGTTTCTTTGGTAGGTCTATGACTACGAGAATACTCATTTATCAGTTCATTACCTAAATTTCCTTGTGTCAACATTCAATTGTTCTGATTAGTTTGACCCAGAAACAGATTCATTTCACAGTCCACCCTCTTTACATAACAAACAGCTACTTGTCTGGGAATGGATACAGGTTACCAGCTCATTAGCTGAAGCTTCTTGTGTCGGCATTCAATTGATCTGATTAGTTTATCGTAGATCAAGAATCAGTTCAGAGTCCACAAGAAGGGGGGTGGCTGGGGGACGACTGGTTTGACTGCTTCCCCTGTCCTTGATTGGACGGTAATTTCTGCTGGTCAATATTAACCCAACCTTATGTATCTCCACACTTTCTGGCATATTGCTATGATCTCAGATGAATAAGGTAGCAAGATATGAGTTAAGGGTATCCACTATGTCCTTCTCTTCAAAACATAACACTCTACTATTATTTCTAATGCGCTTAACTCCCTCCTTAACTTTTATTTTACTGGTCAATTATAAGGAAGAACATCTATTGCGGTCAATCTTAGCATTATCGGCAACATCATTCTCAAACTGCATTTTGGTATTGCGAATTTAACTCTTGACTACTGCTCTCACTTTTTCATATGCCGGACGGTTGACATTATTACTATTTTTTTCTCTATTCTTTTTATAGATGTCTTTTCTTCATATTTTACCATATATTTATTCATACATATGCTCTCCTATGGATTTGCTAAATAAGCCTGCAGAAAAAAAAAATGATCTTAGGTTGTATGTTTTACGTACTTTGATAATAAATGTTAGTTTGAAATTTCAACGTTAATCTATTGTTTTTCTTGTGCTTCTCAATACCTTGGGTTGGAAAGCTTCCTTCACAGCGTGTACAAACTTTATTACTCGACCCTATTGTTTCGCAACTGACTCAACGTCAAGCAGTTCCTTTCAGTTTTTTTTCTGAAGTCCCAGCTGCATCTGCACACACATTGCCTTTATGAATGTTAATGGATTTTTATTGATATAATGTCCGACAAAACTTCTAAATTAACAATTGAATGATAACTTTCTCAGAAAGGCTCAACAACTTCCGTACTCAGAATCCTATCCTGATTGTTACACGGCAACGTGGAATTTTCCACAGTGTGGAGATGTCGCTGGTCTGGATGTATGAAGGAATAAACGCTGTGATAAAGATCTCAATGAGTGCCCATGGGAGAATGTGAGGCAAAGAATTTAAACGAAGCCGCAGCAAAAGGATGCTTAATTGAGAAATGGGTAGAATTGCGGCAACAAGCTAAATTTCAGCGGAGCAGACTAGAAGAAGCAATCATGTTTCCAATGATGTGGTGATCCGCCTTGAAGAGAAGTGTCAATCTTGATGAGAGGACAACCAATTTGCGATGAACGTGAGTGCGAGGAGCGTGTAAATAATGCTTTTGATTCAATCCAAGAGTGCTTGCGAAAGCAAACAGTGAATGATAAGAAGCACTTTAGCTTGTAGCGAGTGGCAGGATTGAATGAAATGTATAATGATTTATAAGCAGTTTGAATGTAATGTCAAAATTATTATCAGAATAGACACTTAACTCTGGAGAGCAAATCAAGGGTTTACAGCCGATGGAAATGTTGCTGGGAAAACATCTCCATTCACAGAAAAATAATAAACAGGGGCGGGTTTGAAACAGGAGGATGGTAATGGACGGAGTGATGCAGCTCATTATGGTATGACAATGCTAGGCAGCCTATTTCCAAACATCTCCTGCTAGCATACAAAGAAAGAACCCAGCACTGTTTCACTACTCTGACTCTCTTCCCCATTTGCGACCAGGGAGAAAGTCGCAATGGAAGGAAACAGGGACAGGAATACGAAAGAAGAATGTAACATGCACTACATCCTTTGTACCTCAGCGTCTGAGAAATATTGATCAAGATATTGGGACATTACTACGCGCAGATAATCATCGTGAGCTGTTACAGGAAACCTGCCACCAAAGGGCAGTGTAATGACAAGGTACGGCAGAAGAAAAGAAATTGAACTGTGCTCCTATGCGAACATATCAAAATACCTCAACACATAGCAGTTTTATAAAGCCTCGGGATTACATTCTTGTTATTCCGAAAATACAAATATAGAGGACTAAGTGAAGAAATAAATAATCTGTTAGTTACTTTTGGGCATTAGCAGAGAACACCGCTAGACGTGCTGACCAAATGTAACTATACAAGCGGCAAGCGTAAAAAAAAACAGAAGAACTTAAGAAATAGGAACGGGGGTAGGCCATGTGGCCCATCGAACCTGCTCCGCCATTTAATAAGGTCAAGCCCAATCTGACCATGGATTCGTCTTCAAATACCTGTTTTTTCTCCTTACCCCCTAATTCATCTACTTCGCAAAAACCTATCCGACCGTGTCTTAAATATATTTCCTGGGGTAGCCTGCACAGATTCATTGGGCAGAGAATTCTGCAGAATCACTACTGTCTGGGAAAATATTTCCTCCTTACCTCCATCCAAAATTTGCCTTCCCTTTTCTTAAGGGTATGTCTCTTAGTTCAGGTTTCACCTTCCAGTGGAAATAACTTTCCTGCCTCTATCTTATCCATCCCTTTCATTGTTTTAAATACTTCTATATCGTGCAACTCCAGGCCACAGTTTCAAAAGAAAAGGAAGAAAAAGGGATAGAAATAGAGCTGAATCAGAAGGTGGAAGCAAAGGAGTCTCCGTTAGGCGCCATCATCCTAAACTCCTCCCTCCGATTATAAGGGTGGTAACACACTAGAGGAACATACCATCACTCAATCATTGAGGTGGTAAAGGCCATAGCTCCGGACTTGGGGGATGGATGGCATGTGGTAAAGGGGCCAGCACAGTGTACAAATGTGTTACTTCAACGGTAGTGATGGGATTATTAAACCTGATAATATACAAAAAAAAATGCTCATTTAATCTCAACCCTATCTTTAGTCAGTAAATTGGAAGGGAGAAAACGTTTAAGTCGTTGGAGATTTTGTGACGTCATGAAGTCATCTTTCAGAAATGTTGAAGAAGAATTTGCGGACGATTCGTAATTTTCAGCGCCCCTTTGCATTAGACTCGAAAGGATTTCTTAAATGTTGTACGATTCTAATTATAGATTATTTGTTCACTGTTCAACACTTAACAGTTCTGTGATAGTTGAAAGTGCGAATGCATTGAGAATGTAAAATGTTGCACTGGGACAGGAAATTCGTGAGTTCAGTAAAGAGAAACAGAGGTAATGCGTGCGTGAATGAACGGAAGGCAGTTGTGTGATTGTTAGCATTGTATTGAAAGGATGTTTGAATTATTCTTTTCATTCAAAATAGGATCTCACTGTTTGCAAATGTCTGCTTCATTGTTTGAAATTAATTTGCAAGAACATGTGAATTTATTTTTCCATAATTGTATGAAGACTTAGTGTATGGGGGTCGCATAAATATCTGGTTTCACTTTGTTCTTTAGAATATTTGATAAGGATTATCATTCTAGGAATTAACTGTTTATTCTGTATACGCCAGTTACCAGAGACAGTTTTGAAAGGAAGAAACGTTGGAGCTTAGGTTTTTGTTCTGCCTTACCTGCGGATATCGATAGCGTTCTTGTGTTTGTGTGCTGTGGTATTGCTTACAGAGGGAGACACGGATTCCGCAGCCCCATGCGAAATCAAGCTTAAAGAGATCGAGATATCACTGTATCTATTCCGGGTATGACAAATCCGCTGTTCAAAGGTAAATTTACATGAGACCAATCCGTGTGTACATGAATTGGGAATTGAAATTCGCTTTCTGGGAGACTGGCTCATTTGGAAAACAACAAAGGATGCTACTGAATATTTTGAAATGCTGATCTTGAGTTGCAGAGTTCCACTGGAAAAAAAGTGTTTTGATATAATTGTAGTATCTGCCCTGTAATAAGTAAACGTGATTTTAGTTTAGATTGCTTGCAGTTTCAGTTCGAATTCAGTAGATTGCTTTCAAAATCAGCCCTAACTCAATAAATGATCCAACTCCTGCAGGATAGTCATAATGTCTGTCACTCAAAGCGCTATAACAGCATAGTCCAGATGTAGTTATAAAGTGTACTGAAAATGATACCTTCCTTGCGGAACATCACTAGCCCCTGTCATCCGGGCAGAATGCACTCCATCCACTACCTCATCGGCGATCCCTTGGTTAGCCAGTTCTGAATCTATGCAGCCATGCTTCACTAGATCCCAGGCCACCTGTTTTCTCCAAGTGTGCACCATAGGGAACCCAGTCTGATACCTTACAAAACTAATCCACCCCTCATCGACTCGTCTGCTTCATCTGCCTACTTTTCACTTCTTCATGGAATTTATTCTGGCTCATAAGGGACATGCTGACTATCCCTAATCAGAATGCGTTTCTCCAAAAATTCAGTCTCTGAGAAGCCTCTCCAATACCTTGCCCTCTCCTGACCGAAGACTCACGGGCCTGTAATTCTCAAGACTATTCTTATTACATTTCTTGAACACAGAAATACGATTTGCCATTCTCCAATCCACCTGTGCCACATCTGTGGCCAGTGATGACAGAAATGTTATGTCCATAAGCGCAGCAACATCTTCACTCGTTTTCTCTAATTACATGGATTACATCCCTTCCAGCACCGGGGAATGGATAATTTTCCATGTTTTCCCAGTTTCGAAGTGTCTGCATGTTTCAGCACAACTGTTCTTTTTCGCTGTATCCACATTCATCAAGATCTCGATCACTGGTGAAGCACAGGATCATTAAGGACCTTCAGTGCCTTCTTGCACTCAGACCAATGCTTACTACTTTATCTCTTATCTCTCCCACACTCTCTGTCGTCATCCTCCTGTTCTTTTTTTCACCTACATTAGCTTGTCTCTTCCATTCCTTCTCATTTTAATTCTTCTAAGTCCATTGCTAAAACCTTCCTGGCTGCATTTTGACTTTCCACAGCCCTCTCTGATCCTCCCTTCCCAAACCTTAAGTATATTTCCTTCCTCTTCTTGAAGAGGTGTTTTAAATCTCTTATCATCCGTTCTCCGCCTCAATGAAAAAAGCCAATGCTGAAGCCAAACAAGTGCTCCATTAACAATCTCCAGATTTCTCCTGTGCATTTGAAAGAACAATTCGCTTCCCTAATTCAGCTCCCACGTTCCTAACCAATAGTATCAATTATGTGCACTCCATATTGTCTGCTGGTATCCCAGTGTAAGGTATGTCGAATACCTGTGCTCTATCGTTCTGAAATGCTGACACGCGGAGTGATCAGTTATCTGACCCATTTCACTTTCTGGTATTAGCACAAGATGGACTGTTCATGAGTCCGCCTGCCCGCTCCTTGTGCCAGGTCTCCTTCCTGTACACTACTGAGAAATTCCTTCATATCTAAACCTTCTAAACAGAGGAATTGCCGATGAACATCAGTGAAGTTTAAGTTGCCTGGGACAACAGCCGTGTTAATATAAGCACCTGTGCAAAATATGTGTCCCGATCTGTCACCGACTCTGTGTGTTGTTCCCGTTTTGGTGATGCAAGCTCTGTACAGAATACTCTGAAAAGACTGTTTCTTCCCTTCCTACTTCTAAGTTCCACTCACAGTCTATTAACATGCAATCACCCCACGATGTTCGCCTTTTCCGCAATTGAGAGGCTGTCAAGACAGTCCCTTTACTCTTTTTAAGAGACTATGAGCATTTTGAAACATCTGAACCCGTAAGAGTCCGGAAGTCAATCATCCCCTTGTTATTGTATTGACTTTATTTCTTACATCCGTCACATACATGAGGAATAAAAATCTCGGTCTAAATGAGCAATGTGCAATCCTAGTAAGTTATAATAATTTGAACAGTCAATGAAAAAGAGAAATACACTCAAATCAGCGTGAGATAATCAGTCTGATGGCCTGGGGGGTGACGCTGTCCCGGAGCCTAGTGGTCCTGGCATTTATGCTGTGGTACCGTTTCCAGATGATTGTCAAGTCTCTGTGATAATTTGGAATATATTTATTACAGGATGACCAGGCAAAAAAAATCGTTTTGAATTTTTGGCATATTTGCCAAATCTAATGATTTATTCCGACTGTTATATTCTAAAACTCCGCTGAATTGCAAATTCAGTGGTCGTTATCTGCACAGATGGCCATTTAACGTAAACACACACTTTATTCCATCCTTCAGCTCTTGCCTGAATTTCCTCTGTGTCAGTGTGTAGATACAAGTATTGGTGCACACACAGAGAGTTCCGAACATGTAACCAAATTGCTGTAGTATATATACCGGGGAACTCAAATATCTGTCTAGGTAATAGTAATTTTCCGTTTGCCATTTCAGGGCACGAACTGTAGAGGGCATCCAAAGTAATATGAAATTAGCTGAAATTGCAAACAACAAAATCATAGATTTTCTGCGGTTTTAAACCTCAGTATCTTTATGTTTATCGCTGCTGTTCCGAAGACCTCTGCGGACTCTATTTGCCGCAATTATATGTCTTACTGTTAACCCATTGAAGACAAGAATTATGCCGATTGGTAGCAAAGGTGTAACAATGCTATCCAACATTTCGTATCCTCTCCACACGGGTAAAGTAGCGTACTCATGTGTGAGGGAGCAACGCCACGGCACGTTGTCAATAATGACGTAAGGTTCAACAACAAAGTAATACGGGACACATCTCCCGCAGCTCACTATAACCACCGTCACCATAACCACCGTTGCTGTTCTCTCGTTGCAGTATCGTTTCCCGAGCTTTCGACAACTTATTGTGATGAAACGATCGAAGGTAAAACTGACCGTAAACCAAACAGAACAGTCCCTCGTCAGAACAAATAATATACCTGTCACTGCGCATACAGGAGTGATTAGTAGGAATCTACAATAAATGTAGATATTGTTGGTCTGTTCCAGTAAAGCGAAAACTATAACCACCATCAGATCCGCTGTTGCCATTCCAACCAGGTAACGGGTGATGCATTTGGAGAGTCCGCATTTTCCCCGAGATAGGATCACAATCGCCGTTAAGATAACTACAAGAAATTCAGAAAGAAAACAAATCAGAACAAAATTATCGTTAGCTGAAATGTCTGAATGCCCACCATTTTTCCAATGCTACGCAGTCTCGGATTTTTTTTTGGAAGTGAAAAGCAGAAATTCAATTTGTGCGGACTCTGTCCGTGCACTCCGGCTGGACAATAGTGGACAGAATTAGCAATGGGTTGTTGACTTACCGACAGGTTACAGCCGGGCATCTGATATTCAAGGCACGTACCCGCGAAGGTCGATCGCTCCAGAAACAACACCATTTCCATTGTTTGAGGTGAAATAGCTGAAGGGATTATTTGTGGTGAAATCATGAGATTTAATGCATAAGTTACAATCTAACGTTTTATGAAGAACAGACCTGAGAGTCGACTTTCGACTGGCCGGTCAGTTGAAAAAGCTTCTGATCTGGAAAAACGACTAGGGTCAGTTCAGAAAGTCAACCAAGGTGACACTGTAGAACTATGGCAATATCGACACCAACATAATTGATAAAAGAAATAGAAAGCATCACGCAGAAACAATATGGAAACAGAGTTACAAAACTATCAGATGCTTAGATCCTCAATTCTAGAAACACATTTCAGACGAAGGTAGCATCAGTGCTCAGTAAAAGTCCAAACAGCGCAATTGAAGAAAAGCAAGACGACGAGGGCACCATACATAAAATGACCGGCTCAAGTATTTTACCAGGGACACCAGTTGCTACAATTGCAGGAAAGAAAACGCCCACGATGTAGTAAATCGCTGGATATTCCATATTCCGTCAGAAGCAGTGTTCAGTTGCAGGGAACGATCCAAATGCTCATATGGACTGGTGACAGGTTTTGCAGAGTAATAACCAATTCAGAGTAATTCCACTGAGGCTTTTAGTGTGGTAATGTTATCTGTCCCATGAGAGACAGCCAACTGTACAAACAGTTACATTGAAATGTTTTCTCACTCTGTAACCTTGCCATGAATTCGTATCCTCAAGGGATGTTACACGTTATTAACTTTTAAACAAAGGATAATGCGAACATTGCCAATGTACTCTCCAAGACATCTGACGTTAGCTGCCAAAATGGGACATTTTCTGATCAGTGTCGTTTCTAACGTAGACAATCATCCTGAGCAATGAACCTGGAGAATCAACTTCAAACAGATTTATTTTGACACATTCAACGGAACTCATTCACTGCTGATATTGAGGGCGGGTATTCAGATCGGCAGGTGAAATAGGGTAGAATCTATCGAGGGGGAAAATAGTATCTTTTTTTCCTGTCTCCTGTAACAGTAACAGCTGATGACATGTGTCACAATAAAGCAAGTTGTACGAATGACCTTCTGAGCATATAAAAGAAATAGTAATATTACAGGGACCTTTGATAATAAAAAAGAAATAGATTTTCCCCATGGAGGGTCCATACAATAGACACTATAGCGAGGGTGCGTGGATACTAGAGAGGGAGTACAGAGGAGATATACAAGGGTATTGCCTGGAATGGAGGTCGTACCTTAGGAGAACAGGTTTATTTCTCATTGTAGTGACAGAGGATGAGAGGTGACATGGCAGAATTGTATAATATGAAGATAGTCATTAATCGCGTGGATAGAGAGAGGTATTCTTCCCACCACCCCCACCCCGGGGCCGAACTGTCTAACACAAGAGGTCATAGTTTTAATGTGCTTGGAAATTGGTACAAAGGACATACCAGGGGTAATTTTTTCCACAGACAGTGGTGTGTTCGTGGAATGCAGTGCCGGCGGCGGTGGTGCAAACAGATACAACAGGATATTTTAAGAGTCTTTTAGACAGGTACATGGAGCTTAGATAAATAGAGGGCTATGCGCTCGGGAAAGTCCAGAGAGTTACATATTTGGCACAACGTTGTTGATGGAAGGGCCGGTAATATGCTGTCGATTTCTATGTTATACGGTCTATGCTTTGGGTGAAGGATATGTTCTATCTTGTGAATCTACAACTAGAGCTCATAGACTTCGGGAGAAAGTTGAAATATGCAAGCAGTGTATGTAGCAGAAGTTATTCACTCAGAGAGTCGAGCGAGTGTGGAAGGGACTGCAAGCGTAACTGGTAGATGCGGATTCAATTGTAGCATTTCAGTGAAGGTTGTGTAGGTACGTGGATGAAAGAGGGACGGGGGATGCAGATATATGGGGCGGGGCGGAGGATCACAGAGAGTTGACCTAGATGAACGGAAGAGCATGTTTCTCTGTAGTAATAATCTGTGACTTCATGATTATCTCTGTCCCATTACCCCATTCAGTGTCTTCTCATTTTCGTCACTAATCTAAGTATGTGCAGAACAGTGGGTGTGTCCAAGCTCACTTCTCAAGCTCATTTCCTTCTGTTTTTGCTGTACTAACTACTCTGTGCCTATTGTGGAACTCGTACCGATGAACTGCCCTCGGCTTATTGGATAAACACAGTCTCACCATTCTGCTCCCGCTGTGAAACTTGTACTCCCACGTCATATCTATCGTGGAACTGGTATCGATGTGCGATGTGCGGATCTGGTATCACTGGAGGATGACTGGACTGTATCCATCGTGGAGATGGTGTCGCTGCACGACGTGCGGAACTGTTATCACCACCGTGGGCTGACTCACCACTCTGTATCGATTGTGGAACTAGTACTGATGCGTGACCCTCGGTTTCTCTGGGAATATCTCAAATATCTTCCCCTCTCACACTTTGAATATGATTTGTGAGGCTGACTATGCTAGCCTCGCCGTGTGAATCACCTTTTTTCTTGTAAGTTATTTTCCATCAGTAACTCGGAAACAGTTGTCATTTGTTGCGACAGCAGTTCATTTCAATTCCTACTCCGCCATTTTATTGTCCACTGCGCCATGAATCAATACAACCTGTTCATTGATCAATACATCAACACTCGTACTGGTTCTGTTGATTACTGTGATATGTGTGTTATTACCAAGACAACATTTATTGTCTGTCTCCAATTGCTCCTCCGATGGCAATGATTAACTTCCACAGGATTGCAGTCTTTCAATTCGCGAACGGGAAGAGGGAGATAAGAACAGTGACGAACGGAGATGCATTTCTCGGCAAAGCAGGTTTCTGACACTCACGGGGACTCTGAGGTGGTGATGTTTCCCGGCAACTGTGGTCAATGCTCAGACACTGGAGGTGCTGCCTGGACGAGCCCTGAACACGGTTCACACTGCAGAATGAAATGTGATGAAGCGGGGTCCTTTACTGGATGGCATCAACATTCGCATTGGCTTGCTGAAGAATTAAGTGTGGTATATCCCATCATACTCTTCTTCCGTGTCATCTGTGGACAAAAAAGTAGGACATTTTAAGAGGCGAGTTACAAAAGCAAGTCTGCAACGTGAATCTATACATCAAGGTAGTTCGAAACTCGTTTTGCCAATCTACTTGGGATTCACTGATCTCCATTCTTATGGACCGGACGCAGATCCATCTGGATAGGAACTCTGGGGAATGTTTACATGTTCATTCGCTAATTCAAGAAGCATCGATTTTGGAGGGTGAATGCGAAGCGATAGTGTTCCACAATGCGATACCGGAATCTATATTGAGTCTCACCGATGTGGAATGAGGTACGACGTGTACATGCAGGCAGGACAGTTGTAACGCTTGCAGTGATAGGTGCCAGAATGGAGATTAGTAGGGAGGAATAGTGAACAAGGGAGTGACGTAATACCTGCAGAAACCTCAGAAGGGGCTGGAGGCCGTGTAGGGAATTGTATCGTCCTAAGATTCCCGTTGAAGACGAATGAAGTTACAGAGGAGGAATGCTGGAAGGATGTGGAAACCATAGTAACGGTGTGGAGGAGATTTACAAATATTTGCCTGGATTAGGGAACATGCCTTATGAGAATAGGTTAATTGAACTCGGCCTTTTTTACTTGGAGCGACGGAGGATGAGAGGTGATCTTATAGAGGTGTATAATGATGAGAGGCATTGACCCTGTGGATAGTCAGAGGCATTTTCCCAGGGCTGAGATGGCTAGCACGCGTGGACACAGTTAAAATGTGCTTGGAAGTAGGAGGAGAGGAGATATCAGGGGTAAATTCTTAACGCAGTGAGTGGGGAGTGCATGGAATGGGCTGTCGGGCACGGTAGTGGAGTTGAATACGATAGGGTATTTTATGAGACTCCTGGACAGGTACATGAAGCTCAGAAAAACAGATTATGGGTAACTCTAGGTATTTTTTCAGGTAAGGACATGTTCGGCACAGCTTTGTGGAGCGAAGGGCCTGTATTGTGTTGTAGGTTTTCGATGTTTCTATGTTTCTGTGACGCTGGAAGAAGTTAAAGGAAAATTCTCCAGAAGGTGAAACATAGATATCGAGAAATACTCACCCGTTTCAGGCTGATAATGTCGTTCTGTCAATCACAGGTCAGGCAAATATTGTGCAAAAGCAATGAAAAACCCTGCAAAATAATGACGATTACTGTCTGAAGTAAATGAGAATGCAGGAGACTGCACCAAATTTCAGGCGTGTTCGGATGGTTTTTCTGGATCTCCAGTGGGAGGTACCTAAGCACACAGGCCGACGTGCTAGAAAGTGTTGTTCCGCCAACTCTGCAACGAATTTCCAGATGCTGTCTCTCCGGTGAATAAAAATACTGTCATTGTCGTCCTGAAAATGTGGAGTTTGGAATGGTCAAATAACTAACGTATACATGTATTACGCTAAATACCATCGACTATAATCAGCATTGAATTACGAATGGCTCAGTGAAACGTGGGTCCTCCACCCTCAGGGACACATATACATTTACTTCATTTTACCCGCTTGCAAACTCCCTGCCGTTAACAGACAGCCATTGTGCTCTGCCAACGATCAGATTTGATGCTTATTTAGTGCACGTTGTACATGCTATGAAAGAGACCAATTACTAATATTTCTCTAATTAGCAGCTTAGGTTTCATGCCAAAATAACATCTCCAATACCCGTCATTTTAAAATGTTGTAAACAGTGTCTTCTTTGTCCCTATGGTGGCGGGCTTGTCGTACTCTACCCAGCTGCAGCTCATTCACTTTTAGTTCTCTCCTGACACCCAGCTCTTACCGGTGGCTCCAGGTAACTGTTTGCCTCCGACAGTGGCAACCCCGGTACAGCACGACGACATACAGGCTAAACCAAGTGAGGGTAGCCGCCAGACTTGAACCCACGTGAGTTAGTGATTTGCTACCCAAGCATGTGAAGCCAGTTCCCGGACTCGGCGGATGAGATCAACTACAAGATCCAACACCCAGGAAGGCGGTGTAGCAACGCTTCATGGAGAGCCAAGTCAGAACAAGGCACATAAGGCCTCATGGCTACCGCTGCATCCGAGGAAGTGTCCATAGAAATCGCCACTATGGCTCTTGCAAAGAAAGTTTCTTTTTTTCAGTTTATTGCCAATGTGCGCATATAAGTAGATCGATATCTGCATAAATAGATATATAAGCAGATAGATGCGTTGAGAAGGATTACATTTACGAGACCGATAATTTTATTCCCTTTCTGGGCTATGAGGAGACCATTGGGATTATTTTCCCTCCTTTCGAGCGATCAATTACTGTAAATAACAGGACTGTCACAGACCATAGGGATATCAGAGACCACGTGGAGTTATCAACGTTTATTCTGACACACCACCGACAACATGGATAATGTCTCTGCCTGTCCAGTTCCACTAATGCTGCAATGTCGTTATCTCATCACATTCGGTCCCACGAACTCTCATCAAAAGAATGTCACTGCTTATTCAGAACCATCTTCAAATATACTGGTAAATTCATTGCTTGTCCAACGTCATGATGGACACAACGAAAACAAGATTCATGACCATAAAACCGTATCAATATTCCCTTTATATAAAAAAATGCTCTTCAGCACAATACCACTATCAGTGGTGATGCCCTGCAGTCAATGGTCACATTGTAACTGGATATCAGAACATATTGTTACATACCCCGTAGGTATCTTGTGACTATCTTATGACCATGATATAATAGAGTATCCGGTGAGAATGATGCATTTGAATCAGTTTTAGAAGGCTTGTGAAAGAAAGGAGTGAGTGATAAGAAGTAGACTCGTTTGTAGCGACATGGAAGCATTGAGTAAAATCTCTACTGATTATGAATATATTTGAATGCCCAAGTCATTATCAGAAAAAAAACGTAATATTGGCGATTAAAGTGGCTAAAGCAGATAGAAAAGTTGCTGGTCCAGCATCTCTATTCAGAGGGATACAAGGGTTGGATTTGAAATAGGACGTTAGTGCTGTACGTAGTGACGCAGCTCCGCATGGTTATGACGATAGGCAGTCCACTTCCAAACATCTCCTGCCAGCATTTAACCAAATAATCGAGTACTATTGCCATTACTCTCTCCGCCTTCCCCATTGGCGACCAGAATGAAATTAGCAATGGAAGGAAACAGGAGCAGGAATCTGAAAGACCAATTAACATGCACTACACAGATTGTGCTTCAACACCTGAGAGATATTGATCATGATATTCATTACTGGCCGTGGATAACCATAGTGAACTGTTAAATTCAACTGAACACGGGAGAGCAGAGCACTGTCTAGGTGCTGCAGAGCAAAACAAATTCATTGGACCGTGTTTGTATGCGAACATATCAAAATGCCATAACACATAGCAGCTTTATAAACTCTCAGAATCACATCCATAAAATTTGATCTCTGCTGAAAATACAAGGACAGAAGAAGAAAAGCAGAATCGAAGAATCTAGGAATTTACGTTTGGGTATTTGCAGAGCATTGTCACGGTCCAGTCCATGTAATCCACGTTCCGGTACACGGTCGTTCCGTGGACTCCAGACTCCGGGTCTTCCGGCTGTCCCTAGTTTCATTTGGGCTTAATCATAGGCACCTGATTCTCGTCTTCGGGGTCAGAAATATAAGTGGCTCTGGGTTCGAGTGTAGGTGCTGGTTCGTCTTGTCAGTATCCTGTCCTCGCCTCTGTGGGGTTCGTCTTGTCAGTACCCTGTCCTCGCCTCTGTCGGGTCCGTCTTGTCAGTATCCTGTCCTCGCCTCTGTGGGGTTCGTCTTGTTAGTACACTGTCCTCGCCTCTGTCGGGTAAGTCAGGCCGTCTTTGCCGTTACCCTGCCGTTGAATCTGTCCGTCCCTGACCTTGCTTCCGTTGGGATAGACAGGCCGTCATTGCTGTTACCCTGAAACTGGACTGTTCCCTTCCCTTCCCCTTCTTTCAGCAAACCACGCCTGAAGCCTTACCTGCCAACTTGTCTGCGTCCTCACCTGTATCACCACTAAGTTTAGCCGCTGGAGTAAGACCGGATCCTTGCCACGCTAAAAGAGCTTGAGCTTGGAACAGTCTATTTGTGTCCCCGTGTGTAGTATCAGTGCATGAGTTCCGGCCCTTTGTCCTGTCCCCAAGGAGGGGGTCGTGACTCTATGTACTGTGTATGAGTTCCGGCCCTTTGTCCTGTCCCCAAGGAGGGGGTCGTGACTCTATGTACTGTGTATGAGTTCCGGCCCTTTGTCCTGTCCCCAAGGAGGGGGTCGTGACTCTGTGTAAGCCCCGGACCTACGTCCTGTTCCCAAGGACGGGTCCCGGCTCTGTGTTCAATTTTACCGTGCTCGAGTCCAAGGCTCAGTAGGCAGGCCGTTTGCCGCTACTCGAAAGGACTGTGGTTGTTTGTCGTTCCGTTTCCAAGGCTCGGAGGAGGTTCCAGTCCGTGTCCAAGGCAAGATGTCTTTAGACGTGCTAACCAAATGTAACCAGATGAGCGGCAAACATAGAAAAAAAAACAGAAGAACTTAAGAAATAGAAGCAGGGGTAGGCTATTTGGTCCATCAAGCCCGCTCCGCCATTTAATGAGATTCTGGTCAATCTGATCATGGAGTCATCTCCACCGACCTGTCTTTTTGTCCATAACACTTAATTCCCCTACTATGCAAAAATATATCCAAACTTGTCTTGAATATATTTCTGGGGTAGCCTGCACTGCTTCATCGATCAGAGAATTCCGCAGATTCACGACTCTCTGGGAAAAGTAGTTCCTCCTAATCTCCCTCCAAAATCTACATCGCCGAACTGTGAGGCTATGTCCTCAAGTTCTAGTCTCAACCACTAGTGGAAACAACTTTCCTTCCTCTATCTCACCTATCTCTTTCATCGTTTTATATCTTCCTATGGCGTCTAGCTCCAGGCCAGAGTCTTCAAAAGAACCCTGAAAATGAAGAAAAAGAGATACTAAAGATAGAAATAGTGCTGTTTCCGAAGATGCAAGCAAAGCAGGCTCCGTTAGGCTCCATCATTCTAAGCTTCTCCCTGCAATTATAAGGGAGGCATCACACTGAAGGAATATGCCTTCCCTCCACTACTCAGGCGGTAAAGACCTTAGATCCGAATTGAAGGTCCGTGTGGCAAAGGTCCAAGTACAATGTCCAAATCTGATTGTCACGGTCCGGTCCCTTGACTCCTCATTTTCCTTAAATTCCTTTTTTCCTATATTCTACGTGGCACGTTGATTAAGGCACCTGATTCTCATCCGAACCGGCAGCATAAAAACTCCGGCTTCCATCTGCTCTGGGCTGGACCGTTACTTCCGCCAGTGCGGCGATGTATGTTCCGTCCGCCGAGAATGGTGGATTCTAAGTTGCTTCTGTGCCTGGGGTTGCTTCAGGAATTCTGTCTCTTCATGCCCAGTTAAGTGATTGCCGGCCGTTTGCCGCTACTCCGAGTCAAGATACGAATTGTCCGTCGCTGTTTGGTTTTGTCGTCTTCCAGTCCGGCTGGTATTGCTGGTCGTTTGCCGCTACCCCGTGTCACGAATTGTGTTTTCTATATTCTGAGTTCCGTTCCCGCGCTGGCTGCCTGTATTAATTCTCCCCCGTGTTAATAGGAGTTGGGCATTCCACCCTCTGTTCTTTCCCGGCCACGCTCATCCCCTGGTCCAGATCCTTACTCTGCCTAAAAACTCCCGAGTCTTGCTGTCGTGACCCGGGTTTGATCCCCGATTCAGCTTCGCTCACTCCTTGGCTCCCCTCGACCTATTCCCCGGCCTTCCTTGCAACTATTAGTAAACACACTTTTGGTAATACTACCTACGTGTCTGTGTCCAGCACTTGGGTTCGTTTCCAACGTCCTTGTAACAGAACAGTCCAGACAAACACAGACACAACGACACAAACACTGTCTTACAAACTCTCGCTAACCAGAATCCCGCCCAGGGAGCAACTTGTAGGTTTGAAGAGAGTGACTCAGAGCTCCGAGGTATCAACTGATAAAATTGTGAAAATGCAACAACAATTAGAAGAACTGCATTGTACTTTTGAGCTAGGATTAAGGGACTTGTCACTGACAAGGTAGGGGATGGTATTACATCGTGTATTACAACATGCAACTTTGATATTGATAATTGATAACTTTCGTATTGATATTGATAACCTTGATAATAAACCCACTTCTGTTAATACTACCTATGTGTCGGTGTCCTGCACTTTGGTTCGCTTCCAACGTCCCTGTGACACTGTTACTTCAACGGTGATAATAGTGAATATTAAACATGATACTATACAAGAAATCGTTCATTTAGTCACAATCCCATCTTTGGTAAGTGATTGGACGTGAGAGCACGTTTAAATCGTTGTAGATTTGTAACGTGTGGACGGCATGATTTCAATATGTTGAATATTAACTTGCGTATGATATATAACTACCAGCGTCCCTTTGCTTTCAAATCGAAAGTATTCCTTAAATGTTGTATGATTCCAATTACGGATTATTTGTTAACTGTTCAACACTTAAAATATGTCATGCTCTGCGAGAGTTTAAATTGTGAACGAATTGAGAATGTATAATATTGCACAAGTATTGAATATTTGTGAGTTCAGTTCAAAGAGTAACAGTGGTAATGCGTGCCTAAATCAATGGAAGACTAGGCGTATGGTTGTTAGGATTGTACTGGAAAGATAGTTGAATCAAATCGTTCGCAATTGGATCTTACTGTCTGCAAATGTCTACTTCATTAGTTGACATAAATTTGTAGCAACATGGGAATATCAGAGACTGCTTACTTTTTTTCCGAAATTGTATCAAGTCGTCGTATATGGGGCCGCAATCACTCATACCTGGATTAGAATATTTTGTAAGGATGTTCACTCTCGTAATTCTCTCTTATCAAACAGGGTTACTTAATACGGCCATTCATTCCCCGCTTCAAAGAAACAAGCCTATACTGAAACCCCTCGAGTGTTCCCTTAACAATCTCCATATTTCTCTTGTGGATTTGAAGGAACACATCAATTGCCAAATTCGGATCTGGTTCCTACGGAATAGTATCAATAAAATACATTCTATACCGTCTGTTCCTATCCCAGTGTAAGGTATTAGAAAAGTCGAATAGCTGTGTTCTATCGTTCTGAAATGCTGACCCGCCGAGACACCTGTTACCTGATCCCTTCGATTTTCCAGTACTAGAAAGGATAGTTCGCAGACATCTTGCCCGCTTATTATGCCAGGAGTCCTTCCCGGACATAACCGAGAAATCCTGTCACATCTAAACCTTCTAAACAGAGGACGTACCAGTGAACATTAGTGCAGTTTCAGTTATCACTGGCAAAAGTCGAGTTAAAATGGCACCTGTCCAAACTCTATCTCCCGATCTGTCACTGTTTCTCTGTGTTTTTTTTTTCCTTTTGGTGATGGGAGCTCCATTGAGAAAATTTTCAAACGAGTGTTTGTTCCCATCCTAATTCTCAGTTCTACTCACAGTCTAGTAACACACAGTCCCACCACAATGCCCCCCTTTCCACAGCTGTGATACTATCACACTCTTACTGTGTTTCAAAGAGACTACTTTTACACTGTTTCACCCAGCTATGACCTTTTTGAAAAATCGGAACCCCGAAAATCCGGAATTGATTCCTTCCTTTGTGGTTGAATTGACTGTATTTCTTACAACCTTCACATGCATGAGGAGTAAAATTATCTGCGTTACGTTTCCGCAACAGCGTGCAATTCGCAAACTTTGTAATTTATAATAAAAAGAACAATAAATGTAACATAGAAATACACTCAAATCAGCGTGAGTTAATTAGTGTGATGGCCTGGTGAATGAAGTTGTCCCGGAGGCTGCTGGTCCTGGCTTTTATGCTGCGGTACCGTTTCCCGGATGATTGTCAAGTCTGTGTGGTAGATGGGAATTTATTCTTCTCAGGATGACCAGGGACAGGATTGCTTAAACTCGTGTTATATTTGCCAAAATTACTCATTTTTTGAAACTGTTTTCTTCAAAAACTCTGCTGAATTGAATTTGGACTTGAACGTTATCTACACAGTTTTCTGTTTTCAAATTCGGCTCCCAAGTTCCTACCTAGTAGAATCAACTAAATACGTTCGATACAATCAGCTCCTATCCCAGTGTAAGGTGATAGAAAATGACCAACAGTTGACCAATGAAGAGACCTGTCACCTGATCCGTTTCATTTTCTGGTACGAGATCCTGGATGGACAGTTCTCCATTTCGCCTGCCCTCTTATTGACCCAGCACACCTTCCGAGACGCAACTGAGAAATTCTGTCATTTGTAAACCATTTTACCTATCTCAGTGCCAATGAATATCAGGGAGATTAAGTTTCCTATGACAACAGCCGTCTTAATATGGCACTGTTCAAAAACCATCTCCCGAACAGATCCTCGCCTCTCCATGTATTTATTTATTTTGACTGAATGAGAGGGCGTGTGGTCTCTACAGAGTACTCTCAAACGGGAGAATTTTTTCCCCTTTCTGCTCCTGAGATCAATTTAAGTCTATCAGTAGACAATCTCTGCACAGTTTCTTCCCTTTCTACAGATGTGTTACAATCATACTCTCCCTGTGTTTCATTGGCACACCCTTTGCACTCTTTTTCCCTACTCTGTACATTTTAAAATATCTGAACCCAGGGACGTCCAGAAGCCATTGCCACCCTTGTGATTGTCAATTCTCTGTGATAGTTTGGATCTGCATTTTCTGGATAACCAGGCAAATGATTGTTTGAATTCATGACCAACCTACTGATATTTAAAACTGTTTTATTGGAAAACTCCTCCGAATTGCAATTGTTCTTTTTCTCGTTATCTACACAGATGGCCATTTAATGTGAACACATATTTCAGTCCATTCTTCAGCTCTTTTCTGAATTTCCTCTGAGTCAGTGTATTGGTGCACATGCTCAGAATTAGCAGCATGTGATCAAATTGTTGTAGTGTATATATACCGGGGAACTCAGAGATCTGTCCTGATAAAGTTAATTTACCAGTTGCCATTTCAGGGAATGAGCTACATAGGGTACCAAAGTAATATGAAATTAGCTTAAATTTGAAAACAACAAAATCATCGATTTTCTGCGGTTTTCCACCTCGGTATCTTTCTGCTTATTGCTGCTGTTACGAAGCCCTCTGAAGACTCTATTTGCCCCTCTAATCTTCTCCAGTCACTTTAAAATTACGCCCCATCATGTCAGCCGTTTCCACCCTGGAGAAAAGTCTCTCGCTATCCACTTGTTCTCCTTTGCTTTTCATCATGTACACCTCTATTAAGTCAGTTCAAGTTCTCCACTCTAAAGCGAAAAGCCCTTGCGTGCTCAACCTGTCCTCATCAGATGTGCTCTGCATAACAGGCAGCATCCAGGTAAACCTCTGCAACATCTCAAAAGCTGCCACAAAACTCCTACGACGAGGCGCTCAGAACTAAACACTGCATTCCAAGTGTGGTCTAACCAGGAATTTTAGATTTACAACATTATCTCGTGGCTATGGCACTCAAGACCCTTACTAATGACGGTCGACACAGCATATGCCTTTTTAACCACCCTACCTTATGAAGAAACATTGAGGGATCTATGGGTTTGGACCCTGTTGTGCCTCTGTTCCTCTACATTGCGGATAATCCGACCACTAGCATTGCATTCTGCCACAGAATTAGTCCTTTTAGAGTGAAGTTCTTCGCGACTTTCGAGTTTGAAGTCCAACCACTTCTAGGATCAGTTCTACATCCTGATGCTGTATTCTATGATAATTTCCTGCACTATCCACAACTTCAACAACCTCCATATTATCTACATACTTACAAACTCCTCCCTTCTACTTCCTCGTCTAAATCATTCATATACTAAAGTCCATTTCTTCTCTAACTTTATCAATGTGCTCGACCAGACTCGTGAGACTTGACCTGCCCCTCATAAAGCCAAACTGACCTTCCCCAATCAGGTTCAGCTTCGCCAAGTTCTCGTAAATCCTGTCTCTAATTTGCCCACCGCTGAAGTAAGACTCACTGGACTATAACTTTCACAGCTTCCTTACTCTCTTCCTTGAACAAAGGGATAATACATTCCACGCTCTAATCTGACACTAATTCTGCGGTCAGTGATAACAAAAAGATCATTGCCAAAGGTGCAGAAATCTCTTCACCCACTTCCTGCAGTAACCTATGGTTATCCCGACTACTCAAGAGGACTTATCTATTCTAATCATTTTCAAAAGTCCCAGGCAAACTTTCTCTTAATCTCGACATGTTCTAGCTGATCTGGCAATTTTAAACTGTCTTCATAAACAGAAAGACCTCCTGACTGGTGAATATTGAATGAATAGCTTCATTAAGAACCTACCCGACTTCCCCTGACTCCAGGTACATGTTCCATCTTCTATCCCTATCAGCCCTGCCCTCACTCTAGTCATTCTCTGTTTCACATACTTGCAGCATGCCTTGGGGTTTTTCTCACAAAGACATTCTGAAGACCGTTCTATCTCTCCTAATTCATTTCTTCAGCTCCTTCCTGTCTAACTTGTAATTTTCTACAGCCCTTTCAGACCCTTACTTCATAAACCTTAAGTCAGCTTCTTTTCTCCTCTTGGCCAGATGTTGCACATCTTTTGTCAACCATGGCTCCTTCACACGACAATCCTTTCTCTGCCTGAATGGACAAACCTGTTCAGAACCCCATGCAAGTGCTGCCTGAAATACGTCCATATTTCCGTTGTGCATTCCCCGGAGCATATCTCTTCCCGATTCAACGCTCCAATGACCAGTCTTATAGCATCGTTATTCCACTTCCCTCAATTAATAACTTTGTAGACTGACTCGTGGCTGTGACGGGAGAAAGGGACAGTGGGATTAGTTTGGGACTGACGCAGGGCTTTGAGGTGTGAGCGGGACAGGGGACTAGTTGGGGACTGACACGGCTCTATTAGAAATAAACAGGTCAGTACGTGTCGTTTGGGGACTATTTCAGTGTTGAGTGAAGGACCAATCAGCTGGGACATGCCTTACGTCACCCTTTCAACCTCACTGATCCCTTCTCCCTCCCTCCTCGCTCAACACCTGTCTCGATCCACCGCACGTTTTCTCTTCCACCCGTGTTTGAGTATACGAAAATCTATTGTTTTCCAGAGATTTAAGGAGCAAAAAAGAGGAGATAGTGGATGTAAAGCAGGAGAGATAGTAATTGGGGACAGAAAGAAATGGCGGATGATCTCAATAATTTTGTTGCACCAGTTTTCACTCCGAAAGGCACCAGTAATACGCCAGTAATTGAAGAGTGTCAGTTACTAATGAGATGGTGCTTGGGTAGCTGAAAGGTCTGATGGTAGAAAAGCAAATGAAAAAAAAATAAGTAAAGAGATTGAGAAGGCATTGATACTGTTTTTTTTAGGATTCACTCGAAACTGAAATGATTGCCGAGGAGAGGAAAATTGCAGATGTAAGTCCACTCCTTAAAGAAAATGGCGAGGGAAAACTGGGAAATTATAAGCCAATTAGTACAACTTGATGGTTAGGAATGTGTTGAAGGATGAGATTTAGGGACTCATGATAAAATCGGCCGAAGTGTGCTCTGTCCCCTTGATGGGAAATCATGCGATATTTTAGGATATAACAGCAAAAGATCTCGTGCATATTGCGTATTTGGATTTTCAGAAGGCTTTTGACAAGGCACTGCACGTAAGGCCGCTTAATAAGTACTCATGGTATTGCAAGAGAGATGGAGAACTTAACAACGTGTGGCCGCACCCAGGGTAACCCATTTCACTCTGGTGGCTCCATACGAGGAAGAATGTCGAGGCTTTGTAGAGGACGCTGAAGACGTTAACCAAGATGCTGCCTGGATTAGAGCGCATGCGCGATAATGGGAGTTGAGATAAACCGGGGCTGTTTTCTCTGGAGCAGAGGAGGCTGAGAGTAGATCTGATTACGTTTCTAAGTTTATGAGTGGCATAGAGATTTTAGACAGACAGTAACTTCAGAATCAGAGTCAGGTTTATTATCACCGGTATGTGGCGTGAAATCTGTTAACTGAGCAGCAGCAGTTCAATGCATTACATAATCCAGCAGAGAGAAAAAAAATATAATAATATCTTTAATAATGGATGCTGCCTTTCTGTGACTCTGCTTCCTAAAGATATCCTGTGTATTTTGTTGGCCAGAGTCCAAGATGCAGCTGACTATATTTACAACCTTCTGCAGCTTCTTTCGGTCCTGCGCAGTAGCCCCTCCATACCAGACAGTGATGCAGCCTGTTAGAATGCTCTCCACGGTACATAGAAGTTTTTGAATGTATTTTTGACATGCCAAATCGCGTCAAACTCCTAATAAAGTATAGCTGTTGTCTTGCTTTCTTTATGACTACATCAATATGTTGGGGCCTGGTTAGATCCTCCGAGATCTTGACATCCAGGAACTAGAAGCTGCTAACTCTCCCAATTTCTGATCCCTCTGAGGATTGGTATGTGTTCCTTCGTCTTACCCTTCCTGAAGCCCACTATCAGCTCTCTTGCCTGACTGATGTTGAGTGCCAGGTAGTTGCACGCCCTCTCGTCACCAACTGAGAATCTACCAACAATGGTTGTATCGTCAGCAAATTTATAGATGGTGTTTGAGCTATGCCTAGCCACACAGTCATGTGTATACAGAGAGTAGAGCAGTGGGCTAAGCACACACCCCTGAGGTGCGCCAGTGTTGATTGTCAGCGAAGAGGATATGTTATCTCCAATTCGCATGGTCTGTGATCTTCCGGTTTCGGAAGTCAAGGATCCAATTACCGAAGGAGGTACAGAGGCCCAGGTTCTGCAACTTCTCAATCAGGATTGTGGGAATTATTGTATTAAATGCTGAGCTATTGTCGATGAACAGCATCCTTTTCCTCAGTGTTGAGATGTCAAGCAACAGGGGCCATGGATTTAAGATCAGATGGGGATAATCCTAAAGGACATGTGAGGTGCAGTTTCTTTTTCAATTTAAAAGTGCGGACATTTGTCAATTTAACATCATTATATCGACAACACTGCGGAATGTACTGTCCTCAGCAAAGTGAGCAAAAGGATTCTCTTCCCGGATAAATCCCATCACAGGACTGGTGTCCCATGAGCACTGCCACTGGGCTCTTACAGTCTGCGTAATAACCCAGGGCATCACTTGGGGGAGCTATCCGAACTGGATATCCTTCGCAGGCAGTTCCTCTTGTCTGGAGGTGGAATTACGTCCTCTGGAACGGACTCTGACGTCACAGAGCGTGCTTCTGGAGACGGTGTCCGTTAGAAACTTTGGGAATTAAAACTGACGCGTGGCCGTTAAAGGCGCGGGGGTGGGGTTGGGTGGAAGGTCTGTCAAAACGTGGGCGGGGGTGTTCGCATATTCAACTGTTCACAGTATCATATTCAGTCCGGATTTGAGTTCCTGTAGAGACTTCAGTTCCTCTACCCCGGACTTACTGATCTGATTGTCCCACAGCCTGAAACAGATGAACGAATGAAGAGATGAAAGAATGAACAGTGTCAGTAACAGGGGACTGGGGTTAATGTTTCAACAACATTCACTGACAAATATCATTCGAAACCCCGCGGATCCGCTGATATTTTATGACATTGAATTTTAAGACAATCACTCACCAAATCCGCTCCAGACTCGGGAGAGCCACTATGAGGCGACGAAGAACGGGGACAGATTGGTCTGTGAGCGAGTTTGATCCCAAATCCAGCTCCGTCAGTGACTGGTTTTTACTGAGAGCGGAGACGAGGTCATCGACACCAGAATCAGTGAGACCGACCTTATACAACCTGGAAATGAGAGAGAGTGAGGTTGAAGGACACCAAGAGACAGGGGATGCTATGAATCTCTAATATTTACCAGTAAGACAATTACTGATCGCATTAATGTTCAGTGACTGACACCCAGTGACTGTACAGACAATCTCTCACTGCCTGATTCTTACCACATTTTCTCCATTTTACACTCTGTGTTCTTCAGAGCCTCAGACAGCAGTTTTACTCCTGAATCTCCTAGTGCATTTTCATTCAGGTTCAGCACCGTCAGTGATCTGTTTGTACTGAGAGCGGAGGCAAGATGCTCGGCGCCAGAATCTGTGATTCCGACATTGCTCAGCCTGGAAATGAAATAGAAAGTGAGGGTAAAGGTCACACAGAGTCAGGAGATGGTACAAATTCCCAGTGTATGCCAGTGACACATTAATGTGCAGAGTCAGACACCCAGTGACTGTAAACACAATCTCCCACAGTCTGACACTTACCATAGTGTCCGTGTATACCAGTGACACATTAATGTGCAGAGTCAGACACCCAGTGACTGTAAACACAATCTCCCACAGTCTGTCAATGATCACATTAATGTGCAGAGTCAGACACCCAGTGACTGTAAACACAATCTCCCACAGTCTGACACTTACCATAGTGTCCGTGTTTTACACTCCGGATTTTTCAAAGCCGCAGACACCAGCTTCAGTCCTGAATCTCCAAATTTATTCATCCCAAGTCTAAACACAAACAGACAAATTGATGAACAGATGAATTCAGACAGTGGGTCTGAGAGAATTCCTCAACTTCGGGTATTTCAGTAAACATTAAACTCTTCAGTAAATCACTGATGGAATGTCCATCACTGTCAATGTCCCTCACAGCCCAGCTCGGAATGTCAGTAATTTAGTCTGTCGGTGTGACCATGTAAACTCCATATATTCCGTCTCATTCCCCGATGGTTAGAAAAAACTGTTCTTGACTGGAGAGGGTCGGAAGGATAGGAAAACAGTTTCACCAAGAGGAGGAGTTGTGGATGAGAACGTGTCCATGGGAAATGGTGGAAGAAAACCCCGGCAGAGGAAAAGCGATAGGCAGAGTTATCCCATAGGAGGAAGGGAGATGGGGAAGAGATATCTCCACAGAACGAAGAGGGTGAGGAAGAGAGATACCACAGGTGGAAGGGAAATGGTGAAGAGGTATCCGCAGAGGATGAAGGGGGTAGAGAAGAGAGATTCCACAGGAGGAAGGGAGAGGGATAAGAGAGATACCACGGGACAGGGATGGAGGAGAGAGATACCGCAGGAGGAAGGGGATGAGAGAAGAAAGATACCACAGGAGGGAGGTAGATGGAGAAGAGGCATCTCGCAGAAGGAGGATAAATAGAACAGAGTGATCGCACAGGAGGAGGGGATATGGGAAAGAGATACGCGCACAGGACGAGGGGAGTGGAGAAGAGTGATCCCACATGGGGAAGGGGAACGGAGTGGAGAAGTACCACAGGAGGAAGGGGAATAGAGTAGGAAGGTCCCACAGAAGAAACAAAGGTATGAAGATGATGGACCCCTGAGGAGGAAGCGGGATGGGGAAGCGAGGTCTCATAGTAGGAAGGCAGCTGGGGAAGCGAGATTCAACAAGAGGAGGTGATGCTGACAGAGATCGCATGGGGAGGTTTGGTCTGAACTGAACCCCACAATCAGAAGAGGAGATGTCCACACGAGTGCAGGGTATCTGGCGGAGCAAAGTCACACCGTTAGAGTGATCGTGATAGCCACACACGGGGAGGGGGGTGGAGAGTAACCTCAGAGGTTTGTCTCTCCCTCTCGCTAGGCATTCCTCTGGCCCTCTTTTGTCCTTCATCGGGTAGAGGGCGTGAAGATCCGTCACACCTGCTGCAGTCGGTGTCACTCTCGATGTCAGTAACTGTGAGAAGGAACAGTTTCAATGGTTGTTTCACAGGGAGCGAAAAACACGGCCATTCTTGTGATTTACTACCATTAATCTAACTGCCGTTGTTCGCTGAACTGATGAAGTCTACAACATCCTTACACATGAAACCACATGACCCTCCGTTCTTGAATTACTGACCGATCGCCTCGTAATTTGTCACAATTCCTCATAACTTGATTTACCTTTACTTTGAAACAAAAGAATGGAACACTTTCACAGATCAGACTGAGAAATAAGTGAAGTTACCCCAACTCCTGGCACTTGTGCAGCCCGGGTAACAGCCGCTGGATCCCTTCATACTGAATGTTACTGCCAACAAGGTCGAGGTGTTGTATTGTATCACATCGTCCAATGACATGAGACAGGACCGCGCAATCAATCGGGGTCAATGTCATTCCACTGAATGAAAGTGTTTCCACAGATCCCAGTGTGGCCTGAGCCAGTCCACTATTCTGAGACTCAAACAGGTAGTGCAATGTGTTCAGGAGGCTCCTTTTACCAGCTTCACTCCTTGTGTTTCCACTCTGGCGTTTAACCTCCTCCTTCACCCAGTCAATCACCCGGCACGTTGTTTGATGAGGAAATGGACCCAAAAACTCCTCCAGGCCCCGAGCTGTCATTGGGGAGGAGAGACCAGCAACAAAACGGAGAAATACCTCAAATCGCCCATCTGTCGTGTTGTGGGCTTTAGTGAGGAATTTCAGGATATCCCCGGGATGTGGATTCATAAATTGCGCGAGTGCAGCTACAAACTCTTGGATGGTGAGGTGTGGGAATGTGTACACCACACAACGGGGAGAATCCTCTCTTTCCAAAAGCTCCATCAGGAACCCGGACAAGAACTGGGAAGGCTGGAGATTGTAGTTGATCAAATCTCCATTTGTAAATACAATCTTCTTGTCAGACACTCCCCTGTAGGCCATCTGACCAACCCTGAGCAACACATCACGTGGGTTATCAATCTCACGGCCGTGGTTTTTCAGTATGTTGTATATATAGTAGGAATAGAGTTGGGTGATGGTCTTGGGAACTCGCTGCAGTTCCATGTCTTTTTTCGCGAAGAAGGGGCCCAGTGCTAGAGCGAGGATACAGCAGTAGGAGGGGTTGTAGCTCATGGTGTACAGGATCTCGTTCTCCTCAACGTGTTTGAAAACAGCTTCTGCTACTGTCTTATCTTCAAAATGCCTAATGAAATATTCCTTCCGTTCTTCATCGACAAATCCCAGGATTTCAGTCCAGATATTGATTTCTGCCTTTTCTAATAAATGTAACGCAGAAGGGCGGGTTGTCACCAGCACTGAACACCCTGGGAGCAGCTTGCCCTGGATTAAACTGTACACAATATCAGACACGTCACACCACCACTCGGGATCTGGGCACTGGTGCTTGGGTTCTGTATCTCTCCGACTGTCAGAAAAATCGATTTTATGTTTGAATTCATCTAAACCATCGAATATAAACAACAATCCCTTTGGGTTTTTCCAGACCTCTCTCAGGAAATTCCCAAAGTAAGGATACTGATCTAGAATCAGATCGCTTAGGTTTATTCTACAGTTAATGGAGTTTAGGTCCCGGAATTTGAAACTGAATACAAACTGGAATTGTTGGTATATTTTCCCCGTGGCCCAGTCATAAACAATCTTTTGCACCATTGTTGTTTTACCGATTCCTGGGACTCCAGCTAATGCTGCCGAACTCCCAGATTTGTATTTACTTTGGGAAAAGCTGCTCTGGAACAACTGATCAGTCCGGAGTTTTTCCAGCTCTTTGCGGAGATGTTGTTTTCTCCACTGCTCGTGGTTTCTGCCTCTTGCTAGTAGTTCATGTTCCACCAGTCTCCGATCTCGAACAGTAGAAATTACCGTGAGCTCAGCGTATCGATCAACCAGCTGGAAAACCTTCACCTTCTCCCTCATCAGGATCGTGTTCACTCTCAGTGTTTCAGTTTGTGCCCGCAGAATCTCCTTGTGTTTCTGTTGAACATCTTCCATGGGAACAGACACAATAGTCAAAATGTTAAATGCCTCATCTCAGAACTCAGTATTACAAGAATAGTGTAATTCAAAACTCTTGTATCAAATTAATTTATCAGAGTAAGTTCACACACTGAAGCAAATTTGGTTACGGTGATTCATAATAAATTCAGAAGCTTGTGTAACCCTGCAGATTTGCAGTCTCATGTCCACTAAACAGTCTGCACGGGAAATACACAGCAGGACAGGAGAAAGGGAGAGAGTGAATGCTACAGATCTATTATTTAAATGGAACTGAAAGTTTGAAAGCAGGTTGATTTCTAATCCCGGCAGTATCTGGTGAAACTCGTCTGCACCCTCTCCGAGTTCCCCAGACCCTTCCTGTAATAGGGTGACAGAATTGAACTAAAGCTCCAAATGCAGCCAAACCAAAGTTGGATACATCTGCAACGTAAAGCTACATCCGCACAATGAAGTGAACTATGTGGTCGTGTCTTCTTCATTTATTCTTGTTGTCACATCCAGTGAGCTACGGACATTGACACCAGACTCCCTCTGTACCTCAAAGAAGTTAGTGCCTGACATCTACTTTAAACATCCCCCATGCACGTTACCTCCTGAGATACAACACTTCACACTTTTCTGGATTAATCTCCACCTGCTATTTCCTTACCGGCTTCTGCAACACTGGACTCGTAAAGAAACTTCTTCACTCTCCACAGGTCAATGACTCACCTCAGCTTCAAAAATTATACATATCACTATCAAACTAATGTATAACATCTCTCGTCATGGTTCCCGGGAAGTTGTCAACGTAGTCTCTAATCTCTTTTGGACCATGCCGGTTCGAAATTCTGATCAGCTAATATGTATCGACTGTCACCAGATGGGAATTTGTCCTATAAAAGCTGCTCCCAACCTGACCCCTACCATTAATCTAACTTCCCCAATTTAACATCCCCACACTGTATATCAGCTAAGCTGCAGATCGCTCCTTATTCAAAACCATCTCAGGACTTGAGTTGTGTTCATTGTTCCCAAAACCTCTCCCATTGAATCCCGAGCACGTCCTGAAATAGGGGAAAGCCGATGTCAATGTAGGACTGGGTCTGAATGAAGTGTGGGAAAGTTACTTGCAGTGACAGTGCACCTGAAGAATGTGAAACCTCGCGGTATGTCAGGATCCTGACCGGAGTGTGCGGGACCTCAGAGTGTGCCAGATCCTTGCCAGGTGGGTAAAAGGTTTCACATTGCGTGAGGGCTCTGTCAGGGGTGTGTTGCATCTCGCAGCATGTCAGTAGACTGTGAGAGGCCTGAGGAGGCTCGCAGCGTGTCAGCCCCTGTCAGGGGTGTGTGGGGTCTACCGCTGTGTCTGTACCTTACCAGAGGTGTGCGGGGTTTCACAGCGCATTCGGACCCTGCCAGGGGTGTGGGGGGGGAGGGGGTTCCAGTTAACAGGTATACTCTATATAGGGGTTTACTGCCTAACGGATCTTTAAAATGTTATTTTAGTCTTCATCATTTATTAGGGGCCGCCAACAGTGTTTATATTATCTTCTTAGAGAGTTGAGAGTTGTGAGGAAAACGGTAGTGATCTGGCAACAAACAATGCAGATATGTTTTCTCACTATTCATTCAATCAATGTATTCGAGTGGGATAGGGAACGTAGGAAAGCATGGATTGTAGAAAAAAGTTACATTCGAGAATGCCACACCAGTAGAGAAGATGTTCTTCAATGATCCCGGGGAGTATCTATTTCATGTTCAGAAGTGGTTACTTACAGCGCCTGGATTTAGGTGTTTCAGTAAAGACAGGGAGGGAGACAAAAGAGATAGGGTGTGGCACTGCTGATCAGAGATAATGCACGGCTACAGAAAAGGAGGAAGTCATGGAGGGATTGCCTACTGAGTCTCTGTGGGTAGAAGTTATAAACAGGAATAGGTCAATATCTCTAGTGGGCGGTTTTAAAGACCACCCAATAGTAACATGGAGATCGAGCAGAAGATAGGGAAACAGATTCTGGAAAGAAGCAATAATAACTGGGTTGGCATCGTGGGAGATTTTAATTTCCAAAATATTGATTGGAATCACCCTAGAGCAAGGGCTTTAGATGGGGTGGAGTTTGCTAGGTGTTTTCCGGAAGCTTTCCTGATATAATATAACACTACAAGGGGAGAAGCTCTGCTTGATTTGGTATTGGGAAATGAACCTGTTCAGGTGTCAGATCTCTCCATGGAATAGCATTTTGGAGACAGTGATCGCAATTCTAATTCCTTTACCACAGCATTAGAGCGGGGTAGGAAGAGACAAGATAGGAAAACGTTTAATTGGAGTGAGGGGAAATATGAAGTAATCAGCCAGGAACTTGGAAACACAAATTGGGAACAGATGCTCTCAGGGAAATGTACGGCAGAAATAATGAAAATGTTCAGGGGATATTTACATAGGTACGAATGGTACAGGAACAAAGGTGTACAAAAGCTGCTAAAAATCTCGTCAAGAAGAATAGCTTACGAAAGTTTCAAAAATATAGGCAATGTCATAGAAGATTATAGGGCTAGCGGGAAGGAGCTTAAGGATGAAATTAGGAGAGCCAGAAGGGGCCATGAGAAGGCTTTGGCGAGCAAGATTAACGACCTCTCCCCCCACAAGACATTATACATGTATGTGAAGAGCAGGTTGATAAGACGTGAGATAATAGGACTAATCAAGTGCGACAGTGGAAAAGTGAGTATCGAACTGGAGGAGAGAGCAGAGGTTCCTAATAAATACTTAGCTTCAGTATTCACTACGGAAAATGATCTTGGCGATTGTAAGAATGACTTACAGCCCATCGAAAAGCTTGAGCATACAGACATGAAGAAAGAAGATGTGCTGAAGCTTTTGGAAAGCATCAATTTGGATACGTCTCCGGGACAGGATGAGATGTACCCCAGGCTACTGTGGGAGGCGAGGGACGAGATCGCTCAGCCTCTGGCGACGATCTTTACATCATCAATGGGGACGGGAGACGTTCAGATATGATTGTAGGTTTGTAGATGTTGCTCCCTTATTCAAGAAAGGGAGTTGAGATTGCCCAGGAAATTATAGACCAGTGTATCGTACTTCAGGAGTTGATAGGTTGACGGAGAAGATCCTGAGAGGCGGGATTTATGAACATTTGGAGAGGCATAATATGATTAGGAACAGTCAGCAAACACGAGGAAATCTGCAGATGCTGGAAATTCAAACAACACGCACAAAATGCTGGTGGAACACAGCAGGCCATGCAGGATCTATAGGAGAAACACTGTCGACGTTTCGGGCCGAGACCCTTCGTCAGGAATAGTCAGCATAGCTTTTTCAAAGGCATGTCGTGCCTTACAAGCCTGATTGAATTTTTTGAGGATCCGACTAAACACATTGATGAAGGTAGTGCAGTAGATGTAAAGTAAAATGGATTTTCGCAAGGCATTTGACAACGTACCCCATGCAAGGCTTGTTAAGAAAGTAAAAAGTCATGGGATCCTAGGGGACATTGCATTGTGGATAGATTACTGGCTTGCCCACAGAAGGCAAAGTGTGCTTGTAAACGGTTCATGATTACGTGGAGGTCGGTGTCCAGAGTTGTGCCTCAGGATTCGTTTTGGGACCCCTTCACTTCGTGATTTTTATCAATGACCTGAATGAGGAAGTGGAGTGATAGGTTAATAAATTTGCTGATGACATAATGCTTGGGAGAGCTGTGGTTAGTGTGAAGGGCTGTCAGAGGTTACAGCGGGACATCGATAGGATGAAAAATTGGGCGGAGAAGTGGCAGATGAGGTTTAACCCAGATAAGCGTGAGCTGGTTTATATTGGTAGGTCAAATATGATGGCAATATATAATATTAATGGTAAGACTCTTTGCAGTGTGATCAGAGTGAGCTTGGGGACCTCGTCCAGAGTACACTTAAAGCTGCTGCGCAGGTTGACTTTGTCATTAAGAAGGCATGCGGAGCAATGGCCTTCATCAATCGAGGGATTGTGTTTAAAAGCCGAGTGGTAATGTTGCAGTTATATAGGACACCAGTCAGACCCCACTTGGAGTACTGCGCTCTGTTCTGGTCGCTTCACTACAGGAAGGATGTGGAAGCCGTGGAAAGGGTGCAGAGGAGATTTACAAGGATGGTGCCTGGATTGGGGAGCATGCCTTTGAGAATTGGTTGAGTGAACTTGGGCTTTTTTCTTTGGAGAACGAGAGGTGGTCAGCCAGAGGTGTACAAGATAATGAGAGGCACTGATCGTCTGGAGAGTCAGAGGCTTTTTCCCAGGGCTGAAATGGCTAGTAAGAGAGGGGCACAGTTTTAAGGTGCTTGGGAGTAGGTAAAGAGGAGATGTCAGCCGTAAGTTTTTTACGCAGTGAGTGGTGAGTGCGGGGAATGGTCTGCCGCTGGTGGAGGCGGATACGGTAGTGTATTTTAAGAGATTGCTGGACAGGTACATAGAGCTTAGAAAAATAGAGGACTATGCTTAATATAGGTAATGTCTGAAGCAAGTACATGTTCGGCACAGCATTGCGGGCCGAGGGGCCTGCATTGTGTTGCAGGTTTTCTATATTTCTATGTTTCTAAGTAGGTGTTAGAGTTCCTTAGCCGTATCCGTTCCCTTGGCAGGAAGCGTGAAGAATATTGAAGAACAACTTTGCAGGCAATTTGTAGAGCTATACTAAATCAGTGGTGCAAGGAAACGGAGGGGTTTTGTTACCTGAATATGGACCAAAACAATTATTACAGAAGTGACAGAGACTGAGAGATCTTTCTAAAATTCCTAATTAGCCTCTTTCAGTTCCTATAAGAACATTAATACATTTACAGTTTGTTCTTGGAAGTGAGAGTTGTTGAACCAGGATACTGGTAGGGATTCCTCAGGTTTCTGATCAAGACTTTCGAATGATCAGATAAAACATGAGCTACTGTAAGATTAATAACTTTTTCAATATCTGTCTTTCCTTCGCCCACTCCTCTGCTAAATGTGCAGCTGGGTAATCCAACACTGCCTTTGAATATGAAGCTTTTCAGACTCAGAGCCCTTGCACTGCCCAAGGCTCCATTTCCACAGACGCAATGTACTTACGGATGAAGTGAGCTTCTCATCAGTCTGGCGCAATTAAATGTGTCTCAACATTATTTATCGATTTGTTCAGTTTTTTTCATCTTCCTCGCCACATTAACAAAACATCGGGTTTCTCTGATCTAATTGACAGCCCTTACTCTCCGACAATTTTCATCACACATCGGAGGGAAGACATGAATTTCTGTTCTCTGGACTTTGCAAGCACCACCTACCCCCCCCCCCCCCCTCACCTTCACTGACACCGTCCTCCGATGGACTGCCCATCGTTCGCAGTAAGCGACTGCAGATGCGAACAGACTGGGTGACATTTGCTGTTTTGGGATTGGACAGATTAGTAGGAATATTGCCTGGATTTATATTTAAAGGGAAGCTGTTGCTGTTATTCTGTGACTAGAACTTCAATCGATATCCAACTCGAAAAATTGACGATCTGTGCGGACGGACGGAGTTTAGAGAAATGATTTAGGACGAGGGATGTTCGGCAGTGGGAAAGGGGAAAAGAGGCAGGTAGGACGAGGTTTGACATGTTGGGGTGCAGAGATTTCCCAGATTTCCCCTGCACCGGATCGCTCCTTTGTCTTCTCTGACCCCGGTGGAGCCAGCTGTAGTTCCAGGCACCAGCGTGGACCCCACTTTTCCCAAGCCCCGAACTCTCTGCCTCGTGGCTCATTATGTCTTTTGAAAACTTTTCCATTGGAGGCAATCTTTCCATGTGCCTTACGATGTACTGTGTCACAGTGACAACATTTACCTGGTCAAAGCTCCGTGGCCCATCAACATAACGGTCCTGCACAAGTATCAGCCGTTGGTGGAAACAGCTGTTTCTTCACCTACCTTTCAGCTCGCTGGGAATCTCCCGTAAATCTTGATTGGGGTTTGATCGCTCGTACGGTGCACACCCTGTATAAATTTAAACAATTTGGTGAAATCAAATATCACAAATTATAAAGTATGTGTTGTTTAAATCCAAATTGTGATTAATCTCTGATATTATCTCACCATGTTCCTGTATTTCCTTCAGTATTTTGTCCAACTTTGGGGCTCCATTCCGCATTTTCACAAACGATTCCCACATCACCCTCCGGGCGCGGGCGCCTCTCTCCATCACCAGGCTCAGGAGGAGTTTAGAACTGTCCGCCCACTCTCCCTTATCAGCAAGATCAGAGATTTTCTGTCAAGTGTAGAAATGAACATATTGGGGACTGACAGATTCACAGAGAATGAGAAGTAAATGATGGGCTCTTTATCGGGATCACACGGCCGGATGCCGATCCTCTCTGGAGATGGACTGTACATTCAGAGCAGAGCACATAGAGGGATATTCTCCATGAACATGGCCCACCAGTCAATGGGATCCTGGTTAATCCGTGACAGCTTCGTTGCCGTGATTCCTAACCCATAAGTAATCCCTCATCTATTTTGACAGTGTCAAGAAGAAACCATAAAATATGATTTATCATAAAGCAGATGAACGAAGAAGTCAAGAAAACCTTTTTTATATGTATATATATACAGAGCGATCAGCCTCGGAGAAGTTACAGAAAATATGCTGCGATTAATCTTCTCAGTCTGCCAGTGTCTAACATGCTGGCGGCTGGCACCTGCTGTCTTTCCATTGCCTTTTTTGGTGGCGGTTTATCAGTGATTTCATCACAACATGGCAGTATATCACGACTGACACAGTTTCCAGTGACAAATTATAAAACAAGCATCTCCACCCAGATTAGAACACTGGCGAGCACCTGTGGCATCCACCGATAATGCCCAGGTTCTCACTGAAATCCTGCGGTCACGCTCTGCGATCGTCCTAAACCGAAATATCGTACCATATTTCCATTTAATATCTATTATGTTACGCCGATACACCTGTTATCCACTTCCCTCGCTGTAAAAATGAACAATCACCCACCAGACTGGGGGACATATTCATCCCTTTTCCATCATTGGTTCGGATTCATAATTTAATCATTGTATATTCACTATTTATTTCCCGGTTGTCCATTTATCTATTTTAAGTTCCGATGATTCAGATTTCTGACACCCATGACGTGTGAAAATTCAAACCCATTCTCCTGCTCACTTACCTGATGTTCCTCTCCACTGAGCTCATGCTCGAACGTTAACGCCAGGCTCATTCCGTGCACAACTCCTTCCATCGCCTGCTCCAGCCTGTCCCGGTAGAAGTCAATCAACTGCAGAAGCTTGAAATCGTTCCAGTATGCCAGGAGTTCGGTTATTCCTGAACTCGGACCTGTGAATCGAAGCGACGGAAACTAGAGATATTATCGAAACTCAATTGGTCAGCACTTTTCTATCTAGAACCTAACGTCGGTGCGCCATGTTACCAAACACAATCATGAATGGACACACACAGGTTTAACCATTTGGAAGCACAAATCAGGGAAGGGCTTACACAGCGAAAGACATGGCACTGAAAAATATAGATCCAATTCCAAGAAATTTAATGAATTGAAAGTGGCGTCCCGTGGAGATAGGGTCGTAAAGAGAGCCTTCGAACATTGCATTTTGTTAATCTAGCTACTGAGTGGAGAAATTGGAGATGTATGAGTAGTTCATGAGGTTTAGTTTGGAGTATTTCGTGCAGTTGCACCTTGGATAGGCTTTAGTATCTCTCAATTTTCATTAATCCCACCTGCATTTACCTGCTTCAACGGCCAAAGTTGTTATAGATGGTGACCCAAGCACCTTAAAGCAGAGGCAGAGTGAGACAATCGGAATGGTTCGAGGTAGTTAACATTACACAGTTACGTTTAAATTTAAAAGTTAAAGAGAAGATTAGGAACAACATTCTGCTTCGTCTGACATCAGTGGTGTGAAAGATTCTTGGCCATTGTCGAAGCTGTATCAGGAGAAAATTCAAAAGACCTAAGTATTCAACAATGCTTTGTGAAAGTGAAATCACGCTGACTGAATCCATTGGAATATTTTTGAGGATGGAACTAGCAGGATAGATAAGGCGAGACCAGCGAATATGGACCATTAGGAATTTCAGTAATGAACACAGCACAGATAAGCAGGCAAGCATAAACCACGAGGGGTTGTGGATAAAGTAACAATATGGACACGAATTGGTGGGTGGAAGTACATCGAGTAGGCATAAATGGACTGTTTACCAGATGAAGTGACGGGGGGTACCACTGAGATTGATACCAGTACACGATCAAATCAGAATAGCCATTTTCATGAGGGAAATAATGTAGCATATCCATGTTTCAGTATGACCGAAGTCTGGATGCAAAGGTGAGACTCGAAGAGACGCTGGCGACAGATTTAAACTGGCCTAGGATGTTGAGAAATACCTATCAGAGACAGAACAGATATCAGATATACGATTGGCCACTTTCATGGTAATAACAGGATGGTTATGTACCCGGGTGTTTTTCTGATGTTGACGCCACTGATTCTCGTCCCTCGTCAGCTGCATCAGCCATTGTGAAGGCAGGTGTTAACAGATTGTAGTTCTCTGCAAGAAACAAAATCGGGAGTAGGGTCAGGAAATAATTTAGGTATAAAGGAGAAAGCGGATATGCGTACCGAAGATCATACAGCCATATAAGCATAGTCCTCTCCAATGAAATGATGACACGGCCTGATCCTCCTGCACACACCAATCATACAACTTCTGAAATATACTCCATGGTCGGATTACTGGATGAGCTTCCCATGCCGCGGCATGGATCAAGAGTGAGGTGTCACATTGGCTTGTCAAGTCAACAGAACTTCAATGCAGGTTGGAGTTCCAGAGAAGGAAGCACGTACTTCTTGAGCCCTCCTACCTCTAGTGGCGCTATGGTGCTCAAAGGACATCTGGTACAGCAGCGAGCGCTCAAACACTTCCACTAACCTCGGCTCATCTATAAATTTCAATGACAAACTGTACACATTTCTCGAACACCCCTGCTTCCCAGATGTTCCTTCCATTTTTTTTTAAAATTATGAAGTATCGACGTCATTGGCAAGATTACATATCTCGTTTAAGGCAATGCATAACGGCCGAATCCTGTGCACAGCATCGGAACGTCTTGCCTGAAACCACCATATTTTCACCGGCTGGACTTCAGCCCCTAAATTGCGACCAAGAATTATTGGAGCATTTCATCTGGTTATCACCGGATTGTTACATTCAAGTTTGACAAAAATGTATTCAAAACAATTTTAAAAGATGGAATTATTCAACAAGACAGACAGTGTGTTAATTTTTCAGGTCGAGGAACTATAATCAGAACTGAGCCTGCCCACACTGTTCCGCAATCTGCCGAACACTTCCAGTATATACTTTTACATTTCGCATTTTCCTTACTTAAGATTTATTTTAATTATTTAATGAATAAAAATTCCTCAATTGACTGTAAAAAATATATCCTACTAAATTAAACAAGACTATATGAATGCCACTCGACATCAGTAATGCGACAAATTTCGACGTTTTATTAGAGTGTGTACCAAACCGATACCATGGAGCGCTCCCCGTATGCATCCCTTATCTCATTTCGTTGCGTCTGCACCCGAGACGACGCTTAGTGACAGTCACCAGACCTTGATAAAATCACTTGCCAGAGGATCAGGATGGCACGCGAAGTGGGGATAGGGTGGCGCGCTGCCTCGGAATGGTTATCGTGGTGTTGCGTAGTGTGAATAAGTCTCCTTGCAGCTCACAGGAGACTCTCATCACAAGCAACCCAACAGAGAAATTATAGATTTAAGGCCCCGTGTTTTCAGCGTAATTCTCTGGACAATATTTCGGCAATATCTGAAGCTTATTGAACAGTTTTTTTTTTGCCGCTGTGAAGTGACTGTATTTCATAGAAAAACCTTGACTGAAAGTTAGAGAGAAGCACACACAAACTTCTGGAGGTACTGAGCAGATCAGTCAGCATCTATGGAGAGGAACATACGGTCAATGTTTCAGACCGAAACGTTTCATCGGAACGTCGATTGCTTCTTAATCTGCCTGGGTGCTGCATGACCTGCTCAGTTTTGTGTGTGTTGCTCGGGATTTCCAACACTCGCGGATCTCTTGTTTTGTGACTAAAAGATATATATTTCTCAGTAACCTACCTTGTAATGGGTCTCCCCATTCGGATACCTTTGAGTCCGTTACTAGTTATGTGGGTAAATGTGCACTCCGGAGTAAATATTACTTTCATTTGATAATCAGAAACAAAAAGACGAATTTATCAGTTGATGCGCTTCTCCACCCCACCGCAACCCCACAGCCCCAGCCTCGCACAGAATTGGACCGTTCAGTTGCTATGTTTTTCAAAGCAGGGCAACAGAGGAATCGGTAATAATTAAGTCTCGATCTCAAAAAATGCTCATATTCGAGATGGGGAGGACTGTCTGGATAGGAAATACTACCAGTGGCCAATTTATTAGGTAGATATATATACCAGCTCGTCAATGCGAGCCAGCGAATCATGTGGCGGCAGCTGAAAACAAACAAAAAAAAAAACATGCAGACATGGTCAACAAATATCGAAGGTCTTCTTCAAGATAGGGAACAAATGCGATCCAAGTGTCTTTGACCGTGGGATGTTTGTTGGCGCCAGTATCTCAAAAACTGTTCAGCCCTTGGGACATTCACGCACAATTAGCATCATTTACCGTGATTTGTGCGAAAAACAAGCAAAAAAAAAATCAAATCCAGTGTCTGGCGGTTCTGTGGGTCACACATCGCGCTAATGAGAGAGATACAGGAGATTGGTCAGACATATTCAGTGTGATTGGAAAGCAGCAGAAAATCAAACTTGCACGTAACATTCCGAAAATTGAAGTGGACGGGCAGCGGCAGCAAAAGGCCCCGAACATACACTCAGTGTCCACTTCATTAGGTGCAGAACGTAGTAAAGCGCCCACTTCGATAAGTTTTTATCAGCAGCCAGTGGATTTACTTGGAGAAGGTTTATATTAAATATCATTGCCAGCTGTACCCTGTCATTACTAAAAATAATACGCATACAGAAAAAACACAGATCCATAAAGGCGTGCAATTTTAGAGACCGTATTGAATTGTCAGTAACACTACACAGACTGCCGTGACGAGTGGGCGCATTGAAACACCATGACTTTTCACCGTATAGTCTCTGTTCTTACCTCGTGTTGAACTCCTGAGTCTGGTCGCAGCAAATCGAAGCAGCTGAATTTGATGTGCCCTACGTGTAAGGGAACACACCCTGAGCAAGGGTCAATTGATAACACGCTCGTAAACTTAAACAGCATGCTTTTCAGCACATAACGCCACATCCTGTTCCACAATGGTTATGTTGAACTGTACAATAATTTCCATTGCTTGAATGCGTATTTCTAACATATGGCTCCAGCACGACTTACTACTTCAATGCACGATTGCAATGAGTAACTTACACTGGAAAATTTGATCTTCTCCAGAGAGGAATCAGAACCGGCATCCAGGTTCTATTCGGTTGGTGTCGGCGCTTTGATTTATTATGCACCTTGGGCCGAGTTTATTGCCAGACTATAAACTCCAGCGATAGCGCAGGGCAAAGACTGCTGTGGGTTTACTGCACAGTCACTGCAGAAGGAAGAGCTCTGTGAGCTGTGGTCATATATTTTCCCTTTGGAATACATCTTGTTATGTACACTGGATACTTCCTTCCTCCAGTCTTAACTGCACTCCCATTGCTTATACCTGCACTGATTTCAAGGTTAGCCCGTTTATAAAGCCAGCTTTCGCAGTTGTCCTCTGGTGGTCCATCAGAGTGATGGGCCAGTTTGGCTGCAAACATGCCGAGATTACAATCTCTCGCAGATAGCTACGGGTCACAGTCGAGAGCAGAATATGAACGCCCTTCTCCTTCACACTACTGCTCACATACTGGAAAGACGTTACCATATCACAGCCGCAATCCTATCAAATTACGACCATTTCTCGCTTGTGAATTTGCCTGATATCTCATTTACTTTACACATACACCTACCGCGTTAGAGATCGATAGAAAACTCCTGAACATTATATTAACTGGGTGTCTTATTTGTCAGAATGTTCTGCTGTAATGTTGAATTATTATCAGGACATTGGGGCTCTCAGTGCTGTTCCTCCATTCTACATGATCACAGCTGAACTGTGATATCAGCGGCCTTACCGCTTCAGCGAATATAAGCATCTGTACTTTATAGACCCGAATGGTAGGTGAACACAGCCTGAGCAATGTTCAGATCACAACACTCAAAACCTGAACGTCACCCTTTATATCTTGTACGCTACACTGTTTCATGACGCTTTTCACAAACCACGCAAATACTCATTTTACATGAATGAGTCTTAGTAACTAACATGTGTTCCGAGTCAGAAATATTAATGCAGTGCACGATAGCAATGGCCACGTTTTCTCTACTAAATTTGATCTGTTGCAGAGAGGAATCGCAACCTGCATTTGGTTTGTTTCAGTTGGTGTCGGCGCTTTGATTTATTCTTCAGCTTGGAACCAGTTTATTGTCAGACTATAAATTCCAGTTTGCTCAAATTGCTCAGGGCAAAGACCGCTGTGGAGGTATTACAAAGAGGCAGCAGAAGGAAGGACGCTGTGAAATATCATGAAATGTTATGCATATTTCATTTTTTGAACAGTGGACATCCCCCTTCTCCTGGTTTAAATGTGGCCCAGCTGCCTGCAGCCGCTCTGCTCTCAGGGGTATCCCGATAATAAAGCTATCTTCAACAGGTGCACCCAGTTACACCCGATTACAGTAATCGTCAAGGTCGCACCTGTGCTGAGATTACCGACTCCCAGAGATAACAACCGGTCAAAGGTGACAGCCAGATAAAAGCGCCCGTCCCCTTCAGATGACTGCTCACTTCCTGGATAAGTGACCAAATCACAGCTGCAATCATATGACATTTATCTTTTTTTGGAATATATTTTTATTGAAGTTAATCGTAAAACAAATATTTCCCTAAGGTGTATTTCAGACATTGTACATATATATATCGCTGAACTATGACCACAGCGCGCCCTCGCCTGTGCCTGCATACCGCTGGTCCCTCCGTTGCCCATCGAGGATCTGTGCAGTGCGGAACTAAACACGTTGAAACATAAATTATTTCTCTTTTCAAAGTAAAAATTCAAAGGAAATGCACTACCAAAGTAAATATCTGACAACATGTACAACCCCGAAATTCATTTTCTTGATATTCAGCTGCATAGCAATTCAATTCCCTGGATTATTGGTATCTCTTCTACAAAAGGGACGGGTTATTCCTGAACCTGAGGGAGGTGACTGGCTGCTCATTTCCTTTCCACCTCCTGACACTCACTCAGGTGCATGCGTCCTGAAACTTTGGGGTGATCACCTTCTTGCAGCCCTGATCTATCACCTCCTCAGTGTCCCTTATCAACCGATGATCATCGAGCTGCAATACCAGTTTCTTATTGATTTCCATGAAGAAATGAAGCTTGGTGCAACTGGTGAAGATGTCATTATCCGGGAGATAACTGCAGAATATCAACATTTCCTAAAAAGAAAACAAAAACTGCCCGGGGCAATCCGCACTAAGAGAGGAAGAATGAAGAATAAACTGATCAGATAATTACCCGACAAAGCTTGTTCTCAATGAAGCCTCTCCACTCTAACAAGAGGGCACCACAGATGCTGGAAATTCGAGCAACACACACAAAATGCTGGAGAAGCTCAGCAGTACAGGCAGCATCTATGGAAAATGAAAGTAGTTGGCGTTTCGGGCCCAAAACATTCGGCCGGACTGGAGAAAAAAAAGCTGAGGAGTAGATTTGAAAGGTGCGGAGAGAGGAGAGAGGCGATAGGTGTAACCTGGATTAAGCCAAAGAAATGGAATTTGATTGGAGAAAGAGACAGAAGACCGTGGAAGAAAGAAAAAAAAAATGGAGGAGGAGGAACACCAGAGGGAGGGGATGGACGGTCAAGGAGATAACATAAGAGAGGGGCAAGGACATTAGAAATGGTGAAGTGGGTGTTTGAAAAATCGACATTCAACTCGGAGGCTACCAAAACGGAATATAAGGTGTTGTTCCTCCGTGACCTGATCTCGACACTTGCGGAGACCATGGATGGGCATATCGGATTGGGAATGGGAAGTAGAATTCAATTGGGAGATCCCGCTGGTTCGGGCAGACAGAGGGTACGTGCTCGCGAACCGATCTCCCCGACTGGCAGGAGGCCACGCTGGAAGCAGATGCAGAATGTCGTCTGACCTGGAAGGGCAGTTTGGGACCCTAATTGGTAAGGCCAGCTGTAGCACTTGTTCTGCTTACGAAGATAAGTGCCAGAAGGGAGAACAGTGGGGAGGGACGAATGCACAGCACTGGCCCAATCACACAATGGCCTTCCCGCGTGTCCCTGCTTTATTTTTATCTTTCCTTTCTAATTGGCAGCAAGAAAACACCGCAAGAACGTGAGAACAGCTTTATTCTTAATCACCCTCACGGTCCCGAGAGTAGCCTCCTCTCTAATTCAACTGGGCCGCAGGACAAAAGCGGAAAGCCCTCGAACGACCCTTTCTAATCACACTCACAGGCCTGTAAGTTGCCTCCTCTCTCGCTCCCGACGGAATTGGGCCATCGGAAGAGTAAAACACATATATAACTCCACAGGAACCATGTATGCATCATGGAAACATGGTTGTGACAATACCTCTGAGCTCAGTGCAGTTCATTTAGGAACGATGGGGAAATCTGAAGACACAGCCTTGGCCAGGCCGCCAGAGAAGAGTGACCGCCAGGGATGCCTCTGTGACGTCACCAGTCAATCTGCGTAAGTCGCTGCAACTGAAAATGAATTTCGTGTCCTCACCATCTCTAAATACTTGCACAACCAGAGTATTTATGAAAAGATAACAATGAAGAATACCTGTTTTGTTTTTTAAATGCTCGCCAGTACCCGGGAAGACTTATGGATCAAGGACAGACGGCGAGAGATTGAGGGAGATATGGACGGGAAAGAGGGACGAGTACAGTAGGGGGGAAAGAGACTGGAGGAGTATGAAGGGCATGAAGGTGAGAGATGGAGGGAGAGAGAATGAAATAAGAGTGGGATAATGGGCTGAGAGGGATGGGGAGAGAGCGATGCTGGAGAGAGCGGCTGGGAGAATGAGAATCGAGGTGAGAGATGTGAGGAAAACGGGGATTAAAACTGGAAGAAAGAGACAAGGAAGAGAGAGACGGAGAGGGAGGGATTGCGCTGATTGGAAATGGGAAAGAGACACTGGAGAGAGCGAGAAGGACTGGGAGCGAGAGTCCAGGGTTTGGGGTCCCGGAAGACTGATTAGGGGACGAGGCGAAGAGAGAGATTGTTTTAGAGATTGGGTTGGTCCCCTCAGCTCACTATGTGTGCGCTGACCATGATGACAATTTTTTACTGCATGGTTGCCTGCATGTGCGTCGGTTGCCTCATTGACGATATCTCCCACAGGATTTATCCATCTTACTGTTCATTGACCTGAACTCTCCTCCTCCTTGTTATCCACACGTCTGAGAATATCGTCATACCCCCTTCCTGACAGAGTTAGTTCTATCTGCCTCTCTCTCGCTCTCACTCGCCTGCTGTCTCTCACATCGGCTCTCTGTTGCGCTCCCTCCTGGCGCTCAATCACAGATGTGCTCGCTCCTTATCGCGACAAATAGTTGATGGTATTTTGTTTAAATTGTAAAGTAGTTAAAATTCTAGTATTGTGTGTCCATCTGTTGTAAAGGCCTGTCTCCTTATAGCAATGCTGACAGCAGTTATAAAGGTCTGTGCCTTTATGGTATCGTGCTAGATGTTGTGAAGATATGCACCCTCCCGCTCTGGCAGCGGCTGCAGTAATGATCTGCATTCTTACCGTACGGTGTCTGGTATTCTAAAGCTCAGTTAACGTTCTCTATCTGGAGGACAGTTGAACGTGGCAGAGGGAATGTGAACCTACAGGTAGAGAAGTTTGAGGAAAAGAGAGTGCAGATAAGAACGGGTCATGACGGGAGCAGGAGTGTTAGATACAGACGATATTTTACTCAGGGATGAGGCAATGTTGTCAAAACCTAGAAGCAGGGGTAACAGGCTCGCCTGAACGTTCAGTTTATTAAGGGAGGGAGAATTTGTGCAAAGGTAAGGTCTCCTGAGATGTGGTTGCACCGCTGACTAACTTCCTTAGTTACAGTTACTTGAAGAAACAAACTAATTCAACACCATTGTCTCTGATATAAGCAATCGGCCGATTGAAGACAAATACACAAACATTGTTGGACATTACCTCAGCAGTGATTCATATGGTGGAAATAATGCGGGAGCTCTAATGGCGAAGACTGACTTCATTACGGAGCAGCCACATTTACAGATTTCAGGGTTTTGTTACATATATAAACCACGTGCACCGACATCGAACTTCTGCCCCTGCGGTTTCCTAATTTGAACTGCCCTTCAATGCTTCAACACCTTCCTGGCCACACATAAACATGAACACACGCACACACACACACACACACACACACACACACACACACACACACACACACACACACACACACACACACACACACACAGGATCACTCACACACACACAGTCACTGACACACACCACACACACACAAACAAGCACGTGCGCGCGCGCACACACGCACCCATACACACAAACTAAAACACAGATACGAACAGAGATACAATGGACTAATTAACGTCGTGTTAGCAACGGACAAATGGCCAGGTTGCTGATGTACTAAAGCACGAAAACATCTTTGGATTTCCAGCAAATAAATGGGCAGTCCGGGAACAAATTTTAAAAAATACTCTAAATGAATGGCAAGCATCAGGTACACCTCTAGATGTGTGTGTGTGTGTGTGTTAGAGAGAGAGAGAGAGAGAGAGAGAGAGAGAGAGAGAGAGAGAGAGAGAGAGAGAGAGAGAGAGAGAGAGAGAGAGAGAGAGAGAGAGAGAGAGAGACAGATTGACACTGACACTCTCTGCGCCTGCCGCTTCACACAGCCGTCTGACTTTTACCTTTCCCTTACTTATCCAGTTTCCTTCTCCTACCCACAGGGAAAGAACTCAATCAACCCTGCTATCCCTCCTGTCGAAGGACAAGGGACAGAGCAGCCGCTCCTCTCTCAGACACAAGGTGTGCTGCAGAGCACAGACACCCCGACATTTCATCAGTTCCTCAGTTTGCGACAGCAGAGGCAATCAATCCCACTCTTGATCCAAGAGCAGGATATTTATTTCCAATACAACTGTTGCACTGAACCACATACAATCTTTCCATTGTATTCTGTCTCAGTGTCCTACAGGTACAGACACAGGCGATAGACCACATCCCTAACCACGAACATGGGAGGACAGAAACAAAAGCTTCGACAGACTCAGTGTGAGTTTAGAAAAGGCACGACATCTGGAAAATTCGGAACTGATGAATGTGGTGTGGGTGGAATTTAAGAAAGTTTCTGGTAAGCACATGGGATTTGGTTAATGTACTTGTGTAGACTCAAAATTAATCAGCAGGTCAAAAAGAGAGAGAGGGAATAAACGGGTTATTGTCGATTTCAGAATCTGTGGCAATAGGGTGACACCGGTATTGATCCGAGTACCCAACTGCTCAGAGTCTATATCAGTTATTTAGATAGGGGACAACATGCATTATATCCATGTCTATTGGTGCTACAGAGCTCGGCAGCAGGGTCAATAGTGAGAAGGGTGCAGAGTGTTTGGCGATGCAGGAAGAAGTGCATTAGAGAGGATGGACAGAATGTGAGCTTATGCCATTCCGAGTGAAACAAAGTAGAAAAGTAATTTAAACGAGGTGGCATAGTGATCTCCATCCCATTGGTTCACCTGCGTCACCTTCTTACTGGTCATTGTACAGGGCTACAACCAATACTTTTCATGGATCTGCCCACACCTAGCTTGCCTACATGTGTCTTTTAAAACTGAATGTTCCTAACTAGTTAAATAAGAACACCCAGATAGTGACTAACGAGATTTTACATTGCTAGGTCTGGCAGTTTATTCCTCCGAGAACGGTCTCAGATTTACCAGGTCACTACCTGAAGTTCCTTGTGACCATATTCAGTTGCTTTGATTAGGTTGTCCCAGAGGAAGAATCAGTTCAGTGTGAAGGCCGTTTACATAACAAACAGTTACTTGACTAAGAATCGTCTCGGGTTTAGCAGGTAATTACATGAAGCTTCTTGTGTCTACGTTTAACTGCTCTGATTACATTATCCCAGAGTACAGAATCAGTTCAGAGTCCACCGAATCGGGGGGAAACAAAGGCAACTGGTTTGTCTGCTACTCCTATCCTTGATTCAACTATGGTTTCTTCTGGCCAAAGTCTCCCTCCTCTTAATCCAAATGTATTTATCTAGGAAACATTATTTCCTCTCATTGTCTGCGCAAAAGATGGCAATGAAACCCGAATACGAGAGGAACGCTTATATTCTATAAACAATATTACATTTACGAACCAATATCATTCACCTACCTTATACCGGCAACTGTCTCTGCTGTTTCTTGAAAGCATATCTTCGATTTCTCCCATTATTCAGTCTTCCATCTCCTCAGATTATATACATTGAGCAATGCAATTATCATGGTACATTAAATTAGTTTTACAGAAGCATATGATAGTATTTTTATCGACGGATATATTTGAGCATTTGCCCCACCATTCCAAAAAATCACTCCAACAGCCTGGGTCAGTCAATAATCCATTTGCCTTATCAGCGCGTGTTTTAACTACTTAGTATGTTTAGTCCATTGATGGATTATCCCCCTCGCTTCTTCCATAACACGTGTCCAGTTTGCAGTCAAGTGGGGGATTGGTGGCAAGTCGGTCATAACATTGTCCACTTTAATCAGCTGTATCCGTGTGTTGGATTTAGAAGTTCTACATCATTACTGTGTATAATGGAAACTTTGGCCATCCATTCCTCCTTTGTTAGACAGTATTACCTGTGTCCGATGAGAAGATATTGTTTGTTGTTCATTGAGCGTTTTCCGAGCAATATCACTGTTGATATGTTTGTCCGCTGCGCTGGCTCTGGAACAAACTGACTATGGCCCAGTCATGGTTAATGCCATCGCAACAAAATACATTACTCTATTCATGTTGAGGTAAACCTTTAATACACAACAGCGATTTCTGCTGTTATTTCCAGTTCGAATCTTAAATTATTTTAAGTCCTCATTTTCCATTTTTTTTTTCTAGACTATTCAATCCAGATTTTCAGTCGTCTTTGGACTCAATGCGTCCATTTTCCCTCACCTAATTTTGTTTCGGAAAAGTCGGGACAAACACTGGGATATTTTCCTTCCCTATGATTTTTTGACAAAACTGCCCTTGTTCTCAGGGTGAGGGAACTGACGATCATCCCACTGATAGGACGTGTCCCAGTTTTCTTGGAACAGTTGTTCCATCCTCAAGTCTCCTCAATTGTTATGTGCTGACAGTGATAACATTCCTGTTTTTCCCTCACCAATTTCAGCTGATTGCTATGGGACCACCCATTTTTATCTGGAGAAGTGACTTACCAGCGGACTGATGAACTTGTTTTAGCTATAATGTCATTGGACCTTGCAAACAATCGATTTAAAATGAAGTAGGCTGTTGTTTTCTAATAATCTCTCTTTGTACTGAGAAATTCTAATAGCCTGCCTTTTGAGATAAAGTAGGCTTTACTCTGTTGCTTTGTCTTTGCCTTTTGGTTGGCTGCCACATAAGAGGCATTTTTCACAGTCTCTACAAATTGTTGGACCCACTTTTCTGAAAAATTTCCATCGATTTGGGGTGCAGACAATTTTAATTCTAACAACACCTCTGAACCTCTCATGTCCCTTCCTATCACGAGTTTATAAGGGGTGTACCCTGTTGAAGCTGCCACCGTATTCCTTAATATCATCGCAAAAGGCAAAACTACCTGCCCTGCTTCACGTTGTTGCATCATTTTGGAAATCATATTCTTTGGTGTTCGATTTATCCTTTCCACAGGTCCAATGGACTGTAGTCTATAAGGTATGTGATTTCTCTGTTTGATCCCTAAAAATGCCATGACATCTTGCGTTACCTGGGCCGTGAAATGCGTGTTTTGCTCTGTTTCGATACTCTGGTGTAGTTCCCAGCAAGTGAATATCCTTTCCAATAATATTTTAGCTGTGGTCTTTGTTGTGTTTGTGTTAGCTGGAGAAGTTTCCACCCACTTCTTACTCTCATTCGGATTTCCGATTTTTTAAGCAGGCGAAGTGGGCAACACTTGCTTCGAAAATTTGATGCATGCTATGTTCTTATTTCCATTCCTACGTAATATTCGTTTTCAGTAACTCCATTAAAGGAGCTGCCTTTGTCGAAATTCCATCAATATGATCGCCATAGCAGCCTAACAGCCCCAGAGAAGACGGCAGTCCTTTCAGTTCTCGGGAAGTAGGCAGTTTCATAATGAATTCTACTCTTCCCTTTTCAATTTATCTTTTTTCCCAATGTTGAGATCATTCGTAAATACCTCATCTCTCGTCTTGTTTACCCTTAGTCCGAATTCAAGTAATATTTTGCAATATTTTTGCCAATAGCTGATAATATTCCTGCTTGGTTTCAGTCTTTAAGAGTATGTCATCTACGTATTACACCAAACAGTGGGCATTTGAAATTTGTTTTGAACCTTCCCCTAAGCACTGGGGAGATATAAATAAAATTATAGTACGCCTGTGGTAGGGCGGTCCATGTATACTGCTGACCCTGAAAGGTAAATAAAAACTTGTATTGATACTCTCGTTCTACTGGGACAGATCAAAATCCATTAATTATGTCTGAAACTCTGAACCATTGCACTCTTTCAATATGTTTGACTACTGTCTCCGGGTTAGTTGAAACACTTGGGCCTGTTAACGGAGTTGTTTTATTCAGTTGCCGATGATCTATTGTGAACCTCCAACTAACATCTGATTTCCTCGCTGGCCATATTCCTCACCTGTACTATTAACTCACCAGCCTCAGTACTTCAATTGTATTAAACTCGTATTAACTGACCTACACTTCCTTTGCTTTTTTTTCGGGGTGAGGGAGTGGGACGCCTGAACCTTGCAAATGCCCCCGTTTTCTGTGCAATATTTTGCTGCACCTTCTGATCATTAGTCACGCAAATTTTGAATTTGTTTTCTGCACTTTGCACGATCGTCTGTGTTGCTTTTCCTTGCCGGTATGGATTTCCGAATCACGTTTATAGCCCTTTGTAAATTACTGCATTGATTTCTTAATGCTTCCATTCATCCTTCGCGACGTCGGCTGCGGCCTCTAGCTTCAGTGAACAAATCTGTTACTTTAACGGTGATGACGGGGTTTATTAAAACTGATAATATACAACAAAACGTTCATATCATCTCAATCCTATCTTTGGTCAGTGATTGGAGGTGAGAAAACGTTGAAGCATTTGGAGGTTTGGTGATGTGTTGACGTCATCTTTTAGAAACGTTGAAGAATGATTTGCGGACGATACATAACTTCCAGCCTCCCTTTGCTTTAGACTCGAAAGGATGTCTTAAATGCTGTATGTTTCTAACCACAGATATTTGTTCACTGTTCAACACTTAAACGTTCTGCGACAGTTTAAAGTGTGAATGGACTGAGAATGTAAAATATTGCTCAAGGACCGGACATTTGTGAGTTCATTTGAAAGAGAAATAGAGGTAATGCGTGCGTGAATGAAGGGAAGGCAGCTGTGTGATTGTTAGCATTGTATTGAAAGGATGTTTGAATTAAACTTTTCATTCACAAAAGGATCTCACTGTCTGCAAATGTCTGCTTCATTGGTTGAAATAAATGCCTTACCAGCGTATTTCGATTGCGTTCTGGTGTTTCTTTGGTTTTGATTTCAGAGGGTGACACGGATTCCACAATGGCAAGGCGAAATCACGGATAAAATGATCGAGATATGAGTGTATCTGTTCCGGGTACGATAAAGCCGCTGTTCAATCATAAACTGATGTAAAACAAATTCGTGTTTACTTGAATTGGAGGCTTTCTGGGAGGCTGGTTCATTTGGAAAGCAACAAATGATGCTGCTGTATATTTTGAAATTCTGATCTTGAGTTGCCTGGTCCATTGGAAAAATAAAACTGATTGGATGTAACCGTACCATCTGCCTTGTAATAAGTAAGCATGATTTCAGTTAAGCGCAGTTTCAGTCCGAATTTAGTAGTCTGCTTTCAAAATCAGCCCTAACTCAGTAAACTATCCAAGTCCTGCAGGATGGTCAAATTACAGACAGTCTCTCAGAACACTATAATTGCAGAGCCTAGATATAGTTGTAAAATGTACTAAAGGTTATAAATTCCTTGAGGAAAATCACTAGCCACTGTCATCCGGGCAGAATACACCCCAACCACTACTTCATCGGTCTTCCCTTGGATAGCCATTTCTGAATCTGTGCAGCCAGGTTTCACGAGATCCACGCAACCTGACTTTATGAAAGTGTGCACGATAGCGAACCCAGTCTAATACCTTACAGGATTAATATACTCCACATCAACTCTTGTGTTTCATCTGCTTGTTTTTTTACTTTTTCATTTATTTATTCTGACAACAAAACCAGGTTGTCTATCCTCAACCAGAATATAATTTCCGTCTCTAAGAAGCCTTTCCAATACCTTGCACACTACATACCGAAGACTCACTATTGGTTATTCTCAAGACTCTCCCTATTACATTCCTTGAACAAAGGAATGGCATTTACAATTCTCCAATCCTCCCGTACTACTTCTGTGACCAATAATGACGCAAATGCCATGTCCAAAAGGCCAGCAATATCTCCGCTCGCTTTCTCTAGTTACCTGGATTGCATACCTTCTAGCATCGGGAAATGGTTTACATTCATGTATTTCCAGTTTCCAGCTCGTAATTCTCAGCGTCTGCATGCCTCAGCACACCTGCCTTTTTTCGCTTGATCCACGGGTGAATACCGAAGCAAAGAATCATAAAGGACTTTCACTGCTACCTAGCACCCCAGAGACATTTTATTCGCTATTTCTTCTTTTATCTCTTATCTCTTCCACTCCCTCTCTCGTTATCCTCCTGTTTTTCACCTACCATACCTCTCCCATGCTTTCTCAGGTCCCCTTTTAATTCTTCTAAGTCCATTATTAAATCCCTCTTGGCTACATTGTGGATTTTATAGCCCTGCATGATCCTTTCTTCCAAAGCCTTAAGTATATTTCTTTCTTCTTCTTGAAGAGGTGTTCCATATCTCTTATCATCCAGGGTTACTTTACTGGTCCATCAGATTCCCGCCTCAGTAAAACAAGCCAATGCTGAACCCCAATCAAGTGCTCCATGAACAATCTTCACATTTCTCTTGTACAGTTGAAGGAACGAATCGCTTCCCTAATTCGGCTCCCAGGTTCCTACACAATAGTATCAATAAAGAACATTCCATATTGTCTGCTGCTATCCCAGTGTAAGGCCTGTCGAATAGCTATGCTCTATCGTTCTGAAATACTGACACGCGGAGAGATCAGTTACCTGACCCACTTCACTTTCTAGTATTAGCACAAGATGAACTGTTCAATAGTCCGTCTGCCCGCTACTTGTGCCAGGTCTCCTTCCTGTACACAACTGAGAAATTCTGTCACATCTAAACCTTTTAAACAGAGGAAATGCCGATGAATATAAGGAAGTTTAAGTTACTTGTGACAACAGCCGTGCTAAATTTAACAGCTGTGCAAAATCTATGTCTGGATCTGTCACTGTCTCTGTGTTGTTCTCGTTTTGGTGATCAGAACTGTGTACAGATTACTCTCAAACGAGTGTTTCTTCCCTTCTTACTTCTTAGGTCCACTCACAGTCTATTAACATACAATCCTACCATAGTGTACTCTGTTTCCGCAACACTCTCCCTGTGTTTAAATGGCAGCCCTTTACTCTCTTTTACCCGACTATGAGCATTTGAAAACAACTGACCCCAAAAAGTCGGGAAGCCATTACACCCCTTGTGATTGAATTAAATTTATTTCTTACATCCTTCACATACATGAGGAATAAAAATATTTAGGTTACTTCTCACTAAATGTGCAATGTGCAATCCTAGTAATTTATAATAAACAGAACAGTCAATACAACATAGACAAACACTCAAATCAGTTTGATGACCTGGTGGATGAAGCTGTTCCGGAGCCTGTTGGTCCTTGCTTTTATGTTGCGGTAACGTTTCCCGAATAACTATTAAACTAATAAATCTCTGCGATAGTTTGGACTTTAAGCATTTCAGGATGACCAGGCACATGATTGTTTGATGTTATGACATGCTTGCCAAGTTTACTGATTTTTTTAAACTATTTTATTCTAAAACCCCGCTGAATTGCAATTGGAGTGGGCATTATCTACACAGACGGCCATTTAACGTAAAAACATACTTCATTCCATCCTTCAACTCTTGTCTGAATTTCCTCTGGGTCAGTGTATAGACACACGTATTGGTGCACACACTGAGAGTTTGCAACATGTACCCAAATTGTTGTAGTATGTATACCGGGGAATTCAAATATTTATCCAGGTAATAGTAATTTTCCACTTGCCATTTCAGGGAACGAACTGTATAGGGCATCCAAAATAATATGAAATTAGCTGAAATTGCAAGCAATAAAATCATCGATTTTTTGCGGTTTGCCACCTCGGTATCTTTCTGTTTTTCGCTGCCCTTTCGAAGCCCTCTGCGGACTCTATTTGCCGCAATTATATGTCTGACAGTTAACCCATTGAAGATAAGAATTAAGCCGATTGCTAGCAACGGTGTTAAAATGCCATCTAGTACCTCGATTCCTTTCCACACGGGTGAAGTTGCGTATTCAAGTGTGGGGACGCAACGCCAGGGCACGTTGTCAATGATGACGTAAGGTTCAACAATAAAGTAAAACGGGACATTTCTCCCGCAACTCACTATAACCACGATCACCATAACCACCGTTGCTGTTCTCTCAGTGCAGTATCGTTCCCCGAGCTTTCGCCAACATATTGCGATGAAACGATCGAAGGTGAAACTGACCGTAAACCAAACAGAACAGTCCCTCGTCATAATAAGTAAAACAACTGTCACTGCGCATACAGGAGTGATGAGCAGGGATCTGGAATAAATGTAGATATTGTTGGTCCGTTCCACTAAAGCGAAAACTATAACCACCATCAGATCCGCTGTTGCCATTCCAACCAGGTAACGGGTGATGCATTTGGAGAGTCCGCATTTTCCCCGAGATAGGATCACAATCGCCGTTAAATTAACTGCAAGAAATTTGGAGAGAAAACAAAATATCAGCATAGAATTAACGTTAGCTGCAAATGTCTGACTGCCCAATTTTTTCCCCAATGCTACGCATGGTATGATTTTATTTTTTGGAAGTTGAAAGCATAAATTGAATTTGTGCAGATTTTGTCCGTACCCACCGGCTGGACAATAATGGACAGAATTAGCTGTCGGTTTGCGACTTTCCGACGGATTAGAACTGAACATCTGATTCCCACGACTCACGTACCGGAGAAGTTCAATCGCTGCATAAACAGCACTATTTTCATTATTTGAGGTGAAACAGCTAAAGGTTTAATTGTAGTGAAATCATAAGCTTCAATGCATAGGTTGCAATTTAACGTTTTATGGAAGAACAGACCTGAGTGTTGATATTCGACTGGCCGGTCAGTTGAAAAAAAATCTTCTGAACTAGAAATGCGTCTACTGTCACTTCAGAAACCCGAGCGAGCTGAAACTATAGAACTATGGCAATAGCGGCACCGACGCAATTGACAAAATAAATAAAAAAGAATCACATAGAAACAATATGGAAGCTGAATAACAAAACTATCAGATGTTTGAATCCTCAATTCTGGAAACAGATTTCAGACGGAGGTAGCATCTGTGCTCAGTAAAAGTCCAGACAGAGCAATTGAATGAAAGCAAGATGACGACGGGACCATACATAGAGTAACCAGCTCCAGTGTCTTACCAGGGATACCGATCGCTACAATTGCAGGATAGAAAACACCGGCGATGTAGTAAATCGCTGGATATCCCATATTCCGTCAGAAACAGCGTTCACTTGCACGAAACCTTCCAACTGCTCAAATGGACTGGTGGTAGGATTTACAGAGTTATATACAATTCAGCGTAATTCCACTGGGGCAATTAGTGTGGTTATGACAACTGTCGCATGAGGGACAACCAGCTACACAAAAGTGTTGCATTAAAGTATTTTTCTGACTCTTTAACCGTGCCATGAATTCGTTTCCCCAATGGATGTTACAAGTTATTAACTTTTAAACAAAAGATAATACGAGCGTTACCAATGTACTTTCCAAGACATCCGAACGGCAGCTGCTGAGTTGGGACATTGTCTGATCAGTGCTGTTTCTAATGTAGGCAAACATCCTGAACAATCAACATGGGCAATCAGCTTCAAACACGTTTATTTTGTCCCATTCAGCCGAGCACATTCGCTTCTGACATTGAGGGCGGGACATCCGTTCGGCAGGTGAAATAGGGAACCATTTATTGAAGGGGAATATAGCATCATGGTTTTCTGTCTCTTGATTTAGTAATTTCGAGTAATTTGAATGACGAATGTCACAGTAACACCTGATGACATGTATTACAATAAAACATGCTATCCGTATGTTCTTCTGGGCATATAAAAGAGATAGAGAGTAATATTCCAGGGGCCTTGGAGCCCACGTTAGGAGCCCACACGAATTTAGATGCGGCTCGTGGACGGATTGACGAACGTTTTTTTCTCGATTAACAGAGAGTGGATGGTTGATCCTTTGTCTCTGACCAATGTAGTGCAGAGATTGGTGTTTGGCCCATTGTTTTTTTTATCATGTATGTTAATGACACAACTGTCGATGTAAAAAACTGCATCAGAAGAATTGCGGACAACTCCTAAGTTGGAGGCGATGTCGCAGCCAGTAACTGCATCCAAGCTTGTCGCTTGTCTTCGACTGGGTAAGAAATGTCCTGAAAAATGGCAGATGGTTTTCATACAGAGAAGTGTGAGATCGGCTGTGTTGTGAGGAAAAGTACAACAGGTTTCGACGCACATACTGAAAATGTGGACTTTAGTGTGGTGGGGCCGTAGATAGAATATGGTGGGCTGTTTAGCCCACCTACTTGTAGTTTTGAAGTATCAGTAAGCTTAAAAGAGTGCAGCGATAATTTGAAAGGAAGAGTTGGGGAAATGAACGGGGTGAATGCACGCAGATTTTCCCCATCCAGCGTCTATACTATAGTCACTATAGAGCAGGTGCGTGGATACTAGTGAGGGAGCACAGAGGAGATTTACAAGGGTGTTGCCGGGAATGGAGGTCGTACATTAGGAGAACAGTTTGAGTGTATTTGGCCTTTTCTCCTTGTAGTAACGGAGGATGAGAGGTGATCTGATAGACGTGTATAAGATGATGAGAGCCATTGATCGCGTGGATAGTCAGAGTTTTTCCCCCTCAGAGCTGAAATGGCTAACACCAGGTGGCATCGTTTTAAAGTGCTTGGAAATAGGTACAGAGAGGTACCAAGGATAAGTGTAGCACACAGAGAGTTGCGTGTGAATGCACGGCCGGTGGCGGTGGTGAAAGCGGATACAATCGTGTCTTTTAAGAGCCCTTTAGACGGGTTCACGGAGCTTAGACAAATAGAGAGGTATGAGCTCGGGATTGTCTGAGTTTTTTACTGGAGGTTGCATATTCGCCACAGAATTGTGGACCAAAGACCCACTAATATGTTGCCGATTTCTATGTTCTATGTTCTATCCTTTGAGTGATTGTACAACGAGAGTTCATAGGCTTGGGGAGAAAGTTGAAATATGCAAGCAGTGGATGTAGCAGAAGTTATTCCGTCAGAGGGTCGAACGAGTGTGGAAGGAACTGCAAGCGTAACTGGTATCATTTCAATAAAGTTGTGTAGGTACGTGGATGAGAGAGGGACCGAGGGTGCACATAAATGGGGCGAGGTGGAAGATCACAGAAGGATGATTTAGATGGACGGATTTTTATGTGACTTTATGACTATCTCTGTCGCATTTCCCTATTCAGTTTCTTCTCACTTTGAACTTCGTCACCGGTCTAAGTATGTGCAGAGCAGAGGGTGTTTTGAAGCTTACCCTTCAATCTCATTTCCTTCTGTTCTTCAAGTATAAACTACTGGGTGCCTATTGTGCTATTCGTACCGATGAGCGTCCCTCGGCTTATTGGAATAAAAAAGTCTCATCATTCCGTATCCAGTGTGGAACCCGTACCAATGTGCAGCCCTCGGTTGCCTGGAGAGAGTCTCACTATCTATCGTGGAGCTGGTACCGATGTGTGATGTGCGGAAACTGGTATCATCACTGTGGGCTGTTACGTACCCCGTAACTGGGCGTCTTACCAGCAAAGATAGAAGTATCCGTTGGAGTCTGGTACTATTTTCAAAACAGTGTTTATTAGTAAAATATACCAATCAATATCAACAATGCAAATATACAGATAATACACGTTAGCAATACTAAACCTAAAAGTGTGGGTATAATAATAATCGATAATAAACAAGCTCTATCGTTGTCTGGGGGATAATGAATTGTCATATGTGAATATAAAGTTCGGATCAGTTCATTCTTGCTGAGGTAGTTGTTGGTGGTTTTATTGTAATTGGGGGAGAGAGAGAGAGAGAGAGCGAGAGAGAGAGAGAGAGAGAGAGAGAGAGAGAGAGAGAGAGAGAGAGAGAGAGAGAGAGAGCACAAAGAGTGACAGTCATTCAAACCTTCGTTTACGTTCTTGATCCGTCGATGTGTTGTTGTGGCCATTCAGGTATGACCCCTCTCGCCTTTAGCTAGACCGTTCTTCTGTGGTGGACTCGTCACCCAGGCAAGGGTGGACACACACACGAGCCCCCACCGGCCTCGCTATAAACACTGTGAGTTAAAATTGGCCGATCCTTCGTTCGGTCTCCGATGCCCCACACCTTCTCGTGGGTTCCAACACTTAAGCCGTGCTCACTAGTGTGTCTCCTGGTGCGTCTCCTGGTGTGTCTGAGGGGTGTCTCCCCAGACCTCACTTTTATCCCTACTCGCGGGGTCTCAGGTGTCAATCAGTTTTGAATGGCTTAGTCCATCAAACCAGCCCACTACGGCTGTCCACTGAGGAATTTTATTGAACAGAACGGTACCAAGTTGACAATCCTTCTCAGAAGCCATCAGTCTTACAGGAGTCATAATATGGTGGAGCAACAAGTCTCTCTCTCTCGGTGTTATCTCTCCCTTACCTGAAGCAAATGTTCCAGACCCAGTATGTTTTTCCCTTTGTCTCTCTTTCTCTCTCATTAGCAGCATGGCAACAGTAACAGTTTGTGATTCTCCCGTGGGAGGGGGACATGGGCAACTCTGTACCCTTCTGACCATCAAAGCTGTGCATCCTTCGTAACAGGGCCGATTCACCTATCTGTATCCATCGTGGAACTGGTATCGATACGCGATGTGCGGGATTGTTATCATCACTCTGGGATGACTCACCACTCTATATTCATTGTGTGACTCGTACCAATGTCTGGCCCTCGACTTCTTTTAGAATATCTCAGCGCTGATACAATGCTTTTCACTCTCACACTTTAATTACGATTTGTGAGGCTGACTGCAGTACTCTTTCCATATGATTCACCTTTTCTTGTAAACTGCTGTTATCAGTAACTCGGACGCAGTTGTCTTTAGTTGCGACAGCTATTCATTTCAATTCCTACTCCGCCATTTTGTTGTCAACTGCACCATTAATCAATGCATCCGGTTAATTGAACAACACATTAACGCTCGTATTAATTTGTTGACGTCTGCGATATTTGTGTTGTTCCCAGGGCAGTATTTATTCTCTGCCTCCAATTGCTCTTCCGATAACAATGATTAACTTCTCTTTTATAGGATTGCAGCCTTTCAAGCAGCGAATGCAAAAGGTAGTGAGTAACAGTGACATGCGGGGATATATTTCTCTGCAAAGCAGGTTTCTGAATCTCAGGTGAACTTGGAGATGGCGAGATCCACTATAACTGCGGTCAATGCTCAGACGCTGGAAGTGCTGTCTGGACGAGCACTGAACACGGTACACACTGCAGAATGAAATGTGATGAAGCGGGGTCCTATGCTAGTTGGCACCAACATTGCTATTGATTTATTGAAGATTACGTGAGGAATATTCCATTATACTCTTGTTCCTTGCCAACTGTTGACAACAGGTAGGGTATTTTAAGAGGCAAGTGACAGATTAAGTATCCAACGTGAATCATTTAATCCTGTTGCAAGGCAGTTTCAAACTCACTTTGCCAATCTGCCTGAAATTGACTGGGCTCCGACCGACCGCAGATCTATCTGCATAGGAACACCGGGGAATGTTCACACGTTCATTCGCTAATGCAAAAAGCAGGGATTTTAAAGGGTGAATGCGAAGTGATAGTGTTCCACAATGCGGTACCGGAATCTATATTGGTACTCACCACTGTGGAATGATAGAGGACGTGTAGATGCAGGTACGGCACTTGTAACGCCTACAGTGAAGTACAGTGGCAGGAAGTAGTTTAGTCTGGAGGGATAGTGGATAAGGAAGTGACGTAATACCTCCAGAAACCGCAGAAGGGGCTGGGGGCTGTGTTGGGGGCTGTATAACCGTAAGATCTCGTTAAAGATGGAGGTTGTTACGGGAAGGATTGCTGGAGTTATGTTAGGTAACAACATAACGATCTTTTTTTTCTCCAACTATCGGAAGGTTGTGGAAATCATGGAGAAGGTGCAGAGGAAATTTACAACGATGTTCCCTGGATTAGGGAGCATGCCTTATGAGAATAGGCTGAGTGAACTTGGCCTTTTTTCCTTGGAGCGACAGAGGATGAGAGGTGTTTTGATAAAGGTGTATAAAATGATGAGTGGCTTTGATCGTGTGGGTAGTCAGAGGCTTTTTTTCCCAGGACTGAAATGGCTAGTGCGGGGCGGATACGCTGGGATCCTTTTAGGGACTCCTAGATAGGTACATGGTGCTAGGAAAAATAGAGAGCTATGTGTAACACCCGGTCATTTCCAAGGTAAGTACACTTTCGGCAGAGCTTTGCGGGACGAAGTGCCTCTATTCTGTTGTAGATTTTCTATGTTTCTATGACGTTGGAAGAAGGTAAGCGTAAAGTACCCAGAAGGTGAGACACAGATTTAGAGAAATACTCACCCGTTTCATGGTGATAATGTTCAATCAATCGAAGATCAGGCAAATGTTGTGCAAAATCAAACAGTGAAACCTACAAAATAACGATGATTACTATTTGCAGTAAATGAGAATGCAGGAAACGGCACCAGATTTCAAGCGTGTGAGGATGGTTTTTGAGAATCTTTAGTGGGGGGTATCTAATGACACGGGTCGACGTTGCTTTTACCTGCTAGTAGGTGTTGTTCTGCAAAATCTGCCACGGAATTCCAGATGGTCTCTCTCTGTTGAATACAATTACTGCTATTGTCATCCTGAAAATGTTGGGTTTGTACTAGTCAAATAAATATTGTAAACATTTATCACACCAAATATCATCAACTGCACCCAGAATTGACTTGGTGAATCGTGGGGCTTCCAACTTCAGGAACACATATACATTTATTTCATTTTACCCGCTTAAAAACTCTCTGTCGTAAACAGAAAACCACTGTAATCTGCCAAAGATAAGATTTGATACTTATTTAGTGCACGTTGTACATGCTATGAAAGTTATTCGTAATTTACATTTCTCAACTCAGCAGCTCAAGTTTCGTGCCAAAGTAAAATCCCAAAGACCGTTCATTTTAAAATGTTATAAACAGTTACTTATTTTCACCTCTGATGGCGGACTTGTCGTACTCTACCCAGAGGAAGCCCGTCCACTTTTAGTCCCCTCCTAACACCCAGCTCTTACCGGTGCCTCCAATGTACTGTTTACATTCGACAGTGGCAACCCCTGGTGCGGGGCTTCGACAGGCATGTTAAAGCAGTTGAGGGTAGCCGGGGTACTTGAACCCTCCTGAGTTAGGGGTTTGCTTACACCTGCATGTGAAGCCAGTTCCTGGACTCGGAGAATGAGATCAACTACAAGATCCAAGAAGGCGGTGCAGCAACGTTTAGTGGAGAGCGAAGGGCAAAACAAAGCACAGAAGGCGTCATGGCTACCGCCGCAGCGGAGGAACTCTCCAATCTTGAGGGGTTTTTCCTGCCGTTGGACCAAGACTTTTGAGGCCGAGAGAGTGGAACCGCCCCCGCGCAACGTGTTTTTTTCACTTTGATATTCTCCTTTCTCAGGTTACGCCATCATAGGAAACGACGGACGATCAACAACGCTAAAAAATAATTTAATAGGAATTCGAGATAAAAGAGCAAATAAATCAGCTAGTACATTATCTATTGATATTCTTCGAGGATTTTATGTTGATCGATTTTCACAATCATTACAAGTATACTCAAGTTTTCTAGTTATAATTCTGCATTATCCATAGAAATTGTCACCACGGCTATTTCAAAGAATGGAATTTTCAGTTTATCGTCAATGGGTGCATATAAATAGATATGTAGATAAATAGATTGAGAAGGATGACATTTACGAGACAGGTATTTTCATTCCCTTTTGATCTGTGAGGAGACAACTGGGATATTTTCCTCCCTCCAAGTGATCCATTACTGCAAGGAACAGGACTGTCACAGGTCTACACGCACATCACCGACCACACTGGTGTTATCGGTGCTTATTTTGAAATGCCAGCGACCAAACGGATAATCAAGATGTACAAACAAGCTGGATGAACTCAGCAGGTCCGGCAGCATCAGTTGAAAAGAGCAGTCAACGTTTCGGCCCGAGACCCTTCATCAGGACTGAAAAAGGTGGGGGCAGGGGCCCTATAAAGAAGGTGGGGGGAGTGGAAAACCTATCAGAGGAAAGATCAAAAGTTGGGGGAAGGGAAGCAGGGCGGGGATGGGCTGGAGAGCTGAAGAAGGAATGAAAGGGGAAAGCACTATGGGTAGTAAAAGAAGACAGAATCATGAGAGAGGTGGTGGGAGATAGGAGATGAGAGAGGTGATATAAGAGGTGTCATATAACTCATATATCGTCTGGGTAGCCTCCAGCCCCTTGGTATGAACATGGAATTCTCCAACTTCCGGTAAATCCCTCCCTCTCCCTTCCACCATTGCACTTTCACTATGCCTCCTCTTCTAGCTGCCCATCACCTCTCTCATGATTCTGCCTACTTTTACTACCTATAGTGCTTCCCCTTTCATTCCTTCTTCACTTCTCCGGCCTATCCCCTCCGTGCTTCCCCTCCCGCATCTCTGGATCTTTCCTCTGATTGGTTTTTCACCTGGCACCTTCCACCATTCCCCCCACCTTCTTTATAGGACCCCTGCCCTCACCTTTTTCAGTCCTGACGAAGTGTCTCTGGACGAAACGTTGACTGCTCTTTTCAACTGATGCTGCCCGACCTGCTGAGTTCATCCAGCTTGTTTGTTCGTCTTGATTTGACCACAGCATATGCAGTGTACTTTGTGTTTACACATGGGCAATATCTCTGCTTGTCCAGTTCCCTCAATTCTGCAATGTTATTATCACATGTCATTCGGTCCCAGGATCTCTCACACAGAGAGTATCACTGCTTGTTCAGAACCATCTCCAAGTATGCTGATAAATACATTGCTTGTCCAATCTCATGACAGATACAGTGAAAACAAGATGTATGACCATTAAACCATATCAATATCTATCTTTAAATAAAATGCTCTTCAGAAGAATCACACAACTGGTGATGATGCTCTGTAATCAACGATCAGTCCGTCGCTAGATATCAGAACATATTGGTTATGTATTGATTTCTCTATGCCCGCTCCATTGCAGGAAATAAAAACACAAATTGCAACCTGCAGAATCAATACCTGAAACGTGTAACCATTAATGTCATTTATAGTGCCCTGCAGAACAGAAGATGACTGTGTGATATGGGCAGAATCTCCGTGCAACTTATCGTTCAGTGGAGAAAGTTGTACGGTCAATGAACCAACGAGGACATAAAGACATTTAACCTTGGCTTTTGTTGTTATTTTCGTACACATATCTGGTGTGACCCAGCGGATAAGGAGGAATATTCAACTTTTTTTTTCTGTCATCACATTGGACCGTGTTTCTATTTCTATTTCGAGGCACCCGCACACTTTTTTTCTATACTGTTATCGTATGTCTAAATGAAAATCGCTGTTATTTATATGCAAGTCCCGTTACACACTTATATTTCGTCAGTCAGCATGAAAAAATGGGGATATTGTTCAGTGGGTTCCCGGATAAAGAACCGCAATGAGGATAATAGGTACAGCTTGTGTTCAGTGGGTTCAGATAATGGAAACCACCGGTCAACAAGAGAATGCCGAGTCTTCATCAACTTTACACAGCCGATATGATGCCCTCTAATGTCTAGGAGCAGGAAGAAAATAGTGAATATAATTGTTAAAATACCTGTATACATGTAAACATATGTTACGTATGTAAGAAAAAAAACCTTTGTAAAAATGTGCTGTTTGCTGCAAATAAATGTATATGATTTTGTTGTTGCAAGCAGGTGGCGCAGAACAACAGGAGAGATTTATTGCACATCACTAGTCAGGTTAATTACAGTCAAGGTGAAATGTAGTTAACCCGTTATGAATCGGCACTTGCAGAATTGCGAGATACGCTCAGTTATATGTTTGTGTACAATGAAATTGAGACAGTTTTTAAAAACTTTGATATAATTTGTAAATATAGCTCGGATGAGATAAAACATTGCAAGGAACAGAATGAACTGGCCTCTGCAGGAAGACCAGTAACCTGAAACACTACCGGATGAATATATAACGCACAACTGCACTAATATGTACTTCCGTTATCAGATATTCCCATTTAAGCAAATTCGTTCTGCTCCTTTTGGCTGGAAATATCAAGCTCAAGATATTTAATACCTGATTAAATGAATAAATAATATGCACCGATTATAAGATTCTTCATACAAGCTCCAAACGTACGGTGCCCGTTACTTCTAGCACCGTCTATTTACTACGAACAGATACTTCATTCCCGTTCTGAGCTGCTGTCTGAATATTTTCTGTGTAAATGTGTAGATGCATGGGTTGGCACAGGTGCAAATGAAATGCATCATGAATCCTACTTCCTGCAGGATATATTCTGGGGTATTCAAATATTTGCCTATGTAACAATAAATCTGCTCTTGCCAGTTCATGGTGTGTACGATATACGGAAGCCACATTAATATGACATGAAAACATGTCTTAGCAGAAAGCTGCTAGATAATTGATCTACAGTCCCTCGTGTATTCCTGAAATTGTTCTGTTCTCCTGTTCCTAAGTTGGGACCGTCAGTTTGAAATCAGAGATTAAAAACTCACATTATACATCTCTTGGTAGAACCGGTTTTCTCCTCTTTGTCAAGCAAAAATAAGCACGACTCCGACATAATCAGTAAACACCAGGCAGGATTTTGTGAGGAATGTCAGGAAGAGGAGTCAGTAGAACATGCAATTATGAGTTGCAGGAAGTATGGGATACAGAGAGAGATGATTAGAATTAATCTAAAGGAATGTGGGGATGCCGGAATTCACACTAAGAGGGTTGCTGGATGAGAGAGGACAGGTCAGGGTATTTTTAGATTTCTTAAGGGGTACAGAGTTTTTTTTTATAGAATATGATGGATGAGCAGGAATAGGATGAACAAAGGTGAGAGGATAAAGTGTAGGTTAGGGTATGTGTGTGTGTGTGTGTGTGATCGGGTGAAGGGATTTAGTTTGTAAGTCTATTGAACACTCCGGAGCAGAAGGTGGCGATAATGCACCATTAAGCTGGGTGCCAACAGCCGTAACGCAAGACGAAGAACAAGAAGAAGATTTGTAAACACCCATCAGGACAGGTAGAAAAAATGCTGGGGAGAAAAGCGGCAGCTGGCTTCGTAAGGGTGAACCAGACTGTCCCTCCTTTAAATTCGATATCCGGCCTAATGCTGCCACGCATTTCCTCAAAAGCAGCTTGAAACACTGGGTGCACGGATAATGTTCCCAGATAGGTCTCGCCAGCCTTCTCCTTGCAGGCTCCTATGAACCTCTTCAGAAGAGGGCTGTTGGTCCCCACCAGTATTGAATCGCCGCCCTTCACAACAGGGTCCGGACAAACCATCACCAAAGTATCAAGGACCTCAGACACTCCCATATCGGCCTCTGAGAACTTCAACTTCACTGACAAAAAATTGACTAGATTTTTGTACAGTAGGGGAATTAAGGGTTCAGAGCATTAGGGCGGCCGGTCTTTAAAAAGAGGGAACGGGATGATTTCTTCATAAGCGTTTTTGCATCCTGAATCTGTGAGATCCGTCGGTTAATCTGCTCAAAATCCTGTTACACAATGCAATCCTTCGAATGAAGAGTGGGATTCTGTTCACCTGTGCCTATGGGAAAACAGTGCTGAATGCTGAAATGAAATTCAGAGGTAGAACTCTGACATCAATGTTCTAATTTTCAGGGTGCTTCAAGGCCAGGTGCAAAAATAAGGATGAATTTGGCATCTGCCGTAGGACAGTTATGTCTAGAAGAATATTGATTTGTTTCCAATGTGGCAGGACTGGCGAATTGATATTTGCCAAGACGAGCCGTGCAAAAATCATGGTGGTAGGCGTTAAATATCTACGGGTCTCCGTCGTTTATTTCCGAAGGTGTAGGGTTCTATGATACCACGATGACGGGGGTTGATTTGAAGCATGTGGAGACAGTAGGCTAGATGAGTCAATCTTTGAAGATGTTGGGGAAGACGTTATTAAGTTGGTATGCGCACTCTTTGTGTTTTAGGCCTGGGTTGTTAACTAGCATGGCTGTTTCGGAAACTGTCTGCGCAGAAGTGGGTCTGGTAGACTTGTGTTGCCTGCAGATAAGTTGTCTGGTACGTCAGGGAGGGTGGCATCACTGCTACCGGCGTGCCTGGCTTTTACTTGTGTAGTCAAATATAATTTTGATGCCTAGCCAATATTCTGATGATAGCTATCGGACAGGTTTTCCTGAAATTTTAAAGCGAAGATAGAGTCTGTTCGCTTTTATTATGCCCATGATGGCTTGTTGTTTGAATTTGGCTACAATGTTTGGTAGAAGCAACTAAAATCTTAACGCGGAAATAAATGTTGCAATAACTATTTCGAAAGCTTGAATAAACAATATTACATTCAATGTTTGTAATATCCCCAGAAGACCGCAAATCATCGCACTATGACAAAATGTGCAAAAATAATTGTTCACTGACCTGTAACTGATTGTGTTGATGACGTTGTAAAACCAATTAGTTCAACGAACTATCGCTTTGCTGCATAAATACTCATTGAGTGACTTAACAGTATAAAGAGTTACTTCGCTAGTTCTTTTCAACTGATCACAACTTCAACTGGAAAATGGGATACCCGGCTCTTTACTACATAGTGAGCATTTACTATCCCGTAATTGCAGTCATAGGAATTCTTGGTAAGGTACTAGAGCTGGCTTCATTTTGTGTTGTGACAACGTCTTTCAGTACCTGCTCAACAATTAAATTGTCGCTTTTATCCCAAACATTTGTTCTGCCTGTCCTGGTGGGTGTTTACAGATTGTTCGGGAGTATGCCTATTTTTGCTTGACAAAGAGGAGAAAACGTGCTCTACCGAGGGACGTCAGATTGCTCGAATTTCCACTTTCTGATTTCAGACTGACGGGACGCAACTTAGGAGCAGGAAAATTGGAAAATTTCCTGGATATACGAGGGACTGTAGAGAAATTATCTAGGTGCTTTCCGCTAAGACATGATTTCATGTTTTTTTTTGTTTCATTTTTGTTACAGTTAATATAATGGCGATTGGAATCCTCTCTCGAGGAAAGTGTGGACTCTCGAAATGTATCACGCGTTACTTGGTGGGCATGGCAACAGTGGATCTGATGGTGGTTATCTTTACTGGGATCAAGCAGTTTAATTTAATTTACAGCTATGTGGATTTCCTATTCATTACTCCGATTTGCGCTTTGACACTTCTCCTCAGTATTGCCACCATGGACTGTTCCGTTTGGCTCACAGTCGGTTTCACTTTCGATCGCTTTGTTGCAATTTGTTGTCAAAAGATGTCTGAACGTTACTGCACGGAGAGAACGGCAACTGGGGTTATAGAGGCTGTTATTGTGGTTAGCAGTGCGAGGTCATAATAAACAATATTCCATGGCGCTGCGTCTTCACATCAGAATAGTTAACATCACCAGCGTGGAAGGACTATGAGTTATTTGACAGTATATTCACACCATTATTAAGGATTTGCTTAATTATATTGTTTAACGTTTTAACTGTCAGACATATTGTTTTGGCAAATAGAGTTCGACGAAGTCTCCGGAAAAACAGCGCCAATCAAAAGGATGCTGAGTTGAAGAACCGGAAAAATTCCATGATTTTGTTGTTCGCTCTATCAGCCAATTTCATATTAATGTGGTTTCCGTATGTCGTACATTCCATGAACTGGCAAGTACAAATTTATTCTTACATAGGCAATTATTTGAATACGCCAGTATATGTCCTGCAGGAAGTTGGGTTCATGGTGCAGTTCCTTAGTACCTGTACCAACACGTGCATCTACACACTTACACAGAGAAAATACAGACAGCAGCTCAGAGTGGGAGTGAAATATCTGTTCGCACTAAATAGACGGTGCTAGAGGTAACGGCCACCATGCGTTTGTAAAATTGTCTGAAAATTCTTATCATTGGTGTATGTTATTTATTCATTCAGTCAGGTATTAAACAGTCTGGAGCGTGGTTTTTCCCGGCGAAAGGAGCAGACCGAAATTGTTTAAATGAGAATGTTGGTGCAGGTATGCATTGTGCGTGTGTGTGTGCATATAGCCGTACTCTATTCTACATCTATGCTGGAAGTAATCACGTTTTCAGTATTTGTTGTAAAATATTGGGAGTGTAATCCAAGTGTTAGAAACGCGATCATGGCATAAAAACTAATGGCCGCCTGTACAATATGGCGTCGCTAACTCAAGTTTACACTTGGAAGATGGTGTAATGTTTTTTGTCAAAGAGGTTTCTTCTCAGAATTGTCTACAATCGGAGAGTAGATATTTGGCTCAGATTTTCATATGAAGGCATATTCCGTCTCTCTTCACCCCTGTTCATTCATGCTTCATTTTCTCTCTGTCACATTATATCTGATGTTCTGTATATTTTCAACAACAATAAACATTTCGGTTGCACTATCACAGATTACTGTCACAGATTATGACCAAGTTGAATTTTCAATTTTATTGTGACACGGCCACAGAGTTTGAAAATATTTGCTGAAGTGGATTAACCATCAGGAAATGTTCTTGCATTGAATTGTTATAGAAATTTTTTTCTCTTCGTTTTCCTCACCAGCGTTATATGATTTAGTTTTAGTATTCCAACATCTGCAGTTTTATACCTCCTTTCTAACAAACACGCGTTTCTTATAGGACCAGTCGTAATGTAGTGAAAATCGTAAATACAGCTGAAAATCTCTCTTCCCACTTTGGAACCACGTTGTGTTAGGACATAAAATAATGGAAAGCTCCAGAATTTGTACTCCGACCAGTTATTTCAAATGTACTTTCGACGATATCGATGACCGGTTTCAGTACTCCCACACCTTTACCAAAAATTCTTGCTTTCTGCTCCGCAGTGTGACTACTGCTTTGACGCTTCACTGAAATGTTGCAGTTTATTCACCCTGCAGGTAGATGTCTTTACCCGTAGGAACTGCAAGGATCAAACTAATAGGTTTGACGGGTCTGGCGGGATGCTTGTTATGAAGGGTAAGGATGAGGAACTTGGGCAATTGATCAATGCATGCAACCTGATATGTTATTCATTATGGAGACAGATTTGAGAGTGAGAAAGAACAAGTTTCTTGCTTTCCAAGTTCGTTATCTTTCATTAAAGGTAAAGAGGGAGATATAATGAAGGTGGATTTGTAATATTAATCATGGACAATCAGTTCCGATTGCCGATTGGATATGCCTCAGATTACAGAGGCAGAGATGAGATTGTTGAGTCTTAACGAAGCCCTCCGTAACCCGGAGAGCTACAGAAACACCTCCAGACTGACGAGTAGCTAATGTTGCTCCATCATGCTGAAACGGAACTCATGATAATATGAATTAATACAGAGCGGTGAATTTCTCCTCAAGAATACGGAAGTTATGGGATAGTATGCTTATAGATGAACTTCATGGATATCTGGTAAAATATTCCCTTATTCTGAAGTGTCAACATTGCTTTGTGCAGCCTCAATCGAGACTTACAAAGTTGACTGTTCTTTGAGGAAGTGAATGAAGTGTTTCAATACGGTAGAACCCTATATACATAAGACCATAAGATACATGAACAATATTAGTTCATTTGGCCATTCGGGAATGCTTTGGCAATTAGTCATGGCTGATACAAATCTCCTTCTCAATGCAGCCAAATTTCAAATAGATTGGGAGTTAAACCAGTAGTTTTTTTTTTTGGGGGGGGGGGTGCGTGAGGATGTTAGGTGCAGCTGTCGACTGTCTATTGGTCGACCTTCTGACTTTCGGAGGAGGGTGGAGGGGATGGGCATTTTTCTGGAAGCTGCTTTTCCTGTTGCTTGGCTTCCCGACCTCAAGTTTCTTTGCTTGGTTTTAATATACATTTCAATTATTATTATTTTAACCTTTCCGGTAAATAGTACTAAAAATGGATCAGATATTAACTTACTTAATCTTAACGTGGAACGTACAATTTTTGCCTATATTAAGAAGCTTAAGGTCCCAAATACTTTTTACAAGAAACTCACGTACGTAAATGTGACAAATTATGCCTTTTTAGCCAATGGAGAGAACTTCATTCTCATTCCTCTTTTCAGGCTAAGTCTAGGGTAGTTTCGATCTTTATAGAAAACAGAGTTCCATTTGTCCAACATAAAGTAGTGTCTGATACTAATAGGCGTTCGGTTAGAGTGTGAGGAAAATTAGATAGTAAATTAATGGTATTTGTTAATCTGTATGCCCGAATATAGATGATCCAAAATTCTTTAAAGGATCCAGGATTTTTGCTTTTTTTAAGTTTCTGGAGAGGCAACTTATTCTCTTTGTTGTTTTTTTTATTGAAGAGGATACGCTGGAAGAGATTTCTAGTCTTATTATATAGGATGCCTCAAACGCCTATTTAGAGGACAAATTATTTCTTATACTCCGAGTGTTAAAAAAAGCTAATAAAGAGAGAATTGATTTAGCTAATCAGTTGAAAAAATTAGATCAAAAATATGCCTCGGCTCCAGACCTTCTTTTATATAAAAGGCGTGTTGAAATTAAAACTAAATATGATCCTCTTTTAAAATATCCAATTGAAACTCAACTTCGAAAAGAGAAAAGTCAATTTTATATTCATATAGACAAAACAGGTAAGTTATTTGTTAACCAATAAAAAACCTTTATAGTTAAACGGTAAATTAAAGAAATTTGTAAAGTTGACGATGATAGGTCATCTAACCATTTAGAAATAAATGATACCTTTAGATAATCTTATTCTAAACTTAATAGTTCTGACTCTCCTAAAGATAATACTGTAATAAATAATTTCAAAAAGTTAAACATTCCTACACTTTCTGTTGATAACCGAAAACAGTTGGATCAACTTATTTCTTATGAGTAAATTGCCGAGGCTGTACGTTCATTGCATTCGGTGAAGGCTTCGAGTCCTGATGGATTTTCGGGAGAATTTTATAATGCTTTTTCCTCATTGTTTATACCTCATTTATGTTCAGCATCTTCGGATTCCTTTAAGTTGGGTAGGTTGCCACAACTTTTTATGAAGCTTCTATTTTGCTCGTATTAAAAATAATAAGAATCCAACTGAATGCTCTTCATATAGACTATTCTCCTTACTTAATGTTGATAGTAAAATATTATCCAAAGTTCTGGCTGGAAGGGTTGAAAATATATTGCCATCTGTCATTTCTGATGATCAGAGATGATTTATTGAAAATGGGCGTTCCCACTTTAATATTCGTCATTTATTAAATTTTATCTATGGTCCTTCTAATGAGATTTCGGAATGTGTGATATCCTTAGATGCTGAAAAGGCTTTCGATCGGATTGAATGGGATTATTTATTTAAAATCTTAGAAAAAATAATTTTGGGCTCGATTGCATTCAATGGATTAAATTACTTTATGTATCTCTCTGCTTGGATTCTTACTAATTTTCAGAATTCCAAACCATTCAAAACTTCATCGTGGAACCAGACAAGGCTGTCCTTTGAGCCCTGTGCTCTTTGTTCTTGCCTTGGAACACATAGCCATTGCTTTTCGAGAATCCAGTGATATCACTTGTATATTAAGGAGAGGTACTACCAACAAAGTATCGCTCTGTGCTGATGATCTATTTCTGATGTCGAGATTTCGTTATCTCCTGTGTACTTTCTTTACTCTCCTGTTTCAGCCAGTTTTCAGCATATAAACTGAATTTACATCATAGTGAACTTTTTCCTTTTTATAGTTTGGTATCAATTAATACTAACCTTCCTTTTAAAATTGTAAAAAAAAAATTACCTCTTTTGTGTGTGACAATCACGAAGAATTATAAACACCTACTTAAAGAAAATGTTCCAACCCTATGGAATTATGTAAAAAGGGCAGTATGAGACTGCTCGCCCCTCTCTTACCGTTGATTGGACGAATTAATTCAATTAAAATCAATATCTTACCTAAATTTATATAGCCTTTTCAGGCCTTAGCCGTTTTTATTCCTAAATCTTTTTTTGACTATCTTGATTCTATTCTATTTTCTTAAATATGAAAAAAAAACATCCTCGACTAAGTAAAGTTTGTCTTCAAAAAGCTACAAAGAATGGAGGGTTAGCTTTACCAAGTATTAGGTTTTATTACTGGGTAGTCAATATACAAAATCATACGGTTCGGTCATACTATATTAACCGTGAGGACTCTTCGTTATGGGCTTCTTTAGAAGCTAAAATTCTGTTAATAAATTTTCTATCATTCCTCTTCTTGGATTCTCACTTAACTACCACAATTTTGAGGATCTGGGTAAAATTTCGAAAATATTTTGGTTTATTCAACTTTTCTCTTTCAGGTGCCATTTTTTCTATTTTTTTTAAACCTTCTATGACCGATCCAGTTTTTAAAGAATGGGATAGATTGGGTATTAAATGCTTCCAGGATCTGTTTTTGGAAGAAGTCTCTTTTCGTTTGAGCAACTGTCAGCTAAATATATCTTACCAAAAAATCACTTTGTTCGATATCTGCAAATTAGAGATTTTCTGCGATCTCAATTATATATTATTTCCCCAAGGTCTCGAAAAGAACTTATTAGATGTAATTTCTAATTTGAAACCTTTTCATAATGCTTCAATATCCAATATTTATAGCATGTTACTGGGAATGAGAAATGCGCCTTTAGACAAAATTAAAAATCTTTGGGAAAAAGATTTGCAGATTTCTATTTCTGGGGAAACTTGGAATGGAATTTTTAAATTGGTTAACGCTTCATCGTTATGAGCCCGCCACTCCTTCCTACAAATCAATGTGGTTCATAGAGCTCACATGACCAAGGTTAAGCTATCTCGTTTTTATTCGGATACACCTCCATATTGTAATAGATATAACAATGGAGAAGCTTCTCTAATTCTGATGTTTTGGGCATGTCCGAGTCTTTCAAGATACTGGAAGGAAGTTTCCCTAACTGTCTCTGTATTTTTCAACGTAAATTTTAAGCTTAACCCTTTGACTGTCTTGTTCGGTATTGTTTGAGGAAAAGGTACAATTTGGGAGACATCTGATTTGCACATTTTGGCTTTTACTTCTTTTAAAGCTAGGAGGGCGCTCTTGCTTAAATGCAAGGATGTGGTTCCACCTACTCACGCTCAATGGTTACGTGATGTTATGTCATGCTTAAATTTAGAGAAGATACGTTGTTCAATTTCTGAACCGGAATCTGGACCGCCTGAAAGCTAAAGGTTTATTTTTTTTTTTTTATATTCCATGGGCAACGGATAGTTATAAAAGAAGCCTGCAACTATGTCTGTCAAAGGAATGGAGTATCTACGGATCCGTTTAAGATAGAGGCGGGTAACAACAAAGCCAAGTCCCCAAACGACGAGCGCATTGTGCTTGACCCTTGGGTACAATTGTGGGATCGTAAAGGACTACTCTAACGTGAGTCACCCTTTAAATCAGCTTCTGTTTAGTTACCTTGCTTTGGGGAAGAACGTGAGGAGGACGAAAGAGACGACGGAAACGATTATATCAGCTCTTCGGAGCCTTTTGGAGCAAGATGGGATGTGAAATATGAAGAGACCTTTCTGTTGCTGAAGGAGCTGCTGAGGAAAGCGCTTTGTCTGGCCTTTGCAGACACCCAGTTACCGTATGTATTCTACACAGATGCCAGCAGCAGAAAGGGCATGGGGGCATAGGGGATATACTGTATCTCTCTCTCTCTCCCTCTCTCTCTCTCTCTCTCTCTCTCTCTCTCTCTCTCTCTCCTCTCTCTCTCTCTCTCTCTCTCTCTCTCTCTCTCTCTCTCTCTCTCTCTCTCTCTCTCTCTTTCCCTCTTTCGCTCTCTCCCCCGGAGTTACCAGTAGGGGAGTCCGATCATTGATGCGTTATCCCGACGTGCACATGAAGGACTGGAAAAGGACGGAGAGTGGGAGAGCGTTCCTGCCGCTGGAGTCAAAGCCATATGCTACTTTTCCATCATGGGGATGACAGAGAAAAGTCAATGGCAGAATCGATTGGTAGATGACCTGAGAGCTTCTGATGGTACCGTTCCACAAGCCTCATGCAACCTGACGTCCTTGAAGACAATACAGCTGCCAGAATCCAGCCCTTGAGAAGTGGCAGCCACTCAGCGAGATGGCCCGTGGATTGGCACCGTTTGGTCAGCAGTTGTGAAAGAGGACAGAGCCCAAACAGAAAAGATGTTACTGGGCATGCATGGAGTCGGGAAGTCAATTCTTACGCCTTATCACCCCCTAAGGTGATCCCCAGCCCACAGTGTTCAATGAGAACTTCCAAGGCTGCTCCGAAGCTTGGGGATTAGCATAGAAAGTCCAGATGTTGGACATCTAGTCCACTGCCAGAACTGTACACGGAATGAAGATATCGGGTACTTGCCGTATCATCTGATGTTTGTGCGCGAAGTGAGGCAGTCCGCTGTTTTGGGTGTGTTGGGGAAGATCTACAACAGAAGGCTTATCTGAAGTATGGGTCTCATATGAGAAGGGTGCTGAAAAAAAACATGTGGGCTAGATGAGATCTCGGTTACCAAAGAGAATTTTTAAAAAATGTAGGTTCAACCAAGTGATGCCTGGAGACCGAGTACTCATACTAAAATTGAGGCTACCTGGAAGCGTAAGTTGGCTGAACGCTCAGCTGCTGCGCACTATGTAGTGGAGCGGCAGAGGTGAACGTATCATACTTCCGTGTGTAAACAGCGGATGGGAATTGGGGCCTGTCAAAACTCTCTATCGGAACCACCTTCTGCCTCTAAGACAACTGATAACTGTTGACACAGAGCCCGACCTGGATCTACACTTAGGGGGGAACCGAAGGACAAGCAAGGGATAGGAAAAGACTGGACGTGGGGTCATGGTATATGCTGGCCTTCGCACTCTACCCAATAATTGACGAAGAGATTCCCAACACTTCTCATGTTGAGGCGGCTTAAATGGGGGAAATATCACTGGACAGGTAGGTTTCAGGCCGGAAATTGAAGGGAGGCCGGACTCAAAAATAACTTGAGGTAGCCAACCTACAACACATAACAGGCCCTTCGGCTGAAAAACTTATGCCGAACATGTCCCGAGCTTAGAAATTTCTCGCCTTACCCATAGCCTTCTGCTTTTCTAAGCTCCATGTGCCTTTGCAAAAGCCTTTTAAAAGGACCGAATCATATTTGCCTCCACCACCGTTGCCGGCAGCCAATTCCACACAGTCACCACACTCAGAGTAAAACACTTCCCCTGACAGCTACTCTTACCTACTCCCCAGCACCTTAAACCTGTGTCCACTTGTGTCAACCATTTCAGTCCTGGGACATAAGCCTCTGACTATCCACACAATCAATGTCTTTCATCATCTTATACACACACATCTATCAAGTCACCTATCATCTTCAGTCGCTCCAAGGAGAAAAGACCGAGTTCACTCAACGTATTCTCAGAATGCATGGCCCCAATGTAGGCAACATCCTTGTAAATCTCGTCTGCACCTTTTCTATGGCTTCCACATCCTACCTGCAGTGAGCAGACCGAACTGTACTCCAAGTGGGGTCTGACCAGTGTCCTATATAGCTGCAACATTATCTCTCGGTTCCTAAATTGAATTCCACGATTGATGAAGGCGAATACACCGTACGTCCTCTTAACCACACTGTCAGCCTTCGCAGCTGCTTTGAGCGTCCTATGGACTCGGACCCCAAGATCCCTCTGATCCTCCACACTGCCAAGAGTCTTCCCATTAATACTATATTCTGCCATCTTATTTGACCTACCAAAATGAACCACTTCACACTTACCGGTTTTGAACTCTATCTACCACTTCCCAAGCCCAGTTTTGTATCCTATCAATATCCCAGTGTAACCTCTGACAGCCCTCCACACCATCCACAACACCTACGAGCAATGTGACGTCAACAAACATACTAACCCATCTCTCCACGTCCTCATCCAGGTCATTTTTAAGAATCACGAAGAGTAAGGGTCCCAGAACAGATCCCTGAAGTACTCCACTGGTGACTGAACTCCATGCAGAATATGACCCGTTTACATCCAATCTTTGCCTTCTGTGGGCATGCCAGTTTTGGATCCACAACGCTATGTCCCCTTGGATGTCATGCCTCCTTACTTTCTCAATGAGCCTTCCATAGGGTACCTTATCAAATGTTTTTCTGAAATCCATATACACTAATTCTACTGATGTCCCTTCATGAATGTGATTAGTCACATTCTCAAAAAATTCAATAGGACTCGTAAGGGACATCCAGACCTTGATAAAGCCATGCTGACTATTCCTGATCATATTATACATCTCCAAATGTTTATAAATCCTGCCTCTCAGTATCTTCTCCACCAACGTACTAACTACTGAGGTAAGGCTCACTGGTCGATAATTTCCTGGGCTATCTCCAGTCCCTTTCTTGAATAAAGGAACAGCATTCGCAACCCTCGAATCCTCCGGAACCTCTCCCGTCCCCATATATGATGGAAAGATCATAGCCAGAGGCTCAGCAATCTCTACCCTCGACTCCCACTGTAGCCTGGGGTACATCTTATCCGAACCGGCAACTTATCCAACTTCATGTTTTCCAAAAGCTCCAGCACATTCTCTTCGGAGTAGCTATCTGCTCAAGCTTTTTAGTGTGCTGCAAGTCATTGCTACTATCACCAAGATCCTTTTCCATAGTGAAAACTGAAGCAAAATATTCATTAAGCACCTCTGCTATTTCCTCGAGTTCCATTACACTTTCCAGCTGTCACACTTGATAGGTCCTATTCTTTCACGTCTTCTCGTCCTGGTCTTCACTTACTTGCAGAATGTCTAGGGGTATTCCTTAATCCTGCCGGCCAAGCCTTCTCATGGCCTCTTCTGGCTCTGTTAATTTCCTTCTTAAGCTGTTAGTCTTATCATCTTCTAGATCTTCAACATTACCTAGCTTTCTAAACCTTTTGTAAGCTTTTCTTCTCTTCTTGACTAGATTTATTGCAAGCTTTGTACACCACGATTACTGTACCCTACCATAACTTCGCTGTCTCATTGGAACGTACTTCTGCAGAACTCCACACATATATCCCCTGAATATTTGCCATATTTCTGCCATACTTTTCCGTGAGAACGTCTGTTTCCAATTTAAGCGTCCAATCTCCCACCTGATAGCCTCGTAATTCCCCTTACTCCAGTTAAACGCTTTTTTAACTGTCTGTTCCTATCTCTCTCCAATGTTATTGTAAAGGAGATAGTCTTATGATCACTGTCTCCAAAATGTTCTCCCACTGAGAGATCTGATACCTGACCAGGTTAATTTCCCAATAAGAGTTGAAGAGCATTCTCTCCTCTTGTAGTCTTATCTACATATTGTGACAAGAAACCTTCTTGAACACCCCTTACAAACCCTACTGCATCTATGCACTTTGCTCTAGTGAGATGCCAGTCGATATTTGGGAAATTAAAATCTCCCATCACGACAACTCTTTTATTATTACACCTTTCCAGGATCTGTTTCCCTATCTGCTCCTCGATATCCCTGTTACTATTGGGCGGCCTATAAAAAACACACAATAAATTGATTGACCTCTTCCTGTTCCTAATCTCCACCCACTGAGGCTCCGTAGGCAAGCCGTCCTTGCTGTCCACCTTTTCTGCAGCCGTGACACTACCTCTGGTCATGTAGCCTTCTTGCTCCGACATGAAGCCGAGTTTAGCCAAGTGACAAGGGGACCTGAGTTGCCACGAGGCACGAGCAATAAAAATGGAGGGGCCGCCCCATTTAGACATAAAACAGCACAGGGTATGTCTAAAGGTGAAGAATTAGCTTATGGTGTCAGAGGTTTCAAGGACTCCGGAAAAACCCTGAGAGTGGCCTATGTCACATTGCAAAACAATGTGTATCAACTGTTTCCCTGGTGAGATTGGCCACTACCATGTTTACCTGAGTTGGAGTCCCAATATCACGAAATTTCTGTGAGACGTACTATTAATGAAGGGAAGATAAATAATCTCAAACTCATGAGGACCTGAATAATTTTGGTGGGGGAAGTGCAACACCGTAGAAAACGTTTCACTGCTAACGTCGTGGTCTTTCTGTGGAAGTAGTGTTTAACGGTTGCTTGGAATGTGAGCCATCCAATCAGGGGAGAGTTCTTTTTGGCCTGACACCGATGTGAGCTGGGGCCTTTGCTCGGCGGGAGAGGAGGAGATCCTTTTACCGGTTTCGGCATCGTGGAAGACCGTGATTTGATGGAAAACGCAATGGAGGTCTACGGAGAATAGTTGGAAATGACTTTTAGAACAGTTAAGCTCCAACTGTTGTAACTGTTTAATTACAATGGGCCCCTTTTGAGTTTTCTTTCTGTCTTTTCTTAACTGACCCATTAGTTAAGATAACAATCATAAACATAATTCCTTCAAACGCCTGTTTTTTTTTCTTTCTTTTCCTGGCACCGAGTTGTAACAGCGTAGCAAATCACACCGCATTCACACAAACCAGGGTTTTGTGTGGGGGAGCCGTTGCAATCGCACGGATATTTGGGGAACAAATTGAGTCTTCCTTAGAGGTACACAACCCATTGAAACCAAGGTTTGTATGACTTAGATTATTGTGTTTATACCAAGCATTGACATCACTGCTGCATTGTTTTTGGAGTGAGACTAACAGTGGACCAAGTTATGGTTTATTCCATCGCAACGAAATGCGCTGTTCCCTTTATCGTGGGGTAAAGGAAAAGTTGGGTTTAAAGTTTTTTTTTCCTTCAAGCTGTGCAGTACTTTGAGTTCTCTGGTATCTCTGTGCATCTCGTTCCAGGAGGTTATTTGTACTGTCAGTTTTCTCCACCAAACCTATAATGTTAGCTGTTTTTGCCTTCTGTCTTCCAAATTCGTTGATCTGTAGCTACCCCGTGGTTGCCACAACTTGTCTGCAATCTTGGTAACCTTCTTTTTCCCCTTGTGTGAGCTTTCTCCTTCATTCGTTTGCGGTCACATACCCTAATCTTAGATCTCCTGTACAGCTGAGGAAACATCTAGGGAAGAAGTGATTTTTCTTCTGTTCTCATTTCGTTTGTGCTTTTCTATGTAGGTATTGCTGTAACTGAGTTCCTTCTTACTCCCCATTTGGGTTTTAATATTAATGGTGTTTGAGATCTGTTTCTATTATATCCCGATACCCATGCAATTCCCCAATATAATATAACTTTAATACTCTTTTTCAACGGCATTTTAACCCCGTAGAATCAGCGTTGACTGGGAAATCATTTTAATTTGACCATACAGCAGCTGCTAAAGGCATTCTTCAAGATGGCGTGGGAATTAATGTTGAAATACTCTTTATAACAGCCCAAAATTTAAATTAAACTTTTACTTGTATATTGTAAATTGCATTGTAAAATGTCTTGAGCAACATGTTTTATGTTCTCTAAAAGAAAAACAATTTTATTAGTGAATGCAGACAAATATTCAATCTTCCAAAATATCAATTGCAGATTCCGTATTTAACTGTCAGGCATTTTCGTCAAATACCGGCATCCTTCTGAAATGAGGGCCTCTTATATCCGGAAAAAATAGTGCAGACGTTTTTTTATACTATATTCTACATTACCTGATCATTTTCTCCAGAGTCTGGGTCTAATACAGAAAACATTCCTGGAGGAGTACTGGGAATATCAGAGTCTGGTTAAACGACGGAAAGCAGTCTTGGGGTACTGTTGGGGACATCAGTTTCTACACCCTGTGCTGTGATCGAAAGCAACTCTTCCTCACGCTCTGAGTAAGGTGTGATTCCCCGCAATCTCTGCGAGTGGAGAGATGTTTCTTCACCGCATTGTTACACTCCTCGTCATGGGATATTGTGATGTCTTTGTGGGTGGGAGTTCTTCGCCCGTACGTGGGAAATTGATTCTTTCCACTCCTTGCATGGGTGGTTGTCTACCCCGCAGTATGATATTCTGTTTCACTTTCTGTTCAATTCTCCTGGATATGTGGTTCCTCCTTCTGCTTCATCTGTACTAAGCAGTGTAAGTGGTTGTTGTCACTTCTTGTCCTGTGTGTTAGGGGTTGCTTCCCACCCCGAGCGCAAGATTCCCTTTGTGCGACGATGTTTTCCTTTAATATGTGCGCATGCGCACTCCTGCCCTGTACGTGTTTCGGACGATTTCAGCAACATGTTTGCAGAGCTACCCCTCCACTTCGTAAGATTATGATTTCCGCTCGATTCCCGATGTGGTCCGAGTGAGCGCTGTGTCCTCAACCCACCGAGTGGGTAGTGGAAGCTTATCCTCCAAGCGAGCGGAGAGTGCCAGTTCCTTTGACAGCAAAGAGACATTTATTTGTTCGTTTCAAAAATGATTTGATGTTTAATTAAATATTCTAGTGAAGTATGTGACATGAGACTTCAGGTTTTAATCAACCTATTTTGCACTCTGGTAGTTTAGACATGGTAGTAATAATTTGGGGCACTCCAGTGTTACATCTATTTAATTCCTCTATTTTTCTTTAAACTGTTTCAGGCTAAGGGTGAATCAGCTCATTCAGATCAAAGGAAGTAGCTGATATCGTTTTGAGACTTGTTTCGATCAATAGTGGACGTCTCCTGCTACCAGTTGAATAGTTCTCTTGAGATCCAAAGGACAAACATTGTTCAACATTACATATTTGCTCTCTGATCTCGCGTGCGTCCGAAACAGCCTGGCACGTACTAACCTGATTTGTCTATCAAAGACAACTGATGGTCGTATGTCAGATACCAGAAGGGTTTCCGTGTTAATATGAAACATGTTATGCAGAGGGATTTCATAAATTTATTCATGAAGTTCTTCCTCACATTAAAGGGATATTCTCGATAGACAGAGCTGGAATGCAAAATGTGAGGAGGATTTAAATCGCTTAAAGAGTTGCTGACCCAGGCACCGGTGCCGGCTTTTTTGGACCTCCGATTGCGTTTTCCCTACAGACCGATGCCAACCGAGGGGTATTAGGGAATCACGAAATGCAAGCCTAAATGACTTCGGAACAGCATTGTGTGCCCAATCAGACGACTATGCGTCTGGAAATCTGACTGAGGAGCTCATTAGAGATAGGATTGTTGTGGGCCTACTAGTCAACAAATTATCCTATAAACTCTGGCTGCAGGGAATTCTGACACTGGAGGAGTTTATTACAACGGTCTCTCACAGCTACTAGTAAAGGTAATGGCACTCTGTCGTCATTTGTAAACCAGATAAAGTGTTGTTGCTGGAAGATAATTCAAGGTACAGTGAAAGTGAACCTACAGGTAGAGAGTGAGAAGAAAAAGAGCGTAAAGGATTGGACGAGAAGGAGTGCTTGGCACAGACGAAAATATATTCCAGGATCAGGCAGGTTTTTTTCCCCCAGTTTCACCTCAAACTTCAATTTAATCGGGGAGGCAGCTGGGATGCAAAGAAAATGTCACTGGGACGCAGAGGCCAGTGATGATGTCGGGGTCAGCTGTCAAAAACAGTTATCTTGCTCTAAAAGAACACACACAAAATGCTGAAGGATCTCAACAGACCAGGCAGAAACCACAGAAATGAGAAAACACTGACGTTTCTGGCCATTTATCAGAACGCTGAAAGTGCGAGTGTTGTTCTGTACTTCGAGCATCTGCGGAAGTTTTAGAGCTTGTTTGGCTCATCACATTGTTTCAACTTACCCACCAGTGGGGGAATTGAAGGAAAGAGTAGGAAGACTGCAAAACTGAAACACTTTACAGTTTTTATTTCTATCTTTGACTGATTTTCAAAATCTGTTTCAGTGGGTATTTCACTGCTTTCTTTAATTCACCGCGGACTTTGCTCTGAGTCAGGGCGTAAATACATGTGTTGGTGCAGGAATTGAGAACCTGCAGCATTCCTGATGTGTGCGCTGTGAGGTAACAGAGATCGGAGACAGAATATATAAAACTCTTGAAATCTGTTTATAGATTATAAAATACCACCTGTGTTATCCACAACAACAAGAAACTACGGGTTATGCTAAAGAGTAAAACGATAGATTTGCGTCGGTTCCCCATCTCCCCGTCTTTGTCAGTCTGTCCAGTATTTTGTTCCCGAAGCCCCATGCGGGCTCAACTGGCCGCTGGAATCCGTCTGACAGTCTGAAAATTGAACAGCAAAGTCAGAAAGAATGGGACACAAGGGGTTAAAATGCGGTGAAACATCTTAAATGTCGCGCATGAAGGAGAGTTTTTGTAGCTTGTTGTATAAGCGCAATACCAGGGAACAACATCAATTCTTACCGAAGGCTGGTATATATATAGCCCCATGGGACACTGTCCAAACAGGCCAGTACACTGACTCTCCCGATAACCACTGCCGCCGTTCTCTCGGTGCAATATTTTGCTTTCAGCCTCTCACAGCAAATGGAGACAAATCGATCGACGGTGAAAACGACATTCAGCCAGACAGAGGTGGCAGTGCTTTTAAAAATCAGCCATCAAACGAATTTGCACACAGCAGTGATGAACTGGAATGATCGGGGAAAATAAATCCAAACAGTCAACGTTAACAACGGATCCTTGATAACGTCCAGGACATCGGTGACTGCCATTCCCACCAGGTAGCTAGTGACACATTTGGAGAGACCGCACTCTCCTCGGGAGAGGATAACAATTACCACCATGTTCGCTGGAACAGAGACACTGAAGAGCAAGTTGAAAACATACTGAACAGAATAAACTGCAGCTGTTATAGGGGAACTTGTAATATTTCCACATATCTGTTGCATCTCGCAGTGTGGAGACAGGGCACACTGATGTTGTAGACAGAAGAGTTTAAACAGTGATCTGAGGTCAATATGTTCTAAGATATAGACTCCTTACCGAAATGTGAAGTGACAGTGGAAACCTAAAGCATGAGTTACTACCTCCTCTGAGGCAATAGTGGATGGAATATTGTCGTCTGGCCCCTTCCCAGTCTCGTTTAGTGAAATGAATTAATCCAGCTGTTGATGGCGGGGTGATTCCATTAGCTTCCACGGCAATCCCTGTCAAGGGCAGTACACAGAAGGACGGAACAGAAACAGGAAAAGCTGGAAAGTAATTCAAGCACAACAGATTATGTGGGAAAACAGTTAACGTGTCCCTTCTTAGAACTGTTCTGAGAGCGACTACTGTTCACTGTTTTCTCTTTTTATTCAAGCCAATTTTGGCTTATTGGTTCCAGCATTCCCCGTGTTTGGTTCGAATTCCAGCATTTACAGCGTCACTCACTTTGCAACTGAGCATTGCCTGATTCCAACAGATACAACGCGATCTGACGCAACCTCACAGACAGACATGACGCCTCCGACTGAATTCATCTCAAGTAAGCAGAGGATAAGAACTTAAGGGCCAGTAGCATACACGCTGGAAGAGTAGATGTCTGTAATCGTGTCAGTTGTAGTTGCAAGATAATAAATTTCATAGTATTGATAAATATGAAGCAACACGTCGGTTGTGATAATTGACTCAGCAACGACTTCATTGTGTTGTACATCAACTCCATCACATTCAGAACCAGCGCACAAATTTATTGAAAATCCTTAATTTTCATGCTATATAATGGAAGTACTCACATTTGCAAACCTGTTACTACCAATTGATAGTTTGATACGCCTAACTCAGGCAACAGCTCACGTTCAAATGCAGACAATCAAATCGTACGATCTCAGCGGGTTGTTTAAAAATAATATTTGTAAATACATTGCAGCTGCTACAAGACTAAAAGCATACAGACCCGAAAATCCCACTATTGAGAACAAGCAGCTGGAAGAGCGCTGTCTCCCGCGTTTAATTCCACTGACATCGGCCGATTCGCTGACTTACTGCGGCGGATTGTTTTCGGTCCAGATCCCAGAATCAACAGTCATGGTGTTCCGTTCCTAAAACTCGGAACACCGGGACTGGGCAAGTGAAACCGGAAGCCAGCGATAGAAACTATCTCAACATTGCAATTAACTTCAATTCCCACCAACGCAGCTGACACTGTGGCTTACCGAGATTTCCAAAGACTGAAATAACAGGATAGTAAACTTCTCCTATCCGCAAGATGACTGGATACACGATTTCAATGAGAACCTGTGACATCTGCTACTCCCGAAATCGCAGCTCAGGCAGTGACTCTGAGCTTATGCATTCCAAACGGCCCTGATTTATACAAAGGATCGGTCTCCAGAGATACGGTTATACCCCTTACTAAATTTCTTAGTTACAGTTACTTGAAATGTGAGCACTTTAATTCAACACCATTGTCACTGATGTAAGTATTCTGCTGATTCAAGAAACACATATGAAAATTCCTGGGCATGACTTCAGCTGTGACTCATCAGATGGAAATAATGACGGAGTTCCAATGACATAGACTGCGACTGACAGAGTCGTGGGTTTAGCAAAGGACAGACAGGTGAAAAACTAGGAACTGATTGGTCCGAGACCACAGCTGTTCATAGTTTATTATATCCATGTCAGCTACTGTTACTGAGCTTGGGCGCAGATTCAGTAGTGAGCAGGGTTCGGAGAGAGTTTGATAAGTGAATGAGTGGAGCTGTGACAGATGGACAGAGTCTGGGGAAATCTGAGGCCAGCCACTCCGAGAGAAACGATCCAGAAATGTCCTTTTACCCTGGTGGAGTATTGAAATGTTCAGAGGAACCTGGGGTCCCTGTAAACAAATTACTGTTTGTTAAAATTCAGGTACGCAGTTGGATGGGAAGGGAAACAATATTTTGTCATGTGATGGAAGACGAATGTCGAAGAGGGGTAGAGAGTTCTAACTGGCTGGTGGCTTAAAGGGCTCTGGTGAAAATGCGCCTAGAATTTTGCTTTTAGGTGTCATCATAGTTCCTCAGCAAAGTTATCCCTGCAAGAGAGAGAGTGGAGGGACCATTCCTCACACTTAGTTGACTGGTTCAAGAGATAGCAGCCTGTCTGTGTGAGGGCGTGAATGAGATGGGCCTTCATTCTCTGGAATTGTGCGGAGAATTATTGGATTCTCTCACATAGTTCGAACCGGGCAGGGCGGATGTTTCCCCTGGTGAAAATTCTATTACCGTGGTTCACAGACTCAGAACGAGGAACTGATATTCAGGAAGGAGTGGAAAATATTTTTTTTCTCATCAGTGCCTACTTCTCCAGTTAGACAGTACGGGACAGGAAGAGACAATTTAGTGTGTGATTATCACTGAATTATACAATTTTTCTAGAGAACTGGAGATTGGCAAATGCCTTTGCACTCTCTATGAACAGAGGAATGGAAAAAAAAAACTAAGTTAGAGGTGAAGGCGAGTAAGTCTGAATTCAGTTGCAGGAGCCCGTGATTAAGGATGAGATTTCAGGGTCGTTGTAGGCTCATGATAAAATAGAAGGCTTAGCATTGATTCCTTAAGGGGAACAAGACAAGGCGTGAGAAGGAAGCAAGGGAAGTGAGGAAGAAAGGACGCTGGACAGGCTTTGGACGAGACAAGGATTCCGGGCCTGGGCTAGGACTTGACAAGAATAGAGGAACCAGGACATGGAACTGGGAGAGACAGGAACGTAGAGCCTTGGTCGATGGAGGGAGAGGAACGCAGTGCCTTGGTCGAGGGACAGACATAATCATGGAACACAGAGCCGGGACTCATGCACAAAACACGGGGCCGGGACCCCTCCTAGTGTACAGGACTCATTACACAGAGCACAGAATACGACGAGACGGTTCCCAACACATGGTAGCTGCAGGCGGCCGGAGCTAACCAGCGAAGGCTTGGACACAGAGACTGTTCAAAGACAACGAAAGACATTCCCTATCTTGCTCCGGTGGTTAAACGTGACAGCGGGGAAGGCAAGGCTCCAGGCGAGGCAGGGCAGGGCGAGGCAAAAGGAGGCTCCAGGAGGAAGTTGAAGGGATTGGGACAGGAACAATCCAGCAGCCAGAGGCTGAATCTTAAAGCTATTTATGAAGCAAGCCCAAACGAGAATGAGTTGTCGCAAGAGAAATTGGTGAAAACCGGAAAACCTGGAATAAGGAGTTGGACCGGGCAGTGAACCGGAATGCGGTTTTCACGGACCGGACTATGAATTTACCATTATATGCCGTTAAGCTGGATGTCAAAATTGACGACTTGGTGACCACCTTTGCTGCAATACGAAAATAGACACAAGTATACGTAGGTATACGTAAGATAGACACATGTATATTTTCAGATGGTAGTTGGAATAAAGGCATGGACAATTTTCTAAATCGATAGAAAAATCTGAAATCAGAGGTGAAAGGTTCATCGAGTTTTTGTGGAAGGTTCTCTAAAGGCGGGATTGTACATTGAGTTGTTGGTGAAGAAGTAAATGGAATATGAACATACATTTCAAGAGGAGTAGAAATTTAAAAAAAAAATCAAATGTGTAAAGCTTAGGCGGTATAAGGCATTGACTATACCGCATGGAGCACTGTGAGCAGTTTTGGGCTCATTAACTACAAAAAGTTGTGCTGACATTGGAGCGGGTCCATCCGAGGTTCCTGAGAATGTACTCAATGTAGTTGAGAAAAATCATTGGGGATCTGATTGAAATCTATCGAATACTGAAAAGCCTATTTGTCGTGGAAATGGGGAGAACATTTCCTATAATGTGGATTCTCGGACCGGATGGCATGGTCTATGAATAGAAGGACTTACATTTCGAACAGAGGATTACTTTAGTAAGTAGGTGTTGAATGTGCAGAACTCATTGCCAAACACAGTTGTTGTGGTCATGTCACCGGTATTTTTAAAGTGGAGGTTGGCAGGTTCTCGATTAGTAAAGGGGTGAAAGGTTATGGAGAGAAGGCAGAAGAATGGGTTAATATACAAGCCTGGGTAACATGGTGAAGAATACACAAAGTGCTAAACGGCACAATTATTCTTTAGTTTTATTTTCTATGCATTTTTGCATTTTCCCTCAGTACTCCCTGAACCCGCCTGGTGTGCGCTATCTCTTTTTAGCTCTACATAATATATTTTGTTCGAGTTATCCACAGTGAATTCCATATCGCCAATGACAGATTAAATATATCCGAGCCATTGCAATCTCCTTCGCTCTCTTCCCATACCATCCTGATATACATTACCTAAAGCCCTGTGATTTATCCACCTTCAGCTTTGCCAGGACATTTAGCGTATCTTTTTTAATCTTAGTGATAATGTGATGTGGAATTTCATGCACAAACTGAAATCTCCAGCTACAATGCCATTCTCCCCGGTTAATAGACTTGAGAACTATTCTCTTCAGACCTTGCCCACCTTTTCTGACCCCATACATTGATTGTCACTTTGGCTAACAGAGCTTCCCTGTTGTTTTTAATGTACATAAAACACTTATGAATACATTTATATCTTTGTCATAATTGATCATTCCTCCAATCATAATTTCTTGGTTTTCACCTGTCGGAGAATCTCACCTGGTCCGTCAACACCAGTTCCATAGCAAAGAAAGCTCATCAGCGTCTCTACCTTTTACGAAGGCTGAGGAACGTCCATCTCCCACCCTCCATCCTCATCACATTCTACTGGGGTTGTATTGAGAGCATCCTGAGCAGCTGCATCACTGCCTGGTTCGGAAATTGCACCATCTCGGATCGCAAGACCCTGCAGCGGATAGTAAGTTCAGCTGAGAAGATCATCGGGGTCTCTCTCCCCGCCATTACGGACATTTACACTACACGCTGGATCCGTAAAGGAAACAACATTATGAAGGACCCCATGCACCCCTCATACAATCTCTTCTCCCTCTTGCCATCTGGGGAAAGGCTCCGAAGCATTCAGCCTCTCACGACCAGTCTATGTAACAGTTTATTCCCCCAAGCCATCAGACTCCTCAATACCCGAAGCCTGGACTGACACCTTGCCCTACTGTCCTGTTTATTATTTATTGTAATGTCTGAACTTTTTTGTGCACTTTATGCAGTCCTGTGTAGGTCTGTAGTCTAGTGTAGCTTTCTCTGTGTCGTCTTTTCTTTATACGTAGTTCAGTTTCGTTTTTATTTGTACTGTGTCATGTAAACCATGGTCCTGAAAAACGTTGTCTCATTTTTACTATGTACTGTACCAACATTTATGGTCAAAATGACAATAAAAGTTGACTTGACTTGGCTTGATAGTTGCTATGGTAATTTGTGAACTGTGTTGCCCTTCTGATTTCTTCTGTCAAACTTTCTCTACACTCTTGATGCCAATGAACGTCCTCTACAGTCCTCGGTGTTCTCTTTGTTCCAGATGCCTGCTGTATTTCAGTCAATCTCCCAATAATTCTTGACATTCAGGGTTCCGAGGACCTGCTATCATTGCGATTCCTCCTTACACGTATATGATGACAACAAACCCTCACTTATTTAATCTGAAATAACTGTCATTTCCCAACGTTGCTTTACTGTAGGTGCAATGCCTTGAACTGTATTCAGCCCTCACAACTACTTTTATAATTGATTGTCTCATTTTCTAAGTTGAAAAGATATATTGAATTTTGATATTTTGAGCTCATCTATAAAACACTGCCCATCATGTCAAATCAAAAGAATAATGCCAAAACGTGTCAACAATTCATGAAATAATTAAACCAGAACTGTAAAGCTGAATAGGTATTAATGTTCTCAGTAATTACAATGTCAATTTTACCCAGGTGCAACATACTGTATTACCTTACCAATTTTCCTAACGGGTTGATGTAGCAAATTAGAGGATCACCTGTATTCAATGAATGTTGGAGAATCAATACCTCCTCTCTCCAGAGATTCCAGGACTATGGGAGATTTTCAGCAAATCAAACCAAAATGAAGTTAAAAAGAACATTCCAGGCAAGTCAGGGAAGGGATAATAGAAACACAAATCGGAGGAAGGGTAGAGAAAGGCACTGAACATATCTCAGAGTTCAAGGCAGTTCATTGAGGAACAAGTGGAAAACATCTGAATCCACAGCCACACTAGATGGGTCAGCACACCCCTCTAAACTTCATCAACAGAGAAGAATTGAACTTGTTACTGTGTCTACAGTGATCATTTAACTTTTAGTGACCTGCAACAGTAATTGCTGCAACTTGAGACAATTTCTTGGCTCCACAATCTCTTTCTCTCTGACCATCAGCAGATAGCGTATCTATTGAAAAATGGTCAGGAAGAACCTCTGTGGGGCGGGGTTGCACAACATATCCTTGACAGTACGAATATTATTAAACGACACTTGCAAGATACTATAAACATATGGAAGGAGATATTGTGAATGGAAGAGATTAAAAGGGAACTTCTATCAGTGTAAATCTAATACTGTACATCAGCCATATCCGCCAGGTAATAGCATTCCAACTGTAATGTATAGTGGGGCATCAACCTCAAATGGACTACTTTTTACCTGCAGGAATGATCGGAAGGTCAATGCTGCTAAACACAGAGATATCCCGGATTAAATAAATAAATAGATAAATAAATAAATAAATAAATGGATAGATGGATAAATAAATAAATAAATAAATAGATAGATAGAAAAATAGATAAATGTGTATACTGCTAGAAATTTCACACCGAGGAGGAAGTTTGCCATTCAGCAGCAGAACAACCGAACCAAACATGGAGTGGCTTCAAATAAAGAAAATTTATGTCCTTTATTGGCCTAGCCGGAGTCCTGACCTTAAGCTAATCGAACATATCCGGCAACACCTCAGAATTGTTATCGAGTGGCAAACCCGAACTAACTTGACATAGCTCAATAAATATTGCTGGGCGGTATGGAGGAAATATTTCTTTATCGCATAGTAGAAAAGCATATCAAGAATTATCTAAAATGACTACTTTAAGAAATGCGAGAGGTGATTCAACTAGGTACTGAGTACAGGCTTATGAATCCCTACATTCCAGCCTTAGAATTTTTATTTTTTTTATGCTTTACAATCTGGTTTTGAGTTCTGCTGTGGAAAACAAAAGTGTAAGATTCAGAAAATAAGAATCTCAGTTAAACGATCAAGATACCTGGTTGTAATACCCACTTATGTGAAAGGAGGTTTTGGGGGGGGTGGGGTGAATACTTTTTCAAGGCACTAGTACATCATCCCATCAACACTTGTCAAATTCTGTCTACGGTAATGAAATAGGCCGATATTTCCAAACTATCCATCTCCTTATCCCAGATCTGATTTGAAACATCCGCAGTTCTCATCCACTGACACTTTACCCACCTCCTTGCTCAAAGTCCAGTGGAACGATCCATGTACTGGCACAGAAAGCTCTCCTGGGTGCATCTGTAAAATTCTTTCTCCAACCCTTACACACATAAATCTTTAAAATCTCTGGTCTCTGTTTTTAACCGTTGGACTCTTGTTTTTAATCACCTACTTCCTGGATACCCACCCATGATTTCACCTTGTGCATCTTACCCATTACCATACACACCTGCATCAAATCATCCCTCAATCTTCTAAATTCCAGGAAATATGCAACATTCTGATAATTCAGATCCCCAAGTTGAGCCACATCCTCTAAATCGTTTCTGAACATGTTTAAAATTTGATACCATCGCTCCTATAACAGAATGAACAAATCTATGCAGAATAAGACAAGGGCCTCCATAGACACGTGTTGAATAACTGGTACAGCACTTCCTAATGCCTATAATCATTACGTTCCCTGACTGATGAAGTTGTTGGGCCAAACAATTTCTTCGTTACTCTATCTACCTGTGACGCTGCTGTAAGTGAACTATGCACTTACTCCTCTGACGCTCTGATCCATAACTCTACACAATACTCCAGCTTTCACTGTATAAGTACTACACTAGTTTGATTTCCCAAAATGCAATGCTTCACATTTATCATTTGCCAATTCCCAGCCCACATTGCTAGATTTTCCCCTTGTAATTGTCCCGATAACCACAGCGGCCGTTCTCTCGGTGCAATGTTTTGTTTTCAGTTTCTCACAGCAAATAGCCACAAATCGATCGACGGTGAAAGCGACAGTCAGCCAGACAGAGGTCGCAGTTCTCGCAAAAATCAGCCAATAATTGAGTCTGCACACAGGAGTGATGAGTAGGAATGATCGGCGAAAATAAATCGCAGCAGTCCCCCTCAGCAGCGGGTCGGAGATAACGACCATCAGATCGGCCGCGGCCATTCCCACCAGGTAGCAAGTGACACATTTGGAGAGACCGCAGTTTCCCCGGGACAGGATCACAATCGCCACCAGGTTCGCTGGAAGAGAGACAAGGAACCGAAAATTGAGAAAATACTGAGCAGAATCCAATGCTTCCACGTTATTGTTGCATTAAGCGGTTGAAGGTTCGAAAGAGGGCGCAAGGGTGCCCAAAACACGATGGAGTTTCCACAGTTAAATAGAGTCAATATGATCTCAAATACTATTCCCTACTGTGGTGAAACGTGAAGTGTAGTGGAACGCTAAAGATTCCTCGGTCAAAACTGGATCATTTTCCACCCGCACCGGATGCGTCTCCTATGGATGAAATGAATAAACGCGGATACTGGTGGCGGGATTCTTCCATTGGAGAATCATCAACTTCCATGTCGCTCCTAGACAGCGACAGAACAGCCGAAGGGCAGAACAAAAACTGGAAATACTGGAAACACTTATACAGACCAAACGAATATGTGATAAAGTGCCTCTTCTTAGAACTGTTCTCAGAGAGTCCCCTAACAATACTGCTAACTTGCTTCTCCTTCCACACAAGCGGGGGCTTTGTGCTTCAACATTCCCCATGTTTTCTTCCTATTCCAGAATTTGCCACCTCAGTAACAACACAACCGAACATTGACTGATTCCAACAGATAAAGCGTAACTTGACGCAGCCAAAGAAAGAGACATGACGCCTCCCACTGAATCCATCACACGGAATCAGGGGAGACGATTTCAACGTTCAACATCAAGCTTGTTGCCGTAGTGTCTGTAACAGTGTCAGATGTAGAATGCATGTCACAGTATGGGTGAGCACAAAAATAGCTGTTGTGCTAATTTTCCGAGCAATGACTTTATTGTGTTCACTATCAACTGTATCACGTTCAGTCATAGCGCAGAGATTCATTAAAAATCTACGTGTTTCATGCTACAACATGAGACTCCTCACAATATGGAGACCAAAAGTGTACCCCGTACTCCAAGTCTCATCATGAGACACCTCACAATTTCTGAAGTGTTACTATCAGCCGATAGCCCGACTGTTACACCCAATTCAGTTAACTGCTCACATACAAATGCAGACAATCTGTATGTAAACACAATTTGTCTAAATGCAGTGCAACTGCTACAAGACCAGCAGAACAGAAACTCTAACATCACATTATCGATGACAAGCAGCTGGAACCCTTGAAACCCGCTGATGTTGGTCGATCCGCTGAGCATCTGCAGCGGTTCGTTTTCAAATCCAGATCCCAGAATCCACAGTCCCAATCTTTTCATTCCAGTCCTGAAAATGCCGAATACTGGGACTGGACATGTGTCAGTGTAAACCTTCAACATAAACTGTCAGAACATAGGAATTAAACTTCAATTCCCACTAAAGTAGCTCACTCTATGGCTTACCGGGAATTCCAAACGCTGAAATGAAAGGATAGTAAACTTTTCTTATCCTCAAGATAACTGAATACCCCATTTCAGGGAGAATGTATGGCTACCGTTGCTCCCGAATTTACAGTTCTGTTAATCCCGAATTCACAGTTCCGGCAGACCCTCTTATCTGATGCAATCAAACCGCCCTATTTATACAGAGGATAAATCTCTCGAGATACGGTTATATCCCTGACTAACTTTATTTGTTAAGTGTTGAACAAGCACTTTAATACCATTGTCTCACGTCCATATTGGACCGATTGAAGTCAAGTCGATAAAATTTTTTGGTCATTACCTTAACATTACTCATCTGGTGAATATAATGCCGTTGCCCTAAATATCAATGAATGAGTTTTGTCAGCGACAAGCCAGATTTCACGTTTCGTGATAGCTAATTATTCATGTGTAAGCGGAGTTTACCGACAACAACCGACCCCCAACTACAGTCCCTGTGATTACTCATTTTGAACTGTCCTTTAGTCCTTCAACTCCCTCCAGGCCACATACGTACGCTCTCTCTCTCTCTCACACACACACACACATATGGGCAGAGATAGAATAGACAGAACAAGGTCAGGTGACTACGTTAGTGATTTAAAAATATGGGGAAATCTGCAGATGCTGGATTTTCAAGCACACGCACAAAGTGACGGGAAAACTCTGCAGAGATCCTCCAGTATCTTGTGATGTTACTGATGAAACAGCCTTTTACGTCCGTTTCAAATCTGCTAGCGGTCGAATGAAAATTAAGAAGTAATGTTTCAATGTATAAACGAATGTGCAGACGTGTAAATAATAATTTTAAAAATAGCACTCTAAATTGGGAGATGAATACATGTTTGATGTCTGGAACTGAATGAAAGAATGACAAGGGTCTGGTACAATGTTATATGTGTATTTATGTGTGTGAGAGAGGGAGATAGATAGATAGATAGATAGATAGATAGATAGATAGATAGATAGATAGATAGATAGATAGATAGATAGATAGATAGATAGATGAGGGAGAGAGAGAGGGGAGGGAGAGAGAGAAAGAGAGAGACAGAGAGAGGGAGCGACAAACAGAAAGGAGTCTTACAGAGATAGACAAATAGAACTTAGAACATAGAATAGTACATCACAGTACAGGTCCTTCGGTCCACAATGTTGCGCCGCCCCTTAACCCCTGCCTCGGATATAACACCCCACTTTAAATTCTTCCATACACCTGTTCAGTAGTCTCTTAAATTTCACTGGTGTATCTGCCTCCACCATTGACTCAGGCAGTGCATTCCACGCACTAACCACTCTCTGAATAAAAAACCTTCCTCTAATATCCCCCTTGAACTTCCCACCTGTCAGCTTAAAGCCATGTCCTCTTCTATTGAGCAGTGGTGCCCTGGGGAACAAGCGCTGGCTGTCCACTCCATCTATTCTTCTTACTATCTACCTAGATGGGGCCAGTTGTGCTGTGAGGATTACATTCCTTGACTTCTCTAGTGCCTTTAACACCATCCAGCCCAAGATCTTAAGGCACAAACTAACGGAGATGGGAGTAGACTCTCACATGGTGGATTGGATAGTGTACTACTTAGATAGATAGATAGATAGATACTTTATTCATCCCCATGGGGAAATTCAACTTTTTTTCCAATGTCCCATACACTTGTTGTAGCAAAACTAATTGCATACAATACTTAACTCAGTAAAAAAATATGATATGCATCTAAATCACCATATCAAAAAGCATTAATAATAGCTTTTAAAAAGTTCTTAAGTCCTGGCGGTAGAATTGTAAAGCCTAATGGCATTGGGGAGTATTGACCTCTTCATCCTGTCTGAGGAGCATTGCATCGATAGTAACCTGTCACTGAAACTGCTTCTCTGTCTCTGGATGGTGCTATGTAGAGGATGTTCAGAGTTATCCATAATTGACCGTAGCCTACTCAGCGCCCTTCGCTCAGCTACCGATGTTAAACTCTCCAGTACTTTGCCCACGACAGAGCCCGCCTTCCTTACCAGCTTATTAAGACGTGAGGCGTCCCTCTTCTTAATGCTTCCTCCCCAACACGCCACCACAAAGAAGAGGGCGCTCTCCACAACTGACCTATAGAACATCTTCAGCATCTCACTACAGACATTGAATGACGCCAACCTTCTTAGGAAGTACATTCGACTCTGTGCCTTCCTGCACAAGGCATCTGTGTTGGCAGTCCAGTCAAGCTTCTCATCTAACTGTACTCCCAGATACTTGTAGGACTTAACCTGCTCCACACATTCTCCATTAATGATCACTGGCTCCATATGAGGCCTAGATCTCCTAAAGTCCACCACCATCTCCTTGGTCTTGGTGATATTGAGACGCAGGTAGTTTGAGTTGCACCATATCACAAATATCACAGATATGTCATATCACATATGACAGATAGACCTCAGTATGTGCGGTTGGGAGACTGTAGGTCTGACACGGAAGTCAGCAGCACAGGAGCGCCGCAGGGAACCGTACTCTCTCCGGTCCTGTTCACCCTGTACACATCAGACTTCCAATATAACTCGGAGTCCTGCCATGTGCAGAAGTTCGCTGATGACACGGCCATAGTGGGGTGTGTCAGGAATGGACAGGAGGAGGAGTATAGGAAACTGATTCAGGACTTTGTGATATGGTGCAACTCAAACTACCTGCGTCTCAATATCACCAAGACCAAGGAGATGGTGGTGGACTTTAGGAGATCTAGGCCTCATATGGAGCCAGTGATCATTAATGGAGAATGTGTGGAGCAGGTTAAGACCTACAAGTATCTGGGAGTACAGTTAGACGAGAAGCTAGACTGGACTGCCAACACAGATGCCTTGTGCAGGAAGGCACAGAGTCGACTGTACTTCCTTAGAAGGTTGGCGTCATTCAATGTCTGTAGTGAGATGCTGAAGATGTTCTATAGGTCAGTTGTGGAGAGCGCCCTCTTCTTTGTGGTGGCGTGTTGGGGAGGAAGCATTAAGAAGAGGGACGCCTCACGTCGTAATAAGCTGGTAAGGAAGGCTGGCTTTGTCGTGGGCAATGTACTGGAGAGTTTAACATCGGTAGCTGAGTAGGCTACGGTCAATTATGGAAAACCCTGAACATCCTCTACATAGCACCATCCAGAGACAGAGAAGCAGTTTCAGCGACAGGTTACTATCGATGCAATGCTCCTCAGACAGGATGAAGAGGTCAATACTCCCCAATGCCATTAGGCTTTACAATTCAACTGCCAGGACTTAAGAACTTTTTTAAAGCTATTATTAATGCTTTTTGAGTTAGTGATTTAGATGCATATCATATTATTACTGAGTTAAGTATTGTATGTAATGAGTTTTTGCTACAACAAGTGTATGGGACATTGGAAAAAAAGTTGAATTTCCCCATGGGGATGAATAAAGTATCTATCTATCTATCTATCTATCTATCTATCTATCTATCTATCTATCTATCTATCTATCTATCTATCTATCTATCTATCAATTATGGAAAACTCTGAACATCCTCTACATAGCACCATCCAGAGACAGAGAAGCAGTTTCAGCGACAGGTTACTATCGATGCAATGCTCCTCAGACAGGATGAAGAGGTCAATACTCCCCAATGCCATTAGGCTTTACAATTCAACCGCCAGGACTTAAGAACTTTTTAAAAGCTATTATTAATTCTTTTTGAGATAGTGATTTAGATGCATATCATATTTTTTACTGAGTTAAGTATTGTATGTTATTAGTTTTGCTACATAAAGTGTATGGGACATTGGAAAAAAAGTTGAATTTCCCCATGGGGATGAATAAAGTAGCTATCTATCTATCTATCTTGTATACCTCTATCATGTCTCCTCTCATCCTCCTTCTCTCCAGAGAGTAACGCCCTAGCTAGCTTAGGCCGACGGACAGCCAAAAACAGAGCAATAGGGTGTAAAATTGCAATATACCTAATGTACTCTTACTCTCCTGTATCACAGAGGCATCTATGGACGCCAATAATTTTAGTACATTTAAGCCAGAGCTTGAGCGGTTTCTGATTGACCCAGGAGTTAAAGGTTACGGAGAGAGGGTCGGGGACGGGGGCAAAGGATCAGCCATGATTGAACAGTGAAACAGACTGGATGGTCCAGCCGGCCAAATTCCGAACCCATGCCGTTTACTATTATGGTCTTATGGACTGGAAACTGCAAATGTCACAACACTCCTCAGTACGAGACCGCTTCTTTCACATTATCTGTCAATGAAACAATGGTCCTGTCGCCAAGTAGGCCGATGACATGAAGACAGATAGTGGAGCAGGTTAAGCTTTGCAAAATTATTAGATAGATTTGGTAATAGGTAAAGAAGTGGGAGAAAGAAAATATTGTTGGGAGGTGTATAGTTATGCAGGTTATTAGAATAACTAAAGGCACAGACTATAAATGGAGAGGAAATCGTGGTTCCTCGTGCGGGATTCCCGATGTCGCTGTTAAGGAAGGCAAATACAATCTTCAAATTTACTTTTAGATGAATCGAATATGAGAACAAGTATGCATGCTGAAGATTTATCTGGCAGTGAAAAGGTTCACTTGGAATATTGTGAGCAGTTTTGGCCTTCAGTTAAGAACAAATAATCTAGCATTGCAAACGGTCCGGAGGAGGTTCAGATGAAATCATCTCGGAATGAAAGTGTTAACATATGACAAGCGTCCTCTGCCTCTGGGCCTGAACTTATTGGAATTTTGGAGAATAATCTGGAATCTCCTTTAAAACAATTAAATATTGAAGAGGTCCGGATAGATTGAATGTTTCCTATACTGGTTGAGTCCAACACTAGATGTCAAAGGCTTAGAAAGGGCGGACGATCATTTAGAACACAGATGGGGAGGATATTTGTTTTCTGCAAAGGGTAGTAAATCTCCTGTAATTTATTGCTGCAGTCGATTTTGGAAGCCAGGTAATTGGGTATGTTTGGAATGGACCTTTATAAATTGCTCATTAGTCCGAAAGTAAAGTTACAGGAAGCAAGCAGGAGAATTGGATTGAGAGGGATAATAGCTCAGCCATACATTAAAATCGAAACAGTTAGGAAGCCCAGATGCGCTAACTCTATTCCCATGTGTCCTTACCAGCACACACATCTCCTCTTCCTTCGCTCCAAGGAGAAAAGGCCGAGTTATTAAACTCCATCCCACGAGTGATGAAGGCCAATGCACCGTATGCCTTCTTAGCCACAGAGTCAACCTGCATAGCAGTTTTGAATGTCCTATTGTCTCAGACCCCAGGATTTCCCTGATCCTCCACACTACCTTGAGTCTTGCCATTAATGCTATACCCTGCCATATTATTTGACACACCCAAATGAACCACCTCACACTTATCGTGGTTGAACTCCATTTGTCACTTCTCAGCCTAGTTTTGCATCCTACCTATGCCCCGCTGTAACCTCAGACGTCACTCCACACTATCCACTGTACCCCCAAACTTTGAGTCAACAGCAAATTTTCTAACCCATCCCTCCACTTCCTCATTCATACCATTTATAAAAATCACAAAGAGTAGAGTCCCAGAACAGATCCCTGAGGCACACCACTTGTCACTGGCCTCCATGCAGGGTATGACCCGTCTACAACCACTCTTTGCCTTCTGTGGGCAAGCCGGTTCTGGATCCGCAAATAAATTTTCCCCTATGATCCCATGCCTCCTTTCTTTCTCAATAACCCTTGCATGGGGTACCTCATCAAATGTCTTGATAAAATTAATATCCCTTGCATTTACGGCTCTACCTTTATCAATGTGTTTAGTAACATCCTCAAACACAAAACTATCAGGCTTTTAAGGCACGACCTATCTTTGGCAAAGCCATGCTGACTATTCCTAATCATATTATGCCTCTCCAAATGTTCATAAATCCTGCCTCTCGAGATCCTCACCATCAACTTACCAACCACTGATGTTAAACTCACTAGTCTATAACTCCCTTGGCTATCATTACTCCATTTCTTGAAAATGTGGACAACATCCACCACCCTACAATCATCCGTAAACTCTCCCGTCCTCACTGATGATGCAAAGATCATCGCCAATGGCTCAGCAATCTCCTCACTCACTTCCCACAGTAGCTTTCTGTAGATCCCGTCGGTCCCAGTGACGTATCCAACTTGATGCTTTCCAAAAGCTCCAGCACAACTTAATATCTATATGCTCAAACTTTTCAGTCCGCTGCAAGTCATCCCTCCGATCGCCAAGGTCATTTTCCGTAGTGAATACCGAAGCAAAGTATTCATTAAGTAACTCTGCCATCTCCTCCGGTTCCATACTGCTCTTCACATACTTGTAGAATGCCTTAGGGTTTTCCTCAATCTTGTGCGTCAAGGCCTTCTCATGTTCTCTTCTGACTTTCCTAAATTCATTGTTAAGCTCCTTCCTGCTAGCCTTATAATCTTCTAGATCTCTATCATTACGTAGTTTTTCGAGCTTTTCGTAAGCTTTTCTTTCCTTCTTGACGAGAATTACAACAATCTTTGTACACCACTGTTTCTGTACCCTACCGTCCTTTCTCTGTCTCATTGGAACATATCTACGCAAAAACCCACGCCAATATCCCCATAACATTTGCCACATATCTTCCATACGTTTCCCTGAGAACATCTGTTTCCAATTTATGCTTCCAACTTCTTGCCTGATAGACTCATATTTCCCCTTACTCCTGTTAAACGATTCCTCAACTTGTCTGTTGCTATCCCACTCCAATATTGTGGTAAAGGTGATAGAATTGTGATGACTATCTGCAAGATGCTCACCCACTTAGAGTCAGACACCTGACCAGGTTAATTTCCCAATATCAGATCAAGTACAGCCTCTCCCTTTTTGGCGTATCTGCACGTTGTGTCAAGAAACCTTCCTGAACACACCCAATAAACTCCATCCCTTCTAAACCCCGCACTCTAGGGAAATGCCAGTCAACAGTTGAAAGTTAAATCTACCTCAGAGGAGCTTTTGCAAATGGAACAGTAAATTACGTTCCACGAAGTTCAGTTTACACTTTAACCTGTTTCGAATCCAATCTAATCGGTTCCCTTCCACATAGCACTCCAGGTTTCGTCCATTTACGTGCCTAGATAAGATACATTTAAAAGATCTCATCATTTGTGCTTCCACTGCTATTTTAACATCATCTGAAAAAGTATCTGTCTAACTGGTCGATCTGTGCACGACATGTTTGCTAGAAAGCCATTATCTCTAAACAGGACGCGCTTCCACTAATGCTCCTAAATCCTGCCTTTAAGAGTCCTCTACAATATGTTTTAATCAGCATAGAGAACATTTAATATAGGAGCAAATTATACCATTTTGTCCATCGAGTCTGGACTGTTCTTTCGTCATGGTTAATCGATTCTCCCTCTCAGACTTAATAGCCTGCCTTCTCTAGGTATCCATTCATGCCCTGGGTAATCAAGAAGTTATCAACCTTTGTCTTAAATTACCCAATGAAATGGCCATCACGGAAAATTGTGGCAACGAATTCAATTAAAGAAAGCCCTCCTAATCTCCTTTATTCTGAGGTAGTGTCGTCTAGTCTCCGACTCCCTCACCATATGAAACAGAAGCTCCACCTCCACTCTGTCGAGGCGTTTTAACATTCGATACAATTATCTGAGTTCTCATCTTTCTTCTGAATTCCAGGGAAGAGAGGACAAGAGGCATCAAACGCTCCTCAATATGACAATCTTTTCAATATCAGAATTATTTTCGTGAGCAACCTTGGAGCCTTCTAAAATGTTCGCACTTCCCTTCTTAGATAAGGGGCACGAAACTGCTAACAATGCTCCAGATGTCGCTTTGCCAGTGGTTTGTAAAGCAACTACGAGCTGCTCTAATAGTCACCTCGTAGAAATTCAAATAATTCCCCTACTCACAGAGATCTGATTCTAACCTGATTTTGCAAGTCTTCATGCACAGAACTATCGTAACAATGTCCTTTCATGATGCGTCTTCTACAGTGGCATGCAAAAGTTTGGGCTTTCCTGTTCAATATTTCTGTTACAGTGAAAAGGTAAGTGAGTAGAAGATGAATTGATCTCAAATAGTCGTAACGTTAAAGGTGAAACACTCTTTTCAACATTTTAAGCAAGATTAGTGTATAATTTATTGTTGTGCAATTTTAGATTGAAAAAAAGAAAGAAAAGGAGCACAATGCAAAAGTTTGGGCACCCCAAGAGATTTGAGCTCTCAGATAACTTTTATCAAGGTCTCAGACCTTAATTAGTTTAGTGTTCTGCCTTGTTCTCAGCCAGCGTTAGGAAAGGCCAGGTGATGTAAATTTCAAAGCTTTATGAATACTCCAACTCCTCAAACCTTGTCCCAATAATCAGCAGCCATGGGCTCTCCTAAGCAGCGGCCTAGCACTCTGAACATTAAAATAAATGATGCCCATAAAGTAGTAGAACGCTATAAGAAGATAGCAAAAAGTTTTCAGGTAGCCGTTGCTTCCGTTCGTAATGTAATTAGGAACTGGCAATTAAGAGGAACGGTGGAGGTCAAGTTGAGGTCTGGAAAAGCAAGAAAACTTTCCGAGAGAAATACTCGTAGGATTGCTAGAAAGGCAAATCAAAACCCCCATTTAACCTCAAAAGACCTTCAGGAAAATTTAGCAGGCGCTCGAGTGGTGGTGCACTATTCCACTATGCAGCGATACCTGCACAGATATGGAAGATCCGTGGAATCTTCGTGGAAGATTTATCAAAAGAAAACCTTTCCTGCGTCCTCACCACAAATTTCAGCGTCAGTAATTTGCAAAGGACCATCTAAACAAGCCTGATGCATTTTGGAACCAAGTCTTGTGGACCGATGAATTTAGAATAGAACTATTTGGCAGCAATGAGCAAAGGTATGTTTTCTAAATTTGAAATTTCAGATGTTATTTTTTCTTTGTAAAGTTTAATTTCGGAATGGGACCAAGACTTTTTTTCCGAAAGAATACGTATCGTTAAGGAAAATATTTTCTTGGGAGATATTTTATTACATTCCCCCGTACATTCCTTACTCTCACTTCTTATCTCCCCCACCCTCCCCAAATGACAATGCATCAAGAGTTTGGGGGCAGAATTGAATATAGATAATATTACTATGAAGAAAATTTGCCGAAAGGCCTGGAAGTAGATAAAAATCCTGGACTAGATCATGTACACCCCAGGGTTCAGAACATAGTAGATGAAGAGATTGTGAATGCACTAGAGTCATAGAACATTACAACCACATCTGTACCATAGTTCAAACAACCTCCATTCCCTTCCATCTATGCTCCCATCCAGACTTCGCTTAAATGTTGAAATCGCCCCTGCCACTTGCTCTGGTAGCCCAATACACATTCTGACCACCTCTGCGGGAAGAATTCCCCCCTCATGTTTATCTTAAAGAATGAGTAATGATCTTTCAAGTATCTCTAGACTTGAGAATGGTTTTGGCGGACTAGAAAGTTGCAAATGTCACTCCATTCTTTACGAAGGGAGGGGAGCAGAACGACGGAAATTATATGACAGTTTCTGACCTCAGTGGTTGAAGTCGATTAAGGCTGATTATTCGGGGTACTTGGCACACGTGGGGCGAAGTCGTCATAGTTTCCTTGAGGGAAAGTCTTGTCTCGGAAATCTGTGGGAATTCTTTGATGAAAAAACAGGCAGGATAGACAATGGAGAGGCAGTGGATGTTGTTTGCTTGGATTTCCAGGTGTTCTTTAACAAGGTCTTTCACCCGTGAGCCTGCTTAAGAAATCACAGCTCATGGTAGTACGGGAAACATGCTACCATTGATCGAAGATTGGTTTACTGGCAGGAGGCAAAGTGTCAGAACAATGCGAAGCTATTCTGTTTGCTGTCGGTCGCGAATGGCATTCTGCTGGGGTCAGGTTTCAGACCGCCTCGTTTCTTGTTAGATGTGAGAAAATCTGGATGACAGAATTGATGACTTGGCGACCAACATTGCAGTTGATACGAGGGTAGTAGAGTAAAGTGGGGTCTGCAGAAGGACTCGGACAGGTTTGGAGACAGACAAAGAAGTGCCAGGTGAAATACACTGCAGGGACTGCGCTCTATAATCAAGTACTCAGGTTCCCTCAGCATAGCGTTGCACGAACATTATTAGTAAAGCACTCCGATACAATATGGGTTTCATTTTGTGACAGACAAAAATGCCATTTTGATACTATAAATAAAGAATATTTCCGCAGTGGTGGAGAAGCTTCCAGATACCCCGCGCCATCTGTGAAAACCCTTTCAACCCATACATCACTCCCCATTTCTGTAAACCCCTCCGACCCCGACAGCACCGGCCATCTGTGAAAACCCTTCCAACCCCTACATCACTCTCCATTTCTGGAAACCTCTCCGACCTCGACACCACTCGCCATCTCTGTGAAAACGCTCTTCCATCCACCCTGGAACATTCAGCCGACAGATGACCCGAGAAAGTCACTGGCAAATGGCAGATGGCAAGGCTCATAAAACACCCTGTTGGCCAAAAGAAACTACAGTCTAATGAAAGACAGAAGAATAAGATAAACCAGTTCTCTTTGTCCCCCCCCCCCCCTCATTTTGTGGACTCTGCACTAATTCTTGCTCTTGGATAATCTAATCAGAGCAACTGAATTTGGACGCAGGAAGTTTCAAGTAATGATCTGCTAAACATGAGACCATTCTGAAACAATTAGCCATTCGTTATGTAAAGGGCGTGGACTCTGAATTGACACACAAAGAATGCTGGTGGAACGTAGCAGGCCAGCCAGCATCTATAGGAAGAAGTACAGTCGACTTTTCGGGCCGAGACTCTATGTTCTATCTAATGTGCCATATCTTACTATTAAAGTCCAGTCGATTAGTTGTTTACAGCTACGACGCCCTCCTTTCCCAGACTACTCTCAATGCGCCTGATAATAAATTCCGGGAGAACAACAAAAGGCCATAAATGTCAGTGACGGCCACAGAGTGATATTGATAGTTTTTCTCGGAAGGAAGTCCGAGGAATTGCCCTCGGTGTTGAATGTTACTTTCTGCGTCTCTTTGTCCGGGCTTTATTAAGTGTTGTATGATTGCAATTGCAGATGTTTGTTAACTGTTGAACAAATGAGAGCATGCCATTTTCTGCGATATACTTGCTTTGAAAATGCAATATTTTAAAAATATTAACGCATTGCAGTTTTAAAATATTACACGACGAGCAGACATAAGTGAGTTCAGTTGAAAGAGAGAGCGAAAGATTACGGTCATAAATGACTTTACTGGAGTGATGCGTGTCTTCAATTTGTGTTGGAGGGATGATAGAATTCATCTTCGTCTTCACCATACATGCGGCAGAAAATTTGTGTCTACTTGAGAGAAGTGATTTCCAGGAACTGGTGTGTAAATTAGAGGTTGCGTATCTTTCCGAAATTCTATGATGTGTCAGTGTGTGCGATCCTCAGCTCTCCACATCTCGCTCTCCTAAGTTCTTTCGAATACGTGCTCAGGCCTTTTGTTTGGAAGTTGTTTATTCTGGATTCTCCAATTGCCTGCGATGGTTTTGAACGAAGGCGAGTGTGAGCACGGCTGTTTGTTTTGCGCTCACTGCGTTTTTGGTTTTTGTATGTTTCATTTTTTATTGATTTCACAGCGAGACACGGATTTAACACCGGCCATGTTAAATGAATCGAAACATCAGCGTATCTCCAGCCGATACGATAAAACCACGATTCAGAGGTAAATTGGTATTAGAACAAATTAGTGCGTACTTGAATTGTTAATTTGGAATGGGCATTTTGGAAGGCTGTTTATTTTACTGAGCACCAAAAGCCGCTACTCAACACTTGGCAATGCGGTTTTAAGTTGTAGGCCTCCTTAGAAAACATTGCTTTGAAATCATTTGCAATCGGTTGTTCAGCGATTTGCTTACATCGTCAACCCAAATTTCAGAAACTAGCATCTTCCCTATAATATGTAAATTACGGTCAGTTTAGATAACTTGGCGGTGCAGTCAATAGCTCAGCGATTTGCTTACAGCGTCAGCCCTAATTACATAAATTATCCCGGGTTATCTGCTGGGCTTTCAGATTAAATCGAACATTTCCCTCAGTCCGCTTTCTTGGAGCACTGTAACTGCAGAGTCCAAATAGAGTTGAAAAGTGTACCAGAATTTCGAACCTCTTTCCGGAACACGGCTGCCCGCAGTTTTCCAGCCAGAATTAACTTTATCTACTACATTATCTGCCTTTTGTGAGTAAGCCAGTTCTGAATCAACGCAACCAGTTTCCCCTCGATCCCATGCCTCCTCACTCTCTGAATCTAGAGAACTCATCAAACGCCTGACCAAATTAATGCACCCAGATCCACTGTATTGATTCTTCTGTTTGTTTTATTTAAAGTTTTTCAAATTGTTCATTCCGCCCCGTAAAGGACGACATTTCCTTCAAAACTACACGTTGACTCAAAGTAGCCAGACAATGTTTCTCCAAATGCTCATAAATTCCGTCTACAATAATCTTCTCCAATTGTTTACCCACTACTGACGTAAGAGTCACTCGTCTATAAATCCAACAAATATACCTATTATCTTTCTTCAACAGATGAATAACATTTGCCACCCTCCCTCCAATCATCTAGTTCTACTTCCATGGCCAGCGAAGACACAAATATCCTGTCCAAAAGCTCAGAAATATCTTCGCTCGTTTTCGCAAATGACCTGGACTATATCCCATCCGGCACGGGGGAATCATCTTCGTAATGTTTTCCAAGTTTCCATCGCATCCTCTTTCTGAGCGTCGGCATGTTCTGGCGTATCTGCCTTTTTCCGCTGTGTTCACATTCATCGATGGATTCAGTAAGGAGCTTCACTGCCTCCTTGGACTCCAGACACAGGTTTTCCTCCTTTACCTCTGATCTGCCCACACTCTCTCCAGCCTCCTCCTGTTCTTCGCAGTGCAACTGGCCAAGGACTTCTAACTCTTCTAAGTCCATTGTTAAATTCTTTCCTGTCTACATTGTGACTCGCTGTAACCCCGCCTGATACTTTCTCCCTAAACTTTAAGTACCTTTTTTACTTCCCCTTGATGAGTTATTCCAACTTTCTTGTCACCCAGGGTTACCTTACGCTATCATTCTTCCCCTGCGTCAATGAGAGAAGCCTATACTGAACCCCATGTCAGTGCTCCCTGAACAATCTCCACGTGTCTGTCGCGCATTTCCCTGAGTTCATCATTTCCCAATGTACGTTCCCAACTTCCTACCAGGTGGCAGCAAACATCGCTGACCCACAATTAAATACATCCCATGGTCTGTTGTTCTATCCCTGTCAGAGAGTTCTGCCCTGTCGTTCTGAAATGCTGACCCGCGGAGATATCTATCACCCGATTCGTTTCCTTTTCTAACACAAGGTCCTGTATGGACCGTTTGCTAGTCCGCCTGTCTTCATGAAGTGAAATGAATCCATCATGGACATATCTGAGCAATAATGCCATACCTAAACCTTTTTCCCCGAGGAGGTGCCAAAGAATACTGTGGGAGTTTCAGTTACTCGTGCCAATAACATAGCCGATGTCCAAGTTCCGCTGCCCTATGGATTCCTCACCGTTCCCGTTGCCATTTTATTTTTGTTAATCTGGTTGGCGGCTGTATAGAATACCTCCAGTGGGATGATCTCGCCCTTCATGTTCCTCTGTTCGTCTCACAGCCTATTAACAAACCAACGCTCCACCTTGTTCTCCCTTTCTGCATCTGCGATACTATTCCTGATTTGCCATCTCACTCCCTTTACACTCTGTTACCCTACTCTGTCCATTTTCAAAATCTAAAACACCGAAATTCCTGCAGCCATCCCTGCGCTTGTGACAGTCGAGTGTCTGATAGTTTGGAACATACTTCAACCAATGTAACAATCACGCCAGCAGCATTGAGCGTTTGTATTGCTACCCCACCTGAACCGTACGAAGTCAGCAATCTTCCGCCAATTCTGCAACTTTCCAGATGACCAGGCATTTGATTGTTTGAACTTTTGACGTATTTGCCAAACTTGCAAACATTGTAAAACGGCTTTATTTGAAAACTCCGCTGGATTGTCATTAGACGCGGGCGTTATCTACACAGATGGCCATTTAATGTAAACACATACTTCATTCCATTCCTCAGCTCTTCCCTGAATTTCCTCTGTGTCAGTGTATAGATACAAGTATTGGTGCACATGCTGAGAAATTGTAACATGAACCCGAATTGTTGTAGGATGTACACCGGGGAACTTATATATCTGTCCAGGTAATAATAGTTTTGGGCTTGCCATTTCAGGGAATGGGCTACATAGGGCATCCAAAATAATATGAAATTAGCTGATATAGAAAACAACAAAATCATCGATTTTCTGCGGTTTTCCACCTCGGCATCTTTTTGATTCTCTCTGCTGTGCCGAAGCCTTCTGCGGACTCTGTTTGCCACAACAATATGCCTTACCGTTAACACGTTAAACACTAGAATTAAGCCGATTGGTAGCAATGGTGTTAAAATACTGTCCAGTAATTCGTATCCTCTCCACACGGGTAAAGTGGCGTATTCATATGTGCCGGTGCACCGCCACGGCGTGTTGTCAATGATGACGTAAGGTTCAAGGGCAAAGTATAACGGGGCAGATCTCCCGCAGCTCACTATGACCAGGGTCACGATAACCACCGTTGCCGTTCTCTCGGTGCAGTATCGCTCCCGAAGCTTTTGGCAACATATTGCGATGAAGCGATCGAAGGTAAAGCTGACCGTAAACCAAACAGAACAGTCTTTTGTTAAGACACTAAATACAAGTGTCAGAGCACACACAGGAGTGATGAGCAGGGATCTGGAATAAATGTAGATATTGTTGGTCTGTTCCACTAAAGCAACAATGATAACCACCATCAGATCCGCTGTTGCCATTCCAACTAGGTAACGGGTGATGCATTTGGAGAGTCCGCATTTTCCCCGAGATAGGATGACAATCGCTGTTAATTAACTGCAAATAATTGGGGAAAAAAATAGAAATAAATTAGAATAAATGGAGATATTGCTGATCTGATCCACTGAAGCAACAACGATAACCATCATCAGATCCGTTGCTGACATACAAAGCAGGTAACAAGTGATGCATTTTATCCGAGAGAGGATCAAATCGGCATTAAATTAATTGTAAGGAATTGGAAACAAAAGAGAAATATCGTCAGCAGCAATTCCCCGATTGTCCCCATTCTACCGATCCTTTGGAGGGTTATGGTCTGTTTGGATGTGGGAAGCGGGAATCCTGTGTGTGCGGTCTCCGTCGCTGCACTCCGACTGGCGGTCAATGACGGATGTGAGTGTCAGTGTGTTCGCCACCTTCCGACACCTGATAGCGAGGCATCAGAGTTCCCCGACTCACGTACGGGAAAAACGTCGATCGCCGCAGTAAACAACAGCATTTGCTTTATTAGAGGTGAAAGAGCTGACAGGATTATTTGTAGCGGTGTCAAAGTGGCATCAAGGAGATGCAAAGCACGAGCTCCCATTTACTGACATACAGCACAACAGATCTAGGTGTCGGAAATAAGCTGCCACTTTGTTATAAGGTCGAGGTATCTGCACTGATAAAGACTCGGACCTAGAAAAGCATAAATAGCATCACTTCAGAAAGCCTAGCGAGGTGAAATTATGAAGCAACGAAAATATCGGCAGCAACTTAATTGAAAAAAAGAAGAAGACACTGCGATCAAGTATGGAAAATGGAAATAAAACCATCAGATGCCTGAATCCTCCATTCCGGAGACAAGCTGCTTAGTAACAGTGTGGATACCGCAGCAGAGTAACGACGGCACCATTTATAAGTAACCAGCTGCGGCATCTTACCGGGGACACCAACCGCTACCAGTTGTGGGATAGAAAATAGCCGCGATGTAGTAAATCACTGGATATCCCATATTCCGTCAGAAGCAGCGTTCAGTTGTACGGAACGTTTCAGCTGATCAGATGGACGGGTGATTGGTTTCCCAGACATTTATTGAGGTGAGAGCAATTCCACTGAGGCAATTAGCGTGGCTATCACGTCAGGGACATTAGTGACAACCTGCTACACAGACAGTTACGTTAAACTATTTTACTCACTGTTCCCGTGTCAAGAATTTGACTCCTCAAGGGATAATGCCATCTATTTACTTTAAATAAAATATGAAGTGATTTTTTCATGTTATTTTACATGATACCTTGCTTCAGCTAGTTACATAAGATATTTTTTACATTGTGATGCTTTTAAAGTAGGCATTCATCTTGAAGTCGATTTATTTTGTAACATTTAACGAAGCACATTCACATCCGAAATTGAGGGAAGGTGTTTGTTCCGGCAGGGCAAATGGAGAACACTTCTTTATAATCGGGAACATTCGTTTATTCTTTTCTGTCGATTTTTCCAGTCATTCCGGGCGGTTTGAGTGATGGAAATCACAGTGACAGCTGACATTTGTTACGATAAAATGCACTGCACTTACTCCTCCAGACACTTTAAAAGTTCCACAGCGATATTCCAGAGACCTTGTGCTCAAAAACGGAAAGTGACCTCGGGAGATTAGTGAGAGCTGTGGACAGTTTGAGGAACAAAGCTTTCCAGCGCACACATGGGCCGTTTGTCAGGAACCTGAGCTCTGCCAGTGAATGGCTTGACCACCCCACACCCGTGACGTGCGATGCAGTCTATTTAACTAAAGATATTCTCAGACCTGCTGCAATTCTAGCAGTATTTCTCCATCCAGTCCCTCTTTGAACAAAAGTAGCAAGTGAAATCTGTGAACCATCCGCAGGTCCCGGGCTGTTCTATTATTTGCAACAAAGTTGTAGTTTTTTCTTCCTGATTTACTTTCAGGTATACAGTATTCCCTTTCGAGCGTCACTATAAGTACATGGAGAACAGCGGAAGTGTTCAAGCTCACCTGTCGATCACACTTTTTCCTGCTCCTGCAGTGCATTGATACTCGTAGCAATGAGCGTGCCTTGGTTTATTGGAGAATGTCTCATCACTCTGTTTCCAGTGTGGAACTCGTACTAAAGTGCGGCCCTCGGTCGACTTGGTGAAGTTTCACCCCTGCCTTCAAATCCATTCTCACAAAATGAATTATTCCATAACGTTCCTCTCTCTCTCTCTCTCTCTCTCTCTCTCTCTCTCTCTCTCTCTCTCTCTCTCTCTCCTCTCTCTCTCTCTCTCTCTCTCTCTCTCTCTCTCTCTCTCTCTCTCTCTCTCTCTCTCTCTCTCTCTCTCTCTCTCTCTCTCTCACGCTATGAGGAGACAACATCCACTTGCACAGATGTCTTAACTTCACCTTCCGTTTACTTGCCTCATTGAATTGGTATCAAATTTTTGATCTGGTTACCTGAACAGGGAATGACTCAACAATGTCCTATTATCATCTAACGGAAGTCTAAAGATGACTTGCATGACATAGTTAGGAAGGCGTCTTTCTGCTTTCATTTTCTGCAGTGTAACAAAGAAGTAGGAGGTAACAAAGAATTTTAATGAACGCCTCACGGTAGAAGCTATCCATAGGCACTTTAGTTAGGCATTGAGTCAATGTCCAATGGTTAATTGGAAGGGACATTTTCATTAAACCAGAGGATATCGGAGCAGAATTGTGCCTCTTGGTCCATCGTGCTCCTCCAATTTTCCACCACGGGTAATCTGATCCTCAACCCCAACCTCCTCCTCTTTCCCAAAAACCGTTAGTCCCCTGACCTATTAAGAACTTAACAGCTTTTTTTTCTGAAAAACACCCAATGACTCGGCATACACAGCTTTATGGCATCAAATCTGAGTCGTGAAAATGAATGCCAGCCTTGCTTTTGCCTTCGCTAGCACCGAATTACCCTGTAAGTTGGCCTTCAGGAAATCCCGAGCAAGACTCATGGGTCCGTATGCAGCTCTGATTTGACAATTAGAAACTATTTTTTTCTGCGCATTAATCATTCGTTCCACGACACACTTCCATCGTCAGTATTTCACTTCTCAGTTCCTTGTCCATTATGTCAACTGACCCCCTGCCGGTGACACTACTTGTCTGTGAAGGTAGATCCTGTCCATCTGAATCCCATCCATTAGCTGACTGACCACTGTTGAAAAGCTCTTCTACCTGAACCCTCCAGTGAACTCAGAAACTATGTCCTTTTCACGAGTAAGTGTAAATTTATTATTTTACGTAGATGATGCCTCGCCTACTGAGATTCTCCAACTTTGTGTGTGTGTGTTGCTTTGGATTCCAGCATCTCCAGATCTTTTCCTGTTTGTGAATGTATCTGTGGATAAAACATTTCGTTCATTTCGTTTGGCTTTACAAATTATCACAGTTGACGTCCAATGGCGTCTATTCCACACCCAAGCGTGAAATTGCCCATTAATCCCAAATATACATTACCATGCGTGTTATTGACACGTTTATATAGCTAGGGTGCATAAGACTTTTACACAGTAAGCATTTGTCAATGTAGAGCGGAGAACGAGCTAGTAACCTTGGTGGGTGCAAAGGAGGTTGGGAGTAGCGAAGGTGGAGAGTCCTGAGGTGGGTTGTGGACACGTGGCAAGAAAGGAGTTCCCAGGCGAGGGAGGCGACTGGCATGGTTACGACCAAAACAAGCCCTAAGACACCGGGCAAGATCAATTTATTACAAATAAATATTATTTGGTCATTACAAATGTCTTTCTGGTGCTTTCTGCTCCCTCCCCTCTGTTCCAACAATGATACCCCTCTCCCTACCCTTTCCCCACTGCCAGTCCGCAATAAAGACCCATATCAGAATCAGGTTTATCATCGCTCACGTATGTTATGAAATCTGTTACCGATGTCTTCTTAAAAACTTTAACCTGTCTGCCGCTTGCTGCTCACATAATATTAGTGAGTTCCTCTCTGTTGTGTTTTTAGAGGCTCCCCCTATGCCCAGCACGTAAGTGCCATTATGAAGAAAGCATGACAGCGCCTCTACTTTCTTAGAACATTTACAAAGATTTGGCATCTGAAACTTTGAAAACTTCTGTGAACCTATATTGGAGAGTAATGAGGGGTTTCTTCATGACCAAGTATGCAAGCACCAATGCTCTTGTATGGAAAACCTAGAAAAAAGTAGAGGATCCGGAGCATTGAGTGCTAATGACAGGAGTGTTGGCAATGTAAACGAACAGAGGGATAATACAGTCAGAATCAGTATCGAATGAGAATCAGATTTATCATCACTGGCACGTGTCGTGACATTTGTTAACCTATTCCGCAGCCGTGCAAAGCAATACATAATATAGAAGGAAAAATAAATAACTGAGTGAACCAATTACAGTATGTGTATATGGGATGTATTAATAATCGTGCAAACAAACATGCTATACATTTTAAAAAAGTGAGGTAGTGTTCACGGGTTCAATATCCATTTAGGAATCCGATGCCAAAGAGTAAGATGCTGTTTCTGAATCGCTGGGTGCGTCCCTTGAGGCTTCTGTGCTTCTACCTGATGGCAACCATGAGTGAAGTGCATGCTCTGGGTGCTGGGAGACCTTAATATTGGACGCAGCCTTAATGAGACACCGTTCCTTGAACATGTCCTGGGAATTTTGTAGGTAAGCACTCTCTCCAAAACCACAACATTTTTCCTGGACTGAGGCTACCAGAACGGTGCGCAATATTATCATGTGGCCTAACTATAGTTCTAACAGGTGCTACATAACTACCTGAATTTTGAATCAACTGCCTCGCGTAATAAAGTCAAGCATGCCATAAGCCTTCTTAACTACAAATCAACCTGCATAACCAATATCATGGAACGTTGGACTAGAATCCCACATCTTTCTACATATTAACACCTGTTAAGTGTCTTGCACTTAGCAGTGTACTGTACCTTTCCATTTGACCCACCGAGGTGCAAAACGTCACATTTGCCTGGGTTAAACTCCATCTGCCATTTCCCTGACCATAACTGCAATTGAATCACGGTACACCCAGCTGTCTTCTTTGCCAGTTATCATTGCTATCTATACCCATGTACATTTTCAGCAACATCGTTTATATACCTCAGAAACTGCAGAGGTGGCAGTACTGATCCCTGCAGAACACCACTTATCAGAGAACACCAGCAACAATAGTTCCCTTCAACCACCACCCTCTGTCTCCAATGGGCAGGCCAGTTCTGATCCAAACGCCCAATTCACCACTGATCCCAGGCATCATCATCATCATCATCATCATCATCATCATCATCATCATCATCATCATCATCATAATAATAATAATAATAATAATATTAAGTAATAATAATAATAATAATAATAATAATAATAATAATAATGATGTTACTGCCTTTGGTTCAAAAGCCTGATGTCTGAGGGGTAATAACTGTACCAGAATCTGGTAGTTTGTGTCCTGAGGCTTCTATACCTTCCTCCTGATGCTATATCAAGAGGAAGGAATGGACTGTATGGCGGAGTTCTCTGATGATGGATGATGCTTTTCTGCTGACAACGTTTCATGTAGAGCTGCCCAGTAGTGAGGAAGACTTATTCGTGATGGATGGGGCCTTTTCCAGTTCTTTTTCATGTGACTTTCCGTTCAATGGCAATCATGTTTCCATACAGGTTGTGGTGCAGCCAGCCAATGTGGTCTTTACTGCCCATCTATAGAAGTTCGTCAAAGTTTTAGATGTCATGCCAAATCGACGCAAAGTCTAAAAGGAAGGTAGAGCACCAGCACGCTTCCTAGATAACTGTATTTACATTCTGGGCCCAGAAAAGCCTTCCAAGTAATAACTCTAAGGGAACTCATGACTTTAGAAGCAGCTCTTTGGTCTTGCTACTTGGTCAGTCTCCTTCCCATATGCCGATTCGTTACCACTTTGGATATAATACGCTTAATTCGTGAAGCATTAATTGTCTCTTCAACCTACAAACAATTGGCATGTGTCTTCGCGCTCAGCCAGTTGATTGGCTTACTCAAAGTCACTTGTCATTGATTTCCTTGTGTACATACTAATGCGCGTAGGCCACTCGGCCCCTCAGCCACGCTACTCCTGGCAGTAACCTGATTTAAACTTTGCTTGTCACACTTGCAATTTCATCCCGCATTCGGAACGCCTGCTCCACGGAGCTCATCACTCCCACCTTGAACAATCATCTGGCTTTCGAATGTTATTGAAAACTTTGCTTCCACTGGCCATTGTGAGAAATTACAAACACTCACAAACTACCCAGAATATACATTCATGTATAAATCTGAAATGAGATATTTTGAAAACCTAGCAGGCGTTGGCCAACCCCCAAGCATATTCTGACATTGTTGACGTTTTCAAGTGGTGCCTTTCAACTCGCCCCCCTCACTGCCCCGCACATGCCCTCTCGGCGACATTTTGTAATCTTAGCAATACACAAAATACTGCGAGAATTCAGCAGGTCAAGCAGCGTCCATGCATGGAAGTGAACAGTCCATGTTTGAGTCCGATAGCTTTCATGGGGACTGGAAATGAAATGGGATGTAGGCAGATGATTTATTGATTTGACAGGTGCTGGTTGTTGTCCTGTAAAATTCAGAACTCAGGTTCCCTCGTAAGCAGCTGCGTGTCCGAGCACATTTCTGAGATCAGGGAGCGGCTCTCAAACTGAAATCAACACTAATCCGTTCCTTAAAAAACAGTCATATTCAGAAGTGAACAAAGTCGCTTTAATATTGTAAATAAACGTTTCTGCTGCAGGCACGACCATTCCATACTCTAACGTAATAAAAAATAAACAAGTCTTTAATTGATATTAGACTCGAGTCATCTACAATTTCCTCAACAAAATATTCTTCACGATTCCTTTTGGTTGCATCTCAACAGCAACATTTTTTTTAAATATAAAAAATACAACAACATTATCTACAGAATGGAACTGTTACAATTTCTACTTACATTTTCAATGCTCTATGTGGAAGCGTGAGGGTGAGTATGAGGAGAAGAAAGAGACTGAGGGTAAGGATTGGAATACGGTTTATGCTGAGGCGAGAGCGATTTTAGGTTGAGAGTGGGGCGGTCGTAGTGTGAGTAAGAGTGAATGTGGGGGGGGAGGGTGAGCGTGAGTTTGGGGATGAGTTTTAAGGTGATGTTTAGATTTAGCAGTGAGAGAAAGAGGGTGATGGGGAGTGAAAGCGGAGGGTGAGGGGGAGGGAGTGGAAAAGTGAAGCTGAGAAGAGTCGCCAGGGGCAATGGAGGGATGGGGAGAAAGTTGACGGGATGGGTGTGTGGAAAGTTGATGATGAGGTAGATGGTTATGGTGAGAGGGAGAGTGGGGCAAATACGGAGAGTGAGGGTGGGAGTGGGTGGTGATTGTGAATGTCTGAGGGAGCGAGGACAATGGGATGTCTAAGATGGGTAGACAGGAGGGATGGATGAGAGGGATGTAAGGAGAGGAGGAACGTTGACGGATTTTGTTAGGGCAATGTGTTAGTCGGGGTGAGGGAGACGAGCGTGAGGATGAACGAGTGAAGGAGTGGGGTGAGGACGAAGGGGGTGAGCATGAGCGATCGGTGAGTGAGAAGAGCAGATGGAGAAAGGGAGGGCTGAGTTGAGAGGGATGTAGAAGAGGGATGCGTGAAGGAGAAGGGCAGTGAGAGACGGGTGGGAGAGAGAGGCAGCAAACAGGGAGGGATGGATGAATGTGACGAGGAATGGGACGTGATGGTAAAGGGCAGGTGGAGGGAGGTTTGACCAGTATTGTTAAACTAACTATTTATTCATTCCACAGCAACATGGATTTCATTCCTGGCTGTTCACAAGTCACCGAACAAGTCCGCGGTGAGATTATATTTCCTTGTCTCGTCTCGGTATCGCACACGGGAGATTTGCCACGCAATGTTCCCTTTCTCCATGTCGCACATGGATAGTTTTACCTCACACGATTACCAGTCTCTATATTCCACCGCACACAATTACTAGTTTCCGTATGCTACACGGGAATTTTACCGTGCATAATTCCGAATGTGCCACACTGGGAGGTATACTCTGCACGTTTGCTGGTCTCTGCCGAACTGTTAGTCTACCGAGACCCGTTACCTGGTCTCCCTACTCCTCCCACCCATGTACTTATCCAAATTTCTGAAACAGATGTTAGTATCGCTGACAAGTCGGTATGAAAAGGTTCCACGCACCAACCACACTCTGAGTGAAAAAACCTTCCTCTAATATACCCCTTGAACTTCCCTCCCATTAACTTAAAGCCATGTCCTCTTGTACTGAACAGTGGTGCCCTGGAGAAGACGAGATGGCTGTCCACTCTGTCCATTCCTCTTAATATCTTGTACACCTCTATCATGTCTCCTCTCATCCTCCTTCTCTCCAAAGTGTAAAGCCCTAGCTCCCTTAATCTGTGATCATGATCCATACTCTCTAAACCAGGCAGCATCCTGGTAAATCTCCTCTGTACGCTTTCCAATGCTTCCACATCCATCCTATAGTGAGGCGACCCGAACTGGACACTGTTCTAACTAGAGATTTATACAACTGCATCATTACATCGCGATTCTTAAACTCTATCCCTCGACTTATGAAAGCCAACACCCCATAAGCTTTCTTAACTACCCCATCTACCTGTGAGGCAACTTTCAGGGATCTGTGGACATGTACCCCAAGACCCCTCTGCTCCTCCACACTACCAAGTATCCTATCCAAACTTGACATCCACGTACCTATCCAAACTTCTCTGATAGATTGAAATTGGAATCGCATCCAGCACTTGCGCTGGAAGCTTCTTCTTCTACCGTCTCACCACCCACTCTACCTTTCAACCTTAACCCGTGACTTTTAGTTGTATTCCACAAACGGAAAAAAAACTGTTTGCATTTACCCGATCTATACTCTTCTTAATTGTGTAAACTCTAATCAAGTGCCTCTTAATCTTCGGCGTTGTAAGCAATACATTTCTGACCTATTCGATGTCTCCTTATAACACAGATCCTCCAGACCTGTCAACATCTTTGTTTTTTTTTCTGTACTCTATCGATCTTGTTTACATCTAGCCTGTCGGTAAATGACCAAATCTGTACACATTACTCCAAATTAGGCCTCACTAACGCCTTATTCTGGCAACAAAGAGAACCAGTGGATGTTTTATTACTGCACTCAATTGCTCCCTGAACATTTTCTGGGTGACGGCATAAAGAGCCGTGTTTGTGCCGCAGCTCAGAATCTGCAGCATTGAGCCCAGATCTCGCAGAATTTCAGGAGCAGGAATCGATGTGTAATATTTTAAAAGCGGGACCCATGCGGAATACACCGTGTACGGTGCCCAAAGCAGGACGAAATTGCCAGAGATGATCAGCAGTAAAACGAGGGATTTCCTGCGGCTCTCCATTTCCGGGTCTCTGCCACCCTGTCCCTTGTCAGCACCCCGGAGTCTCGTGCGCCCTCTGCTGGTGACTAAAATATACCTGACAGTTAGTCCATTCGTCAGGAGAATCAGCAGGAATGGGATTACAGGGGTGAGGAAGAAATTAAGTAAATCTATTAGCCTCGAGATATATGGGGACAAAGACCCGGAAGGCAAGCAAATAAATGGAGCAATCATCAGTGCATAATAACCTGCGAGCAGAAAATACCAGTAAATGTTCTTTAAACAGCTAATCACCGTCACTGTCCCCAGAATCAGAGCCGCTGTTTTCCTGATATAATATTTTGATTTCAGCTTTTGGCAACATATGGCCACGAATCGATCAAAGGTGAAAGTGACGGTGAACCAAACGGAACAATCGGTGGCGATGTAAAGCAGAACGGCATGTATATTACACACCGGTGTAGACAGAGACCAGAAATAAACGTCGAATGGCGCGTAACTATTCGGAATCTTGCTCAATATGAGGTCCAGGACAACGACCAGAAGATCTGCTGCTGCCATGGCCACCAGGTAGCAAGTGACAACTCTAGAGAGACCACACTTTCCTCTGGACAGGATTAAAATCGTCACCAGATTCACTGTGATAAGCATTAAAATAAATCAGTCAGTACGCATCAGGAACCGTTCTCCATTAAATGGACATATAATTTATCTCATGTGTTTCTGTCCTTAGTCATGTTAGAACGTCATTGCACCTCGGGAGGTATTTATTCTTAGCGAAAAGCGATTATTAGAATCCAAAGACAGGTAAAATCAGTGAAGTGTCGAGCAGAATATTTGCGGACAAATATCACACAAGAAACAGCATTAAATACCAAACATAACGATCACTGATGATTGGACAATTTCGTACATGTTGAGGGAAAAGAGGGAGCTGAGGCATTAAATACTAACTTCGCTGAAACGTAATTGCCATTGAATAAATGTTCACAACACTGACTCTGTTCAGATCAAGGGCAGGCTTCTGCCCTTGATCATGATAAAGTAATGTGCAAAAGTCTTACGCATATGTAATATAGCTGCCGTGCTTAAGGAATTTGAACAGGACTGTCTTTATCAACGTAGAGCGTGTTTGCAGATCTGGCGGGAACAAACAATGTTGGTAAAGGGGAGGGTGGAGATGTGTAACTGGTGACAGAATAGGAATGCCGGGGCGGTTTGGCGCGGGTGCAGACATACCCAGTCCTGAGTCACCAGGCAAGGTAATTTCATTCCAAACAATTGTTTATTGATCATTACAGAATGTCTCGACAGTGTTTCCCGCTCCCTCCCTCTATCTTCTCCTTTAACCAACCGTGATTCCCCTCTCCCTGCTCTCTTCCCACTGTCAGTCAACAACAGAGACATATCAGATCAGGTTCATCATCACTCTCTTATGTCACTGAATTAATTATTTTGTTTTGCAGTAGCATCTCAGGGCAAGGCATAAAATTACTGCAGTACTGGGCAAAGGTCTTGGGCATTCCTAACTATCCGAATTTTCCTCTGTCCTATACATTAACCTATAGGGTACTGTCAATGTTCATCCTGTCAGCAGTGGCTCCGTCGAATTCGCTCACTGAGGCGAGTGTGTCAGAGCTGTGGTACCGAACCAAGTTTCACACGACCCATCAGATGATCCAAAGCAGCCGAAATAAGCTTGGAGAAACTGGTAGACTTCAGGAACGCTGAGTGGAAGAGCTGACTTTCCTGCATCAAATGATGTGATCACACACCGAAGGTTACCTGCTCAGATCGTACTCACTCGGAATAATTCCTGCAAGGTAGTTTACCCCTTCAGAAACACCGTGCCCGTATTAGCGGCATTTCCCTCATTCTTATGCATTTTATTCCATTCCTGACGAAATATTATTTAGCCACAGCTGTGATCCCCTTCTATCACCAAACCAAAAGTAGCATAGTAAGAATATCGTCGGCTTTCCGCAATCTTACATGTGCAGGTATGTTATCAGGTTTGAGCAAGGATTGAGTTCTCAGTCCAATACAAACTCCGATGATAACAAAACTATCAGCTCAGGGCATTTTTGTACTGCAAATAGGAGAACGCAATCAGTTTTAGGCGACGATTACCGTAAATCACTCAGTCAAGTGCGCCCGCCAAATATCAGTAAGTACATTGGCATTTTATAAAAGCTGAATCCAATCGCAAACATAACAATGATACAGACAACATGGTGAGGAGGCTGGTCAGAGGAGCCTGAGTCATGGTAACAACATTTTAACGGAGATATAGTGGAAATTGTGATCGCTTTCCTTTTGTTGAAAAAAAATTAAATGGATTTCAAGTAATAATTCCCAAACTTCCCAGCAATAACGCCGAGTTTATGTTGTTGATATGAGGATCATTTATTTTTTAAATGACCCGAGAATGAGAGAGGCGGGAGGATTCACAATAGCTTAACTCTTTGAGGAGAAGACAAATAATGGGCCGTTTCTCTTTGCTTTCATTATTGCACAATTCCACCATAGAGTCAGAGTGACAATCTAAAAGGGAACCAAGTAAAATAAAATATTTACTTTTGTGGAGGACAGGAAAGGACAATGGGGAATTTCGAAGGGGCGGAACAATTGATAACTTTAGATATTGTGGGAGATGGAGCTGCAGTGGGTCAAATGCCTGCAGAGAACCGCGAGGAAAGGACCAGGGGTTCTCTGGAGCTCCCGAGAGTTTACGCATAGACAGCTGGCTGGGAGAAGTGGAAAGGGGGGAATGATCTGTTTATGACACGGTAGGCCCGGTACGAAGCTTCAGCACCCCTGTGGGACTGTCTCTGTTGGGGAGTGACCCCTGACGTGCAGATGACACAATCCGAACAGTTACCTACAGGAATAGTGCGGATTTGGATCTCAGATTACAGTGACCATCACAAGTAGATAACAGAGCAGTTGGTCTCCGGGAATATTGCCGATATTAAGATCAGATTAAATTCAATGGAAACACAACGCGAGGAAACTCCTGATTCTGCTCCAGATATTCCCGAGGTGAAGATGGTGGAAATAAATGAAGCAACGTCTACAGATGCAAAATATCAAAACCTCTGCCCTAAACCAATTTGAGGAAAGATTGAACACAGTTTATCGATCAGATCGTTGACTATTAAATCGAAACATTTCTCAAAGCCGCAGTGGACAGCATCGGTTGTAGATTTTAAAGATCTGAAGATGTCATGTCTGCTGTGTGACAGCTAGCAGTAATTTGACATTCGTTGTACATATTGGAATGAAGGAAAGCAGTTAAAATATAGTTGCATAATTAAGCTTTGGAGAGAGACTCACCGGAAGAGCAACTATAGCGAGGACGGGTAGTAAATCACCCGAATTATTTTTATTGCATACACGGTTCGAAAATACAAGGTAATCCACTCATCATTTGCAAAGGAGAAATTCAGCAACCCAGAGGGGATTCTGCGATTTCCTGTTACATTCCGCACAGCTGTTTGCCGACTCTGATCCATTCCGCAGCCAGCAAAGCTTCTTTCCCCCAAAGTATGCCCTCTCTGTCCCGCTTGTTGGATCCTCCGGTCGCTGTCAGTGTCGGGGCGCAGCTCAAGTTGACACTGAGAGAACTCGGTGAGTCGGACGGCTATTCACATGAGAGAGAAACTCTCTTGTGATGTCGAAATCCTCCGTGGAATTTACATTTTTTATATTCTGTCAAATGACAGATGCAGTTAACCCCTTTTTGCATAGCAGCCGAGCGGCTGGTGTGGGGATGTGCTTTTAAATAATTTCGATCATGAAAGCTGTATGTATCCATAATTAGTTTCGAAACAATTCAGCAGACTTAGCAAAATATTTAAGCGATTAAGCGGACGAACACCCTTCATTTCGACTGCTCGTGTTTGTGGCTGTACCATTTTTACTCTGCTCAAGCATATTTTAAATGTTATTAATAAACCTGTTACACCCACATGATCGGTCCATACACTTAACTAAAGCAGATACCCATCCTTCCCGAGTAAATGTCTGCACTCACCCTGTCCATTGGTACATGACTCGTGAGGATCTGATCAGTGACGACTCTGCAGAAGCAACAAACATATCTATGTGGTCAGTGATAGAGCAGGAGCGGCAAAAACTCCGCCGTCCGTGTCCGTGTGCTCAGGTGAGTGTTTGGGCAGATCCAGCAGACTGTGTTCACATCTCTCCCCAACAGCAGAAGCTCTCTGTATTCGAACCCTGAGACATTCTCGTCCTATTCGAGTGATAGCTGGATTTATATTTTATTACAAGATATTTTGAATAATTTACGTCTTCACTGGTTAACCTTTGGTTACATACTCCCTTCTGCTCTTGTCGGATGGTTCAGCATTCAGTGTATTTCACGGCCAGGTATGCTCAAAGAAACGCCGAGAACGATATTTCAAACGTTGTGAAGCTGTGTACGGAACACGTGGGAATTGAAACCTTGGCTCCTTAGAAACAAATATTGAAACGAGCAAAGTTTCTGTCATCACATTACATTATCTTCACACGTCCATCCGTCATTCCATACAGTGATACTACTATGCTATTTACTTCATCTCATTTGTAGTATGCAGATTGTTGTCTAGTCAATATTGAAATCCTGATGAATGTCTTTTTGGCAGAATATAATCCATTTAATAAGGCTAATGAAATATAAGGTAAAAAGTGATGATCAGTTTTCCTTCTATTATTTTTAACGCCGCGCCGACCAACCATTGCTCTGAGTGTGTACATAGTCTGAAAGCTCCGGGGCTATTTGTTTATTGTATGTTCATACTATGAATGTTCAGAATGAAAACTGAAACATCATACTTTGATTTCATTTTATATTTGAAGGTATAATGAAAGACCGCACAACAAAGACAATCTTCCGCATTTAGAACATTATCCTCCGCAACTTCCGCCACCTTCAACAGGACCCCCACCACTAAACAAATTTTTCCCTCTCTGCCGGTCTCCACTTTTCGCAAGGATCATTCCCTCCGCGACTGCCGGGTCCCACACTTCCCTCCCCACGGAGGGGAAGCAGTGGTACTGTCTTCAGTCGTGTTTCCCCCGCGTTACACTGACCGCGGATAGCCTACTTCGGTGAGTGGTATAGGAGATCATGGCAGAGTTCAGAACTAATATGTCCCTATTGTTATCAGGAACACTGCGAAAAGGGAGGTCACATTCAAGCGGGGGATGCACCTGGCGCATCTTTCCGGTGATGGTAATGTCGACACACTCTGTGAGTCATGCCGTGGAAAAATATATCTGTAAAATGTGGGAAAGTTGACCGCTGAGTCATTCAGCTTTGGGGACTCCACGGCAGATAGAATACATTGAAACATGGAAACCCTACAGCACAATACAGGTCCCTTCGGCCCACAATGCTGCAACTGAATATGTACTTACATTCTAAATTACCTAGGATTACTCACGATTTTTCTAAGCTCCATGAACTTATCCAGGAATCATTTCTAAGAGCATATTCTATCCGCCTCCACTACCGTCCGTCGGCAGCCTATCTACGCACTCACCATTTTCTGTGTAAAGAAAAACCTCTGACATCTCCTCTGTAAATACTTCCAAGCACCTTAACACTGTGTCCTCTAGTGTTAACTATTTCAGCCCTCGGTAAAAGCCTCTGAATATCCACCTCCAGCAGGTCACCTTCTATCTTCCGTTGCTCCAAGGAGAAAAGGACAAGCTATTCTCATAAGACATGCTCCCCAATCCAGTCAACATCCTTGTAAATCTCCTCTGCACCCTTTCTATATTTTCCACATCCTTCTTGAAGTGAGGTAACCAGTACTGAGCACAGTACTCCAAGTGGGGTCTGTCCTGAATGCGATATAGCTGTAACTTTATCTCCCGTCTCTTGAGCTCAGTCCTACAGTTGATGAAAGCCAATATACCGTATGCCTTCTTAACATGCAGTCAACCTGCGCAGTAGCTCCGCGTGTGCCTTTTTACATCCATCTGAGCCTCCACACTACCAAGGGTCTTACAATTATGACTATATTCTGCCATCTTATTTGATCTTACCTACATGAACCATCTCACACTTATCTGAACATCTGACACTTCTGAGCCCAGTTTTGAATCCTATCGATGTACCGCTGTAACGTCTGCCTGCCTTCCACATCTCAAATCCCCCAAACGCTATGTCATCAGCGACTTGCTGACCCCCTCCTCCAATTCCACTTCCAGCACACTTGAAAAAATTACGAAGGGTAGGGTAGGATTCCCTGAACAATCCCTGAGCACACCATTGATCGCCGATCTTCATGCAGAATACAACCACTCTTTGTCTTCTGTGGGTAAGCCAATTCTGGATACACAAATCAATGTCCTCTTGGATCCCATGCCTCCTTACTTTCTCAATAACTTTTGCATGAGGATACCTGATCAAGTGCCTTGCTGAAATCCATATACACTACATTCTACTGCTCTAACTTCATCAATGTGTTTAGTCTCATCCTTAAAAAATGTCAATCAGGCTTGTAAGGAACCACCTGCCTCTGAGCAAGTCATGCTGACTAATCCTAATCATATTATGCCTCTCCAAATGTTCATAAATCCGGGGATCCTCTCGGGATCGTTTCCACCAACTTGCCAACCACTGAATAATTCTCAATGGTCTACAATTTCGCGGGATGATTCTACTCCCTTTCTTGATAAGGGAAAAGATTTGCAACCCGGCAGTCCTACGGAATGTCACCCGTCTCCTTTCATGATGCAAAGATCATTGCTATGGGCTTCGTAATCGTCGCCCTCGCCTCCCACATTAGCCTGTTGGGTTTGGGAGATGAGGTGAACAGAGAAGATGTTGAAGCTGGAAGGATTCATTGTCCACCGACGAGTTTATTGTGGGCTAATCCAAGAACAATCGTCACACTCGGCAGGTGACCGAGGAAACCTCGATAAGAGAGGAAGTTGCGGCGATTGGCCCCTTCACAGGTGGAAGACGTTCGGCAGCAGATGCGTAGTTTGAAGGAAGCTGGGATCATCACTGAGTCCTATTATTACTGGCCAGGAAGAATAATGGGAAGGTACGAATGTGTGTGGCCTATGGGGACTCTGAACAGGGGTACCGCCACCGACCGGTGTGGGGTCCTGAGGATCGCAGATGTGCTGGCCTATCTGAGTGGTGTGAAGTGGTTTCAGTGTGCCTGACAGGAGTGGATATTACCAGATCCACAAAAGTGAGGATGACTAAGAGGAGACGGGATTTATATGTCCACTGAAATTCTTCAAGTTCGAAAGGATATCCCAGGGCATATCGGGAGCCCCTGCGACCTTCCAGCGTGCCATGGAGTAAACGGAGGTGGATGTGCGCTTGCTTAAAGTATCAGTGTATCTGGATGACCCTCGTAGTGTTTGCGTCCACCTTGGAGGAACATGAAGCTAGGCTACCGAAGATGCGGGTTCGCCTGAAAGCTGAAGGGTTAAAACTTTCCCTGGAAATGTACCAGTACTGCAAGACATCTGTCTACTATGTTCATAGTAGCTACGAAACCGTCTAAGATAGAGGCGGTGACCACATGGCCAAGCCACCGGAATATAAGTGTTTTGCGCTCGTTCCTTGACTACGATCGGAGATTCGTGAAGGGTTACATGAAAGTGAGTCACCATTTAAATCAGACTATGTGCAGCTACTCTCTCCTGGGAAAGAAAGGGAGGACCAAAGAAGTGTGTAAGGAATATCTTCGCCCTTCAGAGCCCTTTTGGAGCGAGGTGGGATGCGAAAAGTGCAGAGCCTTTTCAGCCGCTGAAGGACGTACTCATACTGGCGCCTGTGCTGGCGTTTGAAGACCCTCAATTGCAGTATGTATTGCATCCGGATGCCAACAGAGAGAGTTTATGGGGTGTCCTGCATCAGGATCAGGGCTTACGGTTGAGAACTGTTGCGCTTGTCATCTGTTAATGATACCGATACCAGAGTCATCTCACTGAACAACTGCCACTTCCCCAGGACTAAATTCCGTCAACTGGTTTGTCTGCAGAGCGGTCAGGTTACAGTAAGATCGTAATCACTTTAGCGGACAACAATTTTTCACAGAGTCAAACACACAACCCACTGGATCAATGTTCAGGGCAATTACATATCATCGAGCGAAATCAATCCCGGACGATACCCCACAATAAAGCATAATAGTTCCGTCAGCTGCGTTAGTCTGGAGAAGGTTGACTTCCCAAACGTGTGAGATGGAGGCTCGAATCCAGCCCAGAAAACCCTGTTTGCGTGGATACTGCGTAATGCGTTACTCTGTTTCAAATAAGTGACACGAAATGACAGCAGTACACAGCACACGATTAAACAATCTTGCTTCATAATTCCTAAATTGGTAAAGGATAGTAAAGAAAGAACAAAACAATTAAGAAGCGCCTTTTTGATGAAACAGTCAAAAATGCTCAAGTTGGAGTTCAGGCTCTCACCCCGGACTTCGTCAATTTACAGTCCCGCTCCGCTTCTATTGCTACGTCTTTCCTCTTCATCTCCTCTCGAACAAAAGCTCCAAGCCCGATCTTACTATGCCTCACCAGAGAAACCTCCCCTTAATCCGGTCATCCTAATTGGATGGCACACAGTTCTCCTGTCTCTTAACTTCAATAGTAACCAAACATGCAGCTCGCACAGAACAGCACATATGCAATACAGAAATGCATAACAGTAAAACACATCTGAATCGGGGCATTGCACGCGTTTTTTTTTGTTCCACTCCGGATTAACATGGTTTGGAGCAATTCCAAGCGGCAGGGCCAGAGACTGAAAGCGAGGAACGATCAGAGATTTAGGTGTCACATTAGATTGAAAAAGTCATAGAGTCTGCCCTAGCTACGAGGAAAGGGCTGGTTCAGCTCACTGCTCCAACAGGTTTACTTGTCTATGTGTTGGCCTGCAATAGACACCTGAATCAGCTGCAGTGATGACTGATTCGTCGCTGTGGACTCACTTTCAAAAACCTCAGTTCTGAATGTTATTTAAATTATTATTTATTGTCTGCACTATTTGTTTTTCTCCTGCACATTATGTGTTCACGATCCTCTTTTTTAATGGATTCTATCGGGTTTACATAATGGCTGCCTGTAAGGAGACGGATCTCAAGGCTGTGTATAGAAAATATATTTCGATAATAATATATTTTATATATTATGAGATAATACTGTACGCATCTATTTAAGCACTATCTCTATGAAGAAAAAAATCAATCACACTGCAGAGTAGGCGACAGATTCGAGGAACGACCCTACAAATTTCCGGTTGCGTGAATTCAACGTTAACTGAGCCTTTGCTCCAATAATTATCATATGTCTATGGCAGCTTTTGACCTTTTCATCCAATATTGGATTGTCCTTCGTCCAGGGTCGCTTCCGTGTTAGCAAAGACGAATATCACGTGAACGCTGAATAGGATTTGAACATATCAGTTCTCTCTCTTTCTATCTCCCTCTCTTCTCCTCTGTCTCGCTTCTCTCCCTCACTCTCTGTCTTGCACCCTCTATCTCTCTCCCTCTCCAACTCACTCTTCCGCGCTATCCACCTTTCTGTTTCTCGGTCCCTCTATCCCCATCGCACTCTCGCTCTCGCACACGGTCTCTGTCTCCCTCGCGATGTCCTATTCGCTCTCTCTGTCTGTCTGTCTCTGTCTCTCTCTCTCTCTCTCTCTCTGTCTTGTTTTCTCTCTCACTCTCTCCTTTTTCTATATCGCTTCCTTTGCCATACGCTATCTCCCTTTCCATCTCGCGCTCCTGCTCTCTCCCCCGCGCACATGCTCTCTGGTACTCTCCCGTCATTTGTAACAGCGTTTAAAATCCACTTTTGAAAACAGTTCAAGGTATCAGAGAGAAAGAGAACCAACAGGTAGAGAATGAACAATGAGAGGAAAAGAGCAGCTAAGAAATGGACGGGTCCTGTCAGGAGCTGGAGTGCTTGATGCATACAAACCATCGTCCAAGACCAGACTGTTTTGTCAGAAAAGCAGGGGAAACAGATTCAGCCCAAACTTCCATTGGATCGGAGGTGTGCATGAGGTGTAAAGTGGATGCTCATCACGTTGCTTCCATTTAAACTCAGGTGGGGGTACAGAATAGGGGGCAGGAAGGCAGCTGAATTGTAATACCTTACAACATTTATTTCTAACGGTCCTTGAGCTTCAAAATCAGATTCAGTGGGTATTTGACTGCATTCTTCAGTTCCTCTCGGAATTTGCTCTGAGTTACTGCGTAAATACACGTGTTGCTGCAGGAACTGAGAACCTGCATCATTCCAGATGTGCATTCTGTGATATAACGGGGATCCGTGACAGAATCATAAACATCGCTCATTGAAATCCGCTGATAGATATAAAATACCACCTGAGTTACCCATAATAATATGAAACTACCCGTTATGCTGAACAGCAAAACAATGGATTTCTGTCGGTTCTCCATCACTCGGTCCTTGTCTTTCAGTCCACGTTTTTGTCCTTGGAGACTCCTACGAGCTCGATTGGCCGCTAGAATCCGCCGGACAGTCAGAATATTGAATAGCAAAATGAGAAGGAATGGTACACAAGGGGTTAAAATGCGGTGAAACATCGTATATGCCGCCCAAGAGAGAGAGTTTTTGTAGCTTGGTGTATAAACACAATACCAGGGAACACCGTCAATGTTTACAACAGGCTCGTATACAAAGCCCCAGGGGACACTCTCCAAACAGGCCAGCACACTCACTGTCCCGATGATCACAGCCGCCGTTCTCTCGGTGCAATATTTTATTTTCAGCTTCTCACAGCAAATAGCCACAAATCGATCGACGGTGAAAGCGACAGTCAGCCAGACAGAGGTCGCAGTGCTCGCATAAACCAGCCATTCACGCAGTCTGCAGACTGGAGTGATGTCCAGGAATGATCGAGGAAAATGATACCAAGCTGACCACTTTAGCAGCGGATCGGAGATAACGACCAGGAGATCGGCCGCTGCCATTCCCACCAGGTAGCGAGTGACACATTTGGAGAGACCGCACTTTCCCCGGAGCAGGATCACAATCGCCGCAAAGGTCACTGGAAGAGAGACAAGGAACAGAAAGCTAGGACAATACTGAACAGAAGGCAATGCAACTGTTCAGGCGATCCTGCAATATTTTCAATTTATTGTTGCATTTAAAAGCGAAAGGGATGAAAGAGAGTGCACAGACGGCTTAACAAAGGGTTTCCACCATAAACTGAAGTCAATATGTTCTAATTCCGGTTTAATTACTAATGACCGAAACGTGAATTGGGGGCGCAAATCTAGAAATGGGTAACTACCTCCTTGGGGTTAATAGTGAATGGAATATATTCAATTGGCTCCCTCCTCGTCTCTTGTCGATGAAATGTATAAATCCGGACTGTGATGGCGGGATTCTTCCATTAGACAATTATAAACTTCCATGGTGCTTCCTGTCAGCGACAGAACAGCCGAGGACTGAGCGGAAACAACATGTGCTGGAAGCTCTCATTCAAGCAAAGCATGGTATGTGGAAAAACAGTTAAAGTGTCTCTTCTCAGAACTTTTCTCAGAGAGGACCATAACATGAGTGTTAGCTGGTTTATGTTTCCATACGTGCTGCTTGTGGATTAGTGCTTCTAGCATTCCGCCTGCTTGGTTACTAATCCAGCATGTGCCACTTCTCTGAATTTACAACAGAAGATTGTCTGATTCCAACATATACCGCGCAGTATGACACAAGCTCACAGACAGACATGACACCTCTTACTGAATTCATTTCAGCATTTCACAGTATTGGCAACTATGAAGCAACACGTCGAGTCTGATGATTGACTCTGCCACGACTTCATTGTGTTTTCCATCAACTGCTTCACATTCAGTCACAGCGCCCACTTTTATCAAAAATCCAAAAGTTTAATCCTGCAACATAGAACTCCTCACATTGGCTGAAGTGTTACTACCAATTGGTTTGATTGTTACTCAGACAACCGCAGAAGGACAAATGCAGGCAATCAATTGATATGATCTCCGCGGGCTCTATAACGATATTTGCAACTGCAGAACAGCTGGTACAAGACCAAAAAAAATGAGACCCGATCATCACATTATTGACACAAACAGCTGGAAGAACATAGCTTAACCCGCTGAATTCCACCGACGTTCGCCGATTTGCTAAATTCCTGCAGCGGTTTGGTTTCGAACCAGATCCCAGGATCTACTGCGCGGTGTTTCCACTTCGTTCCTGAAATGGGGAATACACGGACTAGGCAGATGACAGTGGAAAACATCGACAGAAAAAAATCACAATATTGAAATTGAAATTCAATTACCACCAACGGCAGCTGACTCTGAGGCTTACCGAGAATTCCAAAGACTGAAATAAAAGGATAGTAAAATTCTTCTATTCGCAAGATAACCGGATACGCCATTTCAGTGAGAATCTGTGACTTCTGTTTCTCAGGAATCCACAGTTCCAGCAGACACTCTAAGCTCATGCATTCAAAACGGCACTGATTTATACAAACCATCGGTCTCCAGAGATACGTTGTCAACCCGGACTAATTTTATTCGTTGCGTTTACTTGAGCAAGCACTATATTTCAACACCATTGCCTATGATGTAAATATTGAAGTGAATAAAGAAAAATGCATCAAAATTCGAGGGTGTTACCTCAGTAGTAATTCATCTGGTGGAAATAATGCCCGATCTGTAATGACAAAGACTGTGCTTTGTCACCTAATAGCCACATTTACAGATTTCATGACTTTGTTGACTTAATATACATCTGCAATCGGAATTCTCCGACACCGACCGTCCGATCCCAAAATCTGCCTCTGCGTTTTCCTATTTTGAACTGTCTGTCCTTCAGTGTCTCAACTGCTTCCCGCCCCCCCCCCCCCACATACACGCACGGAAACATCGGCACGAGCAGAGATACAATAGACAGAACAACGTCGTGTTAGCAACAGTCAAAAAACCACGTTGCTGATGTGCAAACGAGAAAAAAAAATCAAATCCTGGAAGTCGACGGCAACACACATCAGGTGCTGGAAAATTTCTGCTGAGTCCCTCCAGCATTTTGTAATGTTGCTGATGTAATAGAATTGTACGAGCAAATATTTCAATCTGCAAAGTAAAGGGCAGCCCGAGTAAATAATAAAAAGTTCTCCAAAATTGGGAGCTAATTGATGCAGATTGGCTGATAGTGAATGTCAAGCGTCAGAGACAAAGATTGATATGTGTGTGTGTGTGTGTGTGTGTGTGTGTGTGTGTGTGTGTGTGTGTGTGTGTGTGTGTGTGAGTGTGTGTGTGTGTGTGTGTGTGTGTGTGTGTGTGTGTGTGTGTGAGTATGTGTGTATGTGTGTGTGTGTGTGAGTGTGTGTATGTGTGTGTGTGTGTGTGTGTGCGCGCGTGTGTGTCTGTGTGTGTGTGTGTGTGTGTGTGTGTGTATGTGTGTGTGTGTGTGTGTGCGTGTGTGTGTGTGAGTGTGTGTATGTGTGTGTGTGTGTGTGTGTGTGTGTGTGTGTGTGTGTGTGTGTGTGTGTGTGTGTGTGTGTGTGTGTGTTTGCAGGAGAGAGAAGGAGAGAGACAGATTTACACTGGCACTGGCCGCATAACACAGCCGCCTGACTTTTACTTTGATTGGCTCACTTTCGGTCTCCTACACACAGGGATAGATTTCTTTCAAATTCGATAACCCGTCGTCTCCAGCGACAAAATATAGAGCAGCCGGTAGTCTCTCACGCACGTTGTGTTGTGGAGCACAGAGAGTCCGGCAGCTCATCAGTTCTACACGTACAGGCAGAAACACAGGCCCAGAAGCCACATCCTTACCCAAGTAGATGGAACGAGAACAACAAGAGCGTTGGCAGAGTCAGTGTCAGTTCAGAAAAGGGAAAAAAAAAAACAAGTTGGAAAATTCGTAACTATTGAACGTGGTGTAGGTGGAGTTTAAGAATGTTTCTGATATGCACATGGGATCCTGGGTAATGTCCTTGTGTGGACTCAAAATTAATCAGCAGTTCAAAAGCAGAGAACGAATAAACGGACCAATTTCGATTTGGGCAGCTGTGACCAGTAGGGTGACACCGGGATTTGTCCGTCTACATCGGTGATTTGGATGTTGCACAACATATATTTTATTCATGTCTGCTGCTGTTACAGAGCTCGGTAGCAGGGTTAATAGTGAGCAGAGTGCAAAACGGGTTTGGGAATGCAGATAGAAGTGCATGAGTGAGGATGGACAGAATGTGAGGCTATTTCACTCCGAGAGAAGCAAACTAGAATAGCCAATTTTAGGTGGTGCCACAGTGAAACGTTCAGACAGACCTGGGGTGCTTAGTAAGTAATTACTGTGAGTTCACATTTAGCTAAAGCAAGTAATTTGGACGGAAAACTGTATCTTGTAAAGTTGATGCAGGAGGATTGGAGAAGAGGGATACAGTTATCCTTGTCGGACTTGGATACCTTCAGACCGATTGCAGTGAGGATGATTCTCCTGAATGAGAATTCTACTACGAAGGAACCCAGTCCCTGAAGGAATGAAAAATAATTTTACGACGGAGTGGAGAATGTTAATGGAAAATCAATCCTTGTAATAATGATTAGTGTGGTACAGAGAATCTGTATTTACCTACAAATAACATGGATTGTCTCAACTAAAAACACGTAGTTTCACAAACTATTACCTGCGTGCACCCTCATCAAATCCCTGCCCCTCCGGGAACAGTCACTGAAGAGAGCAAGTATAACCCAGAAAAGGACTCTACACCAGTCAGGCTTTTCTCGCGGTCCTGATCTCCACGTGTCAGTGTGATCGGTTTCTGATTGCTGAAGGGTCACTTCCCTTGCGTATTTGGAGCCCCTGGCTCTTGTAGTGCTTCTCATGAATTGAACTACTGCATCTTCAGCCCATTGGCTCAATGTCACCAGACAGACCTAGATTACCTATTTACTGGATATTTACAGGGCTACAACCAACAAGTTTTCGTTGCTGTGCCCACGGCTGCCTTGCATATTTGTGTATTTTAACTATGACTGGTCCAAACGACTTAAATGAGGCAACACAGACAGAGTCTAACGAGATTGCAGATTGCTTCTTTGGTGGGTCTGGCAGTTTACATGATAAGTAGCTACTCCTCCTCCTCCGTCTCAGATTTAGCAGTTCGTTACCTGAAGTTCCATGTGACCGCATTCAGTTGCTTTGATTAGATTGTCCCAGAACAAGAATCTGTTCCAATTTCACTTAATTTACATTATAAGTACAGCAGCTACTTGTCTGACAATGGTCTCGGGTTTATTAGGCCATTACATGAAGCTTCTTGTGTCCACGTTATCTTGCTCGGATTACAATATCCCAGAGCAAGAGTCAGTTCAGAGTCCTCCAAATCGGGAGAAGCAGACACCGAATTGTCTACTCCCCTTGTCTTTAATCACACTGTCGTTACTGCTGGCCAACATCTCCCTCCCCTTGATCCAAAGATATTAATCTAGGAATCATTATTCTGCACTCATTCACATTCCTGCCCAAAGGACTGACATGGAACGCCAGTCGCTGGGAAACACTTGCATTAAAAGTATTAACTTTTACTAACTGAATTCACCCACTTTAAACAGACAACGATTACTGTTGTTTCTTGAAGCATTATCCTCGACTTTGTATTTTAGAAACATAGTAACGTAGAAAGCATGCGGCGCAATACAGGCCCTTCGTCCCACAAAGCTGCGCCGAACATGTCCCTACCTTAGAACTACTTAGGCTTTAAACATCGCCCTCTATTTTCCTAAGATCCATATAGTCATCCAGGAGTCTCTTAAAGGACCCCATTGCTTTCGCCCCTACCACCGCCGCCGGCAGCCCATTCCACGCATTAACCACTCTGCATAAAAATAAGTTACCCCTGGCATCTCCTCCGCACCTATCTCCAAGCACCTTACAACTATGCCCTCTTGTGCTAGCCGTTTCAGCCCTGGGAAAAAAGCATCTGACTATCCACTCGATCAATGCCTCTCATTACCTTATACACCTCTATCAGGTCACCTCTCATCCTCCGTCGCTCCAAGGAGAAAAGGACAAGTTCATTCCATCTATTCCCATAAGGCATGCTCCCCGATACAGGCAACATCCTTGTAAATCTCTTTTGCAACCTCTCCATGGTTTCCACGTGCTTCCGTTAGTGCGGCGATCAGAAGTGAGCACTGTAATTAACAATGGGGACTGAGCAGGGTCCTATATAGTTGCAACATTCCCTCTCGGCTCTTAAACTCTATTCCATGTTTGATGAAGGCCAATGAACCGTATGCCTTCTCAACCAAAGTCTCAACCTTGGGAGAAGCTCTGAATGTCCTGACGGCTCAGAACACAAGATCCCTCTGATCCTCCACACTGCCAAGACTCTAACCATGAATGCTATATTCTGCCATCATATTTGACCTACCAAAATGAACGACCTCACATTTATCTGGGTTGAACTCCATCTGCCACTTCTCAGCCCAGTTTTGCATCTTATCAAAGTCACGCTATAAACTCTCACTGCCCTCCACATTATCCGCAACACCCCCATCTTTGTGTCATCAGCAATTTTACAAACCCATCCCTCCAGGTAATTTATAAAAATAACAAAGAGTAGGGGTCCCAGAACTGATGCCTGAGGCACACCACTTGTCACAGGCCTCCATGCAGAATATGATCCGTCTACAACCAATTCTTGCCTTCTGTGGGCAAGACAGTTCCGGATCCACAAAGCAAGGTCCCCTCGGGTGCGGTGGCACTTTACTTTCTCAATAAGCTTTCCATGGAGTACCTTATCAAGTGCCTTGCTAAAATCCATATACACTGCATCTACCGCTCTACCTTTATCAATATGTTTAGTCACATTCTCAGAAAAATCCAGTCAGGCTCGTAAGGCACGGCTTGCCTTTGACAACGTCATGCTGACTATTCCTAATCATATTATGCTTCCCCAAATGTTCATAAATCCTGCCTGTCAGGATCTTTCTCCATCAACTTACCAACCTCTGAAGTAAGACTCATTGGCCTATAATTTATTGGGCTGTCCCGACTCCCTTTCTTGAGCAAGGGAACAACATCCGCAACTCTCCAATCCTGCGGAACCTCTCCCGTCCTCATTGATGATACAAAGATCATTGCCAGAGGCTCAGCAATCCTTTCCGTTGCTTCCCACAATAGTTTCGGGTACATCCCTTCTGGCCCGGTGAATTATACAACCCGATGCTTTCCGAAAGCTCCAGTACCTCCTCGTCCTTAATATCTACATTCTTAAGCCTTTCAGTCCACTGCAAGTCATCCCTCCAATCGCCAAGATCATTTTTCCATAGTGAATACTGAAGCAAAGTATGCATTACCTCCGGTATTTCCTCCAGTTCCATGCACACTTTTCCATTGTCACATTTGATAGGTCCTTTTTTCTCACGTCTTATCCATTTGGTATACATATACTTGAGGTTTCTTTAAAAGAACCTCGTGGTTTTCTTAGTCCTGTCTGCTAATGTCTTCTCATTGCCCCTTCTGGCTCTCCTAATTTCATTTTTAAGCTAAGAACCCCACGCAATTAACACCTGAATATCTCCTACATTTATTCCTCACGTTTCTTTGAGAACATTTTTGCGATCACTATCTCCAAAATGCTCTCCCACTGAGAGACCTGACACCTGACCAGTTTTATTTCCCAATACCAGATCAAGTACAGCCTCTCCTATTGTAGGCTTATTGTGTCTATCCCATCTAATCCCCTCACTCTCGGGAGATGCCAATCAGTATTTGGGAAATTGAAATCTCCAACCACAAAACCCTGTTTTTATTTTTCCTTTCCAGAATCTGTCTCTCTATCTGCTCCTCGATGTCCCTGTTATTATTGGGTGGTCTATCAAAACACCCAGTAAAGTTCTTGACCCCTTCCTATTCCTAACTTCCATCCACAGACTACATGGACAACTCCTCCGTGACTCCCTCCTTTACTGCAGCCGTTACACTATCTCTGATAAGCAGTGCCACGCCCACACCTCTTTTGCCTTCCTCCTTGTCCTTTCTGAAATATCTAAAGCCATGGCACTTGATGTAGTCATTCATGGGCTGCACCATCCAAGTCTCTGTAATGGCCACAACATCATTAGTTCAGCTTTCGATCTTCTCGGTTGACATACATTGCGCAATATAATTATCAGGTTTCATAAATGTCGTATTACAGCACCATGTGAAACTATTCTTACGCATGGATGTACTTGAACATTAGTCCCGAATTCCAAAACTTACTCCAAAAGCCTGGGCTACTCAGTATTTCATTTGCCTCATCAGCGTGAGTTTTAATCACTTTCGTGTGTTTAGTCTATTGATCTATTATATCACTTGCTTCCTCCACAACACAGTATTACCGGTGTCCGTTGATAAGGTATGTTTTGCTGTTCACAGAATGTTTGCCAAGAAATTGAATCACTGCTGACACATTCGTCCGCTGTACTGGCTCTGGGACAAACTGACAGGGAAAAGCACTCTACACTGGCCAGACATTCCTCGCGCTCCCGATCTCCACGAATCCGTGTGTTCCTTCTTATCCTCAATGGTTGGTGTCTCGTTTCTGAAGAGTTACCGTCCTGACTCTTATAGTGTTGCTCATCATTTGAACTTTTGGATCTCCAACCCATTGGCTCACCGTCACCTGAGGCATCTGGGTCACCTTCTCTCTGGTGATTGTACAGGGATAGAGCAAACACTGTGTCATGGTTCTGCCCACCCCTGCCTTCCTTACTTGAGTTTTTTTTTAATTCTGACTGGTCCGGGCCAGTTAAATGAGACAACCAGGCAAAGTCCAACGAGATTACAGATAGCTTCTTTTAGAGGTATGGCAGTTTACACTGTAAGTAGCTACTTCTCCGAGAATGGATTCAGATTTGGCAGGTCATTACGTGTAATTCCTTGTGAACACATTCTGTTGCTTTGTCTGAGTATAAGCTTGGGTTTAGCAGGTCTTTATACGAGGCTTCTTGCCTCCACGTTAAATTGCTCTACTTGCATTATCCCAGAACAAGAATCAGTTCAGAGACCACGAACTCGGTGGAAAACAAAGACAACCTGATATTCTGCTTCACGTGTCCTTGATCAGACTGTAGTTTCTTCTGGCCAACATCTGCCTCCAATTCATCCGAAGATATTTATCTTGGAATCATTATTCCCACTCATTCAGTTGGCTGCCCAGAAGACTCCTATGGAGCCCCATTGAACAATTCCATTCTATATAAAATATTGACGTTCACTAACTAAATTCACCGAATTTACACTGACCGCATTTTCTGCTATTTCATGAAATATTTATCCTCGATTTTTTTTCCATTAGTTCTGTCTTCCATTTTCTCGGTTGATATACATTGAGCGGTACAATTATCAGGGAGCATTAAATTAATATCACAGCAGCATGTGTTGCTATTCTTATCCACGGATATATCTGAACATTTGTCCCCCAATTCCAAAACATATTCCAAAAGCCTGGGTAGATCATTTGCCTTACCAGCGTGTGTTAATTAGTTTAGTGTGTTCGGTACAGTGATGAATTATCTAACTTGCCTCCTACACAACTCGTTTCCAGTCTGCAGTCAAGTGAGGGATTGGCGATAACTCAGCAAAAAACATATTCCCACAGATATAAATCTGAATCAGTTCATTGGATCTGGAAGTTCTCCCTTATTACTCTGTATAATATTAATTTCAGTCTTCTATTTTGCCTTTGTAAGATCGTATAACCCGTGTCTTTGAGAAGATTTTTTTTGCTGTTGTTCACTGAGTATTTTCCAAGCAATGATATCGCTATTCACACATTTGTCCGCTGTACTGGCTCTGGGACAAACTTAATCTGGTTCAGGCACGGTTAATGCCATCGGAACTTACCTGCTCTTATTTCTAATGAAAATCTTAAATAATTTTAAGTTCACATTTCTAAGCATCCCCAACAGTTTTCCCGTCACAGCCAGGGTGACCGACGATCTACGCATATTGCAGCCATTATCGCAGCCCGTGTTTCTGAAGGTATCCACTGCAATTACACAAACCCAAGTCCTCTGAAATTACAGAGTTCCCGAAGTCATCATGCCGAGTAAGAAACAGCTAGCTACCCAGCCCCAGATCGCTCACGTGGTCCGACTCGAGTCCCCCAGTGAACAAAGAGATTTATCCTCGAACCCACCCAGTAACGCAAATTCTGAATCACACCTTGTAATAATGATCTGTGTTTCCCGACAAATAACTTTTGCTGTCTCAACGTTAGTTCATAGACTATCTACCTCCGCGCACCTAACTGGAATCCTTGTATAAACAGATATCACCATGGAGTCACCTACACCTACCTGTATTTTCTCCATAACCTCTAATTCCCCTTCTGCGCAAAAAATCTACACAACATTGCCTTAAATATATTCACTAAGGTAGCCTGAACCGCGACATTGGGCAGAGAGTTCCGCAGATTCACCACTCTCTCGGAAAAGCAGTTCCTCCTCTTCTCCGTCCAAAATCTTCATGTCATAAGGGGACGTGAGACTGGCCCCAAATGCAGGATGCAGATAATGAAGTACTGGGGGCAGGACGGGACGAGCTAAGGGATTGAACAATAGTGGAGACCGTGGCGTGCGTGACGGATGTGGCGTTCAAGGTGATCCTGGAGTTCAGCGAGGATCCCGGAGTTCAGAGATGGCCTTGGAGTAGAGAGACGATCCTGGAGTTAGACTGGTCATGATGCTAGGACAGAGGATGTTTTTTGGGACTAGGAATGCAGGGAGTATAGCCCCTTGGGCGTGCCGCGGATCTCCTGTGAGGGGGCCCGGACCTCCCAGGCAGGACACAGGGTCCTGGGCAGGTTTTGGGGCACCTAGGCAGGTTGCGGAGAACAAACCGTCGGAGGAGATGGATCGGAAGGTGCAGAGTCCCCCGCCGGGCAACGGCAGTCCGTCCTGACTTACCCGACGGAGGCAAGGGATAGGAAGGGAGCTCGGTCCGGGTGACTTCCAGACTCACTCGCAGAACTCGTCTTTAACGGTGGGTACTCCAAGGCAGGACGAACGGGATGAACAGGACGACCCCCCAACTATACTCAGTCCCAGTGTCCCTTATATATATCGCCAACCGATAGTCATCAAGTGCGCCTCCTTGAGCCCAAACAAGCCAAGATGATCCTCAGGTGTGACTATTTAAGCTCAAGGCGAACCGAGTGACGGTCAAAGGACCCGGAGTCCGGAGTCCGCAGACCGGATCAAGAACCGGAATGCGGGCTACAAACTGGACCATAACACTACATTATGAGGCAAAATCCTTAAGCTCTAGTCTGATCTACCAGCGGAAACAACTTTCCTGTCTCTATCGTATCTATCCGTTTCTTAGTTTCATATGTTTCTATCGCCTATAACTCCAGGCGACAGTCTTCAAAAGGTTCCTGAAAAGGAAGAGAAAAATATATTAAAGATAAAAATAAGGCTGTTTCCGAAGATGAAAACAAAGCAGGTTCCGTTAGCCTCCATCATCGTCAGCTCCGCCCTCAGATTATAAGGGAGGCATCACACTAGGGGGATACATTTTCACTCCATCACAAAGACGTTAAAGACTATCGTTACCGATTGGAGGAGCGTGTGACAAAGTTCCCAGTATAATCCAAATCTGTTACTTCAACGGCGTTAATGGCCATTACTAAGCTTGATACTATGCAACGACTCGATCACTTAGTCTGAATCCTATCTTTGGTAAGTGATTGGAGGTAAGAGCACATTTAAGTAGTTGGACATTTGGTCACGTGGTGACACCATGATTTTAATATGTTGAATATTAACTTGCGTACATAACTACTAGCCTCCCTTTGCTTTAGACTCAAAAGGATTTCTTAAATGTTGTATGATTCTTATCATAGATTACTTGTTCGCTGTTCAACACTGAGAAGTTTGCATGCTCTGCCATGGATTTAAATGTGAACGCTTTGAGAATGTTAAATATTTCACAAGGACTGACCATTTCTGAGTTCAATTGAAAGAGAAGCACAGGTAATGGGTGCATGAATGAATGGACGGCAGTCGTGTGTTTGATAGGATTGTATTGAAATGATGTTTAAATTAATCCTTTCTTTCATAATAGGATCTCATTGTTTGCAGATGTCTGCTTTAATTGGCTGAAATAAATTTGCAGGAACGAATGTATATCAGAGACTGCTTCCTTTTCCGAAATTGTATGACGTCTTAGTGTACGTGGGCCGCAATCATCCACGTCTGGTTTCCCTTTGTTCTTTAGAATATTTGATAACGGTTTTCACTCTACGAATTAAATGTTTATTCTATATACGCCAGTTACCGACGACAGGTTTAAAGGAAGAAACGTACGAGCTTATGTATATATATATATATATATAAAATGTTGCCTTACCTGCGTATTTAGGTTGTGCTCTTTTGTTTGTTTGCTTTGTTGTTGATTTCAGAGGGAGACACGGATTCCATACTGGCCATGTGAAATCAAGGTTAAAGTAATCAAGATATTCCGGGTACCCGCAGTTGAAAGGCAAATTGACATTCAACAAATTCGTGCTTGAACTGGGAATTTGAAATTCTGTTTCTGGGAGGCCGGTTCATTTGGGAAGCACCAAAGGATTCGGCTGAGTACTTTGAAGTTCCGATTTGGCGTTGCAGGGTTCCATTGGAAAAAAGAGTGTTTTGGTGTAATCGCAGCATCTGCTCTGTAATAGATACACGGAATTCAAGTTTAGAGAGCCTGCAGTTTCAGTGTGAATTCAGTATTTTGCCTTCATTATGAACCCTAACTCAGTAAATTATCCAAATTCTGCAGTTTTGTTAAATTAATGTCAGTCTCAGAGCACTGTAATACCAGAGTGTATATATAGTTTAAAGTGTACTAAATAGTATACCTTCTTTGCAGTACATCTCCATCCACAGCTTCATCGGCCTTCCCTTCCAGTTCTGAACCTATGCAGTCAGTTTTCACTAGATCCCAGGTAACCTGACGTTCCGGTTGCGTGCACCATAGGGAACCCAGTCAAACACCTTAACCTAAGTTCGATCTCTGTGACGTAATCTGCCTACTTTTCACTTTGTTATGGAAATTATTCTGGCTCATAAGGGACGACCTGCTCTCACAAAGCCATGCTGACTATCACCAAGCCGGATACGTTTCTCCATATACTCATAAACTCCGTTTCTAAGAAAACTTTTGTATAGCTTGCTCACCACTGACCGAAGGCTCACTGGCCTGTAACTCTCATGGCTAAATTATATTTCTTGAAAAAAGGAATAACATTTGCCATTCTCTGTGGCTAGTGATGATGCAAATGTCATGTCCTGAAAAGCAGCAATATATTCGCACGCTTTCTCCAATTACCTGGATTACATCCCATATAACACCTGGGAAAGGTATATTTTCATGATTTCCGCAATATCCAGCTCGTAATTCTAAACGTCTGCATGTCCCAGTACATCTGTCCTTTTTCCCTGCATCCAAATGCATAAACGTCACACTCACTGGAGAGTATCGAAGCGAAGTATCAGGAAGGACATTCACTGTTTCTTTGCACTCCAGACACCTGCTTCTTCTTTTATCGGTGATCTTTCCCAAACCCTATTCGTCAACCTCCTGTTTTTACACCTATCTTAATGTAGCTCTACAAGGCCTTCTCATGTCCCCTTCTCACCCTTCTAAGTCCATTGTGAAATTCCTCGTGGCTACATTGTGTCTTTCCATAGCGCTGCCTGATCTTTTCTTCCCAAATCTTAAGTATATTTCTTTCTTCTTCTTGAAGAGGCGTTCCTTGTCTCTTATCAACCAGGGTTACCTTCTCAATCCTTACCCCGCCTCAATGAAGCAAGCCTATACTGAAGCCCAATCTAATGTACCATTAACAACCTCAATATATCTGCTGTTCATTTGAAGGAACAAATCATGTCACAAATTCGGCTACCAAGTTCCTACGTAATAGCATCAATGAAATACATTCCATACTGTCTGCTCCTATCCCAGTGTAAGGTGCTAGTACGTATCGAATAGCTGTGCTCTATTGTTCTGAAATGGTGACTTGCGGAGAGATCTATTCGACTTTACAGCACTAGATCTAGGGTGGACTATTCGCTGGTCTGCTTGCCAGCTTATTGTGATAGGACTCCTTCGCGAGCGTAACCGAGAAATTCTATCACATCTAAACTTCTGTAAACAGGGGAAGTGCCCATAAAGTTTGCTGAACTTTAAGTTGCCTGCCACAACAGCCGTGTAAAAATGGCAACTGTCCAAAATCTATCTCCCGATGTATCACTGCCTCTGTTTGTTGTTTTCGTTTTGGTGAAGGGAGCTCTCTACAGAATACTCCCAAACGAGTGTCGCTTACCTTCTTACTTCAGAGTTCCAATCTTAGTTTATTAACATACAATCCCATCACAGTGCCCTCCCTTTCCGCAGCTGAGATACAATCACAGTCTCCCTTTACTCGCTTTTACCGGACTATGAACATTTTAAAACATCTGAACCTCGAGATGTCCGGAAGTCATTCCTCCTATTGAGATTGAATTGACTTCATTTCGTCCACATTCGTGAGGAATAAAGATCTTTAGGTTATGTCTCAGTCTAAATGTACAACGTACAATCCTAGTAATTTATAATATATTATAATAAATTGAACAGTCAATGTAGCATAGAAAAAAACACACAAATCAGCGTGAGTTAATCATTTTGGTGACCTGGTGGCTGAAGCTGTCTCGGACCCTGTTGATCCTAGTTTTTATGCTGCGGTAAGGTTTCCCAAATGATTGTCAAGTCTCTGCGATAGTTTGGAATTCGTTCATTTCAGGATGACGAGACACACGAATGTTTGAATTTATTACATATTTACCAAATCCTCTCAGTTTAACACTGTTTTATTCGAAACTCTGCTGAATTGCAATTAGACGTGCATTATCTACACCGATGACCATTTAATGTAAGCACATATTTAATTCCGTTCTTCAATTCTTTTCTGAATTTCCTCTGTGTCAGTGTATAGATGCAAGTATTGGTGCACAGACTTAGAATTTGCAACATGAACCCAATTTGCTGTCGTATATGTACCGGGGAACTCAAATATCTGTCCTGATAAAAATAATTTACTGTTTGCCATTTCAGGGTGTGGTGAACTAGATATACCTGTCTGACTGCTCCTGTGGCTCCTCCCACAGACCCTGCTGACTGCTCCTGTGGCTCCTCCCACAGACCCCTGTATAAAGGCGACTGTGGGCTGCTGCTCTCCCTCATTTTCCCCAGGATGTAGTGTTGTTTATTCTTCCAGTCAATAAAAGCTGATATCTCGTTTCCTAAGTCTCAGTGTGAGTTATTGATGGTGCATCAATTTTATTGACTGGATGTTAAAACATGGAAACCGTTTTACGCCCAGAACGTTTAGATTTGGACCCCCAAGACCCTGAAGCAGCTCTTGCCTTTGAACTCTGGCTTGTATGCTTCCAATCATACTTGGAGGAGGTTCGTGCCACCGACCCAGCTGTTAGGCACAGACTTCTCCTCTCGAGGGTCGCCCCAAAAATTTATTCATTCATCAGGGACCTCTCGACCTACGAGGGGGCGCTTGACGCCCTCAAAAGACAGTACCTACGGCCGGTGAACGCAGTTTATGCCCGGCATCGCTTGGCTACCAGGAAACAGCGGCCTACGGAGTCGACTGCTGAATTTCTCCGAGCTCTACAGGCACTCGTGCGGACTTGTGACTGCAAAACGCTCACAGCGGAACAGCATGCGGAACTCTTGGTCCGAGACGCCTTTGTGACCGGAGTCAAGTCAGTGTATTTGCGCCAGCGGCTGCTGGAAAAAGCTGATCTGACCCTACGCTCAGCGATAGAGACGGCTGATACGTTGGAGGCTGCACAGCTGTACGCCGAGGCGGACCAGCCGCGCGATTCCCCGGTTCCGAGCGAGTTCGCCAACGCCGCTGCCAGTCGCGGTATCACGAACTCCTCGAACTCGCCAGGCATAAAACTTTGTTACTTTTGTGGGCTTCGGAAACATTCCAGAAACAGCTGCCCGGCTCGCGAAGCGGCTTGTTCCAGCTGCGGGAAGAAGGGCCATTTCGCCAAGGTCTGTAAATCTAAACCGCGCCCGGGGTCGAGCAGCGCTGCGTCTGAGACCTGGGGGCCGCCATTTTGCATGCCCGGATGTGAACAACCATCTTTGCCGGCGTCACCATGCCCCGCCCCTACCTACCCGTGTGCGACCTGGGAGCCGCCATCTTGCATGCCCGGATGTGAGCGGCCGTCTTTGCCGGCGTCACCAGGCCCCGCCCCCGACTCGCCCCGTTCAACGCTGGCTACCGTGACCCTCGACCAAAGCGCCCGCACCAGCTCGCAAGGTCGATGATGGACATCCTGGTGGAGGGACACAGGACTAGCTGCCTGTTTGACACGGGCAGCACTGAGAGTTTTATTGACCCGGCCACAGTGCAACGCTGTGGACTCGTGACACGGCCGGCACGTCAGAAGATCACCTTGGCTTCTGGGTCGCATTCCACAAACATCCGGGTGGGTTGTGTAGCGACATTGGTGGTGCAGGGCACAGAATATCGGAACTTTGCGTTCCTGGTCATGCCTCGACTGTGCGCCCCTGTGCTGTTGGGGCTCGACTTCCAGAGCCATCTCAAAAGTGTGACTATGGCATATGACGGGCCCCTCCCACCACTCACTGTCAGGAATCCTCAGTTTGGTGGGACTTCGCCATATACTCCGTTACCACACGCACATACACACCGAACCACACATCCCGCCCAGCACCATGCCGATAGCTGTGCTACTGACACTACTTGCATCCTCTCCACCCTCAAGATCCCTCCCCCATCGCTGTTCACCAACCTGACCTCCGACTGTAAACCGGTGGCGACTAAAAGCAGGAGGTACAGCGCAGGGGATAGGGCCTTTATTCATTCAGAGGTGCAGCGGCTGCTCGGGGAGGGGATCATTGAGCCGAGCACAAGCCCATGGCGGTCCCAGGTGGTTGTTGTTCGGACTGGGCAGAAAAATAGGATGGTTGTGGATTATAGCCAGACCATCAATAGATTCACGCAGCTTGACGCGTACCCCCTACCCCGCATCGCGGATATGGTCAACCAGATAGCTCAATACAAGGTGTACTCGACAATAGATCTGAAATCCGCTTATCACCAGCTCCCCATCCGCCCAGAGGACCGCCCCTACACCGCCTTCGAGGCGGGTGGCAGGCTCTATCATTTCCTGCGCGTCCCATTTGGTGTCACAAATGGAGTCTCAGTCTTCCAGAGGGAGATGGACCGGATGGTGGACCAGTACAAACTGAAGGCCACATTTCCCTATCTAGATAACATCACCATCTGTGGTCGCGACTGGTCGGATCACGACGCCAACCTCCAACGATTTTTCCAAGTGGCCAAAGCTTTGAACCTCACTTATAACAAGGACAGGTGTGTGTTCAGAACCACACGACTCGCTATCCTTGGGTATGTCGTGGAGAACGGGGTCATTGGCCCTGACCCCGACCGTATGCGCCCCCTGTTAGAACTCCCTCTTCCCACCACTCTCAAAGCCCTCAGACGGTGCCTGGGTTTTTTTTTCCTATTACGCCCAATGGGTCCCCCATTACGCAGACAAGGCCCGCCCCCTGGTCAGGTCTACCACTTTTCCCCTCTCTGCCGAGGCCCGCGCGGCCTTCAGCTGCATTAAAGGGGACATTGCCAAAGCAACGATGCATGCGGTGGACGAGACCATTCCCTTCCAAGTAGAGAGTGACGCCTCTGACGTCGCGCTGGCTGCTACCCTCAATCAGGAAGGCAGACCAGTGGCGTTTTTTTCTCGTACCCTTCAAGGCTCTGAACCTCGGCACTCCGCGGTGGAGAAAGAAGCCCAGGCCATAGTGGAAGCTATTAGGCACTGGAGGCACTATCTCGCCGGCAAAAGGTTCACCTTGCTGACCGACCAGTGCTCGGTTGCGTTCATGTTCAGCAACCAACAGCGGGGCAAAATCAAAAATGATAAAATTTTGCGGTGGAGAATAGTACTCTCCACCTACAACTATGACATCCTGTACCGGCCTGGCAGACTCAATGAGCCCCCTGATGCCCTATCCCGGGGAACCTGTGCTAGTGCACAGCTCGACCAGCTATACGCCCTTCATACACAACTTTGCCATCCGGGGGTCACCCGATTTTACCATTTCGTGAAAGCCCGGAACCTGCCGTACTCCCTGGAGGACATCAGGACGATGACCAGGGACTGCCAAATCTGCGCTGAGTGCAAACCGCACTTCTACCGTCCTGAAACTGCGCAACTTGTCAAGGCCACCCGCCCTTTTGAGCGACTGAGTGTTGACTTTAAGGGCCCCCTTCCCTCCACCGACCGCAATGTCTATTTTCTCAGTATTATTGACGAGTACTCGCGATTCCCCTTTGCCATTCCCTGCCCCGACACTACTACCACGTCGGTCATAAAAGCCCTGCGCCAGCTCTTCACTCTGTTCGGATATCCCTGCTATGTCCACAGTGATAGAGGGTCCTCCTTTATGAGTGACGAGTTGCGCCGGTTCCTGCTAGCTAGGGGCATTGCTACTAGTCGAACCACGAGTTATAATCCCCGGGGGAATGGCCAGGTGGAGAGGGAGAATGCCACAGTGTGGAAGGCCACACTTTTAGCCCTTAAGTCAAAAGGGTTGCCGGTCTCCCGATGGCAGGAGGTCCTCCCTGAGGCACTCCACTCTATCCGCTCCCTGTTGTGTACGTCCACTAATGCCACCCCTCAGGAACGCCTATTCTCTTTTCCCAGGAAGTCTGTCAGTGGGACCACCCTACCAGTTTGGCTGACGTCCCCGGGGCCAGTGCTGCTACGTAAACATGCGAGGAGTAATAAGTACTCCCCGCTGGTCGAGAGGGTTTACCTCCTGCATGCTAAACCCCAGTATGCCTACGTGGTCTTGCCTGATGGGCGGGAGGACACGGTCTCTGTCCGCGACCTGGCGCCCGCCGGAGCAGCAGACCACTACCCCGAACATTCCACGGTAACTATGAACCCTGTACCCGAGGTGACACCGCACGCACCGTGCCACACCCAGACTCCTCACGACGCTCATGTACCGGGCATCTCGTACGCGTCTATTCCGGGGACCTCGCACACACGCGAGGGATCCCTGACACCTCCAGTTGGGACAGAACCAACCCACTCTCCGCCTCCAGTGCAAACACCACCTCCGGCACCTGTGCAATTGCAGCCGGAGCTGCGTAGATCGCAGCGAACGATTCGACCATCTGATAGACTTAACCTGTAAATATACTTGGGGACTCTTTTAAAACAAAGGGGGGGGGGGGTGAATGTGGTGAACTAGATATACCTGTCTGACTGTTCCTGTGGCTCCTCCCACAGACCCTGCTGACTGCTCCTGTGGCTCCTCCCACAGACCCCTGTATAAAGGCGACTGTGGGCTGCTGCTCTCCCTCATTTTCCCCAGGATGCAGTGTTGTTTATTCTTCCAGTCAATAAAAAGCCGATATCTCGTTTCCTAAGTCTCAGCGTGAGTTATTGATGGTGCATCACGGGGCATAAAAAGGGCATCCAAAATAAGATGAAATTAGCTGATACTGCAAATAATAAAACCACTGATTTTCTGCGGTTTTCCATCTCGGTATCCTTCTGACAATCACTGCTGTTCCGAAGCCCTCTGCGGACTCTATTTGCCGCAATGATATTTCTTACTGTTAACCCATTGAACACTAAAATTAATCCGATTGGCAGCAACGGTTTTAAAATGCTATTTAGCAATTCATATCCTTTCCAAACGGGTGAAGTAGCGTATTCATATGTGAGGGCGCAACGCCACGGTAAGTTCTCAATGATGACGTAAGGTCCAATGGCAAAGTAAAACGGGGCACCTCTCCCGCTGTTCACTATGACCACGGTCACCATAACCCCCGTTGCTGTTCTCTCAGTGCAGTACCGTTCTCGCAACTTTCGACAACATATTGCAATGAAACGATCGAAGGTAAAACTAACCGTGAACCAAACAGAGAAGTCCATTGTTACAATCCTTAGTACAAGTGTCAGGGCGCATACAGGAGTGATCAGCAGGGATCTGGAATACATGTGCATAAAGTTGGTCTGTTCCACTAAAGCAACAACGATAACCACCATCAGATCCGCTGTTGCCATTCCGACCAAGTAACGAGAGATACATTTGAAGAGCCCGCATTTTCCCCGAGATAGGATCACAATTGCCGTTAAATTAACTACAAGAAATTTGAAACAAAACAACATTATCGTTAGCTGCAACTGTCCGAATGCCCAGCATTCTTCCAATACTATGCAGGGTATGTTTTCTTTTGGAATGGAGATACAGAAATTCAATGTGTGCCGGCTCTAACACATTGATGAGAGTTACGGACAGGGTGATTACTCGCAGATTTTCCCCATTTTCTGAGCAAATCTAAAACTACTTCATAGGTGTGGTGTGAAAGTTGAAATATGCAGGAGGGATATGTGCTCAAGGTGACCCGTTAAAATGGTCGAGGAGTGTGGAAGGATCTACCAGCTTAAGTGGTAGGTACGGATTTGATTGTATCATTACAGGGAAGGTGGTGTAGTTAAGTGGATGCGAGACGGACCGAGGGTGCAGATTAATGGGCCGAGGCTGAGGATCACAGAAGAATGATCCAGATGGGCGGAAGAGCCTACTCCTCTGTGGTAATAATCTATAATAATCATGACTATCCCTGTCCCATTTCCCCATTCAGTGTCTTCTCATTTTCCAATTCATTACCAATCTACGTATGCAAAGAACTGTGGATGAGTTCAAATTTACATTTCAAATACACTCCCTTCTGCTCCTGCAGCCCATCACACTGTGACTATTGAGGAACTCGTACCGATGAGTGGCTACCGGCTTACTAGAAATAAAGGTCTCACCACAGTTACTATCCAGCAACAATGAATATATAATTCAAACAGTTTTATAACGAATGAAACAGTTATTAAACACTTTTAAAAAGACACAAAAGTAAACAAACGACTAACTTAACCGATACGGCAGCTCGAATAGTTCTTAAAGAGAGAAATTCGAAATCAGTTCTTAAAAGTAGTATTAAAAAAATCCTAAATGATTTACAGTCAGTTAGGGGAGACTTTCCTTGGAATAATTAAATCCTCTTTTACGACGTTACTGCTGATCGCAGCCGAAGTATGTTTTGCCGAGGGATTTATGATTGAAGGAAATAAAACGGTTTTAAAGGCACTGCCCTTTCTTTGGCTGAACATTGCATCCAACTGTCTGCTTTTTGGACAAAGAAGGAGTTATCGTGGACACAAGTTACTAATTCCTCGTACGAAGAATATATAAAGGTCGGATCTGTTCCACTGTCGACGTTAATTTTCCTTGATCCTCCAGCTTCCCGAAATTCGAAAAATCTTCACTCTCCGACTGGACTGTACTGTCAGTATTGTAGCAAAACTGCCAGCAATACCCTTTGAGAATTAAGGCAGAAAATAACACTCCAATTTAAAACAAACTTGCGTCGTACCTTCTAATACGCAGCAGAACGGAGTCATTGGCGAATTCAGCCCCGAGCTGTCCCACGTCACAGGGAGGGATTCTCCATTTATACCATGTTGAAAAGAAAACTATCACATCTCTTCTCTCTGGCGGGGAAATTACGGCAATCCATCATTACAAGACCATTCCCTCATGCCAGGCATAGCCGCAATTGCATCACGGTCATGTGACAGGCACAATATACCCACGGGTACGTAACACCTCCCTCCAAAAAAAAACATATTGGTCTCTCATGAACAAAATTTTAACAATTAACTATTTAAAAGTTCTCGAAATTATAAAAAGTACAATATTCACAGTATACATAGTATTATCATACAGCATCTTACAACTTACTATACAGTAGGACTGTAACAAATTTTGCAATATCTCTCCATAAAATACAAAATTATATTGTACTTTCAACATCGTGATAGACAATCAGCAATCACATTATCTTCACCTTTCATAGGAGTTATCACACTATTGTACTCCTGTAACATTATACCTTTCGTTACTAAATTGGAGTTTAATGTATTTTTTTAACCATTTTCTTTAGCCAAGTCTGGACTTACAACAGAACTAAAGTAAGTCACAGTGGCATTTCCAATTTCATTTTTAGCTAAGTTAATAGATAAATTAGCTTTTGAAAGCCGTTCAAATAACTTTTCCACCGCAGTAATTTGTGCATGCCAAGTATAATTTCCTGTCACTAAATTATCAATATAAGCATCTGTATCATTCAATTCCTGAATCACAGAGTTAATCATCTGCTGTAAAGTACCTGGGGCATCCTTCATCCCAAAAGGAAGAACATTATATTCATGTAACCCAGCTGAAGTTACAAATGCAGAAATCTCTCTAGTCCATCCGTTAATGGATCACACCAATACCTTTTCAATAAATCAATCTTTGTAAGGAAATTTTTTCTTCCCACTTTATCTACACAATAAACTACTTTTGGATTTTGATATGCATCTGTTTTCGTCACAGCATTCACCTTTCTGTATTCCGTACAAAACCTAATACCACCGTCTGACTTAGGCACCATAACACAATGTGAACGTAACACCACTCTGTATCGATTGTGGAGCTGCCATCGCTGTTGGGCCTTCTGATGACGCTGGGATGACTCACCTCTCTGTATCCATTTTGGTGCTGGTATAGATCAGCGGCCGTCGACCAATATGCATCGATTGTGACCCTCGTACTGATGCGTGGCACGCGGCTCATTTGAGAATGTCTCCGCGTTGTTACAAGCTTTCCTCTCTTACACTTTGAATATCATTTGTAAGTCTGACTGAACCAGTCTCACCGTTTTACTCACCTATAAATTATTTCAAAATCTTTGTGGAGAAATAAACTGTCTTATTGTTTTATTTTACACAAATATATAACAGAGCGTATTCCGTAATTTTGCAAGTGCTGAACAATACCTGGTTTACTGTATCTCATCTCGATAGTAAATAATCTGATTAGTGATGTGCAATAATTCTCCCTTGTTCTTACACATTCATATTGAAACAACAAAAAAGTACACGCACGTTTATTCGCAGCGTTCAGCATATTTTTCTACAATAGTTAAGTATGTTAAACATATGTTTACGTGTACACAGCATATTTGAACAAATATATTTACTAATTTTCCTGCTCTGAGCAATCAGAGAATGTCATATCTGTTGTGTAAATGTGTAAATGATGAAGGCTCGGCATTCTTAATATTTCCGGTGGTTTCCATTATGTGACCATACTGAACACAAGCTGCACCTATTTCGACATTGAATTTTTTATCTGCGAATCCACTGTACAATGTCCAGATGTATTTTCGTGCGGACTGAGTAAATAGAAGACTGTAAGAGGACCTGCAAATAAATTTACACCGAATTTCATTTAGATATACAAATCAAACCAAAATATGCCTGTGCCTCAATATATAATTATGCGCCCAATTTGAACAAATGCTGAAATTTAATACCTTTAAGTTCCACTCCTGTTTTGATCATTCTTAGATAATTGGCCGCGCAACTCTCTGCCCTGAACTGTACAGCCGGAAAGTTCAAGTCCATAACGAGAGAATGTATGGAAATTCTGTCCAGCACACGTCATTTACCCCCAGCCCCCCCCCCCCCCCACCCCGTGCAGACTGCTATAAATATAGCCAATAATTTCTTCCGATATTCAGTGACAGTGTGGTCAGTGACTACTGGGCATTAGCACTAAGAGTGTGATTGAGCTGAGAAATATTTGATGAAGCGGGATTTTTTTTTTCATTGTCTTATGGTTGTATCTTGTATTCGCGGTGTCCATCGTGAGGCTGAACAGACAATAATATTATCAATATACTGAGAGATGGTTCTGAATAAGCAGTGATATTCGCTCTGTGTGTTCAATCGTGGGACCGAAGGAGTTGTGATAGTTGCATTGTAGTATTGAGTGAACTAGACAAGCAGTAACTTATCTATGTGGACGCTGGCAGGTCGGGGTAAGCATTGATAATACCAATGTGGTCAGTGTTATGCCTGTAGGGTAGAAACAGTTCTGTTCATTGCAGTAATGGATCGGTCTACGTCTGTCCTTTGCAGTTTCATGCAGTCTGTCTTACGCATTGGATTCCGTGATATTTGGCTACGTGAATTCAGAAAAAGTTTTGTCCACAGTGGGAAGAGAGTGGAAGCAGATGGAGAACATTCTGTGTGGTGTTGCACAGAGTTATGTTCTGGGTACTCTGCTCTTTCAGTTTTATTTTAATAAACGATGTATGAGAAAGTGGAAGATTTGGTTTGTATGTTTGTGGGTGACAGTAAGGTTGGTCTTGTTTGGTTGGCGTACATGTTTGATGTACCTTAAAACTATTAATAAAAAGTGGAACTGAGCTGAGAAGTGAAAGTGGGAGTTCAATGCAGAAAAGTGTGTAGTGACACACTTTGGTGGCTGATGTTGAAAGAAGATTAATGGGATTATTGATAGGATACGTAGCCGTGAGGAGGTACACACCATTTTGGTGAGCACGAGCATAATTCAGAGATACCAGGCACGTTGACAGTGTTGTTCAGAAGGTCTATGCTGTGTTGTCTGTCGTTATTCGGGGGACTAAGTTGAACAGTCGACACTTAATGACGAGAACTATAAATTCTGTTTAAACCACACTTGCAGTATTGAGTTCAGTTCTGATCCCCTCATTATACCAACATCGCGGTGTCCACTTAGAACGGAGAAGAGGGGGAGCTTGTTTAGCCAGACGGTGTTGAATCTATGGTAGTCATTGCCACAGACGGCAGCGGAGGACAAGGTATTCTAATGGTATTTAAAGCGGATCTTGACAGGCTCTTGATTGGTCGGGATATCAAGGTTTACGGTGAGAAGGCAGGAGAATGTTTGCAGCGTGGAACACGCTAGCAGGAATACTGTTCAAGTCTGATACATTACAGACATCTCAGAGACTCTTAAGTAGGCACATAAATGAAAAGAAAACAGAAGATGAAACAGAGTGAATTGTTGGGTTGACTTTGGAGAAGACTGAGATTTCAGCAGTTTTGTAGGGCGAAAAACGGTACTGTTCCATAGTCTGTGTGTCAGAGTTCACCTATTCACCCTGACCCTGCCTGCAACTCTCACAACTGTGTATACTTCTGTAAGATTTCCACTCGATTACCTGTTCTCAGGGGTTTAATTTTTTCACTTGTTCACCCTGGCCCTCTGACTCTCACAACTGTGTATACTTCTGTAAGATCTCCACTCGTTTACTTGTTCTCAAGGTTTAATTTTCTCACTTGTTCACCCTGACACCCTGCCTCTCACAACTGTGTATACTTCTGTAAGATCTCCACTCATTTTCCTGTTCTCAGGGAAATAATTTTCTCACCTGTTCACTCTGACCCTCTGACTCTTGCCTCAGATTCCGAATTCGAATTATCGCCGCAAACTTTGAAGCCTATTGAGATTTCAAATTGTCGGAGAGTGACCGGAGCATCCCACGGAATTTCATTTAAAGCCTCACCAACGTGTTGTACAACTTCAAAATAACGTCCCAACCCCTGCACAACATGAACTGATAGTGAAGGCCAATGTGATCAGAGCTCAATACGAGCCGATCTGCCCGTGACGCTGCTTTCCTGGAATTATCCATTGGTATTACCTTTTTTAAATGCTCCACACTTAAGTCCAGCTATTCAATATGTGCTTCATAACCTGTATATCTTTCCTCACAACACAGACCACCTCATACTTGTCTGTATTAAATTCCATCTGCCATTCTTCAACCCTTTTCCCAGCCAATCAACATCAAGCTACCAGCTTAGCTACCAGCCAGATAGAGTTTCTGGCTGTAATAACGGCCCCAACCTAGGATTCGTCCGATTTTTTTTTTCTGATCCAGTTTTTTCATCGACTTCTAATTCAATAACATACATGATAAATAACAACGGACCGTAAACCAATTCCTGCAGTACACTTGTCACAGTCAAAGAGTCAATCATCTGGTCTCTGTTAATACAGATAAAAACGTCCATCAATCGGTTCACAAGCCGCAGATTAAGTCGTGTTGGTGCGTAACTTTTTCTTCCGAAATGTTCCCTGAAATAATGCACTCTATCTCTTTTATATGCTTAGAAGAACATATGTACAGCGTGTTTTATTGTGAAGAATGTCACCGGCTGTTACTGTGACTTTCATCATTCAAATAACTCAAAATGACTAGAACGAGCGAAAGAAAAATGTTCCTATCTTCTCTTCGATAAAATATACTCCATTTCACCTGCTGAGCTAATGTCCTGATGTCAATGTCAGAGCGAATGTGTTCCGCCGATATGACGCAAAATAAATCTGTTTGAAGTTGATTATCCGTGTTCATTGTTCAGGATGATTGTTTGTGTCGTACACAACACTGATCAGAAAATGTCCCATTTCCGCAGCTGAAATTAAGTTGGCAACGTTCATATTTTTTAAAAAGTTAATAACTTGTTACATCCCGTGGGGATACGAATTTATGGCTCGGTGACAGAGAAAGAATAACACTTTAATATCAGTGTTTGTGTAGTTGGCTGTTCGTAATGCGACGATGTGATAACTACACTAATTGCCTCAGTGGGAATTACTCTGAATTCCATATAACCCCGTAAAACCGATCAGCGGTCCATTTGAGCATCTGGAACGTCCCATACAACTGAACTCTGCTTCTGACGGAATATGGGATATCCAGCGATTTACTACATCGCGGCCATTTTCTATCCTGCAATTGTAGCGATTGGTGTCCCTGGTAAGACACTGGAGCTGGTCACTCTATGTAAAGTGCCGACCTCTTGCTTTTGTTCCGCTGCACTTTTTGGACTTTTACTCAGCACAAATGCCAAACGCGTCTGAAAACTATTTACAGAATCGAGGATTCAAGCATCTCATAGTTTTTATTATTCAGTTTCCATATTTTCTCGATGTGATGTTTTTATTTCTTTTTGTCAATTACGTTGATACCGATATTGCAATACTTTGTTTGATCTCTCTCTGCTTTCTGAACAGACAGTGGCTGCTTTTCCAGATCGGCAGCTTTTGCAAATGACCGGACAGTAAAATATTCCTCCATAATTCACTAAATTATAACTTATGCTTTAAAACTCATTAATTCCACTACAAATAATCCCTTCAGTTGTTTTTCCTCTAATAGTGGAAATGATGTTGATGACGGTGCTGTTTACTGGATCGATCGACCGCTCACTGGTGGGTGAGTCTGGAAATCAGATTCCTCGCTCTAAGCTGTCGGAAAGTCGCCAGTCTATTATGATCGTCCAGCCGGAGTGCACCGATGGAGCCGGCACATATTGCATTTCTGCTTTTCACTTCCAAAACAAAGACCCTGCATAGCATTGAATTACTGGTGGGCATTCAGAGAGTTGCAGCTAACGATAATCCTGTTTTTTTTCCCCCATCAAATTTCGTCTAGTTAATGTAACGGCGATTGTGATCCTATCTCGAGGAAAATGCGGACTGTCCAAATGCATCACCCGTTATCTGATTGCAATGGCAACAGCGGATCTGTTGGTGGTTCTAGTTTACGGTTTGGTAGAGCAGACCAACAACATCCACATTTATTCCAGATCCATGCTCATCACTTCTGTATGCGCTCTGACACTTGTATTTAGGGTTGTAACCATGGACTGTTCTGTTTGGTTTACGGTCAGTTTTACATTCGATCGTTTCATCGCAATATGTTGTCGAAAGCTCGGGGAACGATACTGCACTGAGAGAACGGCAAGGGTGGTTATGGTGACCGTGGTTATAGTGAGTTGCGTGAGATCTGCTCCGTTTTACTTTGTTGTTGAACCTTACGTCATCATTGACAATATGCCGTGGCGTTGCACCGTCACGTATGAATACGCTACTTTACCCGTGTGGAAAGGATACGAACTGTTGGACAGCATTTTAACACCGTTGCTACCAATCGCCTTAGTTCTAGTGTTCAATGGGTTAACAGTAAGACATATCATTGCGGCAAATAGAGTCCGCAGAGGGCTTCGGAATAGCAATGATAATCAGAGAGATACCGAAGTGGAAAACCGCAGAAAATCGATGATTTTGTTGTTTGCAATTTCAGCTAATTTCATATTACTTTGGATGCCCTATGTAGCTCATTCTCTCAAGTGGCAAGGGGTAAATTACTTTTATGAGGACAAATATTTGACTTCCCCAGTATATATACTACAACAATTTGGTTTCATGTTGCAAATTCTCAGTATGTGCACCAATACTTGTATTTATACACTGACACAGAGGAAATTCAGGAAAGAGCTGAAGAATGGACTGAAGTATGTGTTTACTTTAAATGGCCATCTGTGTAGATAACGCCCAGGTCCAATAGCAATTCAGCGGAGTTGTCGAATAAAACACTTTTTAAAATGAGTAGGGTTGGCAAATATGTCATAAATGCAAACAATCATGTGCCTCGTCATCCTGAAATGAATAAATTCCAAACTAAGGCAGCGACGTCACAGTCATCCGGGAAATGGTACCGCAGGATAAGAGGCATGACCGGCCGGTTCCAGAACAGCTTCTTCCACCAGGCCGTCAGACTGATCAACTCACGCTGATCTGTGTGTATTTCAATGTTACATTGACTATTCTATTTAGTATACATTACTATGATTTCGCATTGCAAATTTAGATGGAAGCGTAACCTGATTTTTATTCCTCATGTATGCGAAGGATGTAGGAAATAAAGTCAATTCAATCACAAGGGAGGAATGACATCCGGACATCTCGGGGTTCAGATGTTTCAAAATGCGCACAGTCGCGTAAACCAGAGTACGGGAAACCCTTTGAAAGACAGGGAGAGTGGGATAGTATCACAGCTGCAGAAAGGGAGGACACTGTTGTGGGATTGTATGTCAATAGACTGTGTCTTCACTGGCCACAAGATTGGATGCAAATGTTCTTTCTTTGATCAAGAAATGTAATTGAGATAGTCCTGATACTTACAGGCCAGTGAGTGTTCCGTCAGTAATGGGAAGCTATTCCGAAGATTTGAAGAGAGGGAATGTAATAGTATCTGTCGAAACGTATCTTGGTTGGGAATCGGCAGCATAGTTTTGTTTGGGGCAGTCGACCCTTCTGAGCCTCATTGAGTTATATGTAAAAGTGAAAAATAACAAGATAAGTTAGAACATTCGAAAACCAAAATCAGCATTTCAAAGTCTTCAGCGGTCTCATTTGGTGCTCCCCAAATGAAACAGCCTCCCAAAATCCGAATTTCAAATTCAGAATTCAAGTACACATGAATTTGTCCTAAAGTCACTTTATTTTTGAACAGTAGGTTTATCATAGCCGGAACAGGTACACTCATATCCCAACCCCTTTAACCCTGATTCCACGTGTCCGGTGTGGAATACGCGTCTCCATCTGAAATCAGCAGCAAAGCAAACATATCGGTAGGAAAGCAATCTAAATGTAAGGTAAGACAAAAATCCAAGTTTGCACTGTCCTACTTTCAAAACCGTGGCAGGTAACTGGCGTATACAGAATAAAAAGTTAACTGCCAGAGTGAAATTCCTTATCAAATATTCTAAAGAGCATAGGGAAGGAAGGCGAGGGTGGCCCACATATACTAACACGTCAGGCGATTCCGGAAAGAGACGCTAATTTATTTCACGCAGGGAAACGGACGTTTTCAGAAGGTCGGCTGCTATTGTGAAACAGAGGATTATTTCAAGCATCTTGTCAATTAAAAACTAACAAACATATGACTGCCTCCAGTTCATTGACGCACGCATGACCTCTCTTTCTCTTTGATGTGAAAGAAATGTCCAGACCTCGAGCAATATTGTGGATTCTCAATGCAGTCACACTTTAAACTATCGCAGAGAATGATAATAATTTAAGTATTCGAAAGTTAATAGATAATCTATAATTGGAATCATACAACATTTAAGAAAGCCTTTCAAGTTTAAAACAAGAGGTCTGTGAAAGTTTGGATCGTCCGCAACACTTTTAAAACACGACGTCTCCACCAAATCTCCAACGGCTTCCACGTTTTCTTGTCTCCAATCTTAAAACAAGTATAGGTTTCAGATGTTTTGTGTAGTTTCTGGCTTAATCATCCGCATTACCACCGTTGAATCAATAGATTTGGACATTGTACAAGAACCCTTTCCATACGAGCTTGCCGCTCGTGTTGTAACATTTGGTTAGCAGGTCTAGCGGTAACCTCTGTTAACACCCAGAAGTAACTTAACGGATTCTTTAATTGTTCGCTTGCTCCCACGTGATGCATTTTCAGCAAAGGCGAGTGTTAGGATGTAATCCTGAGGCGTTATAATGCCGCTGTGTGTCACGCCCTAGAATCTACGATGAACCCTGCCTGAACAGGGTGAAAAGCATTATCAAGGATGCATCTCACCCTAACCATGGACTTTTTACTTTCTGTCCATCCGGAAGGCGCGACAGGAGCCTGCGCTTCCGCACCAGCAGGCACAGGAAAAGCTTCTTCCCTGAGGCTGTTACCCTACTGAACTTCACATCACAGGGCTAAGCAGTATTGTGCCCATATTGTACAGTCTCAGTACATTTGTATTTGTGTGTTGTAGCACGTACTTTTGTAAATAACACTATTCTTTGTATTTCTGGTCAGGAGCTAACTGCATTTCATTGGCTTTGTATCTATACTCGGCAAAACGACAATAAAGTTGAATCTAATCTAATCTAATATGTTCACCTGGAAACACAGCCCAATCGATTTGATTTCTTCTGCAGTACCAAGACTGTGTACGGTTCTCCGGTCATCAGTTGCCTATAACAGCACACTATAAGCATCCGCGGGCACTAATTGGCCTATATCCTGAGCAATGTCTCTCAGATGCTGAAACACAGATTATTTAGTGCATGTTATATTCCGGTTTCAGTTTCCTGCCCCTGATTCCTCACATTGCGACTTCTCTCTCATAGCAAATGTGTAAAGCGGTGGAGGTAGTGGCGCCGACAGTAGTACTGAGTTTTCTCCTGGGAATGAGGCTATCACAGTTATAAACGTGCGGAGCTTCGTCTCTACGTCCATCAGTAACATCCCCTCCTTTTGCCGCTGCGAATGTCCATATTATTTCTCCGTGATTGAGAAAGTTAGCCCTGGAACTTTTCTATCTGCTTTTGACACTTCATGTGATCTGTAGTATTACGTTTCTTTTTCAGTTAAAAAATCCCTATTACATTCATAATATGTTTAAATCCGTGCAAGTTGTCCTCAATCCTTCCATCTCTGTAAACTGCTTCGTATCACTCATTCCTTTCTTTAGAAAGCTTTCAAAAACTGGTGCAAAAACATAATTTCTACGCTCCTCTTACCCACCCTCCTTGTAAATCAGTACGCTTCCACTTAAGGTGGATATCTTCCCTTCAAGGTTGTCAGTACATTATGCAGCGCCACGCTGCTGCTTCAAATCACTCCCCCCTGTAATTTAGCTCACTGCCGACATTCTACCAGATCCTCAGTGAAGCAGCATTCCTCTCTGGCTTCGTTTAAATTCTGAATCTAACATCTTTCCGCTGGTAATCATACAAACGTTAATCATAGCGTTTTCAATTTTTACTTCAAATCTCCGTGACCACCGTAGTCTCCACATTGAGGACAATTCCTCATTATGCACTTTTCCATCATATATTTAAAAACATTGTATAAAATACAAGTTCTGAGGGTAATGTTACAGTTATACTTTGATTTCACTAATAGTGAGTGGGAGAACCCAATGACTAATCAATTACAAGAAAATTAATTCATTTTGATTGTAAATAATTGACTTTTGAACCAGTATGTTAAGCACCAGCAAAAGGAGAGTCCTGTCTATATTTGATATTCTGTAATAGTCAGGGCAGAATGATAACATTGTTAGTCTCGATGTTTTTGCGAGAGTATATCAGTAAAAAAAAATAAAACAAATAAATTGTATGTCAGAAAGACAAAGTTTGTGCAGATGCGGCTGAGGCTTTCGGAGTTGAACCGGAAGGAACCGCTTGGCATCGAGCCAGTTGAGGAGCAAGGCAGTCCCGTAAACATCCATACCCAAGCTCGGGTGAAAGAACAAAAGCAATGGATCAATGTTCAAAATTCAAAGTAAAAATTGTTATTAGCGTACATAGGTGACACAACATAAAACGCAGGGATTACTTTTCTGTGGGTTTACTCAGTAAAACTGCAGACAAGTGCATAGATTGTTACGTACCCCTGTCATGTGACAGGTGTTGAAACTATACTGGACTTGAGGTAATGGTCTTGTGATGGTGGGGTGACGTCATTTCCCGCCAGTAGAGGTCATGTGACAGGTTTTTTTTTACAAGGTATAAAAGGAGGACCCCTCCCTGTGAGGAGGGGCAGTTCGTGGCTGGATTTGCCATACTGACTTCATGCCACTGCGTGATTTAATGTTATGACGCAGTTTAGTTGAAAGATGGAGTTTTATTTAATGCCTAAAGTTTAAAAGGTCATTGCCAGCAGTTTCTTTACAATACTGCTAGTTGAGAACCAGTGGAGAGTGAAGATCGGAATTCGGGAGCTAAAAGATCGAGGAAAGTCGATTTCGATGGTGAAACAGGTTCGACCTTGTTTGATCCTCATTCGGAAGGATTTCGTTTACTGTCCCCGTGTTAATTCCTGTTTTGTAAAGGAAAGGTCAGTGCCTTTAAGCTGTTTCCTTTCCATCTTCGTAAATTCTTCGTGGGGAAAGTATAGTTCAACAGGGAACCACAGCAAGAATTTAAATCGTCTTAAAAAATCTCTCCCTTAAATAGTCTGTAAGCATTTTGTACTTTTGCAATATTCCTTTGAAAAACTCTTTTTGCAACATCGCTTTAAGAACTGTTTAAACTGCCGCACAGCAGCTGATTTCCGGTTACGTTAGTGATTTGTTTACTTTCGGGGGTTTCTTTTTCAGTGCTTAATAAATGTTTCATTTGTTATAAAAACCCCTGCCTCACTCATATATTTATTGTTGCTGAATCCGTAACATAAATATGGGGGCTGCGTCCGAGATGGATCATTTCAGTTTAAATGCTTGTTAAATTTTGAATCGGTGTTTTGGAAAAGGGGAATACTCGATTCCTTTGTTTGATTGGCTTGTGAGTGATATACGGCGACAATGAAAATTGATGAGTTTCTGGTTTCGCCAGACGCGGAGTTGTTAGCAGATGCAAAAAAAACTGAGGTGTCTGAGATAACTCGTAGATTGCAACTTAAAGGTATTTTGAAGTCTACATCGAAGTCTCTGATACAGAGAAAAATCGCGTCACACTGTGGATTCGGGTGATTTTGATGAACCGATTTTAGAGTCGTTTCCAATAATTAATATAGAGATGCAGTTGCAAATCGAACAAATGAAGTTGGAATAAAGTAAAGCAGAATTGGAATGTTGTAGGTTAGAAGCTGATAACAAAAAAAGGGAATTTGAATATGCGATGACGGAATTAAAGTCTGGGAATCAGTCTTCTGGTTCTAGAAAACCGTTTGTTGCTCGTCAAGAAATTAAATTCGTCCCTGCATTTAGTGAAACAGAAGTGGAAAGATATTTCCAACATTTTGAAACGATTGCTCAGATTTCAAAGTGGCCGAAAGATAAATGGTCAGTGTTGTTACAGAGTGTTATTAAAGGCAAAACACAACAAGATTATACAGCTTTAACTGCTGCGCAAACACATGATTATGATATTGTGAAAAAGCATATTTTGAAAGCATACGAATTGGTCCCAGAAGTGTATAAAGAAAGATTCAGAAGTTTGAAGAAGTCTGTGGAAGAAAAACTAATGTGAAATTTGCCTATGATAAAGCTGTGTTTTTTGAGAGATGGGTTTCTTCTAAAAATGAAAATGGGGACTATAAAACATTGAAAGAGCTGATTTTAATGGAGGAATTTAAAAGAAGAATCCCTATTGAGGTAAGGACCTACTTAAATGAGAAGGATACTGATACATTGCAGGACTCTGCAAGGTTAGCTGATAAGTATGTTTTAATCCATAAGAATAAATTTCCTCAGGGCAGAATTTTTAAGAGGAAAATTAACACAGGGACTCAAGGTAAATCAGAGGTTAATGAGAAAGGTAAGGAGGAAGGAAAACCTGTGAAGGAAAGACAGTTTGGTCTTATTTGTAACTATTGTAAGAAACTTGGCCATGTAATAGCTAACTGTTTCAGATCGAAAAAGAAAGGGAAGGTAGCAGTTCCAGGTGCTTGTGTGCAACATACTGAAGCACCTGTAAAATTACAGGGTTTGATAAACACAAATGAGGTTTTGTTAGAGTCTGACCAAGTTAGAAAGGGATATGTTCATTTTATAACTGCAGGGTTTGTATCCTTGAAAGAAGGATACTCTGGTGCCAATAAAAATCCTCAGGGATACCGGAGCTTCTCAATCACTGATGGTAGACAGTGTACTGAAGTTCAAAGAAGAGTCTGATACTGGTGAAATAAATTATATACGAGGTGCTGGGAGTGACTTTATGCCTGTAACTTTACATAATGTAAATTTAAAGTCAGTGTTAATTACAGGATTTTGTTAAAGTAGGATTACAGCCTAGTTTACCTGTGAAGGATATTTCTTTATTGTTAGGTAATGACTTGGCAGGTGGACAAGTTTTTCCTGAAGTACATTTGACAATGGAGTCATTGGAACCAGAGATGAATTCTAACACAGATTCTTCCTGTGTTGTGACTAGAGCTATGGCTAAAAAGATTGATGCGCAGTATGAGATTGTTACTCATGACTGTTCAACTCAGGATTCGAGTTTTGAGGATGTGTCAGAGACTTTTTTACCTTCGTTGTTTGAACAAAATTCTTGGAATAAGTCTGACTATGAAGATTTATCTCTGTCTCGGAAGGAAATGATAGCAGAGCCGGCTAGAGACCCTGAGATTATAAAATTAAGAGAACAAGCTCTACTAGATAGTGAAATTGAGAAGGTGCCAGTAGGATATTACTTGGAAAAAGGAGTGTTGATGAGGAAGTGGAGATCACCTACAATTCCTGCAAATGAGGAATGGAATATTGTTTACCAGTGTTACGTACCCCGTAACTGGGTCATTAACCAGCAAAGATAGAGAGGTCCGTTGAAGTCTGATGGTACTATTTTTAACAGTATTTATTGAAAAAAATGCACAAAAATAATATCAATGCAAACATACAGATAATATACGTCGTCAATACGAAATCTAAAAGCGCGGGTATAATAATAATCAATAAGGAAGAGCTCTATCGTTGTCTAGGGGATAATGTATTGTCCGATGGAAATATAAAAGTCACTGTAGTTCATTCAAGCTGCAGCTTTTTGGTTGGAGAGAAAGACGGGTTAAAACTTGCCCATTCCTTTTATGATGTCAATCCTTCGAGAGTCGTTGGGAGTTGATTTCCCCGTTGTTAGCTAAAAACCGTTCCTACGTGGTAAAGGCCCACCGATTCCGGGGCAAATGGAAAAGGACGCACGTGGCCTTCCCACCGGCTTTCGCTGTTACGGGATCGCTAGCGTTTCTTCCGGTGCGTCTGAAGGGGCTGTTCCCCAGACCCTCTTTTATCCTGACTCACAGGGTCTCAGATGTCAATCAGGGTGGGCTGATGCAATCCCTCCACCAAACCCCCGCGGTTCATTGCCTGTGGGCTTCGATGCATCGTACAGGATTCAATACACAATTCCGTCTCCAAGAGACAATAGCCGTTATCAATGGTTCCGCCTTTCGGAGGCCAGGACACATTCCAAGCTCTTTGTGGATTTCTCCCATTTCCTGGGTCTCCTGACTCGAATTAATAGCGATCCTGCGATTCTCAAAAAGGAGGGGGCCACGGGCGTAACACCAGGTAGTTGTCCCTAAAGTTTTTCGAAATGTGATTTTGACTTTAGATCATAGTGTGCCTTTAGGTGGACATCAAGGGGTACGGAAAATGGTGGACAAGATTTTAAAACATTTTTACTGGCCTGGTCTAAGAAAAAATGTGGCGATGTTTTGTAAAACGTGCCATACTTGTCAAATTGTGGGTAAACCAAATCAAGTTACACCAGTGGCTCCATTACAACCTATTCCAGCATTTGGTGAACCGTTTTCTAAAGTTATTATAGATTGTGTTGGTCCATTACCAAAAACAAAAACTGGCTATCAGTACTTGTTGACTATTACGTGTACTTCGTCTAGGTTTCCAGAGGCAGTACCACTTAGGAATATAACAGCTACAACTGTGACAAAGGCTCTTATAAAGTTCTTTACTTATTTTGGATTACCGAAGGAAATACAAACTGATCAAGGCAGAAATTTTATGTCTAGATTGTTTCAACAGATAGTTTATAAATTGGGAGCTAAACAAATCACTTCGTCTGCATACCATCCAGCATCGCAAGTTGACGGAGTGGTTTCATTCTACCCTCAAGAATATGATTAGGACATATTGTATGGAAAATGAAAGTGTTTGTGATGAGGGTATAAATTTTCTATTATTTGCAGTAAGGGAATCGGTAAAAGAATCTTTATGTTTCAGTGCTTTTGAATTTGTATTTGGGCATAGAGTTAGAGGACCTTTAGCTTTATTAAAAGAACAGTGGATTAGTAAGGAAATAGACACTAATTTGTTGGAGTATGTTTTAAAATTTAAGGACAGGTTACATAAAGCTTGTAGCTTAGCCAAAGAAAATTTAAAATTGGCTCAGGAGAAGATGAAAATTTGGTATGATAAAGAAGCTAGGATGAGGATGTTTAAGCCTGGAGATAAGGTGTTGGTTCTTTTCCCAGTGCAAACGAATCCTTTACAAGCTAGATGTCATGGTCCTTATGAAATTGTGTCTAAAGTCAATGATGTGGATTACGCGATAAAAACTCCAGATCTCTAGAAGGCCAACACAACTTTGCCATATAAATATGATAAAACCATATTTTGAGAAACAATCTGATACTGTGACTGTTGTGGTTAATGATAATGAGTTTGGTTTAACTGGGAACATGATAGATAATTCATCTGAATTTCATTCTAAATCCAACATTGTTTCTGTTACGTTACCAAATTCAACCATTCTTGAAAATATTGAAACTAGCACATTTACAACTAGAGAGGAAACAACAGATGAAGGAATTAATTTTTAAATATAAGGATTTGTTTCCAGATGTTCCGAGAAGGAATACTATAGCTTCACATGATGTAGATTTTGGAGACGCCAAACCTATTAAACAGCACCCATATAGGATGAACATAGAAAAATGTGAACTTGCTGAGAAAGAAATTAAATATATGTTAGAGAATAATATTATTAGACCTACTAACTCGAATTGGATTTCACCTTGTGTTATGGTGCCAAAACCAGATGGTAGTATTAGGGTTTGTACTGACTATAGGAAGGTGAATGCTGTAACGAAAACAGATGCATATCCAATTCTTAGTGTAGATGATTGTGTAGATAAAGTGGGAAAAGCAAAGTTCCTTACAAAGATTGATTTATTGAAAGGGTATTGGTGTGTTCCATTAACGGACAGAGGTAGAGAGATTTCTACATTTGTAACTCCAACTGAGCGATATGAATATAATGTTCTTCCATTTGGGATGAAGAATGCCCCAGGTACTTTCCAGAGGATGATTAACTCTGTGATTCAGGGATTGAAAGATACAGATGCTTATATTGATGATTTAGTGACAGGAAATTATATTTGGGAAGCACACATTATTGCGGTGGAGAAATTATTGAATGGCTTTCAAAAGCTAACTTAACTATTAATTTAGCTAAGAGTGGATTTGGACATCCCACTGTAACTTACCTTGGTTATGTTGTGGGTCAAGGTAAGGTCTCTCCTGTTCGGGCAAAGGTTCGGGCAATTTTAGAGATTCCCACTCCGACGGGTAAAAAAAAATCTCTCAGAAGATTCTTGGGAATGGTAGGATATTATCGAAAATTTTGTAAGAATTTTGCTAATGTTGCCCTTCCATTAACTAAACTTTTACAGAAGAATGTGAAGTTTGTGTGGGCAGTGCCTTGTCAAGAAGCATTTTAGAAATTGAAAACAACGATATGTCAACAACCTGTGCTTAAGGCACCTGACTTTGAAAAACCTTTTTCATTAGCTGTAGATGCTAGTGATGAGTTTGCGGGAGCAGTATTAATGCAAAGGAATGAGGGTGATGAGGTTGATCATCCAGTAGCTTACTTTTCTAAGAAATTTAATAAACATCAAAGAAACTATTCGACAACAGAGAAAGAATTGTTATCTCTTGTTTTAGCTTTAGAGTATTTTGAGGTATATGTTAGTACAACTCAAAAACCACTTATTGTTTACACTGATCATAATCCGTTTGTTTTTCTGAGTAAGATGAAAAACAAAAACAGAAGGTTATTAAATTGGAGTTTGATGTTACAAGAGTACAATATTGTGATAACTCATATTAAAGGTAAAGATAATGTGTTTGCTGATTGTCTATCTCGATGTTGAATGTACAATGTAATTTTTTTATGGAGTGGTTTGTTTACAATTGTAACACTCCTACTGTATTGTGAGTTGGAAGATGTTATGATGATACTGTATTGTATATTGTGTATGTTATAACATTTATACATTTGTTTTTCTTGTAAATAATTTTTAAAATTTTTGTTCTTGACAGACCGAAAAAAAATTTTTTGGAGGGAGGTGTTATGTACCCCATCACGTGACTGGCGTTGAAGCTATACTGGAGTTGACGTAATGGTCTTGTGATGGTGGAGTGACATCATTTTCCCGCCAGTAGAGGTCATGTGACAGGTTTTCTTTACAGGGTATAAAACGAGGACCCCTCCCTGTGAGGAGGGGCAGTTCGTGGCTGGATCCGCCATATTGACTTCATGCCACTGCGTGATTTAATTTTATGACGCAGGCTAGTTGAAAGATGGAGTTTTATTTAATGCCTAAAGTTTAAATGTCATTGCCAACAGTTTCTTTATAATACTGCTAGTTAAGAATCAGTGGAGAGTGAAGATCGGAGTTCGGGAGTTAAAAGATCGAGGAAAGTCGATTGTGTTGATGAAACAGCTCCCACCTTGTTTGATCCTCATTCGGAAGGAATTCGTTGACTGTCGCCGTGTTAATCCCTGTGAATAGTAGAAAGGATTGGGGTACAGTTTTGTTAAGGAAAGTTCAGTGCCTTTAAGCCGTTCCATTTCCATCTTTGTAAATTCTTGGTGGGGAAAGTATAGTTCAACAGGGAACCAGAGCAAGACGACGTGAAAGAGAATTTAAATCGTCTTTAAAAGTCTCTCCCTTAAATGGACTGTGCAATACTCCTTTGAAGAACTGTTTTTGCAACATCGCTTTAAGAACTGTTTAAACTGCCGCACAGCAGCTGATTTCCGGTTACGTTAGTTGTTTGTTTACTTTTGGGGGTTTGTTTTTCAGTGTTTAATAAATGTTTTATTTGTTATAAAAACCCCTGCCTCACTCATATATTTATTGTTGCTGAATCCGTAACAAAATTAATAAAGACATGCATTGAAAAGTTTGAAGAGAAGGCAACTATATGAGGAATACAGAAAAATATATATATTTTAACCATGTCAACTATGGGGCACAGGAAAGTGTGAGAGCTGGAGTGACGAGGAAAATTCTGCTTGCCAAAAGTCAGGTTGAGAAGGATATTTCCGATAATGATAAAATTGACCCCAGGAGATTTTTTCTTCAATAATTTAGTTGCAAAGGAAAAGATATGAAGGAATTCAAGTTTATTAGGAATAATATCGAGGTGTTTATTAATGCTGAGAATGACATAGGTGATGTTGTTGACACATATTTCACTGAAGCATTCGCCTGCGAAGATATTACCGATATGCCAGTAAGTGCAGAGAAAACCAAAAGGGATATCTTGTTAATTAGACAGCTTAGAAAGTGAGGTAATATTCATCTGAAAAAGCTGTCAGTTAATAAATCTCCAAGGCCATACAACAGATATCCAAGCGTACTTAAAAAGGTCTGTAAATCTATATACAAACCCCAAATCAGTATTTTTTAAAAATGTTTGACGACTGGCGAAGTCACTACGGAGTGGAAATTGGCTAAATTTGTGCCGATATATAAGAATAAGAAACACAAGTAGCTGATAAGATCAAGCACATTAGCAGAAAGTTAGCAGTGCCTCAGAAAGGGGAAATCATGTTTTACTAATATGCTGAAGTTCCATTATAAATAGAAATTATGAAGATATTAGAGCGGTTGATATGATTTACAAAGACTTTCAGATTATGATAATTATAACATTTCTGGAGGTAGGGAATCAGAGAAAGGTATGTGAATGCATGCAGCACTGGCTCAAAAGCAAAAAGCAACAAATTATGCTGAGAAGATCATTGTCACACATAGACGATGTTAAAAGGTGTGTTCCACAGATATCAATTTTGGGTCGGCTGCTGTTTTAAATTTACATTAACGATTTGGATATACTCATAGCAAATAGATTTGTAACGTTTCCCAATGACACAGAATTAAGGGGGGCGGTCAGGCTGACAAAATTCTGTCAGCAGAATGAACACAGGTAGACCTCAACAACATCTAGATGTGAGTAGTTAAACATCAGAACATTAAATGTAATAAATATAAAGTAATGCATTTAGGGAGTAGTGAAATAGAGTGATGAACAGACCTGATGGAAAATGGGGTGCAGAGTTAACTCTTCCACCGCACCTGACATGAGTGGTGTTCACCCCGAGAACTATGAACTATTGCTGTTGCTATGCTGCTACTGAGAGAGAGAGAGAGATGAAGCCCAGGCAAGGACATCTGCTGCAGATAAGAGGGAGGGAGATACTGTTGATCTATTGTATTTTGACTCTTCCTGGATTATTTACATTTCACTACAAGGACTTTACTTTGCTCGTTAACATTCCTCAGGAGACAGCAGGAGTGTTCTGATATGATGGACACAGTCATTCAGAGTTGATGGATAGCGGAGACCCTGTTACTAGGGAAAAAAGACAGTTCTGGAGATATACCCTTCAGACACACCAGTGGACTCTGACTGAGTGCTGTGAACCCTCAAAAAGGTGGGGGTTTCGGGGACTGAATCAGGAGATCGGTCAATAAAGCTCACAGTGTGACAACAGGTCCGGTTTGGACTTGTGTGTATCCACACATGCCAGATTGAATAGTCCACCACAGAAGAACGGTCTAGGTGAAGGACGGAGGGGTCATCACTGAATGGCCACAAAGACACGACGGGTTAAGAAAGCCACAGAAAGTTTGCTTGCTGCAGTTACCTAATCTTATTACTGCTAACTTGTTTTATATGCATATTTGCATTTTTGGTACTGTATTGTGTAGTTTATAATAAACATCTTTAGTTTTGGTACCACCAGACTCCAAAGGATTCTTCTTTGTCTGCTGGTCTGACACCTAGTGACGGGGTACGTAACAAATTGGGGCCCCGTCTCCGGGATTTGCTTACCAAATTGGGGGGCAGTGAATCGGGACAGAAGTCCCTTATCTGATCTGGTTATGTGGATAACCAGACGGGAAACCAGCAGAGATGGAAATTGACAATTTTTTAAAAGAACCAACTACGGGGGTATTAGAGAATGCGAGAAAGTTAGAATTACTGAGTGTTGCCAGACGATTGAAACACTCGGCTGTGAAACTGGCGATGAGAGAGAGTTGGAAATACTGAGAGCAATAGCTGAGTATTATGTATCCCAAGGTGTGTTCCCGTCGGGGGAATTAGATCTGAGCGGAAACCAGCCGAGGGTGAGGTTCAGTTCCAGATAGTAAAATTAAGGTTGGCAGAGGAAAAGGAGAAAAGGGAGTATGAGCTCCGGATAAGGGAAATGGAGGCTGAAACGCGGAGAGAGGAGGCTGAAAGGGAGAAGGAAGAAGCTGAAAGGCAGAGAGAAGAAGCTGATAAGCAGAGAGAAGAAAGGGAGAAAGAGAGGCAGCATGATCTGAAAATGGAGAAGTTAAAGGCATCGCAGGGAAGAAGTCGGGCAGTAGACACAAATGAGGGGTTCAAGATTGGTCAAGAGATCCAGTTGGTACCTCCATTAGAGGAGATAGATGTCGATAAGTTCCTCCATTTTGAGAAAGTGACTGTGAATTAGAACTGGCCTAAGGGGAAATGGGCTGTTCTGTTACAGAGCGTACTGAAGGGGAAGGCTCAGCAAGTGATTCGGCATTGTCTATGGATGAGTCTAATGATTATGAGGAAGGAAAAAAGGTTATACTGAGGAGTTACGAGTTGGTGCCAGAGGCATACCGGCAGAAGTTCTGGAACTTGAGAAAGCCGTGGAACCACACGCATTTAGAGTTTGCCCGTGAGATGCAAATGTATTGTGAGCGTTGTTGGTCTTTGGAGATTATCTATTAATACTGATAGAGCAGTTCAAAGGTTGTATTGCTGAGAGTATGAAGACATACTTGGATGAGAAGAGACAGAGACTCTGTCTGCGACGGCCAAGTCAGCAGACGAGTACGCCTTAACCCACAAGACATAGTTTTCTTCAAAAAAGAGCTACCAGAGAGGCAGTAGGAACGGTGGCAAATGCCCACCGGCTAAGGCAGAGAATAAGACAGGATCTAGTGGAAAAGATAAGGAGGAGGAAAAACAGGCTGGCAGGAAGCTTTACGTGTTATAATTGTGGGAAAGCGGGCCACATAGCAGTTAAGTGCTTTGCTCCGAAGAAGGAAACAGGAAAAGGGAAAACCGCAAACGCGACTGGTTGCATTGAGTCGGTCAACAGATCGATGGGGAAGGCGTAGTTAGATAGAGCACAAAAGGGGCGTGACAAGTTTATCTCGGAAGGATGGTGTCTGTGAAGGAAGGAGAAACCCCAGTTCCAGTGCGGATCTGGAGAGATACTGGGGCTGGACAGTCATTGATTTTAAGGAAGGTATTAGATTTTGGTTCTGAGACTGAGACTGGGGAGGTTGTGTTAAGAGGTATCGGAAAAGGGACAGAGGCCGTACCTTTGCACAGGATAATTCTGAAATGTGACCTGGTATCTGGACCAGTCGAAATAGGGGTGAGGTCGAAACTACCGATGGACGGCGTAGTAACGTTACTTGGTAACGATCTGGCAGGTGGTGACGTGTGTTCAGCAGTGAAGCTGACAAACAAGCCTGTTAAGTGCTGAGGACCCGCCCATAGATTCCAGGATTTATCCCGCATGCGCAATAACTCGCTGAGACAGGAGCCAGTTTAAATGAGCCCAGTGTTGATTTAACGGAGACATTTTTACCGACCTTGTCTGAAAAGGGGTTACCGGACGAGGAGGAAAAGGATAGTGGGTTTAAGGAGATTAAAGGAGCGGAGGTACATCTACCATTAGCAAGGAGGGAATTTATAAAGGAACAGAGACGTGATGAGGGGCTTGTGGCGTTGAAAGAATCAGCTCTTTCTGAAGCAGAGATTGATAAGGAACCGCGGGATACTACCTGAAGGACGGACTGTTAATGAGGAAGTGGAGGCCGACCACGGTGCCAGTCAATGAGGACTGTGCGGTGGTACACAAGGTGGTGGTTCCGAAGGTCGATCAGGATGAAATTTTGAACCTGGCTCATAAGGTACCCCAAGTTGGACATTTGGGAGTAAGGAAGACAGTAGATAAGGTTATGAAAGATTTTTACGGGCCAAATATTAGGAAGGATATTATTGACTATTATAAAAGGCTCCATACTTGTCAGGTGGTAGGAAAGCCAAATCAGGTTATCCCTACGGCACCCCTCAGACCGATACAGGCCTGTGAGGAGCCTTTTTCCCGAATCAACGTTGATTTTGTGGGTCCTTTGCCCGGAACTGCGAGTGGGCGGCAGTACGTGATGACCATGATGTGTGCTGCTACTCGATTCCCGGTGGCTGTGCCCCTGGGGAACTTTAGGACTCCTGCGGTGGTAAAGGCACTCATTAATTTTTTCTCCACGGTAGGGTTACCTAGAGAGATACAGTTAGATCAGGGGAGTGCCGTTACATCCCGTGCATTTCAGCTAATGTTGACACAGATGAGATTTAAACAAATTCAAGCCTCTGCATAGCACACGGAATCTCAAGGAGCGTTGGAAAGATTCCTTGCGACTTTAAAGTCCATGATTAAAACTTACTCTCAGGAAAACAATCGAGACTGGGATGATGCATTACCACTTCTGTTATTTGCAGTGAGGGACACGGTTCAGGAATCTTTGGGGTTCAGTCCATTTGAGCTCGTTTTTGGTCACAGGCCCAGAGGGCCCTTAACCTTAATCAAAGAAAAATGGTCTTGAATGTGCAAGTCAATGTGATTGACTATGTTTTAAGGTTCCGTGAATGGCTCCAAAAGGTTTGCGAGCTTGCAAAGCAAAATCTTAAAGACTCCCAGACTAAAATTAAACAATGGTATGATAAATGAGACCGAGAGCAAGTATTTCAAGTGGGAGCTAAGATTCTGTAGTTACCAAACCGCTACAGGCGAGATTTCAAGGGCCGCACATTCAGGGACGGGGACAGGAATGGACCCAAATGCAGGAAGCAGACACTGAAATACTAGGGGTTGGATCGAATGGGGATGTCATCGCCCTTAAGGATTAATGCAGGCGGGGCTGGATCCCGAATGGCAGGCAGATTGATCCCACAGTTCGGGGCAGACAGACAGGCAGGCAGATCCCATAGTTCGGGGCAGACAGATCCCGCAGTTCGGAGCAGGCAGGCAGGCAGGCAGATCCCATTATTCGGGGCAGACAGATCCCACTGTTCGGGGCAGGCAGGCTGGCAGGCAGATCCCGCAGTTCCGGGCAGGCAGATCCCACAGTTCGGAGCAGGCATATAACACAGTTCGGGGCAGGCAGGCAGATCCCATTGTTCGGGGCAGACAGATCCAGCAGTTCGGGGCAGGCAGGCAGGCAGGCAGGCTGGTCCCACAGTTCGGAGCAGGCAGATCCCATTGTTCGGGGCAGACAGATCCCGCAGTTCGGGGCAGGCAGACTGGCAGGCAGATCCCATAGTTCGGAGCAGGCAGATCCCACAGTTCGGGGCAGGCAGATCCCACAGTTCGGGGAAGGCAGGCAGATCCCACAGTTCGGGGCAGGCAGGTCCCATTGTTCGGTGCAGACAGATCCCGCAGTTCGGGGCAGGCAGGCAGGTCCCACAGTTCGGAAAAGGCAGGGCAGAAGGATCCCAGAGTTCAGACGAGGCAGTCAGGAGGATCCCAGAGTTCGTGGCAGGGCAGGTGGTTTCCTCATGGCGGGCCCATGGGTCCCGGGCAGGGCCGACTCCCAGGCGGAAACACAGAGGCCTGGGTCAGTCGCGGACACCTGGACAGGTGCGGGGCACAATCCTTAGGGAGCAATAGGTTAAAAGGGCGGAAACCACCGCCGGCCAGCGGCATTCCGGCCGGATCTGCCCGACGGAGGCAATGGATCGGAAAGGGCACAACCCCCCGCCGGGCAGCGGCAGTCCGGCCGGACCCGCCCGACAGAGGCAACGGGTAGTGATGGGCAGAAACCCCGCCGGGTAGCCGCAGTCCAGCCGCATCTGCCCGATAGAGGCAAGTTATCAGGAGTAAGCTGGGTCCAGTGTGAGCAGCAGTAATACCGTGATCCGCCGGGTACATTGGTAAAGGCAACCGAAATCGCGGTCAAGAGGCAGAACAGCGGGACCAGCGCACCCGAGAGGAGCAGGAAAAGCATGCCGAACCGGGTAAAAAAGGTACAGAGTGGCTTGTAGAGCAAAATACAGAAACGGTTGCAGAACAGGCAAAGGGCAGGATACGGAGCAGGATTCGGAGCAAACGAACCAGGTATAGAGCAGGTTAAACCACCTTTGGAGCAAACAGGATGCAGAACAAAACGACCACCCGCTAGGTCCCAGTCCCAAGGCCCCTTATAAACTTCTGCAGGTCAATGAGTCACAGGTGTGCCTCCTTGAGCCAGGAAGGTTCTAACTAGTTCACGGGTGACCGGAGGGACAACTGCAGGACCCGGAGCCTGAAGTTGGCGGACCGGATCAAGACCCGGAGTGCGGACTCCGGACCGGACCGGATCCCGACACGTAAAAAGTGATCAAGAAAATGGACTCTCTGAATTATGTGATCGAAACTCCTGATAGACAAAAGCTGAGCCAGTTGGTTCACGTTAACAGGCTAAAGGGTTATCATGACACGACCTGCACGGTGGTCGGTGTAGTCACGAAGACCGATGAGGCAGAAAGGTTTGATGTAGAGGGTCCCGAACGTTTTGAAAAGATAAGCATAGCGCCCACCAGACTGGAGAATTCCGTTACTTTGGCCAGCTTTGCTGATAAAGTCAGTCATTTGGAGCCTGAACAAAGAGAGCAGCGGACACAGCTAATTAACCAGCATGCAGATTTTTGCCCAGAGCATGATGTATTGTTACCTCAGCCCAGCCTATGAAACAGTCCCCTTATCGGATGAATTTGGAAAAGAGCAAGCTAGTGGAAAAAGAAATTGAGCATATGCTAGCTGCTGATTTTATTCGTTAATCTTCTTCTGCATGGGGATCTCCATGCGTGGTTGTACCGAAGCCTGACGGTAGTATAAAATTCTGTACAGATTATAGAAAGGTGAATGCCATCACACAAACTGATGCTTACCTTATCCCCAGGGTGGATGATTGTATTGATAAAGTGGGTAAAGCGAGATACATCACCAAAGTTGATCTGCTAAAGGGATACTGGTGTATTACTTTAACTGACAGGGCTCGAGGAATTTCAGCCTTTGTCACACAATCAGGGTTCTGTGAATACAATGTGTTGCTCTTTGGAATGAAAAACGCCCCAGGAACATTCCAGAGGATGATTGACGCCGTGATTAAAGGGTTAACAAACACAAAGGTTTATATTGACGATGTGGTGGTTTGGAGTGATACATGGGACGAGCACCTTGAGGCTGTGAAGAAGCTGTTTAAACGAATGTCTGCAGCCCATCTCAAAGTGAACCTCGCAAAGAGTGAATTTGACAATGCCACGATCACCTACCTGGGGTATGTGGTAGGACAGGGGCAGTTGGCTCATGTGCAGGCTAAATTCCAGGCTACTTCCCAGGTTCCTGTCCCAACAAATAAGAGGGCATTGAGAAGGTTTTTGGGCATGGTGGGGCACAATCGAAAATTTTGTAAGACCATTGCGGATATTGCCCTCCCTCTTTCAAAGCTCCTACAGAAGGATGCAAAATTTGAGTGTACCAGTCCTTGTCAGGAAGCTTTCGAGAAGTTGAAAACCATACTGTGCCACCACCCTGTGTTAAAAGCACCTGATCTCTCGAAACCTTTCTCCCTGGTGACTGATGCAAGTGATGCGGCTGCATGGGCAGTCCTATTGTAGAAAGCAGGGGAAGGAGTAGTACACCCACTGCCGTATATCTTTCGAAAGTTCAATGTGCATCAGAGAAATTACTCCAGTGGAAAAAGAACTGTTGGCACTTATCTTGGCGATACAGCATTTTGAAGTCTACATTTGTTCAGCACAGAGACCATTAACTGTTTATACTGATCACAGACCCTTGGCATTTTTGTCATTCATGTAGAAAAAAAAATAGGAGGTTATTAAGTTGTACTCAGTTGTTACAGGAATTCGATATTAAAATACAACATGTAAAGGGGAGTGATAATGTAATTGCTGATTGTTTATCCAGATGTTAATTTGAAAGTGTGTGTGTATTATTCTTGTAGTTAAGAACACTTCTGTATTTCGTTAAACTCTGTGATTCAGTAATATGCTTTATTAGTTAATTTTCACCCTGGTGAAAATTCCCAGAAGGATTGGGGTGTTCTGAGTGATGAACAGACCTGATGGAAAATGGGGTGCAGAGTTAACCATTCCCCCCACCCCCCGAGAACTATGAACTGTTGCTGTTGTTATGCTGCTACTGAGAGGAAGAGAGAGATGAAGCCCAGGCAAGGACATCTGCTGCAGATAAGAGGGAGAGAGAGACTGTTGATCTATTGCATTTTGACTCTTCCTGGATTATATACCTTTCACTACAAGGACATTATTTTGCTTGTCAACATTCCTCAGGAGACAGCAGGAGTGGCCTGATTTGATGGACGCAGTCATTCAGAGTTGATGGATAGCGGAGACCCCGTTAGTAGGGATAAAAGACAGGTCTGAGTAGAGACCCTTCAGACACACCAGTGGACACTGACAGAGTGTTGTGAACCCACAGAAAGGTAGGGGTTTCGGAGACCGAATCAGGAGATGGGTCAATATAGCTCACAGTGTGACAGCAGGGCCGATGGTGTCTTGTGTGTGTGTCCACTCATGCCAGAGTGACGAGTCCACTACAGAAGAACGGTCTAGCTGAAGGACGGATGGGTCATAACTGAATGGCCACAATGACACGACGGTTAAGAAAGTCACAGAAGGGTCTCTCTCTCTCTCTCTCTCTCTCTCTCCAACACAACACAACAAACATAACTACCTCAGCATTTATGAACTGAACTGAACTTTATACTCTTCTATGACAATTCATTTACCTATAGACATCGATAGAGCTTGTGTATTATTGTTGATTATTATTCCTACACTTTTAGGTTTATTACTGCTAACTTGTTTTATATGTATGTTTGCATTTTTGATACTGTATTGTGTAGTTTAGTAATAAACATCTTTAGTTTTGGTACCACCAGACTCCAACGGATTTTACTTTATCTGCTGTTCTGACACCCAGTTACGGTATATAAATAAACAATGGTTGGTCATCAGTTGCAGTATTTAGTATGAGAAAGAGTTGGCAGTCGTGTTAGACTCATTACTATCCTCATCTAGGAAACGCACAGAAGCGATTATGAAAGCTAATTGAATGTTGGGCGATGCAAAGCACTCAGTGGAGTTCGTGATTAGAGATGTTTACCTTGATTTCTACAATGCGCTTATGGGGACATACTTGAAAACTGTGTACAATCCTGATTTCCAATAATTGCGGTGCACATAATTATTGTGTATTTCAGAAAACCATGTTTTCCCTATCTATTCTCCCGTCTCTATTCCTATTCACTCTTTAGTTTTCTGAGAATTAACGGAGAGAGGGCCAAATTAGTGTCCAGACTAATAGTAGAACGGAGAGTGGGCAGAAAGCGACGAACTAGTAGTGGATAAGAGCAAGAAGCAAAGATTGACCGTACAACTAGTTGAGCGGAAATAGGGCCAAAGAGTGACCAGACTAATAATGGAATGTAGAGTGGTAAAGCAACAACCTTTGTTATTAGTGTGCTAATAGGGTCAAGAATGACCAGTCGATTGTGGGGAATTTACTCAAATGTATCTTTTTTTCTCACCACCTTCGGAAATGTTGACACTTCGGCGGTTCTAGGAAAATCTAGAGTTTTCATATATATTTCTATTGCCAATAATACAAAATAATTTTGGTGAGAAATTTCTCATGAACACTCGCATTCCCTTCTGTTCCCCATTGTTCAACATTAAGTCTTTGTTTTGAAATATCGACACACACAAAGCTGCAATTTTTGATGTCTCATCCGTGGGTTTACATTTTACACACTTCAAAAACTATGTTGCATAAGGCTGCAAACACATTTAACATACTGAACAGACTGTGATGAACGCTACGACTACAAATGTTTTTTTTTGTTTTTTTTCGAACAGGCTGCAAACAACCACAAGAGAGAAAAAAAAAAAAGAAATTCCACAGGAGATTACTTACAGTCAAGAAGAGCTGTAGTAAACTCGTTGCTTTTTGGCATTTACATGCTGACAGAAAACACCTTGTTGTGGGTTTGTGCAATTGAAAATAAATTGATGAAATATGGTCACCAATATTTTTCGAATAAATGAATTATTTCCAAAGTACAAAAGTTCACAGTAAGTTCATTACCAGAATATATTTTCCGTTTGCTAGCTTGTGTTCCATTTGGATGCAGGAACTACCAAGTAAAAAGTGGAAACATGGTTTTAAGTATTATTACCGAAAAAAAAATATACGGCACATCAGAACAACTGTTGTGGCAAAGAAACCAAATTATGCAAGTAAAAAAAAAACACTGAGAATATTTGCTGTAAAATGCACGTGGAAATTTGAACTTTCCAAAGAACCGAATAAAGGAGGATTTACCGAAGGAGAAGGATGTGAACCACTGCCTTCTGGATCTGCTCAAGCTCTCCAGTCGGTGCATTGACTCTCTTCTGTGTGACGTCAGAGAGCCCTATAACCGGATTTAGAAGGGGAGCAGATGTATACACAACAAGGAATGCAACGCTGGAGGCTGAGAGACTCTCAAGCATATTTTTTACGTTCACAGAATACTTCATATCAAAAAAAAAATTAGTCTGTGTCAATACAAAGACATCAGTGACCACAGTGATGTTAACGCTGTTTTTCCGGAAATGTCATTGAACAGAGATGAAAACAACGATATCGACCATCCTGAGCAATTCATTGCTAACCCAGGTTGAGCATTGAACAAACTGATCATGTTGCTGCTTCTGCAGATTCATCACTGACATATGTGATGCTGTCGCTGTGTCCACGGACAGCCATTCAAATGCAGTCCGAGACATTCATATTTTAATTCCTTCACTTTGTCAATAATTCAACTTTATTTAACGTAGTTGTTCATGTGTTTACTGAAACAATATCTGCTAGCAGTATCAGTGCATGAAGGGTATGAACCAAGTGTATCCACCCACCGTGTATATTTCCGTTTTAACTTGTTCATTGTTTTTTACATTATAGAGATGCTGTCGCAGATTGTTGTAGAACTAGCAATGTAGATACATCATTCATGCCGTATCCACTGCCTTAGAGAGGCGCCATCCATCACAATTGCACACTCGATGTTTTCTCCTTACTTGATAAACAACCAACACTGACCGCAATTATGACTCATTAAACAAGAGCAAAATACATTTGTAACATGGAATACCTGCTGAATTCCCAGAAAAGAAAATGCGATGAGACACTGAACGCAATTGTTATTCGTTAAACAAGAACAATTAATAGCACATCCGTAACAAAATGATTTGCCAATACCTCACTATGTGCAATACATATATTCCCATTTTCTCCTGATAGTTCCTGCAATCCAATGGAAATCAAGGTAGTAATTGCAAAATATTGATACTTTGATAATAAGCTAACTGCAAACTTTTGTACTTTGGAAACAAATCTCTTATTCGACCCGTATCGGTAATCATATGTTATCATTTTATTCTCTTTTTGTACAAATCGTTGCCAAAGTGTATTCTACAAGTGCTGAAACGCAACGGGTTACTGACATCTCCACTTGAGTATAAGTAACGTCCTGTGGGATTTCCATTCTTTGTTTTTCTTGTGGTTGTTTGAAGAATGATGGAAGAAAAAAAAATGTTAATGCATTTGTATTGGTAGCATGCATCACAACGAGTTCATTATGTTAAACGTTTGTGTATGGTATACAACATACTTTTGTGTGAAATGTAAACCCCTGGATGAAAACAGCTATATATGTGATGATGTTTCTACATTATGAGGTTTCCGGACCTCCACTACGTCCAAAACACTGGGACAAATTTACCATTAAATCACATTTGCGGTTGGAACAACAGAACGCCCAAGTGAATGCGAGAGTTCATGAAAATTTTGTCACCATTTTTTGTATTGTCAGCAAAAATAATATAATTATGTAGGCATGCTTTAGCTTTCCCTAGATACATCGAAATGCAAACCTGGTCGAAAGTGATTATAAAGAAGATTCAGCGAGATATCTTCCTGCAATCGGCTGGTCATAATCGTAAAGTCAAAAGCATAATAATAACAAAAGTTGATGCTTAATGACTCTCTGTTCCACTATTAATCTGCTCACTCTTTGGCCTTCTTTCCATTCCACTATTAGCGTTGCCATCCTTTGGTCCTCTCCCGTGTCCACTATTAGTCTGGTCACTTATTGCCCCTCTCTCATTTCCACTTATACTCGGATCACTCATTGGCCCACCCTCTGTTCCACTATTAGTCTGGTCACTCATCGGCCCTCTCTACTTTCCACTAATACTCTTATCACTCTTTGAACTTCTCTCCATTCCACTATTAGACTGATCTATCTTTTTCTGCCTCTCAGTTCCACTATTAGAAGATCACTCTTTGGGCGTCGTTCCGTCCGATTATTAGTCTGGCAATTCTTTGCCTTCGCTCCGCTCCACTACTACTGTTCTCGCCGTTTGTCTTTCTCTCTGTTCGACGATCAGTTTGGTTGCTTTTTGCTTCTCTCCTTTAACCTTCAGGAAGCAACAATACGAACACCACCAGCATAGTCCGGAAGTTTCTAGTGACTGAAATTTCCGCGTATTTGGCAATGGCCGTACCTCAGGGTTTACCATCTAGAGCTGAGAAAAAAAAATAATAACGAGATTTCTGCAACGTTAGGAATGGTCGGCATAACTTGTGCATGGAAAATGTTTTAACTTTCCATTTCGAAACAACTCGTTAGGAATTCGATGCAATAAATATTCATAACTTTAGACCAGGCATTATTGTCATAGATAGGGCGCATAACTGTATTAGGAGATTTTGGGGGAGATACAGATAGACGTAGATGAGCCAGAGTGAGCGTGGGGAAGGAAGTGGGGAGAGAGGGGGAGAGAGTGATAGAGAGCGAGAGAGAGAGGGAGAGAGAGAGAAGTGTGAGACAAAGATGGTATGCAGGCAACCACAGACCAGAAGCACATGCGCAGAAACAGATAGAAAGCAGAAAAGTCTGAGGTGTGAGAGGGGAATACAGCCGGGCAAACAACCACGATTTTCAGATTTCTGAAAAACACCTCGCAGTAATTGTATACAGTGCGCAGGCGGAAGATTGAATTTTATTACTCAGTCTCAGATTTAATTTTGCTAGAACCATGCAATCGGTCAGATTTCAGAGTGCGATGAGGATGGGGATGGAGAAACAAGTGGAGATCGGGAATATATTTATCGATATGAATTATCTCAAAGAACATAGAAAATATGCCCGTGAAGTCTTTAGGTGTCCAGCATTGTACTCCTTGCTGTGCCTAAGTCTGTTATCTTTGTTATTCGTGGTAATTGCGCTCGAGGACGTCACTCAGATGAGGGTCAGTCTTCCGACTGGAGAGCTTGAGCAGATCCAGCAGGCCGTGGATCACATCCTTCTCCTTCGGCAAATCTTCCTTTATTCGGTTCATTGGAAATTACAATTTTTGACGAACATTTTACAGCTCTTGTTCTCATAGTTATTTTTTCCTTGCACAATTTTGTTTCTTTTGCACATCAGCTGTTTGGCAGCCTACTTTGTTTATTCTGTATTTTTTTAAAATGCATTTCCCTTTTTTTTCTTGATAGTATTCGAGCAATATCGGGAATCATATTTTAATCGTTTTATTTTCATTTTGTAGAAACCGATAACAAGGTTTATTCAGCCACCCTGCAAATTCCGAAACGCCAAGAGTTAACTCCTTCTCTTCTTGACTGTAAGCAATCTGACGTGGGGTTTCAAATATTACTTTTTCTAGTGGTTGTTTGCAGCTGGCTCGAAAGAACAAATAAATAAAAGTAGGCATTTGTAGTCGTAGCATTCATCACAGCGTGTTCAGAACGTTAAACACCTGTGTAGTCGTACATGACATACGTTTTGAAGTGTGTAAAATGTAAACAACGGGATGAGACGGCAGAATAGGACAGCTTTATGTGAGATGATGTTTCCTCATTATGAGGTTTCCTGACCTCCTCTACGTCCAAAACATTGGAACCAAGCTACACTTGAGACCCGGTATCAACTGTTGAACGAAATAGTATCCTGATTTAATGTTGAACAATAGAGCGCCGAAGTGAATATGAGAGCTCGTCGGAACTAAGACACAAATTTCTTTTGTATCATAGGCAATAAAAATATGTAAGAACAATTTAGCTTTCCCCAGAACCATCGAAGTGAATACATGGCCAATGGTGATGATAATAAAACAAAGATACAGTGAAATAATTTCCCCTCAATTGACTGGTCATTCATGACGTCATTGCCATAATAATAACAAAAGTTATTACCTTCTGCTCCACTATTTATCTGGTTACTCCTTGGTCCTCTCTCCGCTGCATTATTAGTCTGGTCACTCTTTGGCCCTCTCTTCCTCACATTCTCAGTGTGGTCACTCTTTTGATGGGGATTGAACAACAGAAACAAGTGGAAATTGGGAGACAGGGCGTCGATGCAGTATTACTTTGTGTTTTCCAGCAACAGCTTTCCATGCTGTAAGCAATGAGCGCAATAATCTGTTTTGTTACTGCTGATCTCTCAATATTTCCGGCTTTCCAAATGGTTGTGATTGTGTACAACAGCCCTGACTTGCATTTCATATCTCTTTTTCCTTTTCCTCATTCTCCATCTTCCCTGTTGCTGTCATCTTATGACCAAACATATGGCTTATAAAATCGCAAAACTCTACCCGAAATCGCTTTGCCCAAACGAATCCCTCCCATCTACTTTGCAAATAGAATATGCGTACTTCCTCGTATTTCACGGAGGAGAATCATTCCCTCCGTTTCGTTTGTACAGACCTTACAGGAGGTGCTTCCTGATGTCTGTATGAACTTTTCCTTTCGCCAGTCTCTACCCAGGACCTGGTGCCGTTGATGATGCAGTAATTTTAATGCAGAAGATGGCATCCACATCACTTGTGCCTTTAATGATTGTGACGACTTCTATCATATATCCGTTCATTCTACCTCTACCTAGAGTAAAAGATTTAAATCTTTGAATATTTCCTCTTAGCTCATACCCTACAGTCCTGGAATGTTTCGAGTCGGCCTCCTCTGAACGGTCTCCAGTGCCTTCACATCTCTTACACAAGATGGAGATCATGATTTCATACAGTACTCAAGGTGCGGCCTCACAATCGTATTATGCACCTCATGGTGAACGTCTCTGGGGATGAACTCCACTGGGTGAATTATATAGCCCAGCATATCATTTGTCTTCCTAATTGTTTCTGTACATTCTCTAAATGTTGGTAGTTAAGAGTCTATCACGATTCCCAAATCCCCCTTTGCTCTGTATAATTCAAGACCCCCCATTGTACATTTATATTTAATATGTCTACTCTCTAAATTGAATACTTTACATTTACTTACATTAGATGTTCTGACATTGATCTGCCCATATCTGGATTTTGTTTGGGTCTGACTGTATTCGTTCTGTTGCTTGACTGTTATCAGCCAGTAATCTTAATTCTGCGTCATCGGCAAGTGTTACTAGTTTATTTGTCACGTGCCTGTCCAAATTATTAATGCAAATTAGAAACAACCGCTGTCCCAAACGTTAACCCGACGGAACCACACTTTCAATGCCTCCCAGTGTGAAAATGATCCTCTCGCCGTAACCCATTGTTCTATGTTTTTGAGCCAATTCTACAGCGATTCGTACACTTAACACCATTTCCATACCTCCTGTAATTTGATTATTATCCTCATCTAAAAAGCTAAGTCGATGATATCAATCGCTCTAATGTTGTAAAAAAATTTTTGCTTCTTCATAGAACTTCAGCATATTGGTAAAATTTGAATTCCGCTTTCTGAACCAATTCTGGCTTTCTGGTTTTTTTTCAGCTATTTTTGCATCTCATCCTTTTTTTATTGTTTCCAGTCTCTTACCTACGATACACGTTAAGCTTCCTGGTCTATCGTTGCCAGGGTCAGTGCAGACACCTTTCCAATACAAAGGGACAACTTTTGCAATTTCCAGTTCTTAATTATTTCCACAGTCGTCCATCACTTTTGAAAAATATATATTTGGGATTTGTATATATAATCACAAAACTGTTTCAGCACCCTTAAATATACCATCCTGTCCTGGAGATTTATTATATTTTCATATTTTCATCTGAAGCAGGACCTCCCTTTCTAATGCCTCTAAATCATAGAAAAACAATGTTATTTCCACTCATTGGCATATTCCTAACATCTTTACATGTGAATACCTCCGTAAAATGTAAGTTAACAGTATTCGCTATGCCCTTCTTAGCATAGTTCAACATCTTGCTATTATTCCTAATGCACTTTAAGAATTTCCATTACTTTTCTTTTCAAATTAAATTGTTGAAAACATTCACTCGAGGTCAATCTTCACGTTATCGGCAATATCCTTCTCAATCTGCCTTTTCTGGCAATCAGAATTTCCCTGTTCACTCGAGCTCTCATATTGTCATATAACCTACGGTTAACATCATTACTATTTTTTTCAGTATTCCTTATACAGCTGTAATTTAGCTTATATATTTATGTAAAATTTTATTTGCAATTTTATTTAAAATAAATATATACATCTCTATTCATCAATGTGTTCCTTTGTAGACTTGCTAAGTATGCCCTCAGAAAGAGAAGAGTTGTATGTTGGGTCATCTGTGTACACTGATAATAATTTTTACTTCGAAATTTGAAGTATGATCTATTGCTTTTATTATTTCCCCCGACCTTGTGCATGAAAGCTTCCGGCACTGTCTGTAGTACCTCTTTACATGGACCCTATTGTCCCTCAACTGACTCAACGACAAGCAGTTCCTTCCAGTTTACTTTCTAAAGTCTTCACCGGATCTACACAAAATTTGCCTTTCCCTGAAATTCAATTTAATTGTTCTGGCGTTTACAGATATACTCTACCGAACAAAAACTCCGTGACTAACAATGTTATGATCCCTTGTTCCTAAGGTCTCAACAACTTTCCTATTCAAAATTCTATCCTGTTCGTTAGGGAATATCAAATCAAGACCGTCCTCCCCTCCTTTTGGAGAATTGTCATACTGTGTCAAATATACGAACATTCAATAACTCATTAAACTCACTTTCCTGTAATTCATGAGTCGCTGGGTTCTCTCACTCAGTATTTGGGAAATTAGCATCAACCATCACTCTCAGTCAAAACTTGCCTTTTTAATATTATAATGAGAAAGTACTAATAAGCCCTCAACGTGGTCATGGAGATATGGAGGAAAGTAAAAAACGCTGTCACACAAAGAATTTAAACGGAGCCAGAGCAGAATGGTGTTTAATTGAGGATTGAGTAGAATGTCCGTGGAAAGCGAAAGGAGAGCGATACATGACAAGAAGCAATCTAGCATTCCATGCTGTGGTGACCCGCCTTCAAAGAAAAGACGTTCACCTTAAGGAGAAGGCAAACTATTTCCGAGGAGGTTTGGAGCGAGGGATGTGGAAATGAAACTCTTGCATCAGTTTTTGAGAGATTTTTATAAAGTGACCCAAAATGCGCAAAAGATAATATATTTATAACATTTATACTCTTTTACATGTGCTACGATTTTTTTTTCTACATTGAGACTGTTTCGGATGAAATTTCACCCGTATGTATTGAAATGGATTTTAGATCTCTGAGACATTAATTAAGGATTAATCTCCCATGTATTAATGTCAGATAGGCTATTTAAACATCCTAAATAGATTCGGGATTCAAATTTGGTGTAGACACTCGTTACGAGGGGATTCTTGGGCCGAATCAAAATTGACCCGGACCATACTGTGAAAATACAGAATAGGAGCGGGTTTCCTAGGTTAAACACATTATGAATGTAATACTGAAATCATTATCAAAAACTGAAACGTAGTACTGGAGATGACACGAAAAATCTAACGCAGATATAAATGCTGCAGGCCAGCTTGCCTACTGTAAGTGAAATAATATAGGTTTTTGGATCTGAAATAGGAGGGGATGTTAGTGATGGGCGAAGTGATGCAGCTCCGTTGGGTTATGACGATGATAGGCAGTCAACATCAAAACATCTCCAGCCAACATACCAATGGAAGAACCCGGTATTACTGTCGGTGTGAATACTCCCATCTCTTCCCAATTCGCGGCCAGTGAGAAATCGCAAGGTAAGGAAATACGGGCAGGAAACTGAGGCAGGTATATAAATGGCACTACCTCCTTTCTGCTTAAGCAGCTGAGACGTATTGTACAGTATTCTGGGACATTGGTACCAGTGGGCGATTATAGTCAGCTGTTACCAGCAACTAATCAGCAGAGAGTATTGCACGGTCTAGGTTCTGCAGAGGAAAGGACTGTGTTTCGATGCGAACATATCATAAGGCAATAACACATAGCAATCGTGTAAAACACATCACAAACTCAACACTCGACTTTGCCGAAAATACAAATATCGGGAAGCCAGTAAAGAGTTAAAGAATCCGGTAAGTTACTTCTGGGTGTTAACAGACGATACCGCTAGACGTACAAAACACATGTAACCGGACGAGCGGCAAGCACACAACTGCATTTACGTCAGTTCTATGAATGGTGTTAAAAGGGCTACAGTAAATGAGCATTAAATCGAAAGGATTTGGAGCTAGAGGTCACATATATTTCAGATTCTCGCAGCACTGACGATTTAGAAAGTCATTGGTACTGTTTGATCCTTCCGTTCTTAAACATAACGAAGCATGAATACTTATTAAAAAGAATGGTTATAGCGTTCATTACTTCAAAGTTCAAGTTTGAGATTTTAAAGAGACGTATCACGATAAAGGATATACTTTAACTCCATCCGTAAAGACAAGCACAAACGAGTAAAGACAATAGACAATAAAGGTCCCAGTTCAGCATTCAAATCTGTTATTTCAATGATGATACACTTTTTAAAACATTTCAAATTATTTAAAATTATTTTAATTATAAATTATTTAAACCTGATACTATATCCTTAATTAGAGATTGAAGGTGTGAACGCGTGGAAGTCGGGGGAGATTTCGTGACGCGGTGACGTTATGTTTTAAATTGCTGAATATCAACTTGCGGACGAGACATAACTTCCAAAGTTCCTTTGCTTTGGACTCTAAGGGATTTGTTAAATGTTGTATAATTCTAGTTACAGATTATTTGCGAGCTTCTACACTTACACGTATGACATGTCCTGCGCTATCTTCAGGCTTCAATGCATTGAGAATATACAATTTTGCATAAGTACAGGACATTTGTGAGTTCAGTTGAAAGACAAAGAGAAGTAATTCGTGCGTGAATGAGCGGAAGGCAGTCGCGGGATTGTTCGGTTTATATTGAAACAATGTTTGAATGTGTTCACAATAAGATCTAGCTGCAAATGTCTGCTTCCTTGGGAGAAATAAATTAGAATTTCAGAGGCTACTTTTATTTGCGAAACTGTACAAAGTCTTAGTGCATTGGGTCCGCAACCACCCACACCAGGTTTCCCTTTGCTCTTTAGAATATGTGGTAAGAATTTTTTTTTTCAGTGTACGCCAAATACCTGTCGCAGATTTGAAGGAAGATACGTCCAAGTTTAGATTTTTGTCTTGTCTTACCTGTGTATTTAAATCGTATTTTATTCTTTGCTGCATTGCTAGTGATTTCAGAGGGAGACATGGATTCCACACAGTCCATGTGAAATAAAGGTTAAAGGGATCGAGATATGAGTGTATTTATTCCGGGCAGGATGAACCCACTGTTCAAAGGTAAACTGATATTAAGACTGTTATGATACCAGCCCCCTCCTTCCTGAGAATCGCAAGATCGCTATTAATTCGGGTCTTGGAAACAGGAAATGAGAGACAATGCAACGGATTTGACCATTGTTCTTAGAGACACCTGTGTGAATTGCGACTCTATACGACGTGCCAGCTATCAGGGACATGGACACCCTCGGGCAATGTGGGGTGGGGATTGTATCACCCTACCTTGATTGACATCGACAACTCTGCAAGTCAAGATAAAAAGGGGACTGCAGGAGGCAGTACCCCAGCGACGCACCAGAAGGAGACACCATCGCTCATCGCTCCCGTGAGGACGGGAAGCCGTTCGGGAGCCACGTGTGGTTCGGTTCCCCCTAGCCTGGGGAACGAGTGGCTGATAACCCCGAAAAGGACTTCGAACTGACAACGGGGAACCCACGTTCCCGATTCAACGATTTGAGTCCAAAAGTCTGGCAAGTTTATTTTCTCTCTCCAACACGTGAGACCCAGCGGTCCCCGAAAGGCTAAAAGCCTGCATGAACTCCAGAGACTTTGATATTTCCATCAGACAATAGTTTTACCCCTAGACAAACGATTGAGCTACTTCTTATTGTTGATTATTACTATACCCGCGCTTTAGATGGAGTATTGACGACGTATGTTACCTGAATGTTTCTATTAACCTTACTTTTGTGCCCCTTTATAAATAAAAACGTTTAAAAATAGTACCATCAGATTTCAGCGGACCTCTCTATCTTTGCTGGTAAGTGACCCAGTTATGGGGATTCATAACAAGACAAATTCGACTGTACTTGAATTGGGAATTTGAAATTGGCATATTGGGTGTTTGCTTCATTTGGAGAACACCAAAGGATGCTGCTAAAATCTTGAAGAGCTGGTTATGAGTTGCAGCATTCCACTGGAAACTATTGTTTAGATGCAATCGTACTTTTGGCCCTGTGATATGTCATATGAAATACTGTTTGTGAATGCTTAGCAGCATATTTCAGGCAGACGGGTCGCACCGTGGAAATACGCATCAATGAGCACCAAATTGGTTTCCTTTTGGGTTACCCGGGAAGATTGGAGGCAGCGGAACACTACGTTCGCAGTGGTCGTGGGACTGAGTGTGCCGCTTCAATGGCTGTTAGGACCACCTGCTGAAATGGAACTTGAGAAAAATAATTTTAACAAACTGGAATTATATTGTAAGCAAGCAGGCGCAGTGCTCACCTAATTGGATGAAGACTAACCAATCATGTGGGACGGACGACAGGGTGGTATCAATGCAGTTCAGACTAGACATGCCCAGGCTTCATCCCTGATGCTGATGGCAAAGTTTGTCACATGTCACTGTCTCGGTCTGTTGTTTTCGATTTGGTGATGCGAGCTCTGGACAGAATATTCTCAAACGAGTGTTTGTTCCCTTCCTACTTCTGAGTTCTACTCACAATCTATTAACGTGCAATCCCACTTCAGTGCCCTCCCTTTCTGCAGTTGTGATGCCATCATAATCCCCCTCTTACTCAAAGGAGCTTCCTTTACGCTATCTCAACCGACGATTCCATATTGAAACATCTGAACCCCGAAAAGTCCAGAAGACATTCTGCCCCTAGTGATTGTCAAGTCTCTGCGATAGTTTGGAATTTGTTCAAATAATGTATCAATTACTCCAGCTCATTGACCATTTGCCTAGATTCCCACCTGAACTCTAGGGGAAGTGTGCAATCCTCTGTGGATTATGCGATAGAAGGATCTCAAGACACATGCGTGTTTGCATTTATGACATATTTACGAAACTACTCATTTTAAAAACTGTTTTATTTGAAAACTACGCAATTGGACATGAGCTTATCTACACAGATGGCCATTTAAAGTAAACACATACTTAATTGCAGTCTGCAGCTCCTGTCTGAATTTCCTCTGTGTCAGTGTATAGATACAAGTATTGGTGCACATACTGAGAATTTGCAACATGAACCCAAATTGCTGTAGTATATATACCGGGGTACTGAAATATCTGTTCAGGTAAAAGAAATTTTCCACTTGCCATTTCAGAGAATGAGCTACATAGGGCATAGAAAATAATATGAAATTAGCTGTTTGATATAGCAAACAACAAAATCATCGATTTTCTGCGCTTTTCCAACTCGGTATCCTTCTGATTATCGCTGCTGTTCCGAAGCCCTCTGCGGACTCTATTTGCCGCAATGATATGTCTTACTGTTAACCCATTGAACACTAGAATTAATCCGATTGGTAGCAACGGTGATAAAATGCTGTCCAACAATTCGAGTCCTTTCCACACGGGTAAAGTAGCGTATGCATGTGTGACGGTGCAACGCCACGGCACGTTGTCAATTATGATGTAAGGTTCAAGAGCAAAGTAAAACGGGACACCTCTCGCACAGCTCACTATAACCACGGTTACCATAACCACCGTTGCTGTTCTCTCAGTGCAGTATCGTTCCCGCAGCTTTCGACAACATATTGCGATGAAACGATCGAATGTAAAACTGACGGTAAACCAAACAGACGAGTCCATTGTTACAAACCTAAATACAATTGTCAGAGCGCATACAGGAGTGATGAGCAGGGATCTGGAATAAATGTGGATATTGCTGGTCTGTTCCACTAAACCCACAACGATAACGACCATCAGATCCGCTGTTGCCATTCCAACCAGGTACCGGGTGATGCATTTGGAGAGTCCGCATTTTCCCCGAGATAGGATCACAATCGCCGTTAAATTAACTAGACGAAATTTGAAGAACAGAACAGAATTATTGTTAGCTGCAACTGCCGGAATGCCCACGATCCTTCCAATTGCATGTAGGGCATATTTTATGGAAGTGAAAAGCAGAAATTCAAAATGTGCCGGCTCCATCGGTGCATTCCGGCTGGAGCACTACAATGGACTGGCGATCGGGTGACAGTTTTGAACGAGGCATCTGATTTCCATGACACACCTACCCGTGAGCGGTGATCGCTCCAGTAAACATCACCTCGAGCAATGTCATTTCCATTATCAGATGTGAAACAGCTGAAGGGATTATTTGCAGAGAAATTATGGAAGAACAGACATGCGTGTAGATTTTCAACTGGCCACTCATTTGAAAAAGAAGCCGATCTGGAAAAGGAACCACTGTCACTTCAGAAAGCCGAGCGAGATCAAACAAATTATTGCAATATCAGCACCAACGTAGTTGACAAAAGAAAATAAAAACATCACATCGGAAATATATGGAAACTGAATAAAGAAAATCGACGATATGCTTGAATATTCAATTCTGTAAGCACATTTCAGACGAGGGTATCATTTGTTCTGAGTAAAATTCCGAGCAGTGCAGCGGAAGAAAGGCAAGATGTTGGCATTATACATAGAGTGACCAGCTCCAGCATCTTACCAGGGACACCGATTGCGACAACTGTAGGATAGAAAATACCCGCGATGTAGTAAATCGCTGGATATCCCATATTCCGTCAGAAGCAGCGTTCAGGTGTACGGAACGTTCCAAATGGTCATATAGACCTGTGATCGGTTTTACAGAGTTATATACAATTCAGAGCAATTCCACTGAGGCAATTAGTGTGGATATCACATGAGTCGCATTAGGAACAACCAGCTACACAAACACTAACGTAAAATAGTATGTCGCCGTGCCAGAAATTCGTATTCCCAAGGGCTGTTACAAGTTATAAACTTTAAGCAAAATATGAACGTTACCAACTTAATTTCCAAGACACCTGGCTTCAGCTGCTGAAGTGGGACATTATCTGATCATTGTTGCTTCTAACATAGGTTACCATCTTGAACAATTAACATCGACTATCAACCTCCAATAAATTTATTTTGTCACATCAGAGGAGCACATTCATTTCTGACATTGAGGGTAGGACATCAGCTCGACGGGTGAAATGGAGAACACATTATTGAACGGGGACTTAGGATCAGTTTTCTCTTTCGCTCGTTCTGGTCATTTTAAGTCATCTGAATGACGGAAGTCACAGTATCAGCTGATGACATGTTTCACAATGAAATATGCTGTACGTACGTTCTTCTCAGCATATGAAAGAGCTGGAGAACAATATTCCTGGGACCTTTGATAATAATTTAAAAAAAACACGCGACCACACGAGTTTAACTGCGGTCTGTGGACGGAATGATGAACGTTCTTTTTTGGATTAACATAGAGTTGATGGTTGATTCTTTGACGTTGACATGTCTACGGCAGGGACTGGTGTTTGGTCCGTTGTTATTTGTCTTATTTTTTTTCTTATAATTTAAATGTCGATGTAGAAGACTGAATGAGAAGAATTGCAGACGGATCCGAAGTACAACGAGAACTCCATCCACGTTTGTAACCTGATGCTGACTGGCTGGGAAATAAGTTGAAAAATGGCAAGTAGAATTTAATACAGAAAAGTGCGAGGTGGTCTGCGTTGTGAGGAAAGATACAACAGGTTAAGAAGCAGTTATTGAATAGGTGGAATTTAGGGAAGTTAGTGTGCAGTATTTAAAAGGAGACATGGGAATAGGGCGTTCAGGCAGATCGGCTCGATTTGAACTCTATTCATAGTGGCCTACACAATAAGGGTACAGAAGTTGGGACTTTATTTGGAAGTTGTATATAACTTTGGTGAGGCCGTAGGCAGAAAATTGCGTGCTGTTCTGGCCAGATACCTACAATTATGAAATGTCGAAAAGCTTCAAAGTGTGCAGCGAAAATTTGAAAGGAAGATTCCGGGGACTCAGGACAAGGATTCGAGGGAAAGTTTGGATAGGTTAGGAATTTATTCACCAGACAGAGGAAAATGAGTGGAGATCTCACACATGCATACAAAATTATGAGAGTTATAGACAGCGTGAATGCCCGCAGATTTTCCCCATCCACAGAATTAATCTACATCTCACTTTCCTTGGTATGGCGTGAAAGGTGAAATATGGAAGACTTGTATGCGGTAAAACTTATTCACTCAAGGGTCATTGCAGTGAAGGTTGTGTATGTACTTTAATGAGGGATGGGAGGATAGTGCAGTGAAATTTGAGGAGTCAGAAGATCACCGCAGGATTACATAGCTGGACGGAACAGCCTATTTCACCGTAGTAATAATCTATGACTCCATGACTATCTCGGTAACATTTCCTTATTCAGTGTCTTCTACTGTTCCACTTCGTCACCAGTTTAAGCATGCGCAGACCAGAGGATGTCTTCAAGCTCATCTTTCCAAGACACTCCTTCTGATCTTACCCCTCTGATTGTGGAACCGACGAGCAGCCTTCGGCTTTTTGTTGAAAGGGTCTCAGCACTCTTTATCCCTTGTGGGACGCCAACACATTTTCAGCCCTTGGTTCGCTCCATACAGTTTCATTTCGTTATCTATCCTGGAACTTGTATCGATGTGCGGCCCCAGCTTCACTGTAGGATGACTAACCTCTCTGTATCCATTGTGGAGCTGATATCTACGCGTTCTCAGCTCATGTGAGACTATCTCAGCCCTGATAACACGCGTTACATTCTCACACTTGGAATGCCATTTGTGAGGCTGCCTGGGCCAGTCTCACAATTTGACTCACCCTTTCTTCTGAATTGCTTTTATCCCTAACTTGTGAACAATTGTCCTTTGTTGCAATAGCAACTTACGTCACGTCCTACTCCGCCACTTTATTTGCAACAGCGTCATTAACTAATACATCGGGTTAATTGATTAATAAATCCACACTCGCAATGGCTTTGTTTATTTCTGCGATATCCTCGTTGTTAGCAAGGCATCACTTATTATCTGTCTGTAGTGGTTCCTCAGATGGTAATGATTAACTGCTCTTTTGACGATTGCAGTCTTTCAAGTAGCGAATGGAAAGAGGTAGAGAAGAACAGTGACGAACGGAGATTTACTTCTCGACAAAACAGGTCTCTGCTTCGACCGGTGACTCTGAGGTGGCGAGTTTCACTGCAACTATGGTCATTGCTCCAGTCGCTGGAGTTCCTGCCTGGACGGGCACTGAGCATGGTACACACTGCAGAGTGAAATATTGTGTAGCAGGGTTCATTGGGGTCAATACTCCTGTGACTTGTTAAAGATTTGTTGTCCAGCTAAGTGGGGAATATTCCTTCCTAGACTTGTTCCCTATCATGTGCAGACAGAAAGTATGATATTTTAAGTGGCGAGTTTACAGAGGAAGTCTGCACCGTGAATCTTTGCCTGCTGTTGCGAGACATTTGAAACTCAATTTGCCAATCAAACCGGGATTCACTGGTACCATCTTTATAGACCGTCTACAGATCTATTTGGATAGGAACACTGGGAATTTTTTCCACATTTATTCGATAATGCACAACGTATGGATTTTAGAGGGTGCATGGGAAGCGATGGTGTTCCACAATTCGGTATCCCAATCTACGGTGTGTCTCACCAATGTGGAGGCTGCCACAGCATGAGAAACTAATATAACCGTCTGGACTGGAAGGGCAGATTGTCCCCCATAGTATTTATGAGGGAGCAAGTGTTAATGAATGTCTGGCACTTGTAACGCTTGCAGGGATAATTTATAGGAAGTTTAGTGGGAAGGGTAGTGGGCAATGGAGTGATGTGGAATGCAATACCTGCAGAAAGCGGAGAACACAGAGGGTGTCGGGTAGGGGATGTGAGTCGTCGTAAGATCCCACTGGAGACGAAAGAAGGTCCGGAAATGCTCGTGAGCTGGCAGGTAACTTCATGAAGAAACTTTTCCCAGTTTTGATGGGGAAGGGTAAGTTCTCCAGAAGGAAAGAATAAATAACAACTGCTTCTGTGTAATTATTTTGTTGAGTCCAGTCAAAGTCAGAGGAGTTTTGAGGTAAAATCAAAACACTGGCACTTGTAAAATAGTGGTGATTGCTATCTGATATAAATGAAGTTACAGAATACCGCGCCACACCTCAAGCATGTGAGGATGGTTTGTCAGGTCTCTTAATGGAGATGAACACAATTTCCCCTCGGGATCAATAAAGTATGTCTGTCTGTCTGTTCGGGAGATTCGGGGCGAGCGGTCAATTTACCTGTTAGGAAGAGCTACACAAACACATATATTAAATTGTTTTTTTTTTCACTCTGTCATAGTGCCATAAATACGTATCCCCAAGGGACGTTACAAGTTACTAACTTTTAAACCAAGATAATATGAACATTGACAATTCAATTTCTGGCTTCAGCTGCTGAAATGGGGCAATTTCTGATTAGTGTTTGTATCTATCATAGACAATCATCCTGAACAATGAACATGGACGAACACCTTCCAATAGATCTATTTTGTCACCTCGGCGGAGCACATTCGCTTCCAAAGTTGGGGTCGGGACATTAGCTCGGCAAATGAAATGGAGTACACGTTATTGAAGGGGGAGATAAGACATTTTTTTCTTGTTGTTGTCATTACCAGTCATTTGAATGATGAAAGTCACAGTCATTATCTGATGACATGTTTCAAAATAAAATACGCTGTATGTGTGTTCTTCTAAGCATACAAACGAGATCGAGAGCAATATTCCAGGAACATTTCATAATAAAAAGTTACGCGCCACAGACTTTATCTGCGGCTTGTGAACGGATTGTTGAACGTTCTCTTCTGGATTAGCAGCGAGGGGGTGGTTGATTCTTTGAATGTAACAAGTGTAGTGCAGGGATTGGTGACCAACCCATTGTTACATTTCATGTATTTTAGATGTATCTTAGATGTCGATTTAGAAAACAGAATCAGTGAAAAAAAAATCCGACAAACCCTAGGTTGGGGCGCTGTTACAGCGAGGAACTCTATACAAAGTTGCAGCCTGATGTTGACTGGCTAGAAAATGTGTTGGAATATGGCCGATGGAGTTTAATAGAGACAAGTATGAGTTCGTCTGCTTTGTGAGGACAGATACAACAGGTTAAGAAGCACATTGAACGGGTAGAATTTAATGTGCAGAAGGTCAGCAGCGTCACGGGCAGATCAGTTTGTATTGAGCTCTAATCACATTGACCTTTGCAATCATTTCACTGTATGCAGGAGTTGGGACGTTAGGGTGAAGCTGTACAACACGTTGGTGCGGCCGCAGATAGAATATCGTGGGCTGCTCTGGCCACCTACGTGCAGCTTTACAATGTCAATAAGCTTCAAGGTGTGCAGCGATAATTTGAAAGTAGGAGTTCGGGAACTGAGGACATGAGTTAGAAGGAACTCTTTAACTGGAATGTATCCCTTTACGGCACGGAAATGAATGGAGATCTTACAGAGGTAACACCTTTGTGAGAATTGCGAAAAGGGTGATTGTTCACAAATTTTCCCCATTCTCTGAATGAATATAAAACTACTTCATAGGTGTAGGGTGAAAGTTGAAATATAGAAAAGGTGTGTGTGCTAAAGCTGACTAGCTAAGAGGGTCGAGGAGTGTGGAAGGATCTGCCAGCGTCAGTGGTAGATGCGGATACAAATGTATCATTAGAGGGACGGTTGTCTAGGTAAATGGATTAGAGAGGGACGGAGGTTGCAGATAAATGGGACGTGGTGAAGGATCAGAGAGGGATGATTCAGATGGGTGGAAGAGCCTACTTCTCTGTAGTAATAATCTGTGACTCCATCACTATCTCTGTCCCATTTCTCCAGTCAGTGTCTTCTAATTTTCCGCTACGTCACTAATCTAAGTATGTGCAGAACTGTGGATGTGTTCAAATTCAAATTTCAACCACACTTCCTTCTGCTCCTGCAGAACATCACTCTGTGCCTGTTGAGGAACTCGTACCGATGAGCGGCTCTCGGTTTATTGGAAATGAAGTCTCACCACTCTGTATCCATGGTGGAACTGGCATCGCTGGGCGGCCTCTGATCACTCTGGGATTTCCCACATCTCCGTATCCACTGTGGTGCTGGTATCGATGAACGGCCGTCCGCCACCCTGCATCGATTTGACCCATGTACTGATGCGTGGCCCTCGGCTCATTTGAGAATTTCACAGCGTTGATTCACGCTTTCCGCTCTGACACTTTGAATACCATTTTTGAGGCTGACTATACCCGTCTCCCCCTTTTACTCACCTTTTCTTGTGAATTATTTTCATTCCTAACTCGTGAACAGCTTCTCCTTTTTGCGACAGCTGTTCACTCAATTCCTACTCCGATATTTTATTGCCAACGGCACCATTAATCAATACATCGGATTAATTGGTTAATACATCAATGCCAGCACTGGTTTTGATTACTTCTCCGATATCTGCGTTGCTACCAAGGCATCCTTCATTATCTGTCTTCAACTGTTCCTCAGATGGGACTGAATGATTTCTGTTCTGTGCGATTGCAGCCTTTCAAGTAGCGAATGGAAAGAGGTGAACTGAAGAACAGTGACGGATGGAGATTTATTTCTGGCAAAGCAGAAGTCTGACTCGCACGGGATCTCTGAGGTGGCGAGGTTTCCCTGGAACTGTGGTCATTGCTCCAGACGCTGGAGATGCCGACTGGACGATCACTTCACCCGGTACACAGTGCCGAATGAAATGTGGTGAAGTGGAGTTCCTTTTCGCAGTGGTACTAATGCTGCGACTTGTTGAAGATCCATTTCCCCGTTCAGCGGGCAATATTCCATCATTACTCTTGCTACGCGTCATGTGTGGACAAAAAGCATATTTTAAGAGGCTAGTCACAGATCAAATCTCCACCGTAGATCTGTTACTGTTTTTGCAGGGCAGTCTGAAGCCCAACTTACCAACCAGCCTGGGAATCACTGGATTCCATGCTTATAGACCGGCCGCATATCCATTTGGATAGAAATACTGAGAATTGCATACACGTCCATTCGCTAATGCAAAGGCCGTGGATTGCAGAGGGTGACTGCAAACGATGGTGTTCCACAATGCAACACACCATCTACATTGGGTCTCACCAATGTGGGGCTGCCATACCAGCAGAACCCTATATAAACGTCTGACCTGGAAGGACAGATTTCCGAGAATGGTGGCTGGTGAGGGAGGAGGTGTAGATGCTGTTGTGGCGCTTGTAATGATTGCAGGGATAAGTGTCAGGATGGAGATCAGTAGGAAGGGATGGTGGGTAAGGGATTGATGTATAAAGCGATACCTGCAGATAGCGGAGAAGGTGGTGGAGGTGGGATAAGGGATGTGACTCGTGGTAAGATCCTGTTGGAGACAAAGTGAGTTACGGAGGACGAGATGACCGTGGTGTGGTAGGTAACGATATGAAGAACCTTTTCCCAGTTGTGACGCGTGGGAATAGTACGAGGGCAAATTCTCTAAAAGGTGAGACATGGATTTGAATAAATTCTCAACGAGTTCTGACTGCTAATATCGTTCAGCCAAGCCAAGGTCAGGCAAATTTTGGGGTGACATCAAAAACACTGGAACCTGCAAAATAATAGTGATTACTATCTGAGGCAAATGAGAATACGAGAAGTCCGGTCCTTCAGCCGGTTTCCGAGGGATTTGGGCCGGACGGTAAACTTATCTGCGAGAAAGTATTGTTCACCCAACTCTGCAAAAATTCCAGGTGGTGTGTCTGCGTTAAATACAATTACTGTCACTGTCGGCGTGAATGTGATGATCTTCTGTTGGTCCAACAAACATCGTAAGCGTTTATTAAGCTAAATATCATCAAATACAAACTCCATTAAATACTATTGGCTCAGGGAAACGTGGGTTTCCACCTCCAGGAACAGATATAAATCATTGTCCCTGCCAAATAAACTCCCTTTCTTTAACAAAGAATATTGGGAGCTGTGCAATAAGCGTTTCTTGTTTTTCTCCACAACCGGGCAGAAACAACGAAGCAGATGTATTCGGGAAATGTATTCGGGAAAAAAAGTTGTTTTAATTTTGTAAATGTCTGTTTAGAAAGAGACGGGATATAATCAAAAATATTTTAAATAAACACGAAACAGCAGACAAGTTCAGCTGTGCAGTATAAAGTTCTACACTCCATTGAACAGTCAGTGATTCAGTAACAATATTTCTGCATTCATAATTTGGCACCGTTACCTCTCGCCAAAACATACACTTGGCACATATCTGTGCAACTTCTGCTTTTGTTTTCACCGATCTGACAAGTGTGTAGATTTAAATTTGAAACGATAAGTCAGAGAACTGTCTGTGAGAAGACATCACTTAGACTTACAAATGAAAATATGTGTCTGGAAGCTGGGAAATGACAAATGGAAAAGGAAAAGGGATGGTCAAGAAGGATATCTCCTCTACATAGATTCACCTACCACTGCCTTCGCCTTCCCCCACATTTTTATTCTGTCATCTGCGCCCTTCTTTTACAGTCCTAATACAGTGCATCAGCCTGAAACGTCGACTGTTTATTCACTTCCATAGATTTTGCCTGGCTTGCTGCGTTCCTCCAGGATTGTGTGTGTGTGTGTTGTTCCTGGTATATAGCATCTTAAGTATTCGAAACATTGCCTGCGATGAAATGTAATTGAATTGAACAATTTGTCTCAGTCGAGATTACATTATTGCGTTGTTTAATCACCTTGCTCCATCGTCCGAACTTTCATAAAACTTTATATCCATTGATTCTCATTTAATATCATATCTCTATTTTTTGTAATTTATTTTTTTATTGAAGTTCATCATCAAACAAACATTCCCATATTCCAATCTGTAATATAATGAATTATCTTAAAAACTCGAGACCAGCCTCATTCTGACAAATTGGAATCTGCTGATATTGTGATCACGATACATCAGTTTCACATTTAAGGTCAAAGCCGATGCGTGGGATATGCAGTGATCCTGCATTTCAGATAGCGCTGCGGCTGCTTTATAGTAGCATCTGGACTAGTTATCTCTCTGGTTCATTTGCTCTATCGTTTAGGGCAGTAATGTCAACACTGTCCACGTCGATAACAACTAAAAAGAGTAACGTACAGAATACAGGCCTGCACTTAGTTGATCCCTTTGATCAACCTTTGGCCTATCAGTTGACTGAGTGGATAACATAAGGACTTGGATAAATCTCCAGCTGAATTTTGTAGATAGAGGAGACATTAAAGTATGTATGTCTGAGAATACTGTCAGTGAATGACCAGGCTACTCTGTGGCATCGTCACTTTGATCAGCTGAAGCTGCAGAAGCAACAACATTATCTGCAGGGTTAACGACAGACAGTAGGATTAGGAATGATGCCATCAGCTTCCCCAGCAGCGATATTATCATTTCAGCTCAGTGATGGTTCAGGAGATGCAATGATAACATCAGCGTGGTCAGTGACATGTTTGTAAAGCGCGGATCATTCTGCCTTGTGGGTCTCTATAAACTACAAACCGGCCCTGTAATAGTTCTGACGTTTCAGCATTACAGTCAATGTGTCTGATTCATAACAGCCATAGTCCAATCCGAATCCAGGTATTGCCTCACCAGTAACTCAGACAGATTTCCGTGAGTGCGCTTAGTGGATGGTTGTGCTCATTCATCCGGCTGTGTTTCACATTACTGCCCATCTGCAAAGACCTCTTTATTCCGTTCCTTGCAATGTTTTATCTATTTCTAGCAATATTTACAAATTATTTCAAAATCTGTTTGGAAAAATAAACTGTCTTATTCTTTTATTTTACAAATATATAACTGAGCGTATTCCGTAATTCTGCATCTCTTCTTGACAGTAATTAATCTGATTAGTGATGTGCAATAATTCTCCCTTGCTGTTATTACACAGCCCGATTGGAGCAAGATTAAAATAAATACGCACATTTAATCGGAGCGTTCAGCATATTTTTCTTCAATCGTTAAATAAGTCAAATATATGTTTACGTCTACACGGCATATTTGAACAACTGTATTTATTATTTTATTCCGGCTGTGAGACATCAGAGAATATCACATCGGTTGTGTAAATGTGTAAGTGATGATGGTTCGGCATTTTTTTATGTTCCCCGGTGGTTTCCATTATGTGAACCTACTGAACACAAGCTGCACCTATTTTCGTCACTGAGGTTCTTTATCTGCGAACAATGCACAATGTCTAAATTTATTTTCGTGAGGACTGACTAAATAAAAGACTGTAACAGGGCTTGCATTTTTTTTTCCATTTAAATATACGGAAATAAAAATGTGCCGGTACTTCAATATATATAGTGTGTCCAATGTGGTAATAAAAATAATGGACTGAATATGTCTCCTTAACCGCCGGGTCACTCCTGATTTCAGTACGAAAACAAGAACAAATGCTGAGGTTTAATACCTTTAGATTTAACTGTTATTTTGATCATTCATTGGCCGCACATCTCTCTGCTCTGAGATGTATAGCCGGAAAGTTGAAGTCCATAACGAGAGAATGTATGGAAATTCTGACCACGATACCTCAGCCATGCCCGCTGTGCATAGTGATGTGTATATAATTAGTGATTACACATTTGAGGTATTGATTTTGCAGATTGTAAGTTGTGCATTAGGTGTTTTTATTTGTTGCAGGAGACCGGGCATTGACAAATAGAGACATGACCAATTTCTTCCGATGTTCAGTGACAGTGTGGTCAGTGACTACTGGAGAATATCACTAACTGTCTGATTCTGCTGAGAGTATTTTATGAAGCGAGATATTGTTATGTTTTTTTATTGCTTTATGGTCGTATCTTGTTTTCGCGGTGTCCATCGTGAGGCTGGACAGACAGTGATATTACCAATATACTGAGAGATGGTTCTCAATAAGCAGTGATATTCTCTTTGTGTGTTGAATCGTGGGACCGAAAGAGCTGTGATTGTAACATTGCAGTATTGAGTGAACTGGACAAGCAGAGGCCTTATCAATATGGACGCTGGCAGGGTGCAGTAAGCAATGATAACACCCGTGTGGCCAGTGTAATGCTTGTTCGGTAGAGACAGTTCTGTTCATTGCAGTAATGGATCGCTCTCCGTTTGCCCAGTTTTATGCAGTCTGTCAGTACGCAGGGGATTCTGTCATTCTTGGTTGCGTGGATTCAGAATAGTTTTACTCACAGAGGCAAGATAGTGGCACCAGACGGAGAACATTTTGCATGGTGTTGCGCGGGGATCTGTTCTGTACCCTGTTCTTCCAGTTTTTTTCTTTAAATACATAAAGTATGCATGATAAAGAAGAAGATTTGTGGGTTACGTTTCAGGTGACAGTAAGGTTGATCGTGTTTGTGGTGGGTTACATAGTTGGCTTAGCTTAAAAAGGGTCATTAATAAGAACCATAGAACATTACTGGACAGAAACGGGCCTTTTGAAATTCTTGGCGGTGCCGAACCATTCTTCAGACTGCTCCCACTGACCTGCACCTGGCCCGTATCGCTCCATACAGCTCTTAGCTATGTACCTATAGCACTTGCTCCGCTTACAAGGATAAGAGCCAGGAGGGAGACGGGTAGGAAGGGACGGGGGGGTGGGAGACGAGTGGACAAGGGAGTCGCGTTGGGAGCCATCCTTGCGGAAAGCAGAAAGGGCGGGGGTGGAGTGAAAGATGAGCTTGATAGTGGGATGCCGTTGGAGGTGGCGGAAGTTATGGAGAATTATACGTTGGACCTGGAAGCTGGTGGGGTGGTAGGTGAGAACCCAACGCGACGCCCTTGTGAACTCGTTCCCCCTATCCCTTCCTAGCGATCTCCCTCTAGGCATTTATCCTTGTAAGCGGAACAAGTGCTACACCTGCCCTTACACTTCCTCCCTCACCACCATTCAGGGCCCAAGACAGTCCTTCCAGGTGAGGTGACACTTCACCTGTGAGTCTGTTGGTGTGGTATACAGTGTCCGGTACTCCCGGTGTGGTCTTTTATATATTGAGGAGACCCAACGCAGACTGGGAGACCGTTTCGCTGAACACCTACTCTCGGTCCGCCAGAGAAAACAGGATCTCCCAGTGGCCGCACATTTTAATTCCACGTCCCATTCCCATTCTGATATGTCTATCCATGGCCTCCTCTACTGTCAAGATGAAGCCACACTCAGGTTGGAGAAACAACACCTTATGTACCGGCTGGGTAGCCTCCAACCTGATGGCATGAACATTGACTTCTTAAAACTTTCGTTAATACCACTCCTCCCCTTCTTACCCCATCCCTGACATATTTAATTGTTTGTTTTTTTGTTTTTTTCTCTCTCTATCTGCCCATCACTCTGCCTGTTATCCATCTCCCTCTGGTTCTCCCCCTCCTTTCTTTCTCCAGAGGCCTCCCTTCCCCTGATCCTTTCCCTTCTCCAGCTCTGTATCACTTTCGCCAATCACCTTTCCAGCTCTTTGCTTCATCCCACCCCCTCCGGTCTTCTGCTATCATTTCGCATTTCCTCCTCCACCACTACTTTCAAATTTCTTAGTATCTTTCCATTCATTTAGTCTTGACGAAGGGTCTTGTTGCGAAACGTCGACAGCGCTTCTCGCTATAGATGTTGCCTGGCCTGCTGTGTTTCACCAGCATTTTGTGTGTGTTGTTTGAATTTCCAGTATCTGCAGATTTCCTCGTGTTTGACCAGGCATATGATTGCTTGAATTCAAGACATTTTTGTCAATCCTGTTCATTGTAAAACAGCTTTATTTGAAAACTCCACGGTATTGTCAACAGACGCTGGCGTTATCTACATAGTTGGCCATTTAATGTAAACACATACGTCATTCCATTCCTCAGCTCTTCTCTGAATTTCCTCTGTGTCAGTGTATAGATACAAGTATTGGTGCACACGCTGAGATATTGCAACATGTACCCAAATTGCTGTAGGATATATATCGGGGAACTCAAATATCTGTCCTCGTAAAAATAATTTTGCACTTGCCATTTCAGGGAATGAGCTACATAGGGCATCCAAAATAATATGAAATTAGCTGATATAGAAAACAACAAAATCATCGATTTTCTGCGGTTTTCCACCTCGGCATCTTTCTGATTATCACTGCTGTGTCGAAGCCTTCTGCGAACTCTATTTGCCACGACGATATGTCTTACGGTTAACCCGTTAAACACCAGGATTAAGCAAATCGGTAGCAACGGTTTTAATATACTGTCCAGTAATTCATATCCTCTCCACGCGGGTGAAGTGGCGTATTCATGTGTGACGGTGCACCGCCACGGCGTGTTGTCAATGATGACGTAAGGTTCAATGGCAAAGTAAACCGGGGAACCTCTCCCGCAGCTCACTATAACCACGGTCACGATAACCACCGTTGCTGTTTTCTCAGTGCAGTATCGTTCCCGCAGCTTTCGGCAACATATTGCGATGAAACGATCGAAGGTAAAACTGACCGTGAACCAAACAGAACAGTCCGTCGCTACAACCTTAAGTACAAGTGTCAGAGCGCAGACAGGAGTGATGAGCAGGGATCTGGAATACATGTAGATACTGTTGGTCTGTTCCACTAAAGCAACAACGATAACCACCATCAGATCCGCTGTTGCCATTCCAACCAGGTAACGGGTGATGCATTTGGAGAGTCCGCATTTTCCCCGAGATAGGATCACAATCGCCGTTAAGTTAACTGCAAGAATTAGGAAACAAAATGGAAATATGGTCAGCTCGCTGAATGCCCCCATTCTATCTATATTATGGAAGGTATGGTTTGTTTGGAAGTGGAGAGCGGAAATCCGGTGTGTGCGGTCTCCGTCGCTGCGCTCCGGCTGGAGGACAATGACGGATGTGAGTGTCAGTGGATTGGCGACATTCCCACATTTTAGAGCGAGGCATCCGATTTCCACGACTCACGTACCGGTTAGCAGTCGATCGCTCCTGCAAACAATACCATTTCCATTATTAAAGGTGAAATAGCTGAAGGGATTGTTTGTAGCGGTGTCAAAGTGGAGTCAATGCGATATAAAGCACGAGTTCTCATTTACTGACTTACAGAAGAACTGAACTCCGTGTACAAAATAGACTGGACCGTCATTTAAATAAGCTAATTACAAAGTTCACTGCAGACGCTGTGGTCAAATCAACACGTACAAAAGCTAGATGAACTCAGCAGGTCGGGCAGCATCCGTTGCTGCCACGTTGTTATAAGGTCGAAGTGTCTGCACTGATAGGGACTCGGACCCAGAAAAGCAGAGACCACTTCAGAAAGCCTAGCGATGTGAAATTCTGAAACAGTGATAATATCGGCACCAGCTTAATTGACAAAAGAAAAATAATTTCGTTCAAAGTACGGAAAATGAAAATAAAACAATTAGATGCCTGAATCCTCCATTCCGGAAACGCGCATCAGCCGACGATGGCATCTGTGCTTAGTAACAGTGCGGAAACCGCAGCAGAGTAACGACGGCACCATGCATAGAGTAACCAGCTCCGGCATCTTACCGGGGACACCAACTGCTACAAGTGTGGGATAGAAAATAGCCGGGATGTAGTAAATCGCCGGATACCCCATACTCCGTCAGAAGCAGCGTTCCGTTGTACGGAACGTTTCAGCTGCTCAGATGGACTGGGAATCGGTTTCGCAGACGTTTATTGAGGTGAGAGCAATTCCACTGAGGCAATCAGCGTGACTATCACGCCAGGGACATTAGTGACAACCAACTACACAAACACTTACGTTAAACTATTTATACTCACTCTCTCGCCGTATCATGAATTTGACTCCTCCAGGGATATTGCCATCTATCTACTTCTAAACAAAACAAAATGATGTGAATTCTCCATGTTATTTTCTATGATATCTAGCTTCAGCTATTTAAATAGGGTTTTTTCTTATATATCTTGTTGCTTTTAAAGTACGCATTCTTCTTGAAGTCGATTTATTTTGTATCATTTGACGTAGCACATTCGCTTCTGAAATTGAGGGAAGGAGCTTGTTCTGGCAGGGGAATGGAGAACACTTGTTTATTAAAGGGTTCTTTATTCGTTCATTTTTTTCTTCTGTTCGTTCCAGTCATTCCGGGGGTTTGAGTGATGGAAATCACAGTGACAGCTGACGTGTTACAATAAAATACACAGCACATATTCCTGCAAACACTGTAAAAGACCCACAGTGATATTCCAGAGACCTGTTATCAAAAAGGGAACCTGTCCTCGGGAGATCAGCGAGGGCTGTTGACAGTTTGAAGAACAATGTTTTCCAGCGCACACATGGGCCATTTGGTAGGAACCTGACCTCCGCAAGTCAATTACTTAACCACCCCACACCCGTGTCGGGCCATGCAGTCTATTTAACTTTAAAGCTATTCTCAAACCTGCCACAATTCCACTACTCTTTCTACATCCATTCTCCGTTTGAACAAAAATAGCAAGTGAAATCTTTGAAGAATCCATAGGTTCCCAGGTTTTTCTATTCCTTGCCACGAAGTGTATTTAGTATTCTTCTGATATAATTTCAGGTATATTGCCTTTTGCGTGTTACTATACGTGCAGAACAGCCGATGTTTTCAAGTTCACCTGTCAACCGCACTTCTTCCTGCTCCTGCAGTGCACCACTCCGTTCCTATTGTGGTACTCGTAACGATGAACGGGCCTTGGCTTACTGGAGAAAGTCTCATCACTCTGTTTCCATTGTGGAACTCATACTAATGTGCGGCCCTCGGTTGACTTGAGAAAGTATCATCTCTGCCTCAAGTTCACCCTTCCAAAGTCTATCACTCCGTAACGTTCCGGGTTGAGCTCCCTCTGTAACTTCTCAGAGCTGTTCTGCGTCCTGTCACTGTCCTGTTGTAATCTGTGCTACCTTCTATACCATCCATAATACCACCAACTTCCACATCATTGCAAATAAAATTAACCTACGTTCCACTTCCTTATTCACATTATTTTTAAAGCACAATGCCCACGGGTCTCTGAACAGATAACTGCAGGACACCACTGACACCGGCATCCAGTGAGAAAACGCTCCATCCACAACTATCCTCTGCCTTCTTGGGTGTCAGTTATGAATTCAGAAGTCAGCTTCTCCAGGATACCAAGTCTTCTAACGTTCTGAAAGGTCCTACCGTGGTTAACTGTAAGTATAACTGTCCCATCCTCACAGAATTGAACCAGTGAGACATGATCTGCCCCTCAAAAACCCATACTGATTCTCCCAAATCTGCTACTACTTCTCCAGATTCTTTAAATCCTGTTTCGAAGAATGTTCTCTAATATTTGCCCATCACTGAAGTAGGACTCACCGCTTCCCGCAGTCACCCAGGGTTTCTCCCGACCACACAAGAGGACTTATCTATCCTAATGTATAGATTTTTTCAAAAGTTCCAGTACACTCTCTTTCTTAACTTCGATATGTTGTCGCATATCGGCCGGTTTAATGCTCTCCTCACCAATGTCCCTGTCACTGGTAAGTACTGAACTGAAGTCTTCATTCCGGACCTGTCCTTCTTCCCCGGACTCAGCGGCTTGTTTCACCTTCTATCCCCGACCGGTCCTACATATATATCTGGAATGGTTTGGGGTTTTCCTTAAAGTTACTGCAGACCTTCGGTAGACGTTTCTAGTTACCTCATTCCATTTTTCATGTTGTCTCCGGCTACTTTGGAAATCCATAGTCATGTCTGATCCTTGGCTTCTAATCCTGAGGTCTGCTTCCTAAAGCTTCTTTCTTCCTCTTGACCAGTTGTTTCGCATCTCTTGTGAACCACGATTCCTTCTCCCTACCATACTTTCCCTGCCTGAATGGGGCAAACGGATGTAGACCCCCATGTAAGTACAGCCTAAAATACCTTCACATTTCCGTTGTGCTTTTCGCAGGACATATCCGTTCCTGATTTATGCTTTGATGTTTCATCCTAATATCATCATAATTCAACTTACACAGTTAATAACTTTGGGAACTAACACACGGCCGTAGGCAGAGAGTGGGGCAATGGGATAGGTATGGGGAGTGACAAGAGTTTGTGGGGACACAGCGGGGCATTCAGAGTACTTTGTGACCGACGCGGGCCCGTGTGATTTGTGTATGTAACCCCTTTAAGAAAGAAGGGTGTCATAGTCCAATCCGAAGTCCGCATTCCGGTTCACGGTCTTGTCCACAGACACCGGACTCCAGGTCTTCCGACTGTCCCTTGTTATGATTGGACTTAAAAATAAGCCCTCGATGCTCATCTTAGGTGCTGCGAATATAAGGTACCCTGGGATTGAGTGTGGTTGGGGTGTCGGCTTGTCAGTCTCCCCTTGGAGCAACCCACCGGTTTAAGGAATATATTCATTGAGTTATGGTTTTGGCGGTTCCGTAGCCCGCAGGGGTTACCGGCCGCCTCGAGTCTTGGAGCCATCCGAGACCGAGCCCCCTTCCTGTCCCTGCCTGTCCCTCGCCTCCGTCGAGTAAGCCAAGCCGTTTGCCGTTACCCCACGGTTGGTTCTGTCCCTTCCTGTCCCTTGCCTCCGTTGGGTGGATTCCCGCGTCCTGCCCAGGAGTGTTCCCAAGAACCCAATCCTCGAGCTCCAAAAACCCCAGGCTCAAGCATCGAGCTCCAAAAACCCAAGCCACAAGCCTGGAGCTCCAAGAACCCAAACCTCAAGCCTGGAGCTCCAAGAACCCAAACCTCAAGCCTGGAGCTCGAAGAACCCAAGCCACAAGCCTGGAGCTCCAAGAACGTTGGCCTCGAGCTTCAAGTACCAAGTCTCAAGTCTCAGGTTCCTAGAACCCTGGCTTCGTCACGAAGTCGTCTGGTTTGCGGTCCGAGCCCGAGTCAAGACCCAGGTTCTGGGTTCGTGTCCAGTCTCGGGCTCGGAGTGCACCTCAGTCTCCGTGTTCCCAATCCCTCGTCCTGGTCCTGCTTCCCTTACCTAGTCTGCGACCTGTCTCGTCCTTTAGCTTTGTCCCGTCCTGTTCCTAGTACATCAGTGTTTTGTGTCCTGCATTTGTGTCTAGTCTCAACATCCCCTTATGATGCAGGGTGCTGGACACCTTATAATTTGACTACTGACACAATCGACCGACAGACGGTGCAATATCCACTGCTCTACACACCGTCCTTACACATCGGGAGAACAAGGATGGATATGTGAGAATGCTGTTCTTGGACTACAGTTCAGTGTTCAACACCATAATTCCCTCCAGGCTCGACAGAAAGCTCAGATATCTCGTTCTTGGCCCTGCCTTTCAGATCGCCAGCAGGGTGTAAGAGTGGGCTCCGTCAACTCCACCACACTGACTTTTAACAGGAGCCCCTCAGGGCCATGTACTGAATCCCCTCCTTTAATCCCTGTGTAACCCCCTGGGTCGCCTTAGGGTCGCTCAGCTCGTTCTCATCTAGGGGGAGTAGCCATCGGCCCCGCCAAACTGGAAAATCAGCTTGCGTGAACGCTATGTGATGTCCCAAACCCTGCCAAAGAACAGACAGTACACCATATGCTATTAAATGATTATAATTTATAAAGATTACTATAACTAAGTGATTAATAACGATGCAGTATGTATGAAGGAAAAAAAAAATAAAGAAAAGGCGCCAAACATATCAAAGTCCAAACCACTTCGTGCACAACCGTTGGAGCTCAATTACCGCAGTCTTCTGGCCACATTGGATTCCCTCCGAACTCAGGACCACCCGAATTCGTCAACCAAGCACATCTATCCTCGACTCCTCTCCTCACCGAATCTCCTGGCCTCGGACCCCGGCTTGGGGTCCGTCCTTCGCCCAGTTTACAGAATCGCGTCCCCCTCTCACCCCCTCGCCCCGACTCCCCAATTCCCCGCCAACAATAGTTTACAGACTCAGAAGAGAGAGAGTAACATTAATCCCAATTGGTTATCAAATGAATACAATTCTCGTTATCAGTAAATTTTAACACAAACAAACTTCCAGCACTCTCTCATAACGAAGAAGCATTCCTACTTTTAACAAAACAAAGAAGCCATTTTGATTAATATACGCAGTAATAAAGAAAAAAAGAAGAGAAACCCCCTTTACACCTGTAGACCCATGACTATATCGGCACCCACAGCTCCAATCTGTTAATATAAATTACCGACGACACTACATGTATTGGACTAGTCTCAAAAAATAACGAATTGGCTTAGAGAGAAAAAGTTATTGCTCTGACACAGTGGTGTCAAGTAAGCAACCTCTCCCTCAAAAACAAAGGAGCTGGCTGCGGATTACAGGAGGAATGCAGACAGGCTAACCCCTATTGGCATGAATAGATCTGGGGTTGAGAGGATAAAGCTTTAAGTTCCTCGGCATCCACATCATCGAGGACCTCACGTGGTCTGTACACACCAGGAGTGAAGTGAAAAAGGCACAAGAGCACCTCTTTCACTTCATACTGTTAAGTAAGTTTGATATGGGCCCCGGAATCCTAAGAACGTTCTGCAGAGGCACAATTGAGAGCATCCTGACTGGTTGCGTCACTGCCTGGTATAGCAACTGTACCTCCCTTAATTGCAGGACACCACAGAAAGTGGTACGGACAGGTCAGCGCATCTGTAGATGTGAACTTCCCATGATTCAGGACAGTTACGATGTTGTGAGTAAAAGAGCAGTCACCCTAACTGCAATCCATTCCAGCTACTACCATCCGCCGCATAAAAGCCAGGACCGACAGGCTCAGGGACAGCTTCTTCCACCACGCCATCAAACTGCTGAACTCACGCTGATTTGAGTGTAGTCTATATTACATTGACTATTCTATTTATTATGAATTATTATAAATTACTATGATTTCACATTTAGATTGGGATGTGAGGTGCAGATTTTTAACTCTTTATGTATGTGAAGGATATAAGAATTAAGACAATTCATTACAATTAATTTCAGAGTGAAGCACTGATAAATATTATTTATTTATTGTATTTTTCCAAAGTCTTTTTTTTCATTTCTGCATAGTTAAATAGATCTAGAGTATTAAAAAAAAATCGAAGAGCTCCCCCTAACGACCAAACCCCGCATTTCCGCGCTGTCACCCCATCCTTCCTTTGACTTCAAGTCCATGGAATGCCCGAGCCTAGGAGTACGAACAAACCCACCAGTGCCGGGATTACTGGGCTCTCACCAACCGTGTCGCCGCTCCCACATGGATCAGCCCCACGGAGATGAGGTAAGTCTCCAACTTCCCCCCACCCATCCATCAGCCTCTTCGGTCTCAAAACCTTATCGACTCGAAACACCTCGTAAACGAGCATTAGCACGTCCCTCTCGGGGGAGCGAAAGCCGACAGGCTCCGAATCCGGCGGACTGGAAGTGAGAGACTCTCCCGCCCGCTTCCTTCAAAAGCGTCCGTTCACACCCGAGAATCAGAGGCTGAGGTGAACGCCTACCTTGACTCTGCCCCTGCTGGGTCAGAAATGGGTGCGAGACCCGAGACATTCCCGCACCTATAGACCCCTTAGCACCTGGGAACATCCCATGCGGTACGTCCGAAAGGCCAGGAAGGACGATGAGTCCCTTTTGGGTCCCAAGACGAGGCTAGGGCCGGGTGGGGCGGCGTGTTGGGGTCTCCCCTTTGAAAAGGAGGTAGAAGGGAAGACAATGGTTAGTCGGGTTTTTCAAGTTCTAGGCGATTTAGTCCCTGGTCTTTTTCTCGCTCAAGGAGCGAACAATTCCTTCAGACCCTCCGACATAAAGTCCAACACGCCTTCACGCTGTAATGAGCTCCCACTACGACTGCGGTTAGGAAAGAAGGCTGTTGTGTCGGCGTCCTCCCTGGGGCGCACCGCCTCTCGTCAGCAGCCAGGGACCGTTCGTCCGAAAAGCGCTCGGGAGGCGCAGAGCGCAGGTAGTAGATCTCTGCGAAGGGTCGGAGAGAGGGAGGGAGTGAGAGTCAAGTCGGAGGAGGGGAGGGAGTTGGTCATAGAGATGGTGGTGGTGGACAGCGGAAGGGAGGGAAATGGTCGCAAAGATGGATTGGGGAGGAAGATCGAGATATGGGTTTGGACGGTGTGGGCTCCATCTAAGGGGTGACTCAGATGGGAAGGGCTGGATACTTCAGAAGATATTACAATGGTGGCCGTGCAATCCCAGAATATGTTGCGGGTCAGAAAGATCTCTAACAATGAAGAGCAGAAGACAATGAGGCATAGGAGCAAAATTAGGCCATTTGGCGCATCACGTCTGGCTAATACCGCTGCCAACAACCCCGCCCCCACTTTAATTTCGGCCTTTTGGGGCACAAACCTTGACGCTGTGCAATCACGAAAATATCAATGTCTGCGTTAAATCACCCAACCGGGCCTCCACGGCGGCATGTGGTTGCTAATGCAATTTCCCTGTACCTCTGTTTTAAATGGAAGCGCCTCTATCCTGAGGCTGTACCTTATTGTCCCAGAATCCTCCACTTTGGGAAATGTCCCTTCCAAATCTACCCTGCTTGGGCCTTTCAACATTATAAAGATTTCAATGAGATCCCCCTTAGTTTTTTCTGAATTCTAGCAGATACAGGCCTACTGCCGTCAAGAATTGAAAAACACCTCATCACACATCCCTACACAGGATTGCGGAAAGACCTGAGACGAGTGCTGCGTATGTAGGGCCCGTGGAATTGTCAATCACACCTGGAATTGCCGTCCGTCCAACAATCTGCTTGAATCTCTACAATTGGGCAGGACTGCCGTAACATCATGACAAGATTTGTTACGATGGTAAACAACTATAACTATAATCGGGCTATAAAAGATGGGCCACTCTGCTACCACCGATGTGTCATTATGCATGAAGAGCCAGAGGCCTTATACTGTTTTGAATATGTGTCACAATGCCCATTATTATATGTTAATTTACTGGTGGCAATATTACTTTAGTGTTAGATGTATGAATTATATGCACTGTGCTGTGCACTTTGGTCTGGAGGAACATTGTTTTGTTTGCGGTATACATGGACTGTTGAATGCAAATAAACCGAATTTGAACTTTAACTCTTTTGTATGTATAAATCTTTTCATAGTGTCGAGAATTCACACTGAAATTCACTCCCTGTTGGCTGATGTTATGCGTGCGAATTACACGAATTCACCCTGCATTTCATTCCCTGGTAGTTATGAGCCTATGAAGGAGTCATGACAAACGTTCGAATAGACGCCAGTCTATAGCTCACTCTCTCGTTTCCAATCATCTATCCTTCGAACATACCTGTGTGATTCCGAACTACAGCTCATCTTCCAGTATCTCTTACTCTGCATCCACCATAATAATATATTCATAAAAATATACAATATTGTTTTGTATTTACAGTGAAAGTGCAGCTCCAATTGACAAATATGTAAACACGACTTTTGACCTCGCAACACCACAAATTTAATGCATCTGCGAAATAATTGTCATTGTTGGTAACAATGAAACGAATACAAAATGCTCTGTCGGTTTAAGGATTTGCATGCATTCCTGGGCAATGTGTACGGTGATGGAATTAGTTTGCTTCATACTGGTGCCAGTATGATAGGAGCTGGTTTACCATGTGAGGGACCACATCAATTTGATGCGCATGTAAACTGCTGTAGGATCTCAACAGGTCAGGCAGTATCCTTGGAAATGAACAAACAGTTGAGGATTACGGCCGCGACAGGCTGGGAAAAAAGAGGGAAAATGACAAAATAAGAAGCCTGGAGGAGTAGGAGAACTACAAGTCAGAAGGTGATAGGCGAAGCAGGTAGATGAGGAAGGGGAGCGAAATAAGAGGCTGGGAGGTGAGAAGTGCAAAAAGGTAAAGGGCTGGAGAAGAAGGAATCTGTTATTAGAGGAGAGTGGATCTTGAGAGAAAGGGAAGGAGGAGCGACGCCAGGAGGAGGTAATAGGAAGGTCTGGAGGAGGCCAGAGAGGGGAAGCAAAGACGAAGGGAGGGCAAAGAAAAAAAAATGTAGGAAATTATAGAGATCGATGTTCATGCCATGAGTTTGGAAAATTCCAGGACGAATATGAGGCGTAGATCACGTAGACCATGAATGTGCTCATCATGGCAGAATAGGAGGCGTGTATGATCGGGAATGCGGATATGATCTCAAATGGTTAGCCACGCGGAAATTTCGATTTTTGGTAATTTCGAAGTTTTAATTAATTTGATTAGCGGTTTGTGTTCAGTTTCTTGTAAGCCCGGATACTTTTTTAGAATATGGTGTTGTATTGAATATTAGTTGCAGGCTCTATTATATTACTGGAACATCATATCCAAATTCGATATATTTCTGTTGCTGTGATCGATAACCGAGTCAATCCTGAGTGTGAAACACAGCAGTCCAATGACAGTACAACGTTGGTCGATAATGACAGAGTGTATGGCGCGTAAAAATGGACAAGATTAACAAAATCAACAAGAATTAGCAAGATCGTGAAACCAAAAGTTGAGCCTGACAGTGTTTCGCAAAAACTTTCAGTGACTTCTCGAATCGTTATTTCTTCGTCTTTGAGATTTTGCAATTTCGTGACAAGCTATCCATACCTCATCACAATTGGGATTTTACTTGAATGACATCATGTTTATTTTTACCCCAGCTGTTGAAGGACACGTCAGCCTTGTGTAGTATTGAATAATCAGCGTGCTGGAGAGAGTATAAATGAATGACCGTGAAGATTCATCAGCTCAGAATTTCTTCAGCGAGATCGCGGACAGCTGGAAGACAAGCTAAACTTCATTCAGCATGCTTGAAACATTTTACCGTGTGAGAAAGACATGTCACATGATCATTGCATTTATTGGTGTTCCGGGTAAAGCCACAGGGGAATTAACATTTGTTGCTCTGTGTGCGGTATTTGGACTCATTCCGTTACTGACGGTGTTGCGATGCGGGCGTTATCAGTCAGTGTGGCGCAGATATTGTAATGAAACCCTGAGTTCGTTCAGAAGTTTTCTTGCAGTTTAATCCGTGGCCTCGGCTGAAAATAAACCCGGCAGTTGTTACAGATAAATAGCGCAGCATTCTTTACATTCAATTTTTTTAAAAAAAGCATTCCGCTGTGTTTTTAGGAAATGCTGTAAGTTTGACGGGGACGCGGGGAGGGAATTGTCGTTGAGATTCAGGGAAGAACGGTCGAAATCACATGTGAGTGAGATTCGACCATCGGAAGTTTCGAAAGTCAAAGAGCCTTTGTGCGTTTTAGTGCACCAGGGTTTGTTTCCACCCTGATTATCCGTGAAGTGAAGAGGGAGATAAGGCCAACTCAGCTTTGTCCGTCGGAGAAGTCGGAGGGGGAAGGTAGATGCGATAATCCTCTCTGGGAAAACGACAATGGACAAAATAATGCTGCAAAACTTTAGAGTAACCCCTACAAGAGGCAATACATTGTCTTTCCTTCGACAACTGGATGATTTAATCATAAAATTGCACAATATATGAAACGTTCAGCGGGTCAGGCAGAATCATCAAAACTTTCTCATAGAATGCTTTGACATAGTGTGACGCAACTCCGGCCAGTCGTTGTTACATAATTTAAAATAAACAGGCCAAGCGAGGTTCCTGTACGCGAATGGCAAACGGGAGCTGAGTAGGATACGAAGACATGAGAACGGAGGAAGTAAATTGCCTTTAAATTTGTAAATGGTTAGAGCTGGTGGCAGCGGGTTCTCGAATTTTGTGGCGAAGGCAAGAACATAGGTGACGGGATCGCGAGAATCAGCAGCGTGGAAAGAGTTCTCGGGGTATCCAGCCGTTACTCATCAGTAGGAAATCTAATCGTGGGAAACTAAAATTCATGTCCCCAGAGCGCCCTTGGTGATCAGTTGACAATGCCTCCTTTCCAAACCCTGCTCCCATTCCAGTACCGAGCACCGTACCCAGTCACTCAGTATGCACTTGTTTGAGGCGTCTGTGACTGCTGCGTTACACATTTTAACCCTCCGGAAATGAGTTGTCTGCAACGTTTCATTGCTCTTAATTTTCAGCTTATCTCTGTCCTTAGACTCACGGAGTGGCGAGACAGTAATACACACATTCTTTTTGTTGTCCCCCCAGTGAATCTGGTGGCCATATTTATCCTGTCCCGGGGAAAGTGCGGCCTCTCCTCCTGCACTACACGCTACCTGGTGGCCATGGTATCGGCGGATCTACTGACCATCATCTTTGAGGTCATACCGTAGCGGATCAGTTATTATTACTTCCCCGGGACTTTCCTGGACATCACCCTCGTATGCTGTGTGATCTCCACACTGGGATTTGCAGCCATGGACTGTTCTGTCTGGTTCACTGTCACTTTTATGTTTGATCGCTTTGTCGCCATCTGTTGCCAGAAACGGCAATCAACCTATTGCACCGGGAAAATAGCGGCGGTGGTTCTGACATCAACCGGCCTTCTGCTCTGTTTGAAAAATGTGTTCTAATTTTTTTATCTATCATCCAGTGAAAGTGGTTGACAATATACGCTGGGACTGTATTACAAACTAAGGCTATTATACGGATCTCGGGTGGGTGGGGCATTACTGGCTTTCTACCGTTCTGACGCCATTGCTCTCGTGCGTGTTAATACTACTGTTCAACGCTCTGACTGTCAGACACATTTTAGTGACCAGTCGCGTCTATAAGGGACTGCGCGGTCAGAACAAGGCGGAGAACCGCAGTGACCCGGAGATGGAGAGCAGGCGGAGGTCTGTGATCTTACTTCTCACCATCTCCTGAGGCTTCATCATCCTGTGGTCGGTAAATGTAACCGAATCTCTTTATCACATCATTGCCGGACTGGATCAAAATAACTACAACTTTCCGGAATACATACTTTTACACTCCGGAGAGATGCTGATGGTACTAAGTTGTTGCACAAACACGTTTATTTATGGGGTAACTCAGTCCAAGTTCAGAGAGCGGGTCATCACGGCAGCGAAATATCCGTTCACGTCAATTGTGCAATTAGTTAATAAACAAAGTACTTGCTGCTTTGAGAGGCAGTCGCTGTGTTTTCCATTTTGACCCTGCAGAACTGGCGGTCATTGCAAAACCTGGCAGCGGCGAGAATTACACTGGTTTAGGCGCCGAGAGCGACACATGGCGGGAACAAACTCTTCGCCCCCTACAGAGCACGGTATCCATTTCCTAACAATTATCAGGCCATAAAACCTTGAGGCATTAATCATTAATCTGATCATACATTTTTTCAGCATTTTCATACTTTCATCACCGCAACACCCCTTTTGATAATGAATCCCATTTCCTAGAGTGAGAACAAATGCTCATCGATCAAGTGAGCCGTTGCTTCTCCGTGATGGAGAGGGATCAGAGCACCTCGCGTCACGAGGAGAATGAACCGAATTCACCATGATCTTCCCGGAGATCAGATTGGACTTGGCCCATGCTCAGAGTGCGCAGGCAATCCTATAAAGAGATTTTGTTAATTGCATCCATAATCGATACATCCTGCTAATCTCAATGAGCAGAAAACATCCACGTCTTCAGAGGTCCTGACTTTAATTCTCGAGTGTACCTGAGTGCAGTGAATTGGTGCTTTCTTTGTGATGTTCTCATCAGCACACAGAATGACTACCCATCCTGCCCCCAACCCCCAATCAAATTACCATCTGCAGAAAGTCTATTCCTAAAAAGGCTTGCATGAATATGTGATGAAGGACCCAGTCTTTTAGAAATTATCAAAGAGGTTGAATGAATGCAAAGGGTAAAAACTATCGATAGACACCTTATTGAGGCTTTGGACGAAGACCGTATGGTTAATTCAGACGGTCACTAAACCACAGGAAATAGGAGCAGAATCGGAGCATTCGTTCCTTCCATCTCTCCCGCCTTCATTTATTCGGTGATCTGTTCCTCAACCTCAGTCTTTTCCCAGAAACAGATAACCCCCTTACGAATCAGGAGCTTTTCCAACATTTTATTAACTATAATCAACGACTTGCCTCCAAGGCTTCCTGTGGCAACAAAATGGAGTTCTCTGCAAACGAATGCCAGCAATGCATTTGCCTGGGTTATATCTGTTTCAATTTGCAGGTTCGCCCCAAGGAATCCAGAGCTCATAAGGTCATATACATATCTTATTTCTATATTTTCTCCCCAGCTCGAAAATTTCTAAACATTCAAGAGCACACCCCCTATTTCCATACGCTGCATTTCACCTGTCACTTTTTGCCCATTCTGTCAAACTGCACAACCCCTGTCCGTGACAGTTCTTGTTCGGAATGCACATCCTGCTCATCCAAATCCCATACCATTGGCTGACTCCCCACTGTAGTGAAGTTCATCTGCAAGTAGTTCCCTGGCTTCTCTCTGCTACCGTTATATATGGACGCACCTTGAGCCATCTCCCGGCTGCTCAATACATCACGTTTTAGGAGGAGGTCATAAAGATCCCCGCGCAGGTAACAGATCTTGTATCCTACTCTTGTATCCGATTATATCCCGGGATTAAGATGGACAGTATCTGGCGGCATTCATTAGGAACCCCAACACCTCGTCCGTACTAATGCTGATTTGACCTCAGATAACACAGTCCCTTCCAATGAACTCACAAACGGGTTAAGCTGACATGCAATTATCTCCCCTTCTCCTTCTATCTCTCTGTGACTCTCTCCCTCCGATCCCACTTCTCTCTTTCATTCTGCCCCTCCCATTCCCCTCTCCCTTCCTCGCTTCTGTCTCCCTCACTCTCTCCCTCCAGTCCCGCCCTCCCTCTCTCTCTCTCTCTCTCTCTCTCTCTCTCTCTCTCTCTCTCTCTCTCTCTCTCTCTCTCTCTCTCTCTCTCTCTCTCTCTCTCTCTCACTCTATCTATCTATCTATCTATCTATCCCTCTATCCCTCTCTCTCTGCCATATTTAGCTGGGCTGATCAGATTCCTGGTGTTAAACTACAGTTAGAATACCTGCTTCACTTTTCATGGAAATATTTCGCGAGTATTTCAGAAATCATGAAAAGCAGACGAGAGAGAGAGAGAGAGAGAGAGAGAGAGAGAGAGAGAGAGAGAGAGAGAGAGAGAGAGAGAGAGAGAGAGAGAGAGAGAGTGAGAGAGAGAGAGAGAGAGGGGTGTATGGGAGACAAAGAAAAACGGAACTAAACCTGAAACACGCTTGTTCCTTTGACTAGGTAAGTCCAGGGAAGAAAACGTCCGGTCCAGCCAAACTCCAGAGATTGAGGTGAGCTCGATCTCACCCAAAACACAGGTTTGTGTGGATGCTGTGTCATTTGCTACCCTGTTACAAATTAATGCCGCGAAATAACAGCCAGTGCACTGCATACGATTAAAGGAATTGTATTTATGGATGTTAACTAAAGTGTTAGTAAAGAATAACGAAATTAAACAGTGAAATGTTCACAAGTGGGAGCTCATCTTGAACATCTCGCGCGGGGCCCTTGGTCAACGTGAACGCTCACACCACTTCCCGAACGTCGCTCGCAAACCATCTGGAACAAAGGGCTCTCCCATCGGACGCTACGACCGGTTCTCCCCAGCGTCTTCTCTCTTCACCTCCTATCGAACAAAAGCACCAAGCCCTAGCATAATGTCGCTCACCAGAGAAACCTCTCATTAATTTGACTATCCTAATTAGATAGCACGCGTTTTCCTATCTTTTATCTTCTTACAGCACTGCCAAAATGAAATACATATAGCATAGTTGTGACAATATGAACCAGGGCATTACAATCTCCCTCAGCAAAATGGCCATGTCCTCATGACTTTTAAATAATATGTCATCCCATCTTTAATAACACCGTCTTCAAAGGAATTTCGTGATGTCAGAGCCTCCAATCCATTTCTGCTGTATGCCACTATGGGGATATACGCAACCCTCCGTTCCTCCAGTGCTACAGAGGTGGTCTCCTGACTCTTTGAGACCTCCGTATGCCATCATCTACGTCATCAGTATCAGACATTCCTTGGGATACTTCATGGCGGGGTCCCCCCCCCCCAGTCTATTACTTGTGTTTCCCGGCAGCTCTGGACTCTCTGCCATTTGGTAGAGCTCAGCTCCATTCCCAGTTTCCTGAGAGCCCAGAATCCCTTCGTGGCCCAGCTGCAAACCTGCCTGTTCACAGAGAGATCCCCGGATTTCACCTGCATCTGCATGAGAACTGTGGGAAGTCTCTTCCTCAATCATTGGGGAGTCAGCAAAGGGCAGCATATGCCACACACCCATTTCAGCATCCTCCGAATCCATATGCCATTCATGGGCAGTGGTGGGTCTTCTCTTTCCTGCTGCTGATCCTTCAGACTCCCTCATGGCTATCTGATAATACTCACTCCTCAAGTCCAGCACACTGAACCACGTCGCAGCATTCAGGCAAGCCAGCGCGTCCTCGATTCTCGGCACTGTCTGATCGCCCTCACCCATCCGAACCTTCCCATTCTTCCTCCTGGACACTGCTATTGGAGATGCGTAAGGGTTTCTGGACTGACTGAAGATCCCAGCTTCCTTCAACATGACAGATGCTGCCGGGCGTCCTCCCTTTCCGCAGGTGCCAGTCACCGAATCTTTCTCTGAGAGAGGTGTCCTCTGTCACCCGTATAGTGGCGAGGGATCCGGAAACCACCCACATAAAAACCCGTCAGTAGGAAAGATATCCTGCAGCTTCAACATCTTCTCTATCAACCTCCTCTTCCAACCTCCATGGACCAACTTTCCCTTTCCCGGACAGAGCTTCTCCCCCGCTTGTCTCACAGGAACTCTAGACATTACCATCACCAGAAAGTGCTGCGCCATTGACATCGCCCGCCGAAGGGTGACCTCCCGCTCCGAAGTGTTCCTGAAACTAGCTGTCATCGTGTTCACCTGTACAACCGAGGGCATCTGCAGCTCGGGCATCACCAGTACCCCAGCAGGTAAGCCTGACTCCTCTTCGCGGTCTTCCGGAGCACACACGCCGAGGGGTGTCCGTGGTACGCATTCCCGCCTGAAGTGTCCCTCTGACAGAGAGAGTTAGTGTCCCTCTAACTCTGTCCCAGTAACACAGTTATAACGGACAATACAACTTGGTCAGCAAGTATGCAACTAAATCGCTGAGTCATTCCTTTACATCAAACTGAAACGAAGGCAGTCAACACCTTACAGTAATTACACTAACTTTCACCTACACTTACAGTTACACTCAAACTTAGCCCTTCGATAAAGATGTACCTAATATGGAGGAATGGTTCCCACTACTGAAAACAAGTATGTCTCTAATAACGTTTAAACCTCTCTATGAAACACCTCTCTCTCCACCGCTGGAAGAGAATAACAGATTATCCGCGATAACCTGAAAAGTTCCACGTTCGGCAAATTCCTGGTGAAACCCTGTGCATCGGCTCCGCTGCAATTACATACATTTCTTATGGGGTGCAGGAGTGGTACGATACTCAAATCTGGCCAATGTTATATAATAATGCATCATGACCTTTCCCATCAGTGAAGGTTCATTTTCGGATTGTACTGAACTCCACATGATCAATCTATCGGCCTATCTTCATTGATGTTTGAACTTTCATCTTGTATTTTTATTTTTTTTAAATTAGCGCTCTCGAGAACCCGGTCACTCTTTGTGAATATTCCAGCCCTGCTCACCCATGGAAGGTAATTAGCCCGTACCTTAATATTGACCGCTGCCTGACCATCAATATCCATCTGACAAACTGATCAGTTTCATCCCAGAATTGACGACCTGCCACTGCGACGTCAGTCTAGACACAGTGAAATGCACTTCTTACATCAGTTCACACAATTCAATCCATAAGTGCATCAAGGTGCTGTATCAGGAAAAAAAAAATCAAAGCTGTGTTGTATTTGCAGTGCAAGTGCAAGTGCAGTTCGGAGTGTTGAATATGTAAATACGACTGTCTACATCAATGTCCACAACCCTGCCAATTTAGTTCAATTGCAAAAAGAAAGCCATTGTTGATACAAATGTAATGAATGCAGACGCTCTGTCAGTTTGAGCTTTGCTGCAATTCGAGTGTCATATGCACAGTGTATGACAAAGTCTATGGAGCCTAAGAATAGAGAGGATAAACAACAACAATCATGAAACGTGAGGTGAACCTGAAACTATTTCGCAACAACATTCACTGATTTCTCGAATCTTCATTAGAGATTTTGCAATTTCGCATCGAAACTATCGACACGTCATCACAATTGGGATTTTACTTGAATTACATCATGTTTGTTTTTACCCCAGCTCTTCGAAGACACGTCAGCTACTGTAGTATTGAATATTCAGTGTGCTGGAGCGAGTATAAATTGATCAGCTCAGAGTTTCTTCAGCGACATCACGGGGAGCTGGAAGACAGGCAGAATCTCAAACAGCATGTTTGAAACAATTTATCGTGTGAAAAAGATATATTACTTGATCATTGCCGTTACTGGTGTCCCAGGTAAGACCTTACGCGAACTGCCATTTGCGGTTCCGTGTGTGCGGTCTGTTGACTCGTTCAATTATCGACAGCGTTGTGATGGCGGTGTAGCAGTGAGTGTGGTGAAGACATTTTGACAATTTTCTGTGTTCGTTCGGAATTTCCCTTGTAGTTTAGTCCACGGCCTCACCTGACACTGAACCAGTAGTTCAAACGGATGTTGTGCCGGAGGTCCGGCAGACGGATTCATTTTGTGGATTCCTGACGAGCAGTTTTCATAAATCAATGCAAAGCCGCTGACGATGTACAGTCCGATAACCCAGTGCATTCGACTGCTTTACGGGCGATTTGTTGTAATTCCATATCAATAGAGCAACATGCTTTCAAATAAAATTTAAAGGTATTGAGCTGCTTTTCAAGAAATTGCTGCAAGTTTGAAGGCGACACTGGAAGTGACAGCCCGGTGAGATATAAGGGAGAGCGTTAAACACCGCTTGTGATTTCGACTTCAAACCAGAGAGCATTCGTGAGCGTCTCAGTGTATCAGGGTCTGTTTCCACCACTTATCAGTGAGGTGAAGACGGAATTAAGAGCCAACTCAGCAGTGTGAGATGAAGTTCAGACGTGGTAAGGAACATGTGAAACCGCTAAAACAGACTGATGTCTTGAAGTATTTATATTCTTTTCCCTTCGGAAATTGAATGGTATAACCACCAACGTGCAAAATACCCGGAAGATCCAGCGGGTCATGCAGAATCTGTAAAAACGAAAATTAAATCTTTCTGATTGGATTCCATGGAGTAGTGTGAAGAAAGCGCGGCCAAGCGTAGTTGCAGAATTTAAAAGAAGCGAGCCTTCTGTGCGGAAGTGGGAACCGGGAGTCGAGGATGAGGGGAAGACAAGCGAACGGGAGAAGTAAACTTGTTTTGAACTTTGTAAAGGGAAAGAGGAGAGGGAGCGGGGCTTTCTACAGTATTGGGTGTGTATTAGAACATAGGTGAGAGGAACGCGGCAGTGACCATCGCCGAGAAAATTGCCGAGTTATCCAGGCTTTGCATGTCAGCCGAAAACCTGATGTTTGGAGTTCAAAATTGTTTTTCCAAAACGCCCTCTGAAATGAGTTGACAATTATTCCTTCCCAAACACTGCTCATCTTCCGGTACCGGACACCGTACAATTTCACCTAGCGTGCATGTGTGTGAGGCAATTGCTACGCCTTCCTTACACAATTTAAACCTCTGGAACTGAGTTGTCTGAAAAGGTTTATTGTTCTCTTTCTCAGGCTTATCTCTGCCCTGAGACCCATGGACCGGCGAGACAGTAATTCACTCACAAAAATACACCTGCTGATGCTGAGTATTTTTCAAGGATGAAGGGTCTCGGCCCGAAACGTTGGCTACTCTTTTCTCACGGATGCTGCCTGACCTGCTGAGTTCTTCCAGCGTTGTGTACGTACAGTAATTCACTCGCTCTCTCTGTTGTTCCCCCAGTGAATTTAGTGGCGATGGTAATCCTGTCCCGGGGAAAGTGCGGCCTCTCTACCTGCACCACTCGCTACCTGGTGTCCATGGCAACGGCGGATCTACTAACCATCATCTTTGAGGTCCTACTTTGGAGGATCAGTCATTATTTCTTCCCCGGGAGTTTCCTGGACATTACCCACGTGTGCAGTGCGATCTCTGCCCTGGGATTTGCAGCCATGGACTGTTCGGTCTGGTTTACCGTCACGTCACGTTTGATCGGTTTGTCGCCATCTCTTGCCAGAAGCTGAAAGCAAAGTATTGCACCGAGAGAACTGCGGCTGTGGTTCTGACAACAACTGGCATTCTGCTCTGTTTTAAAAATGTACCCTACTTCTTTAGATTTCATCCTGTGAAAGTTATTGGCAATTTGCCCTGGGAATGTATTACAAAGCCAGGCTACTATACGGATCGCGGGTGGCTGGGATATAGATGGCTTTCTACCGCTCTAACGCCGTTACTCCCTTTCGTGTTAATATTACTGTTGAATGTTCTGACAGTCAGACACATTTTAGTGACTAGTCGCGTCCGTAAGCGGCTGAGGGGTCAAAGCAAGGCGGAGAACCGCAGTGACCCGGAGATGGAGAGCAGGAGGAGGTCTGTGATCTTACTTCTCACCATCTCAGGAAGCTTCATCATCCTGTGGTCGGTCAATGTTGCCGAATTTCTTTATGACACCATTGCCGGACTGAACCCGAATAATTACAACGATTCGGAATATATTCTTCAAAACACCGGATACATGTTGCTTACACTAAGCTGTTGCACAAACACGTTTATTTATGGGGTGACTCAGTCCAAGTTCAGAGAGCAGTTCATCAGCACAGCGAAATTTCCGCTCACGTCAATCATTCTATTGGTTAGTAAACAAAATATCTAAGTGCTTCCCAGAGGCGGTTGCAGAGTTTTCCATCTTGACACTACAGAACTATAGGTCATCGGAGTACGTGGCAGTGGGGAGAGACACGGCACAAGAACGTACCTTAAGTGTTCTCTGCACTTCTTATACTCCTTGTGAACCGCTTTTGTTCCTTGTCGCCTATATCTATTATACCTATAACCCTCCTGTTCGACTGGCGTTAGTCTCGGTCCGACAGTCTCTGGCCCCGCCAGACGTGACGTATTTGAGGTGCAAAACCTTGTGCGGATGCTGCGTGACCAGTTCCCCCGTTACAAATCAGTACCACGAAATAACAGACAGTGCACCAGATTCAATTAAACGACTTCGCTTTATGATTTTTAATTTGACTAAAGGGTTAGTAAAGAAAACAAAAATAAACATTTTAATGAAGAAGCCAAATATACACATGTTGGAGTTCACGGTTTCCCTTCCGCTGGTCCTGCATCGATTTCCCCAGGCTTCGTCGACTCCCGACCCCAATCCAAGTTCATTCCGTCCTGCTTGCTGCGGCCTCTCCTTTCAGTCGTCTTCTCTATTCACCTCTTGCCGAACAAATGACCTAGATCACCCGGTACTCAGCACACAACAAGAAAGAAAACAGTCCCCTCATTGGACGGCGCACATTCCTAAGTCCCTGTTGTCTCTAGCCATAACCCGTCCACTGCTGCTACAGAAGAAAAACATTTCATTAGCAGTAAACCCTTTTCCAAGGGCGTTACATGCACATCCTTCTTATCCTTACACAGCGCGTCAGTGTCTCTGGAAACCCGCGTTTCCCTAATGGCGTCAGCATCAACACTGCCTGTTATTCTGACAGGACCACAAAAGCACTTTATTCTCAAAGGTTACGGAAGAATGGGGTTGAGAGGGATTACAAGTAACTTATTATTAGTAATATTTTTTTTATTTCATACTATTTCTCTCAGCTCCGGCTTGTAAAACCCGAGGTTCTGGGATAACCTAGCATACCCTTTTCACAATTGCAAGGTATTTTCGGACTGGTTCAGTCGTGTTCCGATTTGCGGCTTTCAGCAGATTTACATACATTTTGCGATGAAGCCAGGTGTAGATATTATTATTGAGACAATGCGTAACAAGGATTACCTCTCAGTAATAATGATCAGTTCAGCACAGGGAATCTGTATTGGCTGACAAATACATTTATTTTCTGAAGTAAAATTCATGTGATTTTACACAGCTGAATGCTTGTGTGCACACCAACTAGGTGTCTCTGACCCGGCGTGTATGAACAGTCAAACGATAGAGAAGCTAATACCCGGGAACGAAGCTGACGCTGGCTTGCTGTTCCCGATCGAATTTACATGCATCTGACGTGACGTAGTTTCCTTCATTGATCTGCGATGGTTCTTCTCCGTACAGTTGTCGCTGTTTAGCTGTCCAAGATCGTTACCGTTAATCATTTATCAGTACAGATATCGCGTTTCAGTCCCCCATTGAAGTCAGCTGACTAACCTGGGTCACCTTATTATTGGCCCTGGTCCAGAACATTATCCATTGAGAGTCCTCCTCTGCAAGTGACAATTTCTAATGGATGGCTCTATGTCCGAAGTCAGTGTGAAAACTACTAACCAGCTCGAATCAATAGGGGAGTTCCCTGGAGCATTATAGTGTCTACATTAAAACTGTGAATCCTCCGAACTATAACGGTTCACATAATGGGGGACGCAGAGCAGCTTCACAAACAGCAGCCTCCATTCCTTTAAGAAAAAAGACATTTTTGTCTACTTCCAATGAACGTGATTCACTGATTTGCAGAATATAGTTCTTTCTGGCCAGCAAAGGTCTAAATGTAGAAAAGTCACCTGAAACAGATACACTTCACACTGCTCCAGAATTCTGAAAGAGGTGGCTGAAGATGTTGTAGAAGCATTAGTAAAGATGCTACAAAAGTCACTAGACTCTGGAATACCTTAGGAATGATACTTTGGAAATGTCACTGCATACTTTAAGAACTGCAGGAGGAAAATTAAATGAAATTATAAACCAGTTAACTAGCCCAGTGTTTGGAAACAAGTTTGTGTCCATTCAGAAAGAGGTTCCAGGGTACCTGAGGGCTTATGATAAAATAGGCTAAAGTCAGCACCAGTGTTCTGCTGCTCCCCATATCCCTTCATGCTCGCACTAATCAATAATCTATCAACTGCTGCCTTAAATATACTGAAAAAAATTGGGCTTTGTAGTCGCTTGTGGAAACGAATTCCCCAACGTCGCCATACTCTGGCCAGAGGCATTCCACCTCATCTGAGCCCTAACAAGATACTCCTCTAAATTCAGGCTGCGTTCGCTGGTCTGAGGCCCTCCTATCAGAGGAAACATCCTCCCCGCATCCACTGGATCGAACCATTTCACCATTCGATGGGGCCCAAGGAAGTTAATCTTCTGAATTCCAGTGAGTAGAAGCCCAGAGCCATCAAAGGTTGTACATGAGACAAGCCATTCAATCCCAGAAGCATTTTCGTGAATCACTTTGAACGATGTCCAATGTAATCACACCTTCCCTTACATAAGAGGACCGAAACTGCTCATAATTCTCCAAGTGAGGCCTGGGCAGTGCAAGATAAATTCTCAAAATTACATCCTTGTTTTTATATTCTAGTCCACTTGAACTGAATGCAAACGTTGAATTTACCTTCCACACACCGACTCAACCTATAAGTTAACCTTAACGCAATTCTTTATAAAGTGACCCAGACTCTTTACACATCTGCTTTGGAATTTTCTCTCCATATTTAAAACAGTTATTTCTTCAGAATCTAAGTGCCACAAGGGGACAGGAGGTTGGACCCAAGTGCAGGACGCAGACACTGAAGTACTAGGGGCAGGACAGGAATAAGTAAAGGATAGAACCAGATGGGGAGACCTGGGCGTGCGAAAGAGACGGGGCGTGCTAGGTAATCCCAGGGTTCAGAGAAAGTTCGTGGCTGGGCTGGATCCCGGAGTTCGTGGCTGGACTGGATCCCGGAGTTTGTGGCTAGGCTGGATCCCGGAGTCCGTGGCTAGGCTGGATCACAGAGTCCGTGGATAGGCTGGGTCTTGGAGTTCGTGGCTTGGCTGGGTCTCGGAGTCCGTGGCTTGGCTGGGTCTCGGAGTCCGTGGCTTGGTAGGATCTTGGAATCCGTAGCAAGGCAGGAGAGCTCCCTGGGCGGCGGCATAAGCCCTGGGCAGGGCCGCCTCCTAGGCAGGAACACAGACGCGGAAAACGTGGACAGGTGCGGGCACAACCCGTAGGGATCAAAGGGTAGGAACGGGCAGAGGACAGGGTGGGCCGCATACTCCTGGGCAGGGCCACACCCCAGGCGGGAACACGGAGGCCCAGGCAAGACGAAAAACACCTTGGCAAATAGCGGGCAAAATACATCAGAGGTGAGTGGTAAGAAGGGGACAGTGTCCCCCCGCCGGGCAACGGCAGTCCGTCCTACTACCCGGCGGAGACAAGGGATCGGAAGGGAACTTGGTCCGGGGTGACTCCAAGGCTGACTCACAGAACTTGAGGATGAAGCCGTGGGCCGTCCAAGCCGGGACGACCGGAACAAACAGAGCCGTCGGACGAAACACCTCTGAACATGGCAAACCAGCTTGTACAAGACAACCAGTGAACAGGATAAAACAGGTTCAGAGCAGGACGACCCCCCAACTAGGCTCGGTCCCAGAGTCCCTTATATCCACCTGCCAGCTGATAGGCAACAGGTGCACCTTCTTAAGCCACGAATATCCTATTTGGCTTAAAGCTGACACGAGAGATGGCTGCAAGCCCCGGAGTCCGGATTCCGCAGACCGGATCAAGACCCGGAATGCAGGCTCCAGACCGAACCTTAGCACTAAGCGCATGACCAGGCACTTCCGGAGACTGTATTCCATCTGCCACTTATTTTCCCATTATCCTAATCTATCTAAGGCCTTCTGTAGCCCCTCAATATCCTCAAAACTATCTGTTAATCTTCGGATCGTCCGTAAACTTTGAGAAATGTAAGCAATTCGAGAATACTTATGATGAACATGTGAGAAAAAAGAGAAATCTTTATCATTGGGGTGTTTATATCTCCAAATATCGACCAGGCCATATTCTAATAAAAAAAAAGAGTTAATAAAAGCTGCCGCTTTATTGGAAGTGACGGATTGGTTGATGACCTATCAGTCGCCGGATTTAAACAACAATTAAAATCACCAACCATGAACTACTTATATTTATTGAGATTCGGCAGCTGAGAAAAAAGGTTTCTTTAAAAAAATCAGAATTATCTACATTAGGTGTGTCTACACACACCAGAGCTACCTTTTGCTCGCATAATAAACCAGTAATAATTAAATATCTTCCAATGAATCAGTAGCAGTATTAAAGTGTACAAAAAGGATTTTGGGACTATGAAATATAGAAACGCCTCTGATCTTACAAATAGACAGCAAGTGGAACAGAGTTGCTTTCTAAAAACGGAAAAACCTGTCCTCATCCTGTTTTAGTAAATGATTTTCTGGCACAAAAATAATATCTGCATTAAGTGTTTTTGATTTCTTAAAAATCGTTTTACTCTTAATGGGCTGATTGACACCGCTCCAATTCCAAGATATTATATTAATTTTATTAACATCCATGTTTAAAATTGATTTTAATATTATAGAAAATAAATGTTACGTAAGCACAGATTAAACCAAAAGACGCGGGTACAACCAGAAGGGCTGACGCATTTACGAAAGCGAAATCCATCAAAAGAACTGCCCAATCAAGAAAGGAACCTACTCTAATAGTCTACTCCCTCTCCCGCCTCCCAAAAGATAAGAATTAGGCGAACGATAGGGTGGTCCCATGCTAATCTAATAACCCTTGTCCCTACTCTCCATCTTGCAGCTCCGAATACTAAAATAAAGCAAAAATCCCACGCAAAATAGCCTTAATAAAAGGAACAAGCAGAATTCAACTACTTTAATGTTATGTCTCAGTAATAAAAATATTAGCAACAACGGCCATCTTAGAATCAGCTAAAGTATCTTAAACATATATTCAAAAAAGAGCATAAATTCGAGCAAATAATATACAAACAATATTTTTTCTCTCGAAAAATAAAAATACATGAGTATATATATAAAACAGACATAAAACAATAAGCTTTGAAACAAATAAAATAAATAAAAAGATTAACACACAACAGGTCCTACACAGACCATTAGAGTACAATACTGCAAAGGTTCCCTACAAAATAGTTATATATGTACTAACTATTTATAAGGTAAAAACAATAAATCAGCTACGTCTCATGCCAAAGACTGAAAAGGTATTGGATGTGCTTAACTCAGAAGATCCATAAACAACTCGTACAGCAAATACTTCAGAATTGCCTGTTCAGTAATCGGATTAACTTTAATATTTTAATCAGTAAGCTTAACTTCAAGTTTTTTAATGTACTTCCATCGCTCCTGAGCTGGAAAGCGAAGGGAGAGGTATAAATCAAATGTATACATTTCACACATAATTTCTCGGTATTTCCTTCCTTCGGCAAAGATTTCAGGAGGATAGACTTCAACTATACGAATCTGTGCTGAATTAAAGATTAATTTTCGCTTCTTTCTGGTTTCTGGAAGAATAGCTTCTTTAGTCGTATAATAATGCAAAGAAAGTACGATTGTTGAGGGCGTAGTTCAGATGAACTCCGAGAAAATGGAATTCTATGGACTTTGTCAATTAAGGGTCTAGTTTAGAGGGTCTCATTAAAAAGTGAGCACAGCATATCTGAGAAGAATTTTAACAAATCGCCAGCTTCTGTATTTTCAGGCAGTCCCAGAATACGCAAATTCCTCCGACGACCTTTACTATCTAAATCAACCATTCTTTTCTTCATTTTAGACAGTTCCGAGGTAATTTCATTGTTTTTTTTTCCGTCGAAGATATCTTCATTCCTTGATCTTTAATAGTTTGCTTGAATAGATCATGCTCACTGTCCATTCAGTTTGTAGTCTGCTGAAGTGTTTGAAGCTGAGAGTCCAAAGTTTTCAGAGAGTCTTTAACCGTAGAAATAGCTTTTTCGAGCTTCCCGTTTGAACCGGACAGCTTATCAATTTTAATATTAAGCGATCCGAATTCCGACTTCATGTCTTGTATTGAAGAAAATATTCCTGCTAGTGTACCAGGTTCCTCCGTTTTCTTGGTTTGCTCCGTTTCAGGAAAAGTCTTGCAGCTTCTCAGTTCAATACCAGAACGACTATTTTCGGCCGTTGTAATTAAGTCGTAAATCCTTCAATGAATTAATAAATCCTTCAGTAGAAGTAATAAATCCTTCAGTGGAAGTAATAAATCATCAAAGCTAAAAAGGATCTGTCAGTGGGATATAAAATATTTTAAAGAGAGAGGCGCTAGGAATGTGACTTACTCCATATGCTACAAAATGGAAAAGTCCTGAATACTCTAGTCTCGGAAACACTGATACGTAATGTACGAGAATGCCGCCAACTGTTGTTTCGTTTGTGCGTTTTTGTCATTAATTGTTCTCTCTTTGATAATTCTGTACCTCTCTGTGACTCCAACCGATAGCAATTCAAAAAGTTTTAAGATTTTTTGTCATTCATCAGTCCGCGATCGTAATGGAGAGCGAAATGATTATTACTCGATTCCGATGGAGCTTTAAAAACAGAGTGCTTATAAAAACATAATAAATACCAAAATAAATTTTATACTTTAAAATAAAACGTTCAATGTCATGGTAATTACAGAGGGTTAATATATACGTGAACTGAGTGCATTTACTGAAATAGAGGCCGGTGGCGGCCGTATCAGAACATCAGATGACTCTGACAGAAAAAGATAAAGTGACAAACTGAATGATATCTCAAATTTGTCAGATGGTCAGAACGTTCCGCGGCATAATAGCAAAGACAGTTTGCATCATACTTTAAACCGCATCGAACCAATCAATTCCCATCCATCTGGAGACAGAAAGAGAGAAGAAATCATTTGGACATCTAGACAGAAAATCTCAGTTGGTAGCAATTTGCGTTATCAGCAATTACTGAGAAAAGTGGGAAAAAAAACGTTTTTTCTGCAAGAGAAAATATTTCAAATATACATCCACTGTCCACAAAAAGCTAAAAGAGATGCGGAAAGGTTGTGAGAAATGGTAAAGAGCAAACGAGCAACTGATGTTTCCCTTTCAATGTTTCAATCATGGAGGCAGCCTCGGCCGCATCAGAGTTTCAAGTATCTATCGGAATATCTCCGGTACAGGGTCTTCGAAAGGTGAACATCTAAGTAGCAGTTGTTAGAGCTTGCATGGGTTTGCACAGTTGGTGTGGAGTCTGGCAGCGGAGCGAAACTTCTCTTTGAATACAATGCACCAGTTACAATTCTATGCGGAGACTGTCCACTACAAATGACAAGTGTTTCCATTCTCACTGTGCAGTTTGATATGAATGAAGATGACGATTACACAATGATAGACACTCCTGGTAATGCTCGGCCACTGGCGCTCAGATGATCCACATTTGCTATTGATCCACAGCGTGCACAGTTCCTGAATGTGAGTCTCTGGTTAAGGGGTAATAAGATATTGCATCGGATCTCTATATTAGACATACAGTACCTCAGATACGATGCATATAATCTCTCTCTCAGCACCTAAACATTTTGCAGAGCACTCATTTGAGAATAGCTGGTGCCCTGAGTATTGAAAACAACAATGTCTTCCGTAATATTGCCCCGTAGAAATGCATTTTCTACCTCCCGTTGTAAGATGTAAACCACATTTCTGCTGATGTTAGGAAGAATTTTTAACCACACTCCCCCCCCCCCCCCCCCATCCAAATGAGGATCTTCGTACCCTTTCATTTTCTTAGCTGGCCCAGAACGATCCTATGCTACCTCCTTCTAAAGATTTTATTTCATTGTTTTGACCCAACCCCCCTCCACCCAACGTCCGCCGCCGCCCTGCCTGTCATTTCGAATGAATCAGTACCCTCAGATGTTAAGCTCACAGCTATAATCTTCTTTTAGCCATTATTAAGTGATGCCAACAACGTCGAACATGCCAATTGAAAACTGTGCGACACTTCAGTCCTAAACTCATTACCCTTTCCATGTTCACACTCTTTTACATCCTTCTGCCTACAGTTTTGCCCCAGCATCAGCCTGTCCTTGTCAGCAATCTCACTGCACGCTGCTTCTGCTTGTAACCCCTCCCGAACTGCTTCGCAAAAACAACCATTAAGGATATTGATCTCCCTCGAGTTCAGAGGAACTCATCCTTTTTATATAGTTAGTACATTCCCCAGAATAGATCTCAAGTGATCCAGAAATCGCAGCTCCTCCTCACTACAGCCGCTTTTACCCACGCAGTTATCTGCCAAATCATTCTCGTCTTGCCCTCACTGGCGTAGGACAAGAGCAGCAACTCAGTGATTACTTACGTGGAGATCCTGCTTTGCAGAGTTCTAGCCAGGAGATCATGCCTCACCCTAAACCAGCTTAGGAGCACCTCATCGCTTCTCTAACTATGCCACTGGTGCCAACATGTGCCATGATATCTGGCTGGTCACTCTCACCCTTTATAATGCGGTTGTCCCGATCTGATGCATCTATGACACTGGCAGCTAGGATGCTACATATTGTTCTGGCGTCTCTATGCCCACAAACTCACGTCTCTATCCTTCTATACATGGAATCCACTATAACCACAGAAGTCCTCTTCACTTCTGTTCTCTTCCAAGTCAAAGTGCCAGACTCAACGGTGGAGATACAGTCACTGCCGCTTCCTCACACCTAGTAGGTCATCCCCCTCAACAGTATCGAAGATGGCATATTTATTATTGAGAAGAACGGCCAGTCGGGAACGCAGCACTGGCTGTCCATTTCCATTCTTTAAACTGTCACATAGTTATCTACCTCCTGCAACGCAGGTATAAATAACTCCCTGTGACTCGTACCCTTTATTTACGCGGTCTTCCGCCTCAGCTGGACGTCATCTATTGACAGCTCCAGTTCCCGAACAGCTACTCTCATTAACTACCCCTCGGTTCAATCCGTGACACCAGCCCTTTCTAAGAATTTGGACATCTCACACGTAGAACAAAACACTGCCCCGATGCAATTTTCACTACACTAACTGGACCCCAATACTCTAGGAATAAAAGAAGAAGAAGAAGAAGAAGAAGAAGGAACTCACCAGATACTTAACTCTCCCAAGTCTGAAGAGCTAAAGCCACACCAACACTGGTACGCTCACACAATGGCCTGTCCGTATTCTCTGTCCTCATTCGCATCAGCCGGTATGGTTCGGTGTCCATGCTGGAGACTACGCGGCCCCACCTTCCCCAAAGTATGATGAAGACAAACTGGATGGCTCTCGACTGTAGTCTGCTGAAAAATTCATGGGCTGGGACTTGCATTATGTTTTGTGTGACTGTATCCTGCCGCTATCTGAGATATGCAATATGCGGCTTGAGATGTGTCGAAATAACTGCTGATACTGTGTCTTGCGCCTTGTCCACTGATTAACACTGTTTCCTTTGTCTGCATGTACCAAGTCTCCCTTCAGCCCCAATGCTGAAAAAAGAAAACAGCAATCCCTGCTTAAGTAATCATATCATTATATTAATTATACTTGGCAATAGCTCAGAGAATCACCTTTGAACCCAAGAAACACTCCACCTCTTCCCAATGCAGACGAACAGAGCAGCAGACAACACTCCAAATGCGGTCATATCAATATTTCACGTAGCAAAATCATGGGTTTTTAAAGTTAATATTCAGCGTCATACAGCACGCAAACGAATACAGCAAGGTCCGGCCCCTCAGCCCACAACATTGTACGGACGCATATGACATACTCCACTCTAAATGCAACTCTTCACACATCCACGGTCAGTTACGCATAATATATGCTGCTTTGCTGAGCAGCGTCTAGATTTGGTGCGAAATAGTCTTCTGGCCCCTTACCTGTGGTCAGCTAAGACCGAAAACTTCCTGCGTAAGACCAATTTGATACACCGCTTGGTTCCCCCGCCCTCATTGGTAAAGCTTGCAACAAGCCTCGAGAGTTTATTCATTGTCATGCCTTTTGAAGATCGTTATCTCCAACGTATTCATGGAGAGTCACAACAAATTATCCGCAATCTATTTTGAGAATCCAGCAATGGCAAATTCCGTTTCCGGTAGACAGAATGTCTTAAATTCGTACTCATTTAACGCTTCTGTCTCTATAAGCTCTAGTTTAATTGTCATTCAACCAGACATGAATACCTGTACATGCAGATTAATAGCCAGAAAACTAGTTAGTATCTAATCTAGACGCCGCTCAGCAAAGCAGCATATATGATGGGTAACTGACCGTGGATGTGTGAAGATTTGCATCGAGAGTGGAGTATGTCATATGAGTCCGTACAATGTTGTGGGCCGAAGGGCCGGGCGTGCTGTTTTCGTTTGCGTGCTGTATGACGCTGAATATCAACTTTAAAAACCCATGGTGCATTGGCCATCATCAATCGTGGGATTGGGTTTAAAAGCCGAGAGGTACTGTTGCAGCTATATAGCACCCTGGTGTGATCCCATTTGGAGTACTGTGCTGAATTCTAATCGCCTCACTGCAGTAAGGACGTGGAAACCATAGAAAGGGTGCAGAGGAGATTTACAAGGACTTTGCTTCGATTGGGGGAAATCCTTACGAGAATAGGTTGAGTGAACTCGGCCTTTTCTCTTTGGAGCGACGTAGGATGAGAGGTGACTTGATAAAGGTGTACAAAATAACGAGAGGCGTTGATCGTTTGGAGAGTCAGGGGCTTTTTTACCCCAGTGCTGAAATGGCTTGTACGAGGGGGCATAGTTTTAAGGTGCTTGGAATTAGGGCTGCCGTTGGATGTGGTGGAGGCGGAAACGATGAGGTCTTTTAAGAGACTTCTGGGTGAATGCATAAGGATGAGAAAAATGCAGGGCTATGGGTAAAGCCCAAATATTTCTATGGTACGGACATGAGCGGCACAGATCTGTGAGCCGAATGGCTCTGTATTGTGATGTAGGTTTTCTATGTTTCTACCATCGATCGCAGAGAGTTGTGCTGACAGCCCCGCGCATCTGCTGCTGTGAACTTTCCTTTCTGCAGGATACGTACATCAGCAGATGCGTAAAAAGGGCCCAGAAGATCAACAGGGGTTTCAGCCACGCTAACCATAAACTGTTTCAGGTACTTGCGTCTGAAAAACGGTACCACAGCATGAAGGACAGGATCAACAGGCTCCGGGAAAGCCTGTTTAACCAGGCCTTCAGATTTGTCAATGCATATTGATCTGATTGCATATCTGACTGTACATTGTATGTGACTGTACATACATGCACACAAAACAATTCTGTATACAATCTTATTGTTAGGACAATATCCTACCACATGGATGATAAATAACAGCGGACCTAACGCCAATCCCTGCAGTACACTCCTCACAGTCATAGAATCAACCGTACACTCTCTGGCCTTTTCCGCTAAACCAGTTTTGGATTCATGTTGTTTTAGTTTGGTTGAAAACTCGAATACAACATACGAAACGAAACCACAACTGAAGGAACAAAATAAGTGAGGTCAGTGTTTCATAGGGACATAATCGGCACTTTCGATTTTCAGCACTCAGTTTCAGTGCCAATATAATGCATTGTATTCTATGGTGTTTAATCCAGTTTTCCTGGCAAATAATAGAGCAGCCTGGGAACTAGCGGATAGATCACATATTTTAGTGTCTGCTTTTGTTGAAAACGAATATGATTGAGAAATGGTTGTAGAATTGTGGCAGATCTGGCTAATGTCTTCGAAGTTAAATAGACTGCAACGCAAGACACGGTAATGGAATAAAGCGTTCAAGTCATTCACGAGTAGATGTTCTGTGCTTCATACCGAACGGCCGATGTCCCATTTCAGCAGCTGAAACCTGGCGTCTTGCAAATTATATTGCTCATGTTCATTTTATCCTTTGTTGTATTAATAGCCTGTAGCATCCCTTGGGGAGACGAATTTGCGGCATGTTTTCGGAGTGAGAAAAACACTTTAATGTCAGTGTTCTGCTACTGATTGTCCCTTATGTGACTGATGTCATAACCACACTAATTGACTCAGAGTAGTTAATCTGAATTGCATATAACTCTGTAAATCTGATCACCGGTCCATATGAGCAGTTGGAACTTCCCGTACACCTGAACGCTGCTTCTGACGGAATATGGGATATCCAGCGATTTACTACATCGCGAGCATTTTCTATCCTACAATTGTAGCGATTGGTGTCCCTGGTAAGGTACTGGGATTGTTCACTCTATGTATGGTGCCGTCGTCTTGCTTGTGTTCCGCTGCACTGCTCGCATTTTTACTCAGCACAAATGCTACTCTCAGTTTCAGTTGCCATATTTTGCCGAAATGATGTTTTTTTTTTCTTTTGTCAAATGCGTTGTTCCCGATATTGCCGTAGTTTCATGGTTTGATCTTGCTCGGCTCTCTGAAACGACAGTTTTCAGATTGGCAGCTTTTTCAAAATGACCGTCCAGTCGAATTTCGATACGCAGGTTATCACTATTATCCATTATCACTAAATTATAACTTATGCTTTGAACCACATTAATTTAACTACAAATAAACCCTTCACCTCTAATAATTGAATTTGCGTTTTTTTTAATGAAGTGGTCAACCGTGCAGCGGTACGTGCATCATGGAAATCAATTGCATCGCTCTGAACTGTCGGAAGGTCACTGCCACTCCAGTCCATTATTGACCCCCAGCCGGAGTGCACCGACTAAGCTGGCACACATTGGATTTCTGTTTCTTACTTCCTAAAAAAATTATAGCCTATATAGCATTGGAAGAATGGTTGGCATTCAGACAGTTAGGACTACTGAAAATTCTGTGTTGATTTTTGTTTTTCTCTGCCAATTTCTTCTAGTTAATTTAACAGCGATTGTGATCCTATCTCGTGGAAAGTGTGGACTCTCCAAATGCATCACCCGTTACCTGGTTGGAATGGCAACAGCGGATCTGATTGTGGTTATCGTTGCTGCTTTAGTGGATCAGACCAACAAAATTTACGTTTATTCCGGATCGCTGCTCATCACTCCTGTATGCGCTCTGACACTTGTATTTAGGGTTGTAACGAGGGACTGTTCTGTTTGGTTAACGGTCAGCTTTACCTTCGATCGTTTCATCGCAATATGCTGTCGAAAGCTGCGGGAACGATACTGCACTGAGAGAACAGCAACGGTGGTTATGGTGACGGTGGTTATCGTGAGCGGCGGGAGATGCATCCCGTTTTACTTCATATTTGAACCTTACGTCATTATCGACAACGTACCGTGGCATTGCGCCCTCACACGTGAATACAGTACTTCACCCGTGTGGAGAGGATACGAATTATTGGATAGCATTTTAACACCGTTGCTACCAATCGGCTTAATTCTGGTGTTCAATGGGTTAACAGTAAGACATATCATTGAGGCAAATAGAATCCGCAGAGGACTTCGGAACAGCAGCGATAATCTGCAGGATACCGAGATGGAAAACCGCAGAAAATCGATGATTTTGTTGTTTGCTATTTCAGCTAATTTCATTTTATTTTGGATACCCTATTTAGCTCATTCTCTGAAATGGCAAACGGAAAACTATGATTATCAAGACAAATATTTGAGTACCCCGGTATATATACTACAACAACTTGGGTCCATGTTGCAAATTCTGAGTATGTGCACCAATACATGTATTTATACACTAACACAGAGGAAATTCAGAAAAGAGCTGAAGAATGGAATGAATTATGTGTTTACATTAAATGGCCATCTGTGTAGATAACGCCCACTCCAATTGCAATTCAGCGGAGATTTCTAATAAAACAGTTTTAAAAATGAGTAGGTCATGAATTCATACAATTCTTTGCCTGGCCATCCTGAAATTGCAAAACCCACGGAAGTTCGCATACTTCATTCAGTTGAGGTAGGAAACTGGGCAAAAGTTCAATGGGCTGTGGTGATTGCTACATTGGTTGAATTACTACAAACTATCACAGAGACTTGACAAACTCAAGGGCAGGAATGGCTTCCCGACATACCCGTGTTCAGATGTTTCAAACTTGACAGAGTTGGGTAAAAGAGTGTAAAGTGACTGCCATTGAAATGTACGGAGAGTATGACAGTAACCCTGCTGAAAGAACGGAAGAAACAGGGGAGAGAATGTTGGCAGAATGTGATTAAAACTCAGAAGCAGAAGCAGAGCAATCACTTGCGTGGGAATATCCTGTAGAGAGACCACACACCCCGCACACTGTCTCCAAATCAAAGAAAAAGTACAGACAGCGAGAACCTGATCAGGAGATATATTTTGGACAGGTGGCATATTAACACGGTTGTTGTCACAGGTAAATTATACTTCCCTAATATACATTGGTACTTCCTCAGGTTCAAAGGTTCATAGAACATATAACATAGATTAGTACAGCACATTACAGGCCTTTCGGCCCACAATTTTGTGCCGACCCTCAAACGCATCCTCCCATATAACCCCGACAGACCTTAAATTCTTCCATATACTGGTCTAGTAGTCTCTTAAACTTCACCAGTGTATGTGACTCTACCCCTGACTCAGGCAGTGTATTCCACGCAAAAACCACTCTCTGTGTGAAAGAATCTTCCTCTGATATACCCCTTGAACATCCCTCCCCTTACCTTAAAACCATGTCCTCTTGTACTGAGCAGTGGTGCCCTGGGGAGGAGGAGCTCGCTGTCCACTCTGTCTATTCCGCTTATTATCTTGTACACCTCTAATATCTATTCTCATTCTCTCCAAAGAGTAAAGCCCTACCTCCATTAATCTCTGATCATAATCCATACTCTCTAAACCAGGCAGCATCCTGGTAAATCTCCTCTGTACCCTTTCCAATGCTTCCACATACTTCCTATCGCTCAGATATGACTGAATTTCTCAATAAGCGGGCAGGTGGACTAGAGAACAGTCCATTCAGGATCATGTTGTGCCGACCCATATAGTCCTTAAAAAGAGTACTAAACCCACATTACTACATAACCATTTATTTTTCTTTCATCCATGTTCCTGTCCAAGAGGCTCTTAAATACCCCTAATGATTTAGCCTCCATCAACATCCCTGGCAAATCATTCCCGGCAGAACCCTCTGCGTAAAAATCTTACCCTTGATGTCTTCCCTAAACTTCTCTCCCTTAATTTTGTACATATGCCCTCTGGTGTTTGCTATTGGTGCCTTGGGAAACAGGTACTGACTATCCAACCTATCCATGTCTCTCATACTCTTGTAGACCTCCATCAAGTCCCCTCTCGTTCTTCTACGCTCCAAGGAGAAAAGTCCCATCGCTGCTAACCTTGCTTCATATGACTTGTTCTCCAATCCAGGCCACATCCTGGTAAATCTCCTCTGCAGCCTCTCCATAGCTTCCACTTCCTTCCTATGATGAGGTGACCAGAACTGAACACAATAATCTAAGTGTGGTCTCACCAGAGATTTGTAGAGTTGCAACATGACCTCTCTACTCTTGACCTCAATCCCCCTGTTAAAGAAGCCTAGCATCCCATGGGCCTTCTTAACTACCCTATCAACCTGTGCAGTGACCTTGTTGGATGTATGGATTTGTACCGCAAGGTCCCTTTGTTCATCCACATTCTTAAGTAACTGACCATTAATCCTGTACTCAGTCTTCTGGTTTGTCTTTCCAAAATACATCACCTCACACGTCCGGATTGAACTCCATCTACCATTCTTCTGCCCAACTCTGCAGCCTGCCTATATCCTCTTGTAACATTTGACCAGCTACAGCTCCATCCACAACTCGTCCAATCTTCGTGTCATCCGCAAACTTACTCACCCATCCTTCCGCTTCTACATCCAGGCCATTTATAAAAATCACAAATAGCAGGGGTCCCAGAACAGATCCCTGCGGGTCTCCACTAGTTACCGACCTCCAGGCAGAACACAATCGTTCCACAACTACACTTTACTTTCTTCCTTTAAGCATTTTTTTAAAATCCAAACAGCCGGGGTTCCACTTATCCCATGCCTCGTGACTTTCTAGATGAGTTTGGCATGAGGGAGCTTGTCAAATGCTTTGCTAAAGTCCATATAGACCACATCCATTGCCATACCCTCATCAATTTATTTTATTACCTTTTCAAAACACTGAATCAGCTCGTAAGGCACGATCTTCATTTCACAAAGCCATGTTGACTCTCCATGAGTAGAATGTACTTCTCCAAATGCTCGTAGATCCTATCCTTAAGCATCCTCTACAGTAGTTTGCATACCACTGACGTAAGACTCTCCCTATTAACTTTTTTTATTTAAACAAGGGAAATACTTTTGCCATTCTCCAGTCCTCCGGTATTTCCTCTGCAGCCAAAGAGGATTCAATAGATCATAGCTAATGCTCCTGCATTCTCTTCTATCAATTCCCACAACAACTTGGGGTGTATCATATCCGGCCCTGGGGAATAATCTATCTTAATGTTTTTACGAAGATCCAGCACTACTTCTTCCTTAATCTCCACATTGTCCAGCACACAGGCCCGCTCTACTTCGACCTCATCCTAATCAAGATCCTTTTCACTCGTGAATACTGAAGCAATATATTCATTTAGGACCTCCCCAACCTTCTCCGCCGCCAGGCACATGTTGCCTCTTTATCCTTTAGCGGTCCCACCTTCGTTCTCGTCATCCTCCTATTCTTCGCAGACGCATAGAACGGCTTGGGGATCTCCTTAATCCTACATGTCAAGCCCTTCTCATGCCCACTTCCAGCTCTCATAAGTCCTTTCTTTAGCTCCTTCCTGGCTAACCTATATTCCTCACAAGCCCCTCCAACTTCCTGCTTCTTATATCTAACATATGCTTCCTTCTCCCTCTTGACGAGTTGCCTCACATGTTTCGTCAGCCACGGTCTCCTTTTCCTATCATTTTGTCCTTGTCTCAGTGGGACAAACCTATCCTGAACCCAGCTCAAGTGATCCCTAAATTTCTCCCACATTACTTCTGTGCATTCCCCTTTGAACATCTGTTTCCAATGTACTCCCGCTAGTTCCTGCCTCATCCCTTCAGTTAGCCATTCCCCAGTTAAGCACTTTCCCAGTGCCTGTTTTTATCCTTTTCCATAGCAATGCTGAAGCTAATGGAGTTGAGGTCACTCTCACCAAAATGCTCTGCCACCAAGAGGTATGCCACCTGATCAGGTTCATTACCTGGAACTAGATCCAGTATGGCTTCTCCTCTCATCATCCGGTCCACATACTGTATCGGGGATCCTTCTTGAACACACCTGACAAATCCAGCCCCATCTATCCCCCTTGCACTCAGGATGTGGCAGTCAATGTGAGGGAAGTTGAAATCACCCATAACTACTACCGTGTATTTCCGGCACCATTCTAAAATCTGCCTACTTATCGGCTCCTCGGTGGCCAGAGGGCTATTTGGGGGCCTATAGACTACTTCCAGCACAGTGATTGATCCCTTCCTATTTCTGACTTCCACACAAACCGACTCAGTGGACACTCCCTCTGCAGCGTCCTCCCTTTCTATAGTTGTGATACTATCCCTGACCAGCAATGACACTCCCCCCTTTTCTACCTTCCATTGTATTCATTTTAAAACACCTGAACCCAGGGACCTGCATCATCCAATCCTGCTCTTTCTCCACACGTTTCAGTAACGGCCGCAACATCGTAGTTCCTCGTACTAATCCATGCTGTAAGTTCATCCTCCTTGTTCCTAATACTCCTAGCATTGAAATAGACACATTCCAACCCCTTTAACTGGCTACAATTATGTTCTGTCCCCTGCCTGTCCTTCCTCATCAACTCAGACCTCTGGGCATCATGCCCTTGTCCTTCTACCTGAATCCCTACATTCACATTCTGATTCCCACTCCCCTCCTAAATTAGTTTAAACCCTCCCCAACAGCACTATTAAACCTGCCGGCCAGGATATTAGTCCCCCTGGGATTCAAGTGCAATCCGTCCTTTTTGTACAGGTCATACCCGCCCCAAAAGAGGTCCCAATGATCCAGAAATCTGAATACCTGCCCCCTGTTCCAATCCCTCAGCCACGCATTTATCCTCCATATCATTCTATTCCTGTTCTCACTGTCGCGTGGCATAAGCAGTAATCCTGAGATTACAACATTTGAGGTCCTTCTTTTCAACTTCCTTCTTAACTCCCTGTAGTCTTCTTTCAGGAACTCTTCCCTTTTCCTACCTATGTCATTGGTACTAATATGTACCACGACCTCTGGCTGTTTTCCCTCCCACCGTAGGATATCTTGGACATGATCAGAAACATCCCGGACCCTGACAACTGGGAGGCAAACTACCATCCCAGTTTCTTTCCTACGTCCACAGTAACGCCTGTCTGAACCCCTGACTATGGAGTCCCCTATCGCTACTGCCTTCCTCTTCTTTCCCCTGGAAATTCCGTGAACCAGTCTCTGCTTAAAAAACAGGTGTACACAATGTAGAACATTATAGGCGATTTGGTAATAAATACATCGGGTGGGGGGGATTTTGGATTAGGTTTCCAATGTTAAAGAAGCCTCTGAAATGCACCCCCCACCCCGCTAAACCATTTAGCATCCATCGTAATCTCGTTAAAACATAACACGGGGTGGCGTGATCAGTACGTCTACGCAGTATTGAGTATGCTGCCGCCATGTACAAAAGACTAAAACGAATGCGATATGATGCTGGCTTCAAGTTGAAGGTTGTTGATTTTGCTAAAAGAACGAATAATTCTGCAGTTGCTAAGAAGTTTAGTGTAAACGAGAGAGAGTGAGAGAGTGGAGAAAGGCAGAGGACTCGCGGAGGGAAATGCCAAAGACGAAATGTGCAAACCGCGGGAAGACATGCCAGTGGCCAGAACTGGAAGAAAAAGTTTTAGAGTGAGTGAATCACCAGCGACCGTCCGGATACATTGTTAACAGAGAAATGATTCGAGTTCATGCTTTGAAATCGACCGAAAACCACTGTGAGGTCAGCGAAAATTTCAAAGCTACGCCAAGTTGGTGCACCCGATTTTTGAATAGACGTGATCTTGTGTTGAGACAAAAAACAAAGATTGCTCAGAGAATTCCCGTGGGGTGTTGTTGTTTACGTTCAAGATCACTGCTAGATGGACAAAGCGGGTTCTTTGAAGTGAGTTAAAGAGGTGTGGCGTCGACGTCCCAAAGGTCTCAGGAAGGAAAAATCGTTACCTGTCTGGGACATGTTCATTGCGCACTTGTCAGGTGAGACAAAAGCAACATCGAAAGCTGAAAATACGGACATTGCAGTCATCCCCGGTGGTTTGATCTCCACGATCCAGCCACTGGATGAGAGTTTAAACAAACAAAAAATTTCATGCGTCGACAGTGGAACCAAATTGACCCAAAAACAGCCAATACATACGACCTTCCGTGTATTCGTTTTACCAAAGCTGGTACCTTTGGAAAATACCGACCCCTAATTTTAGGACAAAAAATGAGGGCCATTTTTTCGGCTTATACACAGGAATTTACAGTAAATGAACGTTTTGTTGCATGATAGTAGGCTTAATAATCCCCATTACCACCGCTGAATGAATAGGTTTGCACACCGTACTGGGAACATTGCCGCAGCATAATCCAGTCCGGATATATCGCCTTTATCGCTTTACAGATGGAGTGAAGGTACATTCCTTTAATGCGTTACCTCCCTTATAATTTCACAATTGTACTTTGTTATGCACACTCTAAAACTTTTCAATAGATCTCAATTCCTCACTGTGTGTTAGGATAGCGGAATGAAACAATGTCAAAGACTTTCTAGATTTATCGGTGCTGCGGGACACTTGCAGTCGTCACCAAATATATCTGACTTTTGCCTTTAAAATATCTCGATATACTGTTTATTTATTGTGGCCCTTGGAACGTCATTCATAGATCTGACGAAAATGTGGTTGAGTGTTTGCCGCTTGCCTGGTTGCATTTGGTTGGCACGTCTCGCGAAATACTATGTTCATACCCAGTAATAAATTAAGGGGTACTTTTATTCTTAACTTGCTGCCTTTTTTTTCTTTTACTTGCCGCAAAGTCGACTGTAAAGAATGTAATTCTGAGATTTATAAAGACTGCTTTGTGTTATGCCCTAATGATATGTTCCTACAGAAACACATTCAAATCAATGTCCTTTCATCTGCGGTACCTATACCGTGTACTGCTCTCCGGTGAGCATTTGTCTATATCAGTTCAGTATGATCATCCGCAGGCACGAATACCACATTTTCCTGAGCAATACCTCTCAGATGCTTAATCACAAAGGAAGTAGTGCATGTTATATTTCTGTTTCAGTTTCTTGCCTTGTTTCCTTAAATTGCGATCTTTCTCTGGTCCTACATGCGGAATGCGCGAAGAGTAGTACAGGGTACTTGCTGTCAAGAGATGTTTGGAACAACGCTGCCTATCATCATCATAACCGTACGGAGGTGAGTCACTACCTCCCCTCCTGTTTTAAAATCCCAAATTATTTCTCTCTGAAAGGACAGGTTGGCCCTGAGCTTTTCTATCTGTTTTGGAAAAGTCTTCTGATCTCCAGTGTCATGTTTCTTTTGCAATAATGATTTAGGACTAACATTCATAGTGTGTTTAAATCAGTGCAAATTTTCCCAATCCCATTTTGCTACAAGCGACAATGCTTCTTATCACTCACACTGTTCTATAATGCGAGGGGTGATTGGTAAGTTCCTGACCTAAAGTCCATTTTTCTCAGACAGTGCAATGCTCAGTTATCTGAAACGGAAATACCACAAAAGTTATTAACTTCAAACTTTCTGAATCTTTCTGCATAATCACTCAAAGAGTTGAACTGCACATGCATGTAACGAGAGCATTATAACTCATCTCCTTCAACGTTAGGCCATGAACTTATCAATCACCCTCCACCACCCCCCCCCATAAGCTATCTGAAACTGATACAAATGCATCATTATCCACGCTCCTCGCGCCCACTCTCCTTGTAAGTGATCAAGCTCCCCCTTAAGGTGAATATTTTCTCTTCAAGCCGGACATTTTCTCATGCAACGCATCATTGCTTCTTCTCATCATTCCCGCTGTACTTTAGATTGCTGCAGACATTCTCCCTAATACTCAATTAAACATCCTTCTGCTCTGACATCATTTAAATACCACACGTCACATTTTCCTGTGGAGTATCATCCATATCTTTATCATAGTTTTTAAAAAATATATATTTATGTTCATTCATACCTCCATAACCAGCGTGGTCTACATAATGAGGACAATTCCTCGTAACGTATTTCGCTATCAGAATATTTAAAAATAAACAAATTGTGAGGGTGTGAAATTATGGGTGACATTAATTTCCGACATACTGAGTGGGAGAACCCAGTGTCTAATCTATTAGAGGAAAGTGAATTAATCAAAACGTTAAGTTATTGTTTTTTAATCCAGTATGTTCATGCACGAACACGAGAAGAATCCTGTCTAGATTTGATATTCTTTAACAATCAGGATAGAGCTATGAGTACGTATGCTTTTGAGCCTTCAGGAACAAGTGATCATAACATTGTTAGTCTCGAAGTTTTTTCTGAGAGTATATCTGTCATAGTCCAGTCCATGAAGACCGCTATCCGGTTCACGGTCCATTCCGTTGACTCCGGACTCCTGGTTTTCCGGCTGTCCGTTAATTCAGTTGGGCTTAATCACAGGCATCTTATTCTTATATTGGGCTGGATTATAAGTGGTCGTGGGTTCGAGTGTGCTGGCTGGTCCCCTTTTGACATACATGTTAACTGGTAGGGCATTGAAGAGTGCAGTAGAACAGAGTGGAACAGATGAGGAAAGTTCAGTTCAGTTCGAGGTAGTTGTTTGAGTATCGTTGGAGAGAGAGAGAGAGAGTTCAGAGGTGATGCCTTTGCCGTCGATCTTCCCGCTGTCTTCTGAAGTCCTGACGCTGTGTCTAAAAAGAGGATGCTGTCCAAGTTGCATGCCATCTTGGAAAATGTCTCCCATCCACTCCATAATGTACTGGTTAGGCACAGGAGTACATTCAGCCAGAGACTCAATCCACCGAGATGCAACACTGAGCGTCATAGGAAGCCATTCCTGCCTGTTGCCATCAAATTTTACAACTCCTCCCTCGGTGTGTCAGACACTCTGAGCCAACAGGCTGGTCCTGGACTTATTTTCACTTGACATAATCTACTTATTATTATTTAATTATCTATGTTTTTATATATTGCTATTTTTCTATACTATTCTTGGTTGGTGCGACTGTAACGAAACCGAATTTCCCTCGGGATCAATAAAGTATTTCTGTCTGTCTGTCTGAATGTGGCCAGGATATGTACGACCGTCCTTCAGTGGTGGATCTGTCACTCAGGCGAGGGGGGGGGCACACAAATAGTTCCCCACCGGTCAGACCTTCTCACACTGTGAGCCACTGGTCGATTCCCCCGAATCGACCCTCCAAAACCTCTACCAAATTGTGAGTGTAGCAAAGCTCATTCAATGTCCCGTGGTGTGTCTGTCTGTGTCTCAACAGACCTGCTTCTTATTCTCCATGCTGGGCACCGGCTCTTCAAATCATCAATCCGGCTCCTCCCTGCCGTCTCTGCAAGAATCTCAACAAGCAGACAAAGTGTCCTTGGAGGAAAGATAAATAATCAGCCGAAGAACCAGATCAGTAAATCGTCCCTCTCTCTCTCTCTCTCTCATCTCTCTCTCTCTCCTCTCTCTCCTCTCTCTCTCTCTCTCTCTCTCTCTCTCTCTCTCTCCTCTCTCTCTCTCTCTCTCTCTCTCTCTCTCTCTCCTCTCTCTCTCTCTCTCTCTCTCTCCTCTCTCTCTCTCTCTCTCTCTCTCTCTCTCTCTCTCTCTCTCTCTCTCTCTCTCTCCCCTCTCTCTCTCTCTCTATCATTAGCGGTTTCCAAAAGCCAGTCTCATTCTCCTGAGACTGAGAATTTAAAGTGATTGTCCACAGAAAATATGAACCCTAGGGTTACATAACAGGTGAAATGTGAAATGTTTAAGGGAAACATGACGGAAACTTCTTCACCCAGATGGTCGCCAGACCGTAGACCATGCTGCCAACACGATTGAATTTTGAGATTCCGATGTCAACGTTTAAAAGATGTTTAGATGGGTACATGGTGGAAAGGTATATGGATGGCCATAGTGGCCATGGTCCGGGTACAGGTCGATGGGTGTAGGCAGTTTAAATGATTCCTCACGGACCTGACGGGCTGAAGACCCGGTTTCTGTGTAATGGTTTCATGTGGCTGTGTGACTGTATGTCCGGGTTAGAACTTTAGTGTCTCACAGCACCGACCAATCTAGATCAATCTAGAGAATCGTTGATACTGTTCGCTCCCTCTGTCCTTGCACACACTGACGCATGGAGACTGAATACAATGGATGGTTATATCATCAGAAGATGGAAGCGCAGATGTGAGATGATGAAGGGCGTATCACACTACAGATAAGGCGGTAAAGACAGTAGTTCAGTGTTGGAGGTGCGTGTGACAGAGGTCCCAGTACAGTGAACAGATCTGTTCCTTCAGCGGTGATAATTAATCCGTATCCTATACTTGGTCAGAAATGCTGGAAGTTGTTGGAGGCTTGGAGTTGTGGGGACGTCAAGTTTTATTTGTTTTGAATATTAACTCGTGGACGATGCGTCACTTCGTGCGTCTCTGTCTTGGAGTCGAAAGGCTTTATTAAATGTTGTATGGTTGCAATTACAGACGTTTGTTAACGATTGAACAAATAGGAACATGTCATTTCCTGCGGTATTTTGAAAAGATGAATGCATTGCAGATTTCAAATATAGCACGAAGTTTGGACATATCTGAGTTCAATTGAAAGAGAAAGAGAAAGATAACGGCCATAAATGGCTTCATGCAAGTTTGTGATTCTTTTGTTTTGCTGTGTTTTTAGTTTGTGTCGTTTTGTATATTTCATTTATTATTATTTTCGGAGGGGGACACGGATTTCACACTGGTCATGTGGATTCAGGGTTAAATCGATCGAGATTTAAGCGTATCTACACCCGATACTATAAAACCACGATTCACAGGTGTTGAGATAAATTGTTGCGTACTTGGATTGGAAATTTGGAATTGTAATTTTGGAAGGCTGGTTATTTTAATGAGCACCAGAAGCTGTTCCGAGCACTCATAGGTCCGTTTAGATAACGTGGCGGTGTAGTCAATAGCTCAGGGATTGTTTACGTCATCAGCCCTAATTCCATAAATTATCCAGCTGCTGCTGTGTGGTCAGATTAAACTGATTATTGCCTGCAACACCATATCTCGGAACACTGTAACTGCAGAGTCCAAAAGTTGTAAAATGTCGCAAAATTCCACCCTCCTAGCGGGACGCGGCTGTCCGCTGTCATCCAGCCAGTATTTACTCTATACATTATATCATCTCCCTTCTGTGAGGAAGCCAATTCAGAATCAACGCAGGATTACCTAGATCCCATACCCCTGACTCTCTGAATTAATACACCGATATCGACTATTCAGTTTCTTATGTTTGTTTTATTTTCAATTTTACAAATAATTCAGTCTGGCTCATGTAGGTCAATATACCTCTCAAAGTGACACGTTGTCTATCCGTAGCCAGACTACGTTTCTACAAGCACTCATAAATTGTTTCTTCAATTATCCCCTACTATAGCTTACCCACTACTGTTGAAAGAATCTCTGGTCGATACTTCCAACGAGTATCCCTATTAACTTGCTTCAATAAATGAGTAACAATTGCCACCTTCTATTCTTCTAGTTCTACTTCCGTGGCCAGGGAAGACACAGATATCCTATCCAGAAGTTCAGCAATGTCTTCGCTGCCATTCCCAAATCAGCTGCACTATATCCCTTCTAGCACCGGGGAATCATCTATCATAATGTTTTTCAAGTTTCCAGCACATCCCACATGCTCTTTCTTGGCGTTTTGTGTTTACTTTCATCGATGTGTTCAGTAATAAGATTTACTGCCTCCTTCGACTCAAGACACAAGTTTTCATTTTTTTCCCTCTGTTCTACCCGCACTCTCTCCAGTCTCCTCCTGTTCTTCATAGTGCAACTCGCCAAGGCTTTCTCAAGTCCCTTTTTAACTTTTCTAAGTTCATTGTTAAATTCTCACCTGTCTGCATTGTGGTCCTCCATAACCCTACCTGACCCTACCTGACCCTTTCTCCCTAAAATTTAAGTACATTTCTTTCTTCAACTTGACGAGTTGTTAAAACTTTATTGTCACCCAGGGTTACTTTATGCTATCATCATTGCCCTGCGTCAATGAGAGAAACACTTACTGAACCCCATGTCAGTGCTCCCTAAACAATCTCCACAGTTATTACTCATTTCCCTGAGTACATCATTTCGCAAGGTACGTTCCCAAGTTCCTGACAGGAAGCCCTGTAATTCGCATAATTCCAATTAAACACATTCCATGCTCCCTGGTCCTATCCATGTGCAAGGTAAATAGAGGGCAGATCTGCCCTATCGCTCTGAAATGCCTGAACCGCGGGGAGATCTGTCAGCTGATACGCTTCCTTTTCTAATATTAGATCCGGTATGGACTGTTCGCTAGTCTGCCTGTCTTCATATAGTGACATGAATCCTTCCTGGACACACCTGAAAAATTATGCCATATCTGGACATTTTACTCTGGGGAGGTGCCAGAGAATATTGCGGAAGTTTCAGGTACCTGTGCCAGTATCATGGTCGATCGGCTCTTTACCGTTCCCGTTGCATTTATTTGGTTCATCTGGTGGGCGGCTTTATAGAATGCTTTTACATGGGGTGATCGCGTACTTCGTGTTTCTATTTCCGTCTCACATTCTATTAATAAACGAGCGCTCCATGTTGTCCTCCCTTTCTGCATCTACGATACTATCCCTGATTGGCCATCGCACTCCCTTTACACTCTTTTTCCTGACCCTGTCCATTGTCCAACATCTAAAACACGGAATGTCCTGAAGCCATCCTTACACCTGTGACAGTCTGTGATAGATTGGAATATACATCAACCAACGTAACAATCAGGCCAACGTCATTCAGCATCATATTGCTACCTACCTGAAATGCATGAAGTCAGCAATCTTCCGCCATTTCTGCAATTTCCAGATGACCAGGCATATGAATGTTTGATTTTATGACATATCTGCCAGACCTGTTCATTTTAAAACGGCCTTCAATTGAAAACTCCGCTGTGTCAGTAGACACGGGCCGTTATCTACACAGATGGCCATTTAATGTAAACACATACTTCATCCATTTCTCAGCTCTTCTCTGAATTTCCTCTGTGTCAGTGTATAGACACAAGTATTGGTGCACACGCTGAGAAGCTGCAGCATGTAGCCAAATTGCTGTAGATGTATACCGACGAACTCAAATATCTGTCCTGGTAAAAATAGTTTTGCTTCTGCCATTGCATGGTATGGGCGACAGAGGGCATCCAAAATAATATGAAATTAGCTGATATAGCAAACAACAGAATCATCGACTTTCTGCGTTTTTCCCACCTCGGTATCTTTCTGAATGTCGCTGCTGTGCCGAAACCCTCTGCGGACTCTATTTGCCAAAACGATATGTCTTATGGTTAACCCGTTAAACACCAGGATTAAGCTGATTGGTAGCAATGGTGTTAAAATACTCTCCATTAATTCGTATCCTCTCCACACGGGTGAAGTGGCGTATTCATATGTGCCGGTGCAACGCCACGGCATGTTGTCAATGATGACGTAAGGTTCAACGGCAAAGTAAAATGGAACACATCTCCCGCAGCCTCACTATAACCACAGTCACGATAACCACCGTTGCTGTTCTCTCAGTGCCATATCGCTCCCGCAGCTTTTGGCAACATATTGCGATGAAGCGATCGAAGGTAAAGCTGACCGTAAACCAAACAGAACAGTCCTGAGTCATAGCCACAAATACAAGAGTCAGAGCGCATACAGGAGTGATGAGCAGGGACCTGGAATAAATGTAGATATAGTTCGTTTGACCCACTAAAGCGACAACGATAACCACCATCAGATCCGCTGTTGCCATTCCTACCAGGTAACGGGTGATGCATTTGGAGAGTCCGCATTTTCGCCGAGATAGGATCACAATCGCCGTTAAATTAACTACAAGAAATTTGGAAACAAAACAGAAAAATGGTCAGGTCCCCGAATGCCAGCATTCTACCGAAGCTATGCAGGGGATGGTCTGTTTAGAAATGCAAAACGAAAATCCAGTGTGTGCGGTCTCCGTCCCTGCACTCCAGCTGGAGGACAATGACGGATGTGAGTGTCAGTAGACTGGCGACCTTCCGACAGTTTAGAGCGAGGCATCCGAGTTCCATGACTCACGTACCGATGAGCAGTGGATCGCTCCTGTAAACAACAACATTTCCATTATTAGAGGTGAAATAGCTGAAGGGATTGCTTGTAGCGGTGTCAAAGTGGAGTCAATTAGATATAAAGCACCAGTTCCCATTTACTGACTTACAGAAGAACAGAACTACATGTCGAGAATATACTAGACCATCATTTAAATAAGCTAATTACAAAGTTCACTGCAGATGCTGTGGTCAAATCAACACGTACAAACACGCTGGATGAACTCAACAGGTCGGGCAGCATCTGTGAAGTGAAGGAGCAATAAAGCACGAGTTTCCATTTACTGACATAAAGAAAAACAGACCTACGTGTCGAAAATAGACTGGACCATCATTTAAATAAGCTGCCAGGTTGTTATAAGGTCGATGTGTCTGCATTGATAGAGACTCAAGCCTAGAAAAGCAGAGACCATCATCACTTCAGAAAGCCCAGCGCGGTGAAATTATGAAGCCATTGCAATATTGGCACCAGCTTAATTGACAAAAGTAAAATAATGTCGTTCAAAGTACGGAAAATGAAAATAAAGCCATCAGATGCCTGAACCCTCAATTGCGGAAACACGTTTCAGCCGATGGTAGAATCTGTGCTTTGTAGCAATGTGAATACCGGCAGCAGAGTAACGACGGCACCATACATAAAGTAACCAGCTCCGGCATCTTACCGGGGACACCAACCGCTACAAGTGTGGGATAGAAAATGGCCGCGATGTAGTAAATCGCCGGATATCCCATATTCCGTCAGAAGCAGCGTTCAGTTGTATTGAAAGTTTCAGCTGCTCAGATGGACTGGGGATCGGTTTAGCAGACTTTTATTGAGGAGAGAGCAATTCCACTGATCAATTAGCGTGGAGATCACGTCAGGGACATTAGACAACCAACTGCGCAAACACTTACGTTAAACAATTTTTACTCACTGTTGCCGTGTCGTGAATTTGATTCCTCAAGGGATATTGAAATCTATTTACTTTAAATAAAATACGATGTGAATTTTCCATGGAATTTTCCCTGATATCTAGTATTTGTTATTTAAATAGGATATTATTTTATATCTGTGTTGCTTTTAAAGTTGGCATTCATCTTGAAATCGATTTATTTTGTAAGATTTGGCGGAGCACATTCGCTTCTGAAATTGGTCTGGCGGGGGAATGGAGAACACGTATTTATGAAATGAGAACATTCGTTCATTCTTTTCTTTCATTCGTTCCAGTCATTCCGGGCGGTTTGAGTGATGGAAATCACAGTGACAGCTGACACGTGTTACAATAAAATACACTGCACACATTCCTCCAAACACTGTAAAAGATCCACAGCGATATTGCAGAGACCTGTGATCAAAAAGGGAACGTGTCTTCGGGAAATTAGCGAAGGCTGTTGACAGTTTGAAGAACAATGTTTTCCAGCGCACACATGGGCCGTTTGGCAGGAACCTGACCTCCGCCAGTCAATTACTTAACCACCCCACACCCGTGTCGGGAGATGCAGTCTACTTAACTTTAAAGATACCTCAAACCTGCCACAATTCCACTACTCTTTCTACATCCATTCTCCGTTTGAACAAAAATAGCAAGTTAAATCTTTGAAGAATCCATAGGTTCCCAGGCTTTTCTATTACTTGCCACGAAGTGTATTTAGTATTCTTCTGATATAATTTCAGGTATATTGCCTTTTGCGTGTCACTATACGTGCAGAACAGCCGATGTTTTCAAGCTCACCTGTCAACCGCACTTCTTCCTGCTCCTGCAGTGCACCGCTTCGTTCCTATTGTGGTACTCGTAACGATGAGCGGGCCTTGGCTTACTGCAGAAAGTCTCATCACTCTGTTTCCATTGTGGAGCTCATACTAATGTGCGGCCCTCGGTTGACTTGAGAAAGTATCATCTCTGCCTCAAGTTCACCCTTCCAAAGTCTATCACTCCGTAACGTTCCGGGTTGAGCTCCATCTGTAACTTCTCAGAACTGTTCTGCGTCCTGTCACTATCCTGTTGTAATCTGTGCTACCTTCTATACCATCCATAATACCGCCAACTTCCATATCATTGCAAATAAAATTAACCTACTTCACACATGGGCCGTTTGGCAGGAACCTGATCTCTGCCGGTGAATGGCTTGACCACCCCACACTCGTGACGTGCGATGCAGTCTATTTAACTTTAAAGATATTCGCAAACCTGCCACTATTTCTCCATCCATTTTCTGCTTGAACAAAATTAACAAATGAAATCTGTGAACTCTCCGCAAGTTCCCAGGCTGTTCTGTTGTTTGCCATGAAGTTGTTGTTTTTTTTTTGTCCTGATTTATTGTCAGATTTTTTTTTTCCTTTCGAGCGTCTCTATAAGTACGTGCAGAACAGCGGATGTGTTCAAGCTCACCTGTCAATCACACTTCTTCCTGCTCCTGCAGTGCACCGCTCCGTCCCTTTTGTGATCCTCGTAGCGATGAGCGGCCCTCGGCTTACTGGAGAAAGTTTCATCGCTCCGTTTCCATTGTGGAACTCGTACTAACGTGCGCCCTTCGGTTGACTCGAAAAAATGTCACCTCTGCCTTCAAATTCATCCTTCCTAATTGGAGCACTCCGCAACATCCCAGCTTGAACATCTGCAACTTCTCAGCGCTGTTCTGCGCCCTGTTGTAATCTGTGTCTACCTTCTATACTATCGATAATTCCAAGAACTTCCAGATCAGTGCAAATTCAGTAACCCACTTCCTTATTCACATCATTATAAAGCACAAAAATCCGGGGATCTCAGAACAGATCTCTGCAGGACACCACTGGCACCGGCATCCAGGGAGAAAACGTTCCATCCACAACTATCCTCTGCCTTCTTGGTCGTCAGTCCTGAATCCACAAGCCAACTATCTCAGGATAACTAGTCTTTTGACGTTCTGAAAGGTCCTACCATGGTTAACCGTAAGTATAACCGTCACATCCTCACAGAATTCAACCAGGTTCGTGAGACGTGATCTGCCCCTCAAAAATCAGGTAATTCCTCTCCAAATTCTCGTAAATCCTGTTTCTAAGAATGTTCTCCAATAATGTGTCTATCATGAAGTAGGACTTACCGCTTCCCGCTGTCATCCAAAGTTTTTCTCGACCACAAAAGAGAACTTATGTATTCTAAAGCATTTTTATCAAAAGTTCCAGTATATCCTCTCTTTTAACATCGATACGTTGTCGCACATCGAGCCGTTTAAGGCTGTCCTCACAAATGTCCCTCTCACTGTGAGTACTGAACTGAAGTCTTCATTCAGGACCTGCCCTTCGTCCCCCGACTTCAGGGGCTTGTGTCATCTTTTATCCCCGACCGGTCCTACACTCACTCTGGTCATCTTGTTCTTCACATACACCTAGAATGGCGTGGGATTTTTCATAAAGTTACTGCGGATTTGTCCCAGGTTACTTTGTAAATGTTTGATCCTTGCTTTCTAATCCTGAGGTCAGCTTCCTAAAGCTTTTTTCTTCCTCTTGAGGTGTTTCACATCTCTTGTCAACCTTGGTTCCTTCACCCTACCATCCTTTCCCTGCCGGAATGGGGCAAACCTATTGAAAACCCCATGTAAATGCTGCGTAAAATACCTTCACGTTTCCATTGTGTATTTTCCAGGACATATCAGTTCCTGATTTATGCTCTGATGTTCCAGCCTAATATAATCATAATTCCACTTACACAGTTAATTACTTTGGGAAATAGCACGGAGCAGTAGGCAGAGAGTGAGGCAATGGGATGTGTAGGGGGAATGACACGAGGTTGTGGGGACACAGCGGGGCACTGAGATTACTTTGTGACTGATGCAGGCCTGTGTGATTAGTGTACGTAACCCTTTTACGACAGAAGGGTGCTGGACCGCTTATAATTTGCCTACCAACACCACCGATCGCAGACGGCGCAATAGTTCTGCTCTACGTACTGTCCTTACACATCTGGAGAAGAAGGATGCTTATGTGAGAATGCTCTCTTGTGACTACAGTTCAGTATTCGACGCCATAATTCGCAGCAGGCTCGACAGGAAGCTCAAATGTCTCGTCTTGGACCCTTGCCCTTGAGATCGCCAGCAAGTTGTAAGAGTCGGCTCCCTCACATCTACCCTTCTGCCTTTCAACATAGGAGCCACGCACTGAATCCCTTCCTTTACTCCCTTGAACGTATCGCCACACACAGCTCCAATCTGTTAATTAAATTTACCGAAGACACTGCACTGATTGCCCTAATCTCAGGAAAATAACGGAGTGGCCTACAGGGAAGAAGTTACCTCTGACGTAATGTCAGAGAGATAAACAACCTCTCCCTCAATGTCGCAAAAACAAAGGAGCTGGTTGTGGATTACAGGAGGAATAGAGATGGGCTAACACCTATTGACATGAATGGATGTTATTTTGAGAGGGTAAACAGCTTTAAGGTCCTAGACATCCACATTACCGACCGGGGGAATAGAGAGGGCAGACTTGCGCAGGCGCGTGACGTCCGTCTGTCCGAACAGATTAAAACGAAGGCAGCCATATCAAGCGGGCAGCATTCGGAGCGGGCAGCGGAGTGAGAGGCAGCAGAGTGGAAATACTTTGGCTGCACGGGCTTCGGCAGTAACGGGACGAGGTGAGGAGGTTATTGATTGCAAAAGGAGGTGGTACGTGTGTGAGGCCAGTTTTCTATGGTCGGTGTCAGATGTGGGAGGTCCTGGAGTCTCCCGGCGTACTGGACAGCCGCATCTGCACCCGGTGCATCGAGATGCAACTCCTAAGGGACCGTGTTTGGGAACTGGAGATGCAGCTCGATGACCTTCGTCTGGTCAGGGAGAGTGAGGAGGTGATAGAGAAGAGTTACAGGTAGCTGGTCACTCCGGGGCCACGGAGAACAGAGAAATGGGTCATAGTCAGCAGAGAGAAGGGGAAGAGTCAGGTACCCCTGTGGCTGTACCCCTTGATAATAAGTACTCCCATTTGAGTACTGTTGGGGGGAACAGCCTACCTGGGGGAAGCGACGGTTGCCGTGCCTCCAGCACAGAGTCCGGCCCTGTTGCTCAGAAGGGTAGGGAAAGGCAGAGGAAGGCTGTAGTAATAGGGGACTCAATAGTCAGAGGTTCAGACAGGCGATTCTGTGGACGCAGGAAAGAAACTCGGATGGTAGTTTGCCTCCCAGCTGCCAGGATCCGGGCTGTTTCTCATCGTGTCCAAGATATCCTGCGTTGGGAGGAAGTACAGCCAGAGGTCGTGGTACATATTGGTACCAAAGACATAGGTAGTGTTACGTACCCCGTAACTGAGTTAACAGACCAGCAGAAATGAACTGAAACGTTGGAGTCTGGTGGTACCGTAACTAAATATGTTTATTAGTAAAATAAGCAAAACAGTATCAGTAATGCAAATATACATATAAGACAGGTTAGTAATAAGAAACCTAGAAGTGTAGGAATAATAATCAACAATAAGAAACAAGCTCTATCAATGTCTAGGGGTAAATGAATTGTCATAGAAGAATATAAAGTTCAGTTCGTTCACGCTGAGGTAGTGGTTGTTGGGTTTGTAATTGTTGGGGAGAGAGAGAGAGAGAGAGAGAGAGAGAGAGAGAGAGAGAGAGAGAGAGAGAGAGAGAGAGAGAGAGAGAGAGAGAGAGAAAGAGAGAGAGAGAGAGAGAGAAAGAGAGAGAGAGAGAGCGAGATGTAAGCAGCTGCAGCAAGCAAACCTCCCGTTGTCTTCTTGTTCCGTTGTACTGATGTGGTCATTCGGTATGACCGCTCTGTTCTCGGCTAGACCGTTCTTCTGTTCTTCTGTGGTGGACTCGTCACTCTGACATGAGTGGACACACACACAAGTCCCCACCGGCCCTGCCGTCACACTGTGAGCTTTGTGACCGATCTCCTGATTCGGTCCTCTAAGCCACACATTCCTTTGGGTGCACAACACTCTGTCATTATCCACCGTGGGTACTGACAGACTGTATCCACCTTTTTTCCACTAGCTTACCTCTTTTTCCAAATTCATCCTATAAGGGGTTGCTTAATTGGCAGGGCTGAGGTAACAATAACGTCATGTACTGTTTTTCTTGCACCTCCGTGGAACAACCGGACATAAATCTGTATGCCGATTAATTAGCTGATGGTAGTATAAGGTCCCAGTCCTCATCTACTGGCACCGTGCTCGGTTTTCACTTTCTCATTAATAATTCCTCCTTCAGGTAGTGGCCAATGGTTCCTTATCAATTTCTGCTTCAGAGAGAGCTGTCTCTTTCACGCACAAGCTCCTCATCCACGTCTCTGCTCCTTTATAAATACCATCCTCTCTAACGGTAAATCCACCACCTCCCCTTTACTCTCCTTAACCCCACTAACCTTTCCCTCCTCATCCGGTAACCCCCTTTTGATACAAGGTCGGTAGAAACGTCTCAGCTGAATCAACGCTGGACTCATTTAAACTTGTTCCTGTCTCGGCCGCCCTTCTCGACATGCTGCGAGTTATTGAGTAGGCGGGATAAATCTTGGAATCTGTGGGCGGGTCCCCAGCACTTACAGGCTTGCTTGTCAGCTTCACTGCTGAATACACATCCCGACCTGCAAGATCATTACCGGATAGGACGTCCACACCGTCCATCTGTAGTTCCGACCGCACCACTATTATCAACTGGTCCAGATACCAGGTCACAGTTCAGAAATATTCTGTGCATAGGTACAGCCTCAATCACTTTTCCGGTACCTTTTAACATATTTGGGTGGTGATGCTTCCTCCACGTTGTGTTGGGGAATCTGATGTTGGCCATTGAGTCCCGTTAACGTCCCCCGACTCGTCTCGCTTCCTCAGGCTCTTTGCCTGTCCTTGAGCTTGATGGCTGTCCTGTCTTCTCCTAGACTGAGGTGAGTGAGGAAGGAGAACGTTCCAGGTTGCGGGGATCTTTGATTTCACTGCCTGCTTTACCGAGTGACTGGGAAGTCTAGGGGAGGGGGGAAAATGGTTTCTGTGACATGCAAAGTGTGAAGCGTCCCGATAGGGAAGTCTCTATGGTGTGTTAATAAAAATTTGGTGATGGTAAAAGTATATGTGGTAGAGTTCTTGTTGTTTGTTCTAACTTTGTCATTTTAGAATATTTTATACATTAGAATGTGCTATTAATTCAGTATCTGCGTATTGCTGGAGGATCATCGGTGGTAGTACCTGATCACTTCTCTCAGCTGGTTCCATCTGTTCACTCCTGCCCATCTTGTTCAACCTCTGTCCAGTCTCCTAAAACCACTTGCCTCCACCCCGCTTCAGTGATATACATCAACTATCTGGGTCAACTTCAGTCCACCCTGTATCGCACCTCCTCAATCTTGTATATCAGCAATCTTTCTTTTAACTTTTATTTTCATTGTGAACTGTTCTTTTGCACCTTTGGGCTTGCTGAGTTATTTCCAGAATCAGATATTGTTAGCTGGAATGCCAGAGGATCATCATATACCAGTTCCGTTGAGCATTAGTGTGGATGTGCTGGTTTTTGAACTGTGACCAGCTGACACACTACAGCATTTTACTGTCAGCAAAGAATACTGGGAGTGTTGATGATTGGCAATAATCCTGTGATCTACATTCCAGGGATATGGAGCTGTCGATGTTTTAGCTTTGACTATGGTTAGTGCTTCTACAGATGGGGCTGGCTGGTTGTCCTTCTGCAATGAAGCAGAAATTCCGAGCAGCTGGTCATTGGTTGTGGGGAAATCCTGGATCGCACTACCCAGTGTGAGATGTGGGGACGGTGTGTGAGACTCTCAGGGTCAGTGAGTGGCAGGTTCCGCTGCCTAACTCTCTGATGTTGGGAACTGGGATATCACAGTTTTTGATCTAGCAACCTTCCTTTGGAAGCAATGACTGCTAATCTGAGGAGAGGATGAGTTCTCATTCCATCCTCACAGGGAGAGGCGATGTGCAAATGGGCTGTTCCGTGTTTACAACAGTAGAAATAGGCCCGTGAGTTTGATGTTCAAACTGTGTTTGGAAATACCCCTCCACTCCCTCACTGTCAACTGTCTGGCACTCAGTGGAAATCAGCTAGAATCTCAAGTTGCTGGAAATCTGTAACAAAAACTGAAAATGTTTGAACTCACTCTGACGAAACGTTATTAACCTGAATTGTAAAGTGTGTGCCTCTCCCCACAGCTGTTCCTTACATGCTGAGCATTGCTGTGATAATAGATAGTAGACCAGAAAAGAAACCACAACATTTCCCTGTAAATGATCCTGGTACCATTTTGTCTGTTATTCCTGGAAAGGCGTTCAATACAGTTATTGCTAACAAGGTTTACAAGAATAAACTCAGGAATGTGGATAGATTGGGAGAATGGCCACTCTGAACATCCTCTACATAGCACCATCCAGAGACAGAGAAGCAGTTTCAGCGACAGGTTACTATCGATGCAATGCTCCTCAGACAGGATGAAGAGGTCAATACTCCCCAATGCCATTAGGCTTTACAATTCTACCGCCAGGACTTAAGAACTTTTTAAAGCTATTATTAATGCTTTTTGAGATGGTGATTTAGATGCATATCATATTTTTTTTACTGAGTTAAGTATAGTATGTAATTAGTTTTGCTACAACAAGTGTATGGGACATTGGAAAAAAGTTGAATTTCCCCATGGGGATGAATAAAGTATCTATCTATCTATCTATCTAAATGAAATACTATGTTGAAAAGTGTATGGTCATGCACTTTGGTAAAAGAAATAAGCGGGCAGGCTAATATTTAAATTGGGAGAAAATTCAAAGTTCTGAGACACAACGGGACTTGGGAGTCTTCGTGCAGGATGCCCTCAAGGTTGACCTACAGGTTGAATCGGTGCTGATGAAGGCGAATGCAATGTTGGCATTCATTGTCGGGTCTGGACTTTACATCTAATAAGAGCTCTCTGCGGCAATGCGAGGGGTTGCGGGGTGCGGGATGGTGACGGTGTGTGGTGCTCAAAACCAAGCAGTAGGAATGATTAAACCGGCGCATGATTAAGCTGGCGCTCGGACCTGAATGGAATATGCACTTGGAGGATGAGGAAATGCGAGTTTGCTGTTGCATTTTGTAAACTCCCCAATCATTGAGAAATATATTCCCACCCTTTCTCACGCTGAAGCATATGAAAAGGGGGGAGGGTGGAATTATAAGTGCTCTGGCAGTTTCAAGCTGGACGACAAAGCGGGTGCAGCAGAGCTCAACCAAGTGGCAGAGGGATCCCAGTTGCAGGAATGTACGAGTGATAGACCAGGGGAGTTCTTGCCATATAGATCACGTAGTGTCGAAACGGAAGAAGCAGACGTTGGGATAAGGAGGTTTCTTATTTCGGTTTGTTATTTGTAACAGGGCAGCGAATTACACAAACAGAAGGGTTTGGCGTAGCATCGCGCCTCAAATTGGTTACAAATTGGTGGTACACATTAGAATGAGAGTAATGTTGGATAATTAAGCTTTGGAGAGAGACTCACTGGGAAGAGCAACCATAGCGAAGACGGTGTAGAAAATCACCAGAATAACTTTAATTGCATACATGATTCGATGTCCTAAGGTAATCCACTCATAATTTGCAAAGAGAAATTCAGCAGCCCTGAAGACCTTCTGGCGAATTCCTGTTACGTTCCACGATGTTGTTCGCCGACTCTGATCCATTACAGAGCCAGCAAATCTTCTTCCCCAAAGTATGACCACTCTGTCGCGATTTGTGGATCCGCTAATCGCTGTCAGTGCGGGGGCGGAGTTACACGCTGATACTGGAAGAATTGTGAGTTCAACGCTTATTAATATGACGGAGCAACTCCTGGTGACGCCGAAAACCTCTGGGGAAATGACGTTATTGTAGCGGTGTGCTACACTCAGCGCTGAAAGAACGACAGGTAGTCTGTGAGCTGCAGTTGCAAAAGAGCGTTATTCAAACTTCGCGGCCTCGCTTTAAAGCCTTCCGGATCCCGCCCTCCCCGGGCGGGAATGCTGTAGGGGGCGCGTATTCACAGTCCCGTCCTGCGCGCGGACTTTTCCCCTTGCTAGTGAAGCAGGGCTGGTGCCCTCTTTGGGACCGGCCTCAATGCTGGCGCGCGCCAATTTGTGAGCCGGTTCGAGTGCGCTGGGAAGTGGGTCGCCACATTATTCCTATTTTATCAAATGGCAGATGAAGCTAACCCTTTCTGCATCACAGCTAAGCGGATGGAGTGGGGATGTGTTGTTAAATAATTTCCTACATGAAAATTGTATAGATTCATAACTTTTTCAGAAACAATTCGGCAGGTTTACCAAAAGTAAGCGGATTAACAGGATGAAGACAATGCATTAGAACCGCTCGTGTTTGTTTCTCGACCATTTTTACCCTACTCAAACATATTTCAAATTTTATTCACAAACCTACTTCTGCCCCTTATTCAATGCATACACATAACTAAAACAATTACCAATCGTTCCCTAGTAAACTTTTCCTCTCACCCTGTTCATTACTACATGATTTATGAGGATATGCTGAGTGATGATTCCGAAGAGGAAACACATTTATTTGTGCGGTCAATGATAGACCAGGAAGGGCAATTACAGCGCCAGCCTGCTCCGGGTGCTGAGGGGAGTGTTTGGGCAGATAAAGCAGACTGTGGTTCGCATCTCTCCCCAACTGCAGAGGTCTCTATATTCGATCCCTGAGCCTGTTCGTTCCTATTCGAATGATATATAGATTTATATTTTATTATAAATTATTTTCAATTAACATACGTTTTTACTGATTATCTATTGGTTAAATACCCATCCTTGGATCCTGTCAGATGGGTTCCCCTTCAGTATATTTCACGGCTAACTAAGATCAAAGAAACGCCGAGGGCAATATTTCAACTGATGTGTAGTTCTATACGGAACAGGTGGGAATTTAAAACTTTTGGCTCCTTCGTAACAAATCTTGAAATGAGCAAAGTTTCTGTCATCCTATTGCATTATCAGTCTAATGAAATATGATCTGCACTGTGAAAATCAGTGTTCCCTCTGCTTGAGTGTGTGCTTCGTTTTTCCATTACTCCGAGCAGGAAATAGTTAGATGACGTGAAAGACCCGTAGCTCATAGTAATACACATAATATGAAAATTGAAAAATCGTATTCTTTGATTTCCTTAATTAACTGAAAAGTAGAATAAAATAGAGAACAGCAAAGAAAAGTTCTCACGTTTGGTAAACATTTTTTTCTCGCTGCTTTCATTTCCAGCTGGTCGGCACCAGAGGCTATGTGCGTAAGAGCATTTCTGTTACTGCGTGGCGGCGCTCGCGTGTAGTTTACAGGAAACAATATAAATCAAGCTACACATTATTGTACTGGTCGGCAGTGATCGTGTTCTTGACATCTCTTGTACAGTAACATCCGGGTTAGTAATTTGCCTGCGTTGTTTCTTACATTTTCATTTGGGTGGTAATGACAATGCTGCCCACGCATATCAGAAGTGAAAATGCTAATCTACATGCTCATTGGATCAAATATGTTGGGATCTTTGAAATTGTTCATTGGTGTCAAGTCAAATCGGTTCTTTTTTGTCTTTTAATATTTACATGTACGCCATCAGGTTCTCCGGCTCAGGATGTAAAGCACTGGAACACATATAACAGACAATAACTTATCTGATTGCAAGTGTTTTCAGCAATCACACATGTTATTTGCTAAATAACAAAAAAACGATCATTGAGGCAATAAAGACAATGTCATTCGTGTGTTGGATTAGGAATTTCTTCTTCAGAGTGGTCAACAGTAATATTGTCATCTCTGCTTAGAGATAGTGCTAGAGAAAGCGAAGTAAGTATCAGGTTTGTCAGTGAGATATAAACAAAAAGTAAGATTGTTCTGTTTAGTAAGCTGAAATATGTCATTTGACGATAAAGCCTGTGATGTATTTGCAGATGAAACATAATTTGGTGCAGCCCTTCCCATCTATTAAGCTAACAGTATTCGGTCTCTTGGAAGTGCTCCAGTGAGAACAATATTCGGATTTGTATTTTATTTGAAAATCTTAGAAATCACGTGTTTTATCTTCATATTACACAAACAAATAAGCATTCAAGTGCTGAGCACCAATAGGCTCACCGCATCCCTTCACCGCTGTAATTAATCTCACGTATGTTGTGCAAAAGATTGTTTTTGTTGTCCGCAGGTCTGTTGATGCATCAAAGGCAGTCAGATACATTTGCAGCTTTCCGTATAATGAACTTGGTGAAAGGATGTGGAAAGTTTGTTTACTCGTACACTGTAAGTTTTAAAAACAGAAAACATATTAGGCCTGGGACGAAGCTTCTGAAATGACAGTTCTGTAAAGCTGTTGATTCTATCACTCAGAAAGTGAATTAACGATACTATTCGATTCCTCAGATTGGATCATTACGTTCAGCCACAGTATGAAGCAAGAGAACAAGACATGGAGAAATATGTAGACCATTCGACCCGTTTAGTCTGTTCCGCCAGTCCATCATGGCTATTTTATTATCCTTCTCAAACCCATTCTCATGATTTTTTTTCCCTTCTCTCTTTGTAACATTTGACGACCTGGCTAATCAGGAACCTATCAACCTCTGCTTTAAATATAATCAATGACCGTCCATGGCAATGAATTCATAGCTACTGAAATTCAAATTAACGCCCCTCTATTCTGAGGCTGTGCCCTCAGTTCCAAACATCACCTTCCATAAGAAACATCCTCTCCACATCTATTTAATCCCGGTATTTCAAATTCAATAGATTTCAATGAGATGTCTCGAAGCTCCAGCAAGTTCAGGCGCAGAGCCACTAAACGCTCCAATTATATCAGACCTCTTATTCCAGGAATTATTCTCGCAAACCACCTCTTGAATCTCTTCAATATCAGCATGCCTTCTATTAGGTTCGTACCTCTGTTATATGTTGTGTGGTATGGCGTGTACAATCATCCCCTTTTCATGACAATGATTTTTCTCGGCATTCTTTATATAGAAGCGGTTCGTTGTTGCCTTCTCTTGGCAGTATCTTTACAAGATGGGTGGCCCCAGCCACTATAAATACTTTTCAGAGATTGTTTGCCTTGCGTCAGTTGTGACATAATCAGAAATTGTGACTTGCACCATCTGCTCATAAGACCATCAACCAACTGTTCCCATGACTTTAAGTGAAGCTGATTGTAAAAGAAGGCAGGTGCTACACATTCTCCTGGGGTAAACTGCAGGCTAGCAGAGGGAGGAAGAGCTATACATATACTTCGGTAGAGACATGCCTCCACGCCGCCACACGTTGAGGGGGCCGTAAACCCTCACAATGCCTCAACTGACGTCTGATCAATGTCTTATAGAACCTCAGCAATACATTCTTACACATATATTCTCGTGGACTCGAAGTTAATGCTAAGTTGCCTTTGCAATCTTTACCAGCGACACCAACTGTAAATTACCTTGGGGAGAATCCTTTTCAAGAAGAGCAAAGTCTACATTCATTTTTAATTATTCAATGTTCTCCCGTTTAGAAAATATTCAACGCCTTTATTCATTTTACCAAAGAGCATGCCCATAAATATTCTTGTACTTTATTCCATCTCCCTACTTTTTTTTTCTAATCTCCCAACCTGTCCTACTGTGAACTATCTGCATCACTGTAAGATCATTATCAAAGAGTCTATAGTTTGACATTTACTACCTTGAATTTCATTACCTTGCAGGAAGTAACAAGAGATAAGTGGAAAAATACATTATTTTGAATTAACGGAAAAGCAGCACGTAAACGAAATAGGCTGCTGATCAACTAACGTGCAAAAGAAACCAATGGGTAAGTAAAGTATAACTCCGAGAACATTAGCTGTAAAAAACGTCGTGAAAGTTTGTACTTTCCATGGAACCGAATTCAGGATGATTTGTCAAAGGAGAAGGATGTGAACCACTGCCAGCTGATTCTGCACAAGCTATCCAGACAGCACACTGACCCTCACCAGTGCGACGTCCTACGGTGCTATAACCGGAATGATAATGATAACAAAGGTATACACAGCAAGGAATGCGAGGCTGGAGACTGAGAGACTTAACAAGCATATTCTCACAGGACATGGAGATAGTTTATATCAAGAAATAGATTAATCTGTGCCTCCACAAGGACATCAGCGACCACAGTGATGTTATCGCTGCTTTTCTAGTACCATCACGGAGCAGAGATGAAAATATCGTATTGACCATGCTGAGAAATTCATTGCAAATCCAGGCCCAACATCGAACAGACTGATAATGTTGCTGCTTCTGCAGATTCGTCACTGAACACTGTGATGATGTCAGTGTGTGCCATGGACATTCGTTCAAATAAATGCCCAACACATTCATTTTTAATTCCTTTTCTCAGCTGTATTTTACGTAGTCATGACGTGTTCACTGAAACCACAGGGTTCCCCACGATTAACAGTATATCGTGGGTATGAAACAATTATATCCACCCAACGTGTACATTTCCGTTTTAACTTGTCAACATCTTGAAACACAATAGTGATTGTTGTCCCACTTTGTCCGGAAATAGCATTGTAGATGCGTCATTAATTCAGTTTCCACTGCGGAACAGAGGAAGCCCCCCAACCAGAAATGTACATTCGCTGTCCTCGTCTTACATGATGCACCAGCCGACAATAACCGCAAATATGACTCGTTAAGCAAGACCAATACAGATCACACTCGTAGCATAATGAATTGCCATTAACTGCATGATCACAGCAAAAAAAATGTTCTTCGTCAGTAAGAAACAACATGCACCGCCAATACTTGACTGGTCACATCCATTGATTGTACTTATAGTATTGTACACACAAGCTGATCGACGCTTGCAGGGGACGAAGTCTCGTGCCAGTCTCGTTCTTCATCATTACAGGTCGGAGGAGATGATATTGGAACAAGGAACCAATCTCTGTACGAACTAACAGCCGAAGCTATAGGGATTAGGCATCAAATTGTCTCATAATTTTGACACCTCATCCGTGCAGATGTAAAAAGTTACAGAAAACAATAATGTTCGCAATGACTATTATCATTATATTCGGCTGCGTTACACACTGAGCGAACGGGAGAAGTCGAGCGCTTTCTGGACACATTCGTTATTTTAGAGGTTATGTTTTGAATGAGTGATTAACAAACCTAATATGTGAAACGATAGCAACAGATGCAGGTAGGGTGTAAACTGCAACAGAAAATAGAAAAGGGCAAGGTTACGACCGTCATGAGGGATTTTAATATGCAGATAGATGGGAAAATCAGTTTGGTGCTGCATACCAGGAAGGAAATTTGCCGAATCCCAATGAAATGGCTTTTCTGAAAAGGTTTTGGCTAAGTCCAATGGGGATAGAAATTCATGATAGAGTGTTGTGTATGGAACCAGATTTGATTAGCGAGTCTATGGGAAAGAGAAAAAAAAACATTCTGAGTTTGCGGTCGAAATTTGGTAGAACTCTGTTCACAGTTTGAGAGTGAGTAGATGTACAGTGAAGTGAAGGTAATTACAGAGGGATGCGAGGGGGACTGATTAAAGCTGTTTAGATAGGCACACGAGCAGAATTGTCTGAAGAACAGACAATTGACTGGAGTTTCTGAGGATAATTCGGAAGGGACAGACTAGATACACCACAAATCTAAAGACATACTTCATAGGGAGGATGTTAGTGAACCTTGGCTTACATGGGAAGTAAAAGAGAACATAAAATCAAAAGAGTGGGCATATGATATGGCAACAATTAGTGGGAACTTAGCGGAGTGGGAGCGTTTTAAAATCATGTAAAAGGCAATCGAAAAGCCAAATGGAGAGAAAAGATGAAAATATGAGGGTAAGGTAGAAAATAACATAAACATAATGTCAAAAGTCGTTGCATTTTCAGATATAATAAGAGTAAATGAGAGACAGGAGTGGATATCGGACCGCAGGAAAATAACACTAGAAGGTAATAATGTAATAACGGATAAACTTAACATGTTCTTCGCGTCAGCCCTCATTGAGGAAGACCCTAGCAGAATCCCAGTAATTCGGGATTTTCACGGTTTAGAAGTATGATCTGATGCTAAGGAAAATCTGCTTGGGAATTTGAAGGTCTGAAGCTAGATAAGGCACCCAGATCAGATGGACTACCCCACAGTGTTCTGAAAGGGGAAACTAAAGTTGTTGTGAAGACAACAGAAAAGATATCACGAATCACCAGATTATGAAATGGTTGCGAAAGGATGAAAAATTGTAAATGTCACTTCACACTTTAAGAATGGAAGGAGGCAGAAGAAATTAAATTATACGCAGTTCGACTGCATTCTGTGGTTCGGAAGATGTTGGGGTTCATTTTAAATGATCTGGTTTCGGAACTCTTGGAGGCAACGGGATATAATTGTTCAAGGTCAGCATATCCTGAAGGAGAAATCTTGACAGACAAATCAGTGGGAATGTTTTAAAAATAACAAGCAGCAGAGGCAAACAACGTGTTTATTTGGACCTTCAGAAGGATTTCAATCGCTGAACAAGTTATAACGGAAAAATACTGTCATAGATAGAGAATCCGCGGACTGGCAGCAGGGAAAGAGTCAGAATCAAAGGGGAATGTCTGTTTGTCTGCCGGTGCCTCGCGATGTTACGCAGGGTTAGTATTAACCGCTCCTTTTTGCGCGTTATGTCAATGATTGGAATGACAAAATATTTCGGTTTGTGGAAAAGTTTTCAAAAGATGAAAGATGGGGGCAAGGCGCTGTTCTAGAAGCAGAGCGTTTATAGAAGGCAAGATTGGGGGAACGGATATAGAATTGGCATATGGTATAAGGTGATAAATTGTAAAGAAATATATGGCCATAAGGAATGAAGGAATTGGCATTTTTTTTCTGAAATCGAGCACTGAAAAGTCAAAAATGCAAGTGATCTTCGTTCTCCTTGTGCAACATTCTCTGCAGGGAAACTTGCCGCTTGAGTCGCAGGTAAAGACGGCAAATATAATTCTGCATTCTATACGAGAAAAACAGAATATAAGATTAAATATAAAATGCTGATGCTTATAGGACATCGGTCAGACCGCAATTGGTATATTATGAGGGGTTTTTGCAACTTTATTTAAGAGAAGTTCAGGCGGCGTAGATTTACGTCTCTACCAAAGATGATGCAAGGCACCTCTTCCCTCCGTTAGGCTGCCGGTCACTCTCGGGCAAGGTGTTGCAACTATTTCCCCCACAATCAGGCTCACGTGAAGCATTGGACCAAGTGGAGAATGGTCGTATGTTCATATCACAAGGCCAGGTCATGCGGCAACTGATGCCAGGAAGAAAATCTTTAGACTAGACTAGATTAGATTAGATCAGATTATGAAGACACTCAGTCCTGCTTTATTGCCATTTAGAAATGCATACGTGCATTAAAAATGATAGAATGTTCCTCCAGAGTGATATCACAAAATAAAAAAAGGACAAACCAAGACCCACACTGACAAAACCACATAATTATAGCATATAGTTACAGTAGTGCAAAGCAATACCGTAATTCGATAAACACAGACCATGGACGCGGTTTAAAAGACTCAAGTCCCGATGGACTCCAATCGTCCCGATATCAGGCAGCAAACGGAAGAACTCTCCCTGCCATAATCCTCCAGGCACTGACAACTACTGCCTCGGAAGCACCCGACGACAGCAGACAAGTTCGAAAACTTCGAGCCTCCGACCAGCCCCTCCGATACAGCCTCCCGAGAGCCATCCTATGCTGAGCGCCTTCGACCTCGTCCCGACCGCCGAAACAAGCAAAGCCGAGGTCTCGGAGGCCTTCTCCTCCGGAGATCCCGGACCGCACAGTAACAGCGGCAGCGAAGCGGGAATTTCAGAAGTTTCTCCAGATGTTCCTCCACGCTCCCACGTCTGCATCCATTAAATCAGGATTGTGCACGGATCCCTACTTAACACGGAACAGATACCCATTCTCCGGAGAGGCGGCGCGACTCTGAAGAGTATTGATATTATTTGATGCCACCAGATTTGTGAAGACATTTTCTGTATACAAAATAACCGAGAACAGTCATGCTCATGGAAAGAGGGACAGGACCTGTAGAGTTGCAATCTTAGGATGGTTACCCGTGCCACATCATGCTAGTGAGGCTAGAAATAGGAAGACAATACAGCTAAATATGTGTCTAAAGAGATGGTACAGGATGGTGGGCTTTATGTTTCTGCACATTAGGGCTTTGATACAGGGAAGGTCGGACCTATTCGGACGGGACGCGTTGCACCTGAACTGGAAGGTGACTAACATCCTTGCGGGTAGGTTAGCTAGTGCTGCTCCGGGGGCGGTGGGGAGGGGGTGGTGGAGATAATCTAGATTTAAAAGGAGAGAGTTCAGAGCTACTGGTGAGGTGGAGGAGGATAAAGGTCATGGAAGACTGCTTGTGTGGACAAAAATCAAAGGTTTGTAGGTGATACAAATGTTCTCTGGTGCCAAACTGAAGAGACCAGGGAAGAGGAGCTTGGCTCTCAAATATAGAAAGATAGGAGACAGCGTGTGAAGGAGGATAGGCTGGTGATAGAGAAGGGACGCGCTGAGTCCGAAAGTTTAAGTTAACTATTTTAACGCAAGGAGTGTTGTGACCAAAACGGATGAGCTTAGAGCGTGGATCAGTACTTTGAGATACGATATAGTGGCTATCACTGAGACTTGGAAGGCTCAGGGAGAGGAATGGCTATTCCAAGTGCCGGGTTTTAGATGTTTCAGGAAGGACGAGGAGGTAGGGGCGAGACGATGCTGATCAGAGATATTGTCAGGGCTGCAGAAAAGATGGACGGATTGTCTACGGAGTCTCTATAGGTGGAGATTAGGAACAGGAAGGGGCCAATAACTTTACTGGGTATTTTTAAAGGCTGTCCGATAGTAACAGAGATATTGAGGAGCATATAGGGAAACAGATCCTGGAAAGGAGTAATAATAACAGAGATGTCGGTATGGGAGTTTTTTATTTCCCAAATATCGATTAGTATCTCCCTAGAACAAGGGATTCAGATGGGGTGGAGTTTGTTAGGTTTGTTCAGGAAGGTTTTTTGACACAATATGTAGATAAAACTACAGGACGAGAGGCTGTACTTCATTCGGAATTGGGAAATGAACCTGGTCAGTTGTCAGATCTCTCAATGGGAAAGCATTTTGGAGATAGTGAACATAATTCTATCTCCTTTACCAAAGCATTGAATAGAGTTAGGAAAAGACGTTAGAAAAGCGTTTAATTGGAGTAAGTGAAATTATGAGGGTATCAGGCAGGAAATTGTCAGCATAAATTGGGGGAAAAAAAGATGTTCTCAAGGAAAATACGGAAGAAATGTGACAAATATTCAGGAAATATTGGTGTGAAGTTCTACTTAGGTACGTTCCAATGAGACAGGGAAGTTAAGGTAGGGTTCTGGAACCGTGGTGTCAAAAGGTTGTAATAAATCTGGTCAAGAAGAAAACAAAAGCTTACAGAAGTTTCAGAGAGCTAGGAACTGTTAGACATTTTGAAGACTATAGCTAATAGAAAGGAGCTTAAGAAGGAAATTAGGAGAGCCTGAAGGGGCCATGAGAAGGCTGTGGCGGGCAGGATTAAGGAAAACCCCCAAGGCATGTGAAGATCAGGAGGATAAGATGTCAAAGAATAGGACTCATCAAATATGACATTGGGAAAGTGTGTATAGAATCGGAGGAAATAGCGAGATACTTAATATGTACTTTCCTGCAGTATTCACTATGGCAAAAGCTCTTGGTGATAATAGTGACGACTTGCAGCAGATTGAAATGTTTGAGCATGTAGATATTATGAAAGAGGATGTGTTGGACCGGATGAGATGTGCCCAGAGGATACCGTGGGAGGCGAGGGAGGAGATTGCTGAGCGTCTGGCGATGATCTTTGCATCATCAATAGGGACGGGAGAAGTTTCAGAGGATCGGAGGGCTGAATTCCTTTATTCAAGAAAGGGCGTAGAGATTGACCAGGAAATTGTAGACCAGTGGGTCTTACCTCAATGGTTGGTAAGTTGATGAAGAAGATCCTGAGAGGCTTTTAAGAATAAGAATAATCAACACTGCTTTGCGTGCCTGATAGGATTTTGTGAGGAAGTGACTAAACATATTGATGAAGGAAGAACAGCAGATGTAGTGTATATGGATTCCAGCAAGGCATTTGATAAGGGGCCCTATGCAAGGCTTATTGAGAAAGTAAAGGGGCATGGGATCCAAGGGGCATTGCTTTATGGATCAAGAACTGGCTTGCCCACAGAAGGCAAAGAGTGATTCTAGACGGGTCATATTCTGCATAGCGGTCGGCCACCAGTGGAGTGCCAAAGGGATCGTTTGGAACCCTTGCTCTTCGTGATTTTTATAAATGACCTGCATGAGGAAGTAGTGGTGTGTTATTAAGTTTGCTAATGACACTAAGGTTGGTGGTGTTGTGGACAATGTAGATTGCTGTCTTATGTTACAGCGGGGCATTGATAGGATGCAAAACTGGGCTGAGAAGCGGCAGATGGCGTTCAACCCAGATAGGTGTGAAGTGGTTCATTTTGGTAGGACAGATATGATGGCAGAATATAGTATTAATGGTAAGACTCTTGGCAATTTGGAGGATCAGAGGGATATTGGGTTCCGAGTCCATATGACGCTCAGATCAGCTGCGCAGGTTGACTCAGTGGTAACGAAAATCTTCATCAATCATAAAATTGAATTTAAGAGCCGGGATGCAATGTTACAGCTATATAAGACCATGGTCAGACCCCACTTGGAGTACTGGCTCAGTTTTGGTCGCATCACTACAGGGAGGATGTGGAAACCATAGAAAGGGTGCAGAGTAGATTTACAAGGATGTAGCCTGGATTGGGGAGCATGTCTTATGAGGATAGGTCTTTATTTCATGGATCGTCGGAGGATGAGAGGTGACCTGATAGAGGTCTGTAAGATGTTGAGTTGCGTTGATCGTGTGGCTAGCCAGAGTCTTTTTTCCCAGGGCTGAAATGGTTGCCACAAGAGGACACAGGTATAGGCTGGGGAGAAGGTACAGAGGAAATATCAGGGGAAAGTTTTTTTAAATTTTGCGCAGGGAGTAGCGAGTGCATAGAATGGGCAGCCGGTAACGGTGGTGGTTACGATAGGTTCTTCAAAGAGGCTGTGAGATAGGTACATTGGAGCTGAGTAAAATAGAGGGCTATAGGTAATCCTGGCAATTTTTTCGGGTAGGAACATGTTGGGCACAACTTTGTGGGCTGAAGGGCCTGTGCTCTCCGGTAACTTTTCTATGTTTCTAAAGACGTGCTGATATTGGAGAGTATCCAGAGAAGGTTTGAGGTACTGATGCTTGGATTGAGAGTTTTAACGTAGGAGGAGCATTTGCTGGCTCTGGGCCTGTACTTGCTGGAGTGCAGAGGAATTTGGTAGTGGGGAGGCGTGGGTGAAGAATCTCATTGAAATCTATTGAATATAGAAATTCCTTCAGTTTGTTTTTCTGGAGAGGATGTTTCCATTTAGATGAAAGCTGAGGAGCAACTACATTAGCCGTGGTGTAGTGAATGCATGCAATTCATATTCAAATCCAATGACGGTTGTAAAGACCAAACTATTGATTGTATTTAAATAAGTGGTGATAGATTCTTTATTGAACGTGGCGGGGGGTGTACGGCGGTTAAGTGTTAAGGCGAGAAAGCATGAGAATGGGTTGGAGATGAATAATAAATCAGCCATGATAGAGTGGTGGAGCAGACTTCATGGGTTAAATAGCCTGATTCTGCTCCTATGTCTTATTTCAAACAGAGCCTGAAAATAATGCTCCAAATTGAGTAGTCTAATAATCTCGTCACTTCATCACTTTCTGACTGAGGGGATCTATAGCTTCACACAACCTGCAATTTCCGATGCCTCATCCCAGGACTGACTTCTTTAATATACTTTTAAAATATCCCATATTCGGCATAGCAAAGTTTTCACGTTTTTCAAATTAATTTTGCTCATTGTTGAGAAATGAGCAAATGTTGAGAATGTTTAAAGGGTACATATTTATTTGTTTGTGTAATATGAAAGTAAGGTATGACATTTTAAATATTGTGAAATAAAATATAAACACTGGCATTGGTAGAGAATAAAAACGAGTTTTTCAGACCGGGAGGGATGCAGCATAGCTTTCTTGTCTAAAAGACATACCGCCGTTCAGTAAACAGAACAGTCTGCGCTTTTGAAGATACTTCACTGACACCTCCGATGTTATCATACCTTTTTTCCAGAACCATCTCTAAGCAGAGATGCCAATACTACTGTTTAACACTATGACAAAGTAATACCTCATACAATCCACCGATTGCATTGACTTTGTTGACTTATTACTGGATAATTTGATATTTCACATACATCCCGTGTGATTGCTGCAATCACCTGACCGTAATGAACTATTTCAAAGGTATTAACTAACTGCATCCAGCGATCCTGTACAGGACATTATCATTCCCACTTATTACCTCCGTGATCAGCATTGTCATTACTAATCAAGTGGTAATGCAAAATCCAACTCTGCAACATCATTAATCCCTGCGTTGCTTCTGAAACAGAACCACAACTAGACGCAAAATATACTTTCATCGCCCACCCAGTTCAATAACTTGTTCCTTAATTAACACCGCTCCCTGTAAACCGCACGGGTGCGCCATCGCTCAGTAACTGAAATACTCCTGCGCACATAGTCTGTGTTCCCGTCCAGCTGGAATTGAACGCAGCTAGAGAAGTTCCCGAAATGCGGATGATTTTCTTTGTTGTACGGTAATTCATCAAACCCTTCAATTAATAAATAAAATCAAATAAATAAAGAGGCCTGGGGCTTTCAGAACAATAGTTGGTTAAAAAAAAAATAGAAGGGACATTGACCATCACTTTGCACCTCAGCGAATGGATTCTGTTTTGCTAGAAGATGTTTATCATTGTTTCACATTGATTAGACACCAAACTGCCTACTACAGATTAGATGAAATGAGCAGCAATAGAGGTAACATTCTGTAAAAGGTTAGGGTGAAAGCGTGAAGATATTGTAAGTTGATGACTGAAATTTTGCAGATTTCCGGATTTGTTTATAAGGAAACAAGATTTTAAATTACTACGTGTTCAATATAAAACTACACAATGGTTGAAATGTCGAGAACGATATTTCTTTGAACACACTCATCCGTGAAATACATCTAAAGGCGAACCGTCCAACAAGATGCAAGGAGGGAGCATTGAACCAAAGTCAAAACAGTAAAACCGTAGGCTTATTCAGAATATCTTGTAATAAAATATAAATCTAGGGATCACTCGAATAAGAGAGAACTCTCTCAGGGTTTTCATACAGAGAGATCTGTATTTGGGAAGAGAGGTGAATCACAGTCTGCTATACATTCCCAAGCACTCCCTTCAGCACACTGACCAGGACGGCGGTATTTTCGCCGCTCCTGGTCTATCATTGACCACACAGATAAATGTTTCCTCTTCGGAGTCATCACTGAGCAGATCCTCATAAATCCCGCAGTAATGGACAGGGTGAGAGCGAACCTTTACTTGGTAATGATTGGTAATTGTTTTAGTTATGTGTATGCATCGACCAAGCTTTTGAAGTAGGTTTATGAATAACATTTCAAATAAGCTTGAGCAGGGTAAAAATGTTAGAGAAACTAACACGAGGGGTTCTGATGAAGTGTCCTCATCCTCTTAATACGCTAAGTTTTGCTAAACTTGCCGAATTGTTTCTAAACAAGTTATGGATCTATACTATTTTCATGTACGAAATAATTTAACAACACATCCCCACTCCATCCGCTTAGCTGTGATGCAGAAAGGGTTAACTTCATCTGTCATTTGATAAAATAGATATAACGTCATTTCCCCAGAGGTTTTCGGAATCACCAGGGAGTTTTCCCGTCCTATTAATAAGCGTTGAACTCACTGAATTCTCCCAGTAACAGCGTGAGCCTCCGCCCCCGCACTGACAGCGATTGGCAGATCCACAAATCGCGACAGAGAGGTCATACTTTGGGGAAAGAAGATTTCCTGGCTCCGAAATGGATCAGAGTCGGCGAACAACATCATGGAACGTAACGGGAATTCGCCAGAATGTCTTCTGGGCTGCTGACTTTCTCTTTGCAAATTATGAGTGGATTACCTTAGGACATCGAATCGTGTATGCAATAAAAGTTATTCTGGTGATTTTTTACCCCATCTTCGCTTCGGTTTCTCTTCCCGGTGAGTCTCTCTCCAACGCTTAATTATCCAACATTACTTCTCATTCTAACATCTACCACGAATTTAAAACTATTGCTGCTGTCACACACACCAGACAGGAGATCATCAGCGCTTTAAATTTTGCAGTCAATGTTTTCTACTGTGGCTGGATTAATGGCCATTGATCTGATCGGCACATTCTTTTTAATCGTTGCTCAAATCAATTCATGTCAAAGCTCTATTTTAGCTCTGCAAACGTTGCTTCCTTTCAGTATCTCCATCCTCCCCACAGAAATATCTTCTGCTGAATGAAGGTGCTTCATCGCGTTGTGTTTCCAATGAATTTAATCGGATCTCCATCAGCGCAATATTCCCGGCGACAACCGCTCCGTTATCTACTTCCCATGGCCACTGCAATCTGATCTCCGAATCTGCACTAATCCAGCAAGCAATTCTTAGGACTGTGTCTTCCACAAGACAGCGTCACTTCACACCAGCCACAGTCCACGGGCGTGCTGAAGCTTCGTACATGAATACCATATCATCAAACGGAACATTCCGCCTTTCCTCTTCTCCCGGAAACAACTGCTTATTCTGACACTCTCGCGATGTCAGGAGAACCCCTGGTTCTGTCCTCACGGTTCAACATTAGCATTCGTCCCACTGAACTCCATTTCCACAATATCAACACATCACTGGTTCCGCACTGAAGAAATTTTCCATTGTACTTTTTTGCCTCCACCAAAGTGAATAAAGGATATTCCTTTACTCTCTGACGCAAATCAGAATTTTGTAATAATGAAAGCAAAGAGAGACGGTCTTCTCTCAAAGGACACATCGGATTGTGAAAACTTCCGCCCCTCTCATTCGTTGGTCATTTCAAAAATATTGTTGCTAATATCAACCACATAATATTCGGCGTTGTCGCTCGAAGTTTGGAATTATTCTTCGAATTCCATTTAAATATTCCTCAACAAAAGTAAAGGGATCACAATTTCCATCGTCCGTCCGTATGCTCGGTGATTTACGCCTAAAACTGATTCCAGTCTCCGAAAGCAACTCAGGAATGTCCTGAGCTGATTTGTTTGTATTGTATTGTGAACGCAATTCTTGTTCAAAGGCGGTAACATATCTGCAAATTGAAAGATAGTGAAAACACCGTGGTATTCTCACTGCGGCGCGTTGATTTGGTGATAAAAGACGATAATCGGTGCGGGTAAATAATATTTAATCAGGAATGGGAAACATGCGTAAGAATGGAGGAAAATGCATTAAAGAGGGTCGGTGTTTCTGAAGGGGATAAAGTACCAGGAATTATTCCAAAGAAATACCATTTGCCCATTTAACCTTCGCTCTGTGATAACAACATTTGGTGTAGCAAAATCAGATCATCCACTCAGCGTGTCCTAGACAGTTCACCAGTTTCTTCAAGTTTTTGGTCAGATGTTTCTAATCAGTTAAAGGTCGTTTGACACTGGATAAGATTTCGCTGCCCTGAGTCACTCGCTCAGTGAGCGAATTCAACGAAGCTACTGCTGACAGCATGGCCAGTTATAGAACTTTGTTGGTTAATGTCATGGGCCGTAGAAAAGCCAGACACATTTATATAGTTAGGATGCCCCAGACCTTTGCACAGTACTGCAGTAATTTCATGTATTGCACTATAATGCCACCGCAAACAAATTACCTGTCTAGAGAGAGGTAATAAGAGAGTGAAGATAAACCTGATTATGATTTGGGTCTCTGTTGTGCACTGAGAGAGGGGTAAGGGGCAGCGAGATGGGAATCATGTTTGAGAAAACGAGAAGCAAGAGGGGAGGGAGCGGGTAGCTAGGGAGACATTCTGTAATGATCAGTAAAACAATTGACAAGTATCAAATAACCTTGCCTGGTATCTCAGGGCTCAGGGTGTCTGCACGCGCGGCAACAGCGAACGTTACCCAATGTGTATCCTCTCATTATTTTATGCTCCTCACAGTGAACCTGCTGACGATTTTAATCTTGTCCAGAGGAAAGTGCGGTCTCTCCACAGTTGTCACTCGCTACCTGGTTGCCATGGCAGCGGCGGATCTTCTGGTCGTTGTCCTGGACCTGATATTGAGCAAGATTCCGAATACTTACGCGCCGTTCTCAGTTTTCTTCTGGTCTCTGGCTACACCGGTGTGTAACATCCATGCCATCCTGCTTTACATCGCCACAGATTGTTCAGTCTGGTTCACCGTCACCTTCACATTTGATAGATTTGTGGCCATTTGTTGCCAAAAGCGGAAAACAAAATATTGCACCGGGAAAACCGCAACTCTGATTCTGGGGTCAGTGACTGTGATAAGCTGTTTAAAGAACCTTTACTGGTACTTTCGGTTCTCAGGATATTATTCGCCGATGATTGCTCCATTTATTTGCTTGGGAAACCAGTATTCTATCTCCTTATCTATCTCGATGACTTTTGACTTACTGAATTTTATCCTCACCCCTGTTATCCCATTCCTGCTGGTTTTCCTGACGAATGGATTAACCGTCAGGCACGTTTTAGTCACCAGCAGAGGGCGCAGGAGACTTCGGTGTGCTGACAAGTGTCAGAATGCTAGAGACCCGGAGATGGAGAGCCGCAGGAAATCGCTCGTTTTACTTCTGATCATCTCTGGCAATTTCGTTCTGCTGTGGGCAACATACACTGTGTATTCTACGTGGTTGCTGCTGTTGGGTTACTATACATCGACTTTTCCACCCGAATATCTGCGAGATCTGGGCTCGATGCTGCAGCTTCTGAGCTGCTGCACAAACACGGCCCTTTACGCCGTCACCCAGACCAAATTCAGGGAGCAACTGAGGATCATAATAAAATGTCCAGTGTTTGTTATTGCTGCGAGATTAAGGCGTTATTCATGCGTCCTTTGGAGTAACGTGTGCACATTTGTCATTTACCTACAGGATAGATGAAAATTAGATCGATGGAGACAGACAAAAATTCCAGGGCTGTTGCCAGGAAAAAATCGAATCATAATTGAAAAGCAAATTATTAATAGGTTAGAAATGTATTGATTAGTACTTAGATGATTGTGGGGACATTCGATAGAGGTTTACACAATTAAATAGATAAAGTAAACGCAGCCAGGCTTTATTCTGCTGGTCTGCGGGGGACGACAACTGAAGGTCATGGGTTAAGGGTGAAAGGTGAAGTAGGTGGGTGAGTGAGCAACGAGCTGCCAGCGCAACTGATGTATGCGATTTTGATTTCAACGTTTAAGAGAAGTTTGAATGGATTAGTCCGGTCTGGCCCGACTAATTCTTCCAGCATGGCAGGCAACTTCTGTAACATAGTAGCCCAGCGCATTCCTTCTTCGCCTCGATACTCACCCTTTTCACTGTGATTCGTCACTCTGTTTCGCGAATGTTCCTTGCAATCAAGTTCAGGAAAACATTGTTACAGATACAAAAATGTGGCAAATACAATTCCAGAGTCGTTGGAAGCGATTACGCTGATGTACGATTATTGAAATATTCCTGAGTACGTTGACCTGGACTCTTCCCTTCCCAGTCTATTCCGCTGTGATTTTCTTCTCATTTCATTCTACTTTTTGTGTCGTGTACCTGCAGTTGTTTCACTCTATTCAGCATTGTTATCGTTTTACCTTGTTCTACCTCATTGCTCTATATAATGATTTGATTTTTACGATCAGTACATACTATATTCACAGCACCTTGGCGTAGGTGACAATACTAAAACGATTTCAATTCTATCCATCCGCGGTGTAACACAGAACAGATCTGAGGAAGACTTCCCACCATGGGGGAGTCACAGTCCATGGGCAGATCAGGCCGCCCATACTGAGTTGCCTTGCCCGAACCACAGACAGAAGAGAAAGTTATATCACGGGTTCACTAATTCATAGAATACGAAAAGGTGTCACATCATTTCCAGGTCAGCAATTCTCACTGATTAGAACTTCAAGATGATATTTCCATGTCCCTACGATCTAAATGTCCATCCAGATACTTCCGATGTGCTGTCATAGACTCCGCATTCTTCTGGAGCTCACGTAATATGCTTCAGATCTGTAACAAAAAAAGCTCCCGGTGAGAAAAAAAAATCTGAAATTCTCTGTGGTCGATAACCTTCATAACCTTTGGTGACTGACTTGAAACGCCTACCTTGTCTGGAATAGATTAACATTCGCTACCGTCTGCCGATAATTGCGATACCCTAAGCCTCATTGCGTTTCGCTACACTCGACTCAGACCTATCCAGACTGTGTTCCCTCTGGGTTTATTAGTTTCTTGCCGCTTTGGAATTATTTATTCACACACCTACCGAAAAACAGTGAAAATGTATCTTAGGTTTCGTTCTATTAAAGTCCAATGATTACACAATGTATTAAGTAAAACAGTGTAAAGAAATACAAATCTTCGTTCTGGTTACTGTGTCTCATTTAATAAATGGAAGTGCATATTGTAGTTTAGATGGGAATGCTGGATGGTACAACATCGTTCATTGGCTCCGGGAATCTGTTGTATCCAAGAAACCGTTCTGTGTTTACTCCAGTCCGAGCAAATAAATCCAGAGCAAAGACAACGCACATTTTTCAGTGTAGTTACTTGCAGCAATGTATGGACATAAAGGTCTAAAAGGGCTTTTCCTTTCAAGCACAGCGCAGACCACCTATCACTGTCAAGTGTTGCAAACCTACCAGCATTAAAGCCATTGAGTCAACGGACCAACTGGATAAATGGCCCGAAATGCGGGAGATGAAATTTCATTCATTTAAATGGGAGCTGTTGTACTCTGGGAGGACTTATGCATTCAATGTTAGGGCACCTTGGTGTGCGGTGGAATGGAGGGATGCGGGAATAGAGATCCATAATTTATCTATAGTGGCACCACAGGTAGACAGGGTCTTAAAGATAACTTTTGGCACATTGGTTTCCATAAGTCATCGTGTTGAGTGTAGGAGCTGCGATGTTACATTGACGTTGAGTAAGACGCTTGTGAGGACTAATTGGGAGTATAGTGTACAGATCTGGTCACCTATCAAACAGAAATACATATATAAGATTGAAAGAGTGCTTAGCAATATTACAGGGATGTTGCCGGATCTTGAGGACCTGAGTTATAAGGAAAGAATAAGCAGGGCCATCGGGAGACGCTCATGGAGTGAGTACTGTTTTAGATTCGCTCCATAACCTTTACTTTTTTTAACCTTTGATCACCCTTATCCAACTTATTTTTACCTACACCAAAAGACTCTTGCTATTTTCTTGGGCTTATCGTTAAGATTTTATTGCGAATTTTTGAAGATATGCAAACAGAAATGGCTCTTAGATCCAAAGGACGAGAACCGGGGCGTAACCCGAACGGTAATGGAAAGAAGCAAGCTCATCCGCAACGCACTGAGTTAACTTATGAACTGTTTATGGAGGTTTTGGATAAACAATTCGATGAACTACAACAAGTTTTTAAGCAAGATATAAAGGCTTTTCAAGATTATATGGTTAAGACGGATTCAGTAATTAACCAGCAGCAAGTTCTTATCGCGTATCTGCAAGAAGAAGCTCGGAAACGAGATTTGACAATTGAAAAATTGCAACAGGATTTAATTTCGACCATTAAATTGGTGAAAACACTTAAAGCCAAGAGTGTCGACTTTGAGAATCGGTCCAGAAGACAGAACCTACGTATACTTGGTCTCCCAGACGGTATAGAAAAAGACGATCCTTCGAAATATTTTGCTCAACTTTTAAAAGATGCGTTCCCGTTGGTTTTCCCAGAGAACCCTCCGTTACTTGACCGAGCACATAGAATTTGGCGTCGTTCATCGAGTGCTCCAGCTAAACCCTCGGTGGTAATTGTCCTGTTTCACTATGTACACGACAAAGAACAACTTATTCGTGTGGCTCGGCGGGCTGGAATGATTAAATTTCAAAGTTACTACTTCCGTTTGGTTGAAGATTTTAGTCCTGAGGTTATGAAGAAAAGGCTTCTTTTTAAACCTCTGATGTCTGAATGTTATGAGAAAAATCTAAAACCTGCGCTCTTATACCCTGCGAAGCTTAGAATCTCTCCGTCAAATGCTCCACGCCAGGTTTTCCTTTCTACATCTGAAGCGAGAAAGTATCTGGAGGAGAACTTCCCTACTGCCATAGACACTACTCTCTAATAAATGAGTGATTCTGATCGTGTAAGATGGTTTTCGACTCCTCAAACCAGAGTTAGTCTCTGGTTATTGGTGTAGGTTTATCCTATACTTCATATTTAAGTTAAAGTGTGTTTTCGTTATATTAATCGCTCTGCTTTATACACTTTAACCATTATACTATATTTTTGACTATTATTTTCGTGCCCTTGAAGGTATATTTTTAACCTTTCGAAGGGAAATTTTTTTTATTAAGATGGTTTTTTGGAAAAATATTCTTGGTTTTGCTTAAGATGGCATTATTTTTTCTTTTCTCGTCTTCTTCCTATAATGCATCGCTTATCATAGTTTAAATATTTCTTGAATTGTTTGGGTTATAACCCGATTTATAAGCTTTTAGTGATTATATTCTTTTTTTTTACAACTAAGTATATTAAGAAGCGTGGTTTTTAGTATAGTGTTTATAACTTTTAAAGTTGGGGTGGTTTTTTATATATATCCTTTATATACGGAGTGGTCTTCCGCTGATATGGGGGTAGAATTAATCTCATTTTTTTCCTTTTTCTAGCCATATTTTGGCTTTTTTTTCTTTTCCTTGTGGGGGTGGGGGATAGTCTGTTTTCAAATTTTATTTTTCTTTTACCAGTTTGTTTTAGTTTTTTTCATTTAGGCTGGTTTTGAACTACAAATATGTCTACGATATCATCACTTCCGGGTCTGCTCTTTATTTTTGTTCCTCTTCCAGGTGCATGAGTTTATAATTTGGTTAACCCTTTCTATACCAAAGGGTTGACTTTAGAAGCATGGATCAAACCATTAATTTTGTGTCTTAGTATACTAATGGTTTAAACCATCCGATTAAACGAAAGAAGATTTTCAAAGTATTCCAAAGACTTAATGCTCATATCATTTTTGTACAAGAAACTCATGAGAGGAAGGAGGACAAATATCGCTTTTTTAGGTCTTGGCGGGGTCAACAGTATCATTCGAATTCGAATGCCAAAGTTAAGGGAGTTTCAATTTTTATTGACTCCTCTATTGCATTTGTTCAACATGATATCCTTTAGGATCCGAATGGTAGATTTTTGTTAATTACGGGTTTACTTTGTAATAAAAAGGTTGCTATGGTTGATATTTATGCTCCAAATGTGGATTGCCCTGATTTTTTTAAGTCCTTATTTACTTCTTTACCTAATCTAAATGAATATAAGTTAATAATGGGTGGTGGCTTTAATTGTTGTTTAAATCCTTTGATGGACAAATCTATATCTATTCAGACTTTACCCAATAAGTCGGCCACTTGTATTAACTCCTTTTTGACAGATAATGGAGTTTTTGATATTTGGAGATTTCGGCATCCTAACGACAAAGGGTTTTCTTTTTTCTCACATGTTTATCATTCCTATTCGAGAATTGATTATTTTTTTATTGACTCTTGTTTTATTCCATCGGTAATTGGTTGTAATTATGATATTATAGCCATCTCTGACCATGCTCCATTAAAGCTTTCTATTAAATTTATGGATACAGCTTCTAATGTTAGACAATGGCGATCTGACTCTACCTTATTGCAAGATCCGGACTTTATTAAATTTATGAAGGAGCAGATCGATTTCTTCTTTTCAACTAATTCCACGGATGATATCTCTTGCGGAACACTTTGGGACACTTTTAAAGCGTATATACGTGGACAGATTATCTCTTACTCTGTTGGTCTGAGAAAACGCATTAAGAAGGAAACTCTTTTATTGGTTGATAAAATTAAAGAGACTGACAAGAAATATTCGATCACTTCTAGTAAGGAGGTTTACAAACAAAGGGTTGAACTTCAAATGGAACATAGTTTATTACTTACATCTCCGATTGAAAATCAATTAATGAAAACCAGATCTGATTTTTATATACATGGTGATAAATCGGGTAAACTGTTAGCTAGTCAGTTGAAGAATGTTTTGGTTAAACGTCAAATCACTAAGATTCGTCAGCAGAATGGGGTTTTGACAGTTAACCATGATGAGATAAATAAGTCATTTCAAGACTTTTATAACTCCCTGTGTCAATCTGAATTCCCTCAGGATCATAATACCATGCGCGATTTTCTTGGGAAATTGAATTTTCCAAAATTATCATCCGATGATCTTTCAATATTAGATACTCCGATTACGGATGCATAAACTAAAGGGGTTATTTCCTCAGTGAATTCTGGGAAAGCACCAGGTCCAGATGGGTATACAGTAGAATTTTTTAAATGTTTTTATGCTACTCTTTCTCCTTGGTTATGCAGGGTTTTTGAAGAAGCAATTAGATTGGGGAATTTGCCACAATCTTTTTATAGAGCTTCCATTTCTTTAATACTGAAGAAAGATAAAGACCCTACTGACTGTGCATCTCATAGACCAATATCTTTATTGAATGTGGACTCCAAGATCTTTTACAAGTTACTGGCTTCCAGGCTGGAGAAAGTATTACCCCAAATTATTTCGGAAGATCAAACCGGTTTTATTAAAAATCGCTATTCTTTTTTTAATGTTAAGAGATTATTGAATATTGTTTATACTCCTTCACATAGCACTTCAGAATGTGTTATTTCATTAGATGCGGAGAAAGCATTTGATAGAGTTGAATGGCCTTACTTATTTTATGTGTTGGAGAGGTTTAATTTTAGTCCGACATTCATTTCCTGGATTAAACTGATTTATCACACTCCAGTAGCTTCGGTGTTTACTAATAATCAAAGATCTCCCTTTTTTCGTTTATTTCGGGGCACTAGACAAGGTTGTCCTCTTAGCCCATTACTATTTAACATTGCTTTTGAACCTTTGGCAATTGCCATCAGAGAATCACAGGATATTTCGGGTATTAATCGTGGGACAGATATTCATAAGGTATCTTTGTATGCAGATGATTTATTATTATTCATTTCTAACCCTGAGAAATCTATTCCAGCAGTTCTATCATTGTTGGCTCAATTTAGTGAGTTTTCTGGGTGTAAGTTAAATCTTAATAAGAGTGAATTGTTTCCTTTGGATAGACTGGTCCCAAGTTATGGTAATTTACCTTTTAAATTAGTTAATGACTCTTTTATTTACTTAGGGATTAAAATCATAAAAAACCATAAAGAATTATTTAGGTTTAATTTTTTACCCTTAATTGATCAGATTAAAGGCTTGTTTACTAATTAGTCACCATTATCTTTATCTCTGATAGGTAGGATTAATGCCATTAAGATGGTTATTTTACCTTAGTTTTTATAGATTTTTCAAGCGGTACCGATTTTTATTCTGAAATCCTTTTTTACTAATGTTGATTCAAAAATTCCCTCATATATATGGCAGAATAAAAATCCCAGGTTAGGTAAAATATACTTACAGAAGACAAAGAAGGAAGGTGGGTTGGCATTACCTAATTTCAGATTTTATTATTGGGCAGTTAATATTAGATATTTGTTATGCTGGTTGAAAGACTGGGATGGCTCTTTTGGCCCTCATTGGGTGAGTTTGGAAATTAAATCGGTACCAGGTTATGCTCTGGGTTCTATTTTAGGGACTTCTCTCCCTTTTGCTCTTTCTCAGTTGCCGAAACGAATAGACAACCCGATAGTTAAATATACCTTACGTATATGGTTTCAATTTCGGAAATTGTTCGGGTTGACTCAATTCGTTTTAAATATTCCTATTGTATCTAATTGTTTTTTCTACCCTTCAATTATAGATCAAGCTTTTTTGGCTTGGAAAACTAAGGGTTTATTAAGATTTTCTGATTTATTTTCGGACAATTGTTTTATGCATTTTGAGCAATTGTCTAATAAATATAATTTGCCTAGAGTTCATTTTTTTAGATATTTACAGGTTAGGCATTTTTAAAGTACGGTACTTCCTACGTTTCCAAATTTTGTGTCTTCAGATATTTTGGAGAGTTTGTTTGAATTAAACCCTTTTCAAAAAGGACTTATATCAAAACTTTATAATATAATTATGAAGATACGTTCAGAGCCCCTTTATAAGACAAAAAATGATTGGGTAAGAGAGCTCAACATTATTATTCCTATTGAGAATTGGGATAGATTTCTTCAATTAGTTAATACATATCTATATGTGCCAAACATTCATTAATACAATTTAAGGTCGTACATAGGACCCATATGTCCAAGGATAAATTAGCTCATTTTTATTCTTATATAAACCCTATTTGTGATAGATGTCAATTTGAAATCGCGTCTTTAACTCATATGTTTTGGTCATGTCCGCTTTTGAAAAAATATTGGAAAGATATTTTTGATATTATCTCTGCGATATTGAACATCGATTTACAACCCCATCCTATTACCGCAATTTTTGGTTTACCAATGATGGACTCACTTCATTTATCTTCTTCCGCCTGTCGAATGATTGCATTTCTCACTTTGATAGCTAGAAGATCTATTTTGTTGAATTGGAAAGAAATTAATCCTCCCACTGTATTTCATTGGCTTTCTCAAAATATGTTATGTTTAAATTTAGAAAAAATTAGAAGTGGTGTATTCGATACCTCTATTAAATTTGAAAAGATATGGAGACCATTTATTCAATATTTTCATATGATGTAATATGTCCCTGTACCAAGCTTATTGGATTTTCCAGCTTTAATCGTATTTATGTTGAGAGGATCGGCGTTGACGACACTGATGATTATGTATTCTTGTGAGATATTATAAACAGCCCTTTTTTTCTCTTTTTTTTCTCTTTTTTAGTTTTTCCTTTTTTTCTTTTTTTGCTTTTTTTTCTTCTTCATTAGATATTAGATTAGTAGTTTAGTTAATTTTGCAATTTTTTTCTTTTTTCTGTTTTTTTATATCATATATTATGAAATATCTAGATTTACCTTGTTCATATATATACTGTATGGTTCATGTTTTGGGAAAACTCATTTATACTGTAATCATTGCTTATGTATTCTTTCATGTGTAATGGGATTTTGTATGTTTGTAATCCCTTGGTTAATATATCAATTGTATTTTGTTTATAATATTATTAATACTAATAAAGAGATTGAAAGAAAAACTGGGTTCTAGATTTAATTAACTGATTTTCAATCGAAGAGGATGATAACAAACTATACTCCATTTGAAGTTCCACTCTTTCTTTAGAAAGTTGTTTGCTAGGGGTCAGTGAATAAATCTTATCAATTGCTTTGATTTTATCAACCGATGTTAATATTTTAGAATTAGTTCGTTTCCTAACTCCAGCAGAGTATGAAATAATCTGTCCACAAATAAATGCTTTAGAAGTGTCCCATAAAATTCCACTAGAGATCTCTGCTGTAGAATTTGTTAAGAAAAACAAATCAATTTGTTGTTTAATAAAATTAACTAAGTCTAAGTCCTGCAATAAAATAGAGTTGAACCTCCAAGATTTAGCATTAATAGATGAATCCATTATCTTAATAGATAACTTCAAAGGTGCATGATCAGAAATGGTAATAGAGTCATATTTACAATCGATAACATCTGTAAGTAAACGGTGATCAATGAAAAAGTAATCAATTCTTGAATAATTATGATAAACATGAGAAAAGTAAGAAAACTCTTTGTCATTGGGGTGTAAAAAACGCCAAATTTCGCAAATTGCTGAATCAGTCATAAAGGAGTTGATAAGAGAGGGCGATTTACTCGGAAGAACTTGTGTGGGCTTGGATCTATCCATCGAATGGTTTCAACAACAGTTAAAATCCCCACCCATTATCAGTCTGTACTGATTCAAATTGGGAAAGGATGTAAACAGACCCTTAAAAGATTCAGGACAATCAGTATTTGGAGCATAAACATCAACTAAAACAACTTTTTGATTAAAAAGTAGACCAGTAATAAGCAAAAATCTACCCTGTGCGTCTGAAATTGTTTCATGATGTATAAAGGAGGTTGAAGAATCTATAAAAATGGAAACGCCTCTTACTTTGGCTTGAGAATTCGAGTGATATTGTTGACCTAAAAACCTAAAAAAGCGTTGACTATCCACCTTCCTTACATGAGTCTCTTGTACAAAGATAACATTAGTATTCATTCTATGGAATACTTTGAATATTTTTTCCCGTTTGATCGGATGATTTAAACTATTAGTATTCCAAGAAACAAAATTAATAACCCCATCCATATTGACAATGTTTATTACAATTAACACATAAGGTTAAAAAAAATGAACTCATGAATCCGGAAGAGGGAAGTAAGTTCAAGGAGGAACCGAAAGTCAAGACACTGCAACCATTTTTGTAGTTTCATATGAGCCCATGAAGTAAAACTAAGCATAAAGCAAGCAAAAAGAAAAGAAAGAAGAAAAATCCCCCTCCCTCCACCCTCAAAACCCCAGGAAAAAAGCCAAAAAGAGGCAAGCAAGCAATCTAACACTAAAATTACCCCCATGTCTCAAGACGGCAACTCAAACAAAAAAAAAGTTGAATAAAAGATACAAACCACCCATATTATAAGAAAGGGTTGATATGACAAAAATGAAAATATAAAGTTAGTATTTAATATATAAAACAAAAGGATTTTAAAAAAATTAAAATGATAAAACCCATAAATGAATAATACTGAAGTAATGTTTTAAAAGAAAGTTTAAAACTTATTCAAACACATCGAAACGGATGTGACGTTCCAAGCACTAAGGTCTTTCGGGAAGAAGAAACGTCATTTTATTTTTAATAAACCTTAATATTTAAACGTTAAAAATATTAAAAAGTGTATACGAACTTAAAAGAAAACCCCAATAAATTACTTTCAAAACTAACAGATTAATAATATGAAAAAATAACAAACTCAGAATAAACCAAAAACGAACTTTTACCATGTATAAAAAATACATGTAAGCCATACATAAAAAAACAACATTTTATAAAAGATCCAAATCTATAGACTAATTATTACATTAGTCAACCCGATAAAATGTTATTCTTCCAAAAATTTTTGAGCATCCGCTGGAGATTTGAACAACCGTTAAGTTCCGTCTTTGAGAGTAACTCGCTTGCTTGTAGCCTTTCTGATGGATTTCCGACATAAACGATTTAAAAGCCATTCTTGCCCTTAAAACTTCGGGGCTGTAGTCTTCCAGAATACGGAATTTAAAATCTTGAAAGCTGATCATACCCTTTTTCCTGCATCCCGAATCAAACGCTCTTTGGTATGAGGGTAATGGATCCGGAGAATTACTTGTCGTGGTTTCAAACTTGAATCTGAATGAAAACGAGAAATGCGATGTGCACGGTCGATTATTAGAGGGGAACCCAGTACTTCTGAGCCAAAGAGATCCATTATAAATTTGGAGAAAAAAACAGTGAGATCGCCATTCTCAAATTTTTCCGGAATCCCAATTAACCGAAGATTTTGTCTTCGAGAGCGGTTTTCAAGATCAGTGATTTTAGATTTATAACGATCCATCTTTTGAGAAGTCGAAGTTTGCTGTTGTTGCAAAGTTTCAATTATAGGATCTCTCTGGCGAGCGGCTTCTTCAAGAACTAAAATACTTGCTTGTTGTTTTTGTGACTCCAGTGTAAGTGCTTGAAGTTTTACGTCAAATGTCTTTAAAATTTCATCAAACGTAGAAAGCTTTGCGGTTAATTTACTCTCCAGTTTTCCAAGTCTGTCGTCCATAAGATTCGCAATTGCTTCTAAAGTTACCGGTTCTTTCGTATGTTTCGATTCCTTTGCTTTAGACATTTCAGCGAGTTGAAAATGATTCAAACAGTTGAAAAAAAATTCATATGTTCAAACCCCTTTAGAATAGGTATAAAAAGATCAATTGGGGGTGTTTGTAGGTTAAAAAAAAGTAAGAGGTTTGGAGCAAAGCCTAAAACCGCTTTACTCCATAAGCGCCATCTTGAGACCTCCAGGACTGAATCTATTGAAATTTTCCTATCAGCACAACAGTCTATGGCAGATGCAATCTCACTGGCTCTTCACACAGCATTACGCCACCTGGACAATCCAGACGCTTGTCAGGATGCTGTTCGATGACTATACGTCAGCGTTTAACACCATCGTTTCTACAGTCCTGATCGACAAGCTACAGAACCTGGGCCCTGTAACTTTCTCTGCATCCGGATCATTGACTTCCCTCCGGGGAGATCACAATCTGTGCCGATTGGAACCATATCTCCTCCTCGCTGAATATCAACACTGACGCACCTCAGGAGTGTGTGCTCAGCCCACTACTCTACTCTCTCTACACCCATGATTGTGTGGCTAGTTATCGACCAAATGCCATCTATAAATTTGCTATGGATACATTGTGGGCAGAATCTCAGATGGAGACAAGGGTGCACACAGGATCGAGATATACCAGCTCGTTTGAGTAATGATGGAGCAACAACCTTGCACTCAACATCAGTAAGGACAAAGAGCTGATTGTAAGCTTAAGAATGGGTAAGACAAGGGAACATGAACCAATCTTCATGAGGGATCAAAATTGGAGAGAGCAGGAAATTTGAAATTCCTGAGGGCCAGGAACTCCGAGGATCTAACGAAGACAAGACAGCTACATTTTATTAGGATTTGGAGAAGATTTGGTTTATCAACTAAACTACTAGTCTCAGACGTACACAGGAGAGGTCTGTTATGTGGGGTGGGGGGGGGGTCTACTGCATAGAATCAAAAGAAGCAATAGAAAGTTGTAAAACTAGTCTACTGCATCTTCGATACTGGGCTGTCCTGTCTCCAAGACATCTTGAAGGAGCGTTGCCTCTGGAAGGTGGCACCCATTATTAAGAACCCCCATCACAGAGGTCATGCCCTCTTCTAGTTGTTCCGTCAGAAAAGGGGTACACAAGTCTGAGAGTACATAACCAGCTTCTTCCACTCTGTCACCCAATTTCTAAATGGACATTGAACCCTTAAACGCCCACTCACTATATTTTTTACTATTTTTCACGACTTATTTAATTTAACCATTTAATATACATAGACTGATTATGCTTACAGTTATTCTTTTTCCTCTATTTCTATATTTATCATACTGTCGCAAAGTTAGCACATTTTGTGACATATGCCGGTGATATTAAAACTGATTCTGATTCTCATTGGATGTAATAGAAAGGGCGGAAATCCAATGGGACTGGATGGGAACTGATAGAATTCATTATGGTGGGTAGGATTCAAACCCATTGAGATGAGCCGGGAAGACTCGGTGCACTGTACTCGTAGACAAACAGGTCCCAGCAATAATTGGAGCCCGAGGGGAGGAATGTGACCAAATACTTTTGGGATGTTCAGCATCTGGGGAGGAAAGGATGGCGAGGGAGAACGGTGTTTATTCAGTGGGTTGTTCCATTCTCTGTGGATTCTGCCACATATCCAATTACCTCTACAACATTCCCATTGTCCCCCGTCTCAATTCCATTGGCCTCTGCCTGATTCCAGATAGATTCTTCCCTTTTCTGATGAGCAACCCATTCCTGATGTCCACTTTCCATTCCCAGTGTTAATGGGCCCAATCTTTTAGTGTCTTCTCCATCCTCAGAGACTCTTCCCGCTTCCCAATGCCCTCTGATCCTCTTCCTGATTTTCCATGCCATTCACTAAGACCTCTTGGCAGTCCCCTATGGCACTTCTCATTCCGATTACCTCTGACACATTCCCGTGTCTTCTGTCCCAAACCCAAGGATCGATTCCTCACGGCCGCTGCCACGTTCCCAATGATCCTCCAATTCAAAATAAGACTCACCCAATGGCAATGTCCCATTCATAGGGACCTTTTTCTCTGCCCAAATGTCTGCCTCATTCCCCGTGTTGTTCCTCTCATTGCCAATAAACCTCTCCACTCCCAGTGGTCACTTTTCATCCCAAATATCCATTCCAGTTCCAGGACCTTCTTCTATTGACATCGGAGACCCTCAATCCTGCAATGCGCCCCACCCCCTTCTCTCCAGCCCTTCCTCGGACTGTTTCCGGGATGGCATGGCCCACCTGGTGACAACTCTCATTGACCAGAGGTCAGGGGTCACGTTGGTGAAGCCAAACACTTTCGTGATGATATCAGCAGGGGGAACTCTTGACCTCTGTGGTGCCCCTGAGTATTGTTACATTGAAATTTGATTCTCCAAAACTGACCGACGGCTTCACCCAAGTGTCCCGGCACATTAATGCTTGACTGATCGGCCTCGACCCGTGACCCGTGACCTCAAGATGTCATTCCAAACCTTTGCCCTATGACACATATCATCTATCCAAAACCACTGACCTCTAACGCACAATCTAGATCATGGGGAGCTGTCTGAACCTTAAGCCCTTGACACATGTGACCTCAGCGAGCTGATTGACAAGGGGTTGATGGGGCCGAACCCCAGGAGTATGTGATGGGACAATGTAGAGTGAGCTTTCCTCTGTCTGACCACGGGAATGTGAGATGGGAGAGTGCGGAGGGAGCTTCACCATACACCTTATTGTGGGAGTGTGTGATGGTATTTTGTAGAGGCAGCTTCATTGTGTTTGACCCCGGTATTGTGTGGCATTGTGTGATGGGACCTGTACAAACAGCTTCACTGTGTCTGACCCCAGTACTCTGTGATGACTTAGTATGCAGGTTGACTTATTCCATGTCTAACTCCTAGGAGTGTATGATTGGACGTTGCGGAGAGAACTTCACTGTGCGTCTGAATTCATGCGTGTGGAATGGGACCGTGCAGAAGCAGGAGTTTCCAACCTGAGTCCAAGCACCCTCAGTTAATGGGACAGCTACATGGCAGAGAAAAGCTGGGAACCCCTGGTGAAGCAAGCGTCGCTGTCTGATTGCGGGAGTGCGATCAGAGGGAACTTTACTGTCACTGATGTAGATTCCAGCAGAGAGAGCTAGAGGGAGAGAACGCGGACACACATTCACTCACAGAGGGACGGGGAGGAACGGGAAGCTGGGGATCAACATCAATTTCCCTATTTTCTAGTAACCTCTGTCCTTTGGTGAGCTCCGAGATCTCTGCATCATTGATCAGGGAGCCCCGCCCACCGCGCGTTCATCGCGCTCCGCTCTCACCATTACTTCGGGAGCTCCAATCACTCTATGCGATTGACCAGGCAGCCCCGCTCACGGTGCGATCTCCAATCACTCTGCAGCATTGGTCAGTCGGGGCCACTCACGGTGCGAGCTCCAATCACTCTGCAGCATTAGTCAGTCGGGGCCACTCACGGTGCGAGCTCAAATCACTCAGCAGCATTAGTCAGTGGCCCAGCTCACGGCGCGCGCTCCAATCGCTCTCCGTGATTGATCAGGTGGTTCCGCCCCATTGGTCAGGGAATTCCTGTCCGTAGCGCCAGCTCTGGTTTGCGCTTTTCATCCTTCTGGAAAGCTTCGTTCCACCGTTTTCAATTTGACCGTGTCCGAGGAGCTTCTGAGGTGAGGGAGCGTCTGGTGTTTAGTGAGGGTCTCGGGGTGAGGGAGAGAGTCTGAGGTGAGGGAGCATCTGGTGTTTAGTGAGGGTTTCGGGGTGAGGGAGAGGGTCTGAGGTGAGGGAGCGTCTGGTGCTTTCGTGAGGATCTCTGGGGAGGCTGGAGTGAGTCTGAGGTGAGGAAGTGTCCGGTATTTAGAGAGGGTTTCGGGGAGGGAGAGAGTCTGAGGTGAGGGAGCACCAAGGCTAGGCAGTTCCCTAGGGTGGGCACGGGCAGAGGGAAACTCCTGAGGTAGAGGGGCAGTCTGAAATGCGTGTCTAAGAGAGGAGAGTGAGGAAAACTCGGGGAAATGGTGGGGGCAAGGGAAAGTAAATGAAGGGTTGAGTGACCAAATAGACCTGGGAGACGTGGTGAGAGTAGGGGCAGAGGGACAAAGGAGAGCGAAATAGAGGGGGAGAGAGGTGCAGTTAGTTTAGAAGGAGGAAATGAAGGGGGAGGGAGGGTGGTAGCTTTGGACCTAAGAAAGAGAGAAGGGAAGGAATAAGGAGAGAGAAAGCATGGGGAACAAAGTGGGAGAGAAAGAGAAAGGGAGAGCCCGAGAGAGGAGAGAAAGCTGGACGGATTGCCTGGAGAGAGACGCTGGGAGGGTGAGATTGTGTGGGGAGAGGGAGGGAGGGATTGTGTGGAGAGAGAGACCCGGGAGGAACATGAGAAGGAAAGATGGAGGGAGGAGTTCATAATTGGGATAGAAGGTGCAGGCAAGGGGAGAGAGGGACAGTGAGGAGGGGTGAATGAAGGGAGAAGGAGACGCTTGGTCAGCTAATCTTCCCAGCTTGCAAATAGAGGGAGGGTCTGAGGTGAGGGAATTCCTTAAGATGTGATGGAAGGAGGGAGAGAGTTTGAGGTGAGGGAGCGTCTGGTGTTTGGTGAGGATCTCTGGGGAGAATGGAGTGAGTCTGAGGTGATGAAGCGTCCGGTGTTTGCAGAGGGTCTCGGGGAGTGAGAGAGTCTGAGGTGAGGGAACACGACGCCTAGGCAGTTCCCTAGGGTGGACACGGACAGAGGGACTCTCCTGAGGTAGAGCGACGGTCTGAAATGCGGGTCTAAGGGAGGAGACTGAGGGGAACTCGGGGAGAGTAAATGAAGGAGTGAGAGACCAAATAAAGCTGGCAGAATTCAAGTGGAGAGAGGAGGGACAGAGGGACGAAGGAGAGAGAAGTGTGGATAGTTAAGGGGGAGGGTGGTAGCTTGGGACAGAGGAAAGAGAGGAGTGAAGGAGTAAGGAGAGAGAAGCATGGGGAACAAAGTGGGAGAGAAAGAGAAAGGGAGAGCCCAAGGGAGGAGAGAAAGCTGGACGGATTGCCTGGGGAGAGATGCTGGGAGGGTGAGATTGTGTGGGGGGAGAGGGAGGGATTGGGTGGAGAGAGAGACTCGGGAGGAACATGAGAGGGAAAGATGGGGGGAGGAGTTCATAGTTGGGATAGAAGGTTGCAGGCAAGGGGAGATAGGGACAGTGAGGAGGGGTGAATGGATGGAGAAGGAGACCCTTAGTCACTGGTCAGCTAATCATTCCAGCATGCATATGGAGGGAGGGTCTGAGGTGAGGGAGCCGATCTCCTCAACTCCTCTGGGAGCTGAGAATTTGCAGGGACACCTGGATTATTCATTCTGGCCAAGGCTCACTCCCCTCATGCTCTCCCTCGCCTCCATATCTACTCTAAGCTCCTCGTCTAGGATGTTGGAGGTACAGTGATGCAGTGAGGGACATGGGCCGAGTGAGCGTTTGAGGGTGAGGGTCTTGTTCAGGATTAGCGAAGGAGGTCCTCAAGTAGAGGGATGGTCTGATAATAAGGGAGGACCTGAGGTAGAGGGTAGGTTGTTGAGGGAGCTTATTCGGATGAGGGACAGACTGAGCGAGTGCTCACAGGGTGAGGGATGGACTTGAGGGTCTGAGCTGAGCAGAGTTCGAATGATGAGGGTCCACATGACGGGTCTGTTACAGGAAGTTATCAGACCGAGAGCGACGGACTCTCATCAGAGGCAGAGGAGCCACAGGGGAACACTGTACAACAGGAAACCAGGCTGAGGTGAGAGATGGAGCTGAGACTGGGAGGCTCAACATTTCCTCTGGTCTTACTCTCCACTGAGATATCACTGCTGTCCCATCCCTGTCACTATTATTGTGATTTAAATTCTGCAGCACTGTCCACTGTCCTCTCTGTTCTAGAAGTACATCATAAGACACCTGTACCTCCACACAGGAACACATAATAAATCAGGAGCATGACTGGGTCACCGGGTTCCGCAACTCCGACGCACTTCTCAAATCGATCCGGGTGATTGTCCCCTGGTCTCATCCTCCCGTGAACCAGCTCCAGAAAGCTATCAAATCTTCATTTCCTTCATAGATTGATCATTTTGTTCAATAACCCCAGTGCTAATGATTCTAGATTTAACACATTGAGAAGAAATACCAACGTACTTCACTTTTAAATGACCACACAACTTGTTACCACATCCACCTTATTTAAGTTGTACCCACTCCTGTGAACTTCTCTACATCTACACTGTCAGCTCCCTCTGGACCTTTCAAATCTCATAAACGTCATCCCTCATTACTCCAGATTCCAAACTGTCCAGTCTAATGTTTTTAGCTGTTTGGGAAAGGACAGTCTTCTCATCCCAGGAATCAGCTGAGTGAATCTCTTCTCATCTACCTTCATTAGTATTCTCTAGTTTTGTTTAAGTAAGCTGGACATAATAATGCAGTTGTGTTTACACACCTTCCTTTGTGTGACATTAGTCCTCTAAGCTCTCACCCTTCACAATAATGACAGAATGCCCTTGACCTTCCTGATTGCTTGCTGCAGCTTCATGTTCACTTTATCGTGTTGCATTTGAAAACACCTCAGTCCCTCTTTACTCTGTTCATTTTACATTCAATCCAGGTACCTTTTTCTAAAATCTCACATGTAAACATTATTCACAAAATACATCCAGGAAATATACTGTAGTACATTGCATTTTTTGTTTTTATAATGTTGTCCAAACAATACGCTCGTAGTGTCCTGTTTTCCACACACTCAGTGGCCCCTTGATTAGGTACACCTAATTCATTAATGCAATTATCTTATCAGCAAATAATGTGGCAGCAACTCACTGCATAAACACATGCAGACAAGGTTCAGAAGTTTGCATGTTCAGACCAAGAATGGGGAAAAAAAGTGATTGAAGTGACTTTGACCATGTAATGATTGATGTTGCCAGATGGGGTGGTTTGAGTATATCGGAAACTGCCAGGCCCTGCGACTTCCGTGCACAGCAGTCATTAGAGTTTAGAAAGAATGGTCTGAAAATGCAGTACAAAGTACATTTAATATCAACATTGTATGTGTTGTCCATACTTTAGATTTGTCTCCTAACAGGCAGCCCTGAAATAAAGAACTCCAATAGAACCTATAATAAAAAGATAATTGAATACCCGATGTTCAAAATAACCACAAATCATATAAACAATAAACACAAGCAAATAGAGTTCTGTCCTGACGTCCACAAAGAGTCCATTCCCAGACCTTAAGTTCAGCACAGAGCCGAGTCAGTGTTGTGGAGCAGCAAGTTGAAAAGGTCTGTTCCTCGGCTCAGGCCCCTGACCATTTCAATCCAGCCTGGTGCCTAAACCATCGTCCAAACCCTGCAGCCTCTATTCAGCCTGTACCCAACCTTTCCACTTCAGCTTGAAACTTAAATTGTCGTCCAAACTTCAGGATCAGTCACCTCGGCCCATCATGGGGCCTGGATCTGACATTTCCTTTTAGCCCAGGACCTATATTGTCATCTAAACTCCGGGTTTTATCATCTTAATATGCTCTGGGGTCTGGAAGCTGCCCTCTTAGAAATGAACTGTACCCGACCTTTACAATTCAACCTGATGCTTAATTCCGATTGAATCTCAGGACTGCCTAGCTCTCAGTTGCCCTGTCTCCACCACTTCTGCTCTCAGGATGAGGCTTTTCATTCTAGAATGAAGGAAGTGTTCTTCTTTTTCAAAGAAAGGGGCTTCCTTCCTCCACCATCAACTCTGTATTCAACCACGTCTCTTCCATTTCACGCATGTCTGCACTTAACCCGTTCTCCTGCCATCCTACCAGGGATAGGCTTCCACTTGTCCTCATCTACCACCCCAATAACATCCATGTCCCGCACATAATTCTCTGAAATTTCCTCCACCTCCAACTGGATCACACCACCAAATACATCTTTCCCTCCCCCCATTTTCTGCTTTCGGCAGGGATCACTCCCTACACAACTTCCTTGTCTATTCGTCCCTCCACACTGATCCCCCTCCTGGCACTTACCCTTGCAAGTAGAACAGGTACTACACCTGCCCCTACGCCTCCTACCGCACTACCATTCAAGGCCTCAAACAGTCCTTACAGGTGAAACGACACTTCACCTGTGAGTCTGTTGGAGTCATATACCGTGTTCAGCGCTCCCGGTGTGGCCTCCTGTATATCAATGAGACCCGATGCAGATTGGGAGACCGCTTCTCCAAGCATCTATGCTCAGTCTGCTAGAACAAGCAGGATCTCCCAGTGGCCACCCGATTTAATTTCACCATTCCCATTCTGATATGTCCACCCGTGGCCTTTTCCACAGTTGTGATAAGGCCACACTTCAGCTGGAGGAACAACACCTTATATTCTGTTTGGGTAGCCTCCAAACTGATGGCATGAACAACAATTTCTTAAACTTCCAGTAATCCCACACTTCTCCATTTCCCATCCCCTTTTCCCTGTCTCATGTTATCTCCTTATCCATCACCTACCACTGGTGATCCTCCCCACAACACCCTTTTTTTTTCTTCCATGGCCTTCTGTCTCTTTCACCAATCAACTTTCCAGCTCTTTGCTTCATCCCTCCCCCTACACGTTTCAATTATCACCTTGTGTTTCTCTCTTCCCTACAGACACCTTTCAAATCTACTCCTCAGCTTTTTCTCCTCCCTTCCTGCCAAAGTGCTTCGGCCCAAAATGTTGACTGTACTTTTTTTCCCTGGATGCTGCCTGGCCTGCTGAGTTCCTCCAGCATTTTGTGTGTGTTGCTCGGATTTCCAGCATCTACAGGTTTTCTCTTTTTGGTGGTGTCAGTGTAATGTACTGTATGTACAAAACACTAATGATACTCAAGCACAAAGCAGTACAGCACAGGAACAGTCCATTTGGCCTACGATATCTGTAATTACCATGTTACTAGTCTGATCTACTCCCACCTGCCTCTACAAAGTGCATATCTAACACTGTGCCAGTGTGGAAGGATCAATCCTGCAGTCTGTCTCTCACTCTCTGTCCATGACAATCCTATGTACGGTGTGACAGCATGGACACAGACACAGTTTGGGGCTGGATTTAGTCAGAGGATGTAATTGATCATAGATTAATTAAAGGTCTCGACCCAGAATATTGACTGTTCATTTCCCTCTGCAGATGCTGCCTGATTTGCTGAACACCTCCACCATCATGTATGTTGCTCCAGATTCCAGCCGTCCCTGGGGGCACATACTGATGTTGTGATTGTGAATGGAAACCGACAGCGAGTGAACGACGGACTCTCCGTGTCAGACACAAAGACAACGTCTGGTGAAAAACCACAGGACGACATTGAGCAACAGTTGGAAACAAGGACAAGGTGAGAGATGGAGCTGGGAAGCAGTCAGGTTTATTATCACTGGTATTTGCTGTGAGAATTGTTTTGTGCTGGCAGTATACAAGACATAAACAAAAAATATTATTAAGGGATTGGACATGCTAGAGGCAGGAAACATGTTCCCGATGTTGGTGGAGTCCAGAACCATAGGCCACAATTTAAGAATAAGGGGTAGGCCATTTAGAATGGAGCTGAGGAAAAACTTTTTCACCCAGAGAGTTGTGGATCTATGGAATGCTCTGCCTCAGAAGGCAGTGGAGGCCAATTCTCTGGATACTTTCAAGCAAGAGTTAGGTAGAGCTGTTAAAGATAGCGGAGTCAAGGGATATGGGGAGAAGGCAGGAACGGGGTACTGATTGTGGATGATCAGTTATGATCACATTGAATGGCGATGCTGGCTCAAAGGGTAGAATGGCCTACTCCTGCACCTATTGTCTATTATTACCGTTATTTATAAAATAAATAAATAATGCCAGAGACAAATAATGAACTAGTGGTCTTGGGACTGCAAGAAGTTTTCATTTCCTGTGATCTTACTGAAATATTTTTGTTGTCTCATCCCTTTCCCCTCTATCCTGAATTGAAATCCTTCAGTGTTTCCACCAAGACCCTCTGCCCAGGAATGCCTTCCTTAAAACCCTCCACCTCTACACATCAATAAAAGTCAATAAGCAGAAAAGATGAAATATGAATGTTAATTTGCCAACAATATAAAAAAAGGATTCCAAGAGCTTTTTCAGATATATAAGGGTAAAAGGGAGGCAGGAACGGAAAATGAAACTGGACAGGTAGTAACAGGGAGCAATAAAAGACAGAGAAACTCAGTAAGTATTTTGTATCAGTCTTTGTTGTGAAAGACACCATCAGTACGTCTGAAATTTGTTTGTTGGGGCAGAAGTCAGTGTAGTTGCTATTTCTAAGGAGAGGTGCTTGGGTAGCTGAAACTAGATAAGTCACATGGACCAATGGACTACACCATGTGGTTCTGAAAGAGGTAGCTTGAAAGTTTGTAGAGGCATTGGTAGTGATCTTTCAACAATCACTAGAATCTGGAATGGTTTCAGAGGAATGGAAAATTACAAATCTCAGCCCCCTATTTAAGAAGGGAGGGAGGCTAAAGACAGTAAATTATAAACTAGTTAGTCTGACTACAGCAGTGGCTAAGATATCCAGTATTAAAAATAAAGCTTGGAACATGATAAATTAGGCCATAGTCTGCAAGGTTTTCTTACCTGACAAGTGTTGAAATTCTTTGAGGAAATGTCAAGCGCGGTAGACAAAGGAAAGTCAGTGGTTGTTGTTTACTTGGATTTTCAGAAGGCCCCTGACAAGGTGCAGCACAAGAGGCTGCTTAACAAGTTCAGAGCCCTGGGTATTACAGGAAAGATGCCAGCATGAATGGAAGAATGTCAGACTGACAGGAAGCTGAGAGTAGGAATAAAGGGGCCCTTTTCGGAATGCCTGCCAGTGACTAGTTGTGATTCATCCTGGCTGGTGTTGGGATCACTTCATATAATACTGTATGTCAATGTTGACATGATATTATATGACAATAGTGATGGATGACAGAATAGATGGTTTTTGTGGATGACACAAAGATGGGTAGAGGGGATGAGAAAGTAGCATGGCTGCAGAAGAACTTGTATAGTTCATAGACTGTGCAAAGTGTAGCAGATAGAATACAGTGTAAGGAAGTGTGTGATCATGTACATGGTAGCAGGAATAAAGGTGCAGACTATTTTCTAAATGGGGAGAAAATTCAGAAATCAGAGGTTCGAATGGATCTAGGAGTCCTCATGCAAGATCCACAAAGATTAACCTGCAGGCCGAGTTGGTGGTCAGGAAAGCAAATGCGATGTTAGAATTCATTTTGAGACGACTAGAATATAAAAGCAAGGATTGAATACTGAGGATTTATAAAGCAGTTGTCAGATTACATTTGGAGTATTGAATAGTTTGGGGACAGTTTTCCAAGAAAGGGTGTGCTGGCAGTGGAGACTATCCAGAGGAGATTCACGGGAATTATCCACTGAATGAAAGGGTTAATGCATGAAGAGCATTGGATATTTCTCTGCAGTTACTTTGCTGGAGTTTGCAACAATAAGGACGAATTAATTAAAGCATATTGGGTACTGAAAGCCCTGGATAGAGTGAATGTTGAGAGAATATTTCGTATTGTGCTGAAGTCTAGGATTAAGCCTCAGAATAGATGGACGTCCATTTAGAATAGAGATGAAGAGGAATTTCTTTTGCCAGAGAGCAGTCATTGGAATTCTTTGCCACAGATGGCCGTGGAGACAAAGTCAATATGTATATTTAAAGAGGAGCTTTTTTTCCCCAAGTGACCTGTCTTTACAGATTCCTCTTAAATAGTTTAATATGACTCTGCAGCTAGTGGATTTCAAATAGTAATACAGTACTGCATGAGTTAATCCCATCTCTTTCTGACACCACGTTCGCAACAGGACACACACAGATTGAGAACAAATGGCTGTTCATATCACTCACGCATGTATCACGTGCTGAAAGCCACAGATGCAAATTCACCCACAGAGAGAGGCGACGGATGTTCCTGGAATAGGATGGTGGTGTGGTACAGACAGAAAGAGTCAGAAAGGTGCCGTGCAGTTTCTGGGCCTGAATATTCTATTCCCCTGCAAAACTTTACAAATTATTCACTCTTGCTTCTGTGGCCAATCCTGATCTAATAGGAATACCCCTCTGGTTAATTCTACCTGGTTCTGTTCTCCTGTTTGCCACTAAATGCAAACAGAATGAGAACAGATGAATTTCACATCAAAGACATGGGTAACATTTGATGAAAGGTCACAGGGTGAAACATAAGGCAATAGAATAATGTGAGGAATTGAGGCAGTGATAGGGAGAGTGGGAAAGTGAAAGACAATGGAGGAGAGAGAGGAGGGAAAGAGTTGCAGAGTCATACAATGCAGAAACAGGCTCTTTGATTCACTGATGACATGCCAACCATCGAACACCATTGACAATGATCCTACACTAGTCCCAAGTTGTTGTCTCCACCTTCCTGGGAGGCAGTTTTCTGTGGTCAATTAATCTTCTGATCAGCATGTGGAATGAAACCAGGACATCCTGCTCTAGAGTCATCTCCTGAGTTCCCTTCATCTCATGAAGCAAGAGGACAATACACCAGGAGCAAGAGGACTTTGGCCTGCCCCTCAAGTCTAGGCTGCCAGTCACTTGTGGATCTGTCCCAGTCCCACACAACTGCACATAAATGAAGGTTTATAACAAGTGGTGAATACAGCTCACACAATCTCAAGAGATACTCTTCCCACCAGTAGGCACACTTATAAGTAGTGCAGTCACAAGAAAGCAGCATCCATTATCAAAGACTCCCACCATCCAGACCATGCTCTCTTCACACGGCTGCTACTGAGCTGGAGAAACAGGAGCCTGAGGGCTCACTCTACCAGATCGATGACAGTTATTATCCTTCAACATCAGGCTGCTGGATCAGCGTGGATAATTTCACTCACTTCAATACTAAACTCTTTCCACAACCTATGGTCTCATTTTCAAGGACTCTGCAGCTCAAGTTTTCAGTATTATATATCAATCTATCTAACTGCAGGGCCTTCTAAAATTAATCAAGCCTAAACCATTATTCACATAAATTAATATTACAACCAGGGATTGTGATCAATTTAACTCAAAAAGTTTCTTTGTGAATCACATGCTCTATTTTTTGCCATAGACCCCAAAACCAGGGAGAATTGGAAAGCATGTAAAACCAAAAAAAATTGAAAGTATTCATTCCCCTATGCTCATTATTTAGTTGAAACATGTCACACAGCAATTACAGAGAACAGTCTTTTTGGATATCTCTATTAAATTTGCTCAATGTTTAAACATGGTTCTAAGAATAAGCCTAGCAATCATCGGCCAGTAAGTTTGACGTCAGTGGTGGATAAATTAATGGAAAGTATTCTTAGTGATGGTATATATAATTATCTGGATAGACAGGGTCTGATTAGGAACAGTGAACATAGGTTTGTGCGTGGAAGGTCATGTTTGACAAATCTTATTGAATTTTTTGAAGAGGTTACTAGGAAAGTTGATGAGGGTAAAGCAGTGGATGTTGCCTATATGGACTTTAGTAAGGCCTTTGACAAGGTTCCTCATAGTTAGGAAGGTTCAATCGTTAGGTATTAATATTGAAGTAGTAAAATGGATTCAACAGTGGCTGGAAGGGATGTGCCAGAGGGTAGTGGTGGATAACTGTCATGTTGGAGGCCAGATATGAGTGGTGTGCCTGGGGATCTGTACTGTGTCCAATGTTTTTTTGTCATATACATTAACAATCTGGATGGTGGGGTGGTAAATTGGATTAGTAAGTATGCAGATGTTGCAAAGATAAGTGGTGTTGTGGACAATGAAGTAAGTTTTCAAAGCATGCAGAGAGTTTTCGGACTGTTAGAAGAGTGGGCTGAAAGTTGGCAGATGGAGCTTAATGCTGATAGGTGTGAGGTGCTACATTTTGGTAGGACTAATCAAAATAGGACATACATGGTAAATGGTAGGGCATTGACTAATGCAGTAGAACAAAGTGATCTAGGAATAATGGTGCATAGCTCCCTGAAGGTGGAATCTCATGTGGATAGGGTGGTGAAGAAATGTTAAATTTGTACAAGGGATTAGTAAGGCTGAATTTGGAGTATTGTGTACAGTTCTGGTACCCAAATTATAGGAAAGATGTCAACAAAATAGAGAGAGTAGAGATGAGAATTACTAGAATGTTGCCGAAGTTTCAGAACCTATGTTACAGGGAATGGTTAAACAAGTTAGATCTTTATTCTTTGGAGCACAGAAGCTTGAGGGGGGACTTGATAGAGGTATATAAAATTCTGAGGGGTATAAATCGAGTTGATGTGGATAGGCTTTTTCCATTGAGAGTCGGGGAGATGCAAACAAGAGGACATGAGTTATATAGGTCATACACTGTGCAAAGTGTAGCAGATAGAATACAGTTTAGGGAAGTGTGTGATCATGTACATGGTAGCAGGAATAAAGATGTAGACTATTTTCTAAATGGGGCGAAAATTCAGAAATCAGAGGTTCGAATGGATCTAGGAATCCTCATGCAAGATCCACAAAGATTAACCTGCAGGCCGAGTTGGTGGTCAGGAAGGCAAATGCGATGTTAGAATTCATTTTGAGACGACTAGAATATAAAAGCAAGGATTGAATACTGAGGATTTATAAAGCAGTTGTCAGATTACATTTGGAGCATTGAATAGTTTTGGGACCGTTTTCCAAGAAAGGGTGTGCTGGCAGTGGAGACTATCCAGAGGAGGTTCACGGGATTGATCCAGTGAATGAAAGGGTTAATGCATGAAAAGCATTGGATATTTCTCTGTAGTTACTTTGCTGGAGTTTACAACAATAAGGACAAATTAATTAAAGCATATTGGGTACTAAAAGCCCTGGATAGAGTGAATGTTGAGAGAATACTTCCTAATGCGCTGAATTCTATGATTAAGCCTCAGAATAGATGGACGTCCATTTGAATAAAGATGAAGAGGAATTTCTTTTGCCAGAGAGCAGTCATTGGAATTCTTTGCCACAGATGGCCGTGGAGGAAAAGTCAATAGGTATATTTAAAGAGGAGCTTTTTTTTTCCCAAGTGACCTGTTTTTACAGATTCCTCTTAAATAATTTAATGTGACTTTGCAGCTAGTGAATTTCAAATAGTAATACAGTACTGCATGAGTTAATCCCATCTCTTTCTGACACCACGTTCGCAACAGGACACACACAGATTGAGAACAAAGGGCTGTTGATATCACTCACGCATGTATCACGTGCTGAAAGCCACAGATGCAAATTCACCCACAGAGAGAGGCGAAGGAAGTTCCTGGAATAGGATGGTGATGTGGTAGAGACAGAAAGAGTCAGAAAGATACCATGCAGTTTCTGGGCCTGAATATTCTATTCCCCTGCAAAACTTTACAAATTATTTACTCTTGCTTCTGTGGCCAATTCTGATCTAACAGGAATATCCCTCTGGTTAATTCTGCCTGGTTTTGTTCTACTGTTTGCCACTGAATGCAAACAGAATGAGAACAGATGAATTTCACATCAAAGACATGGGTAACATTTGATGAAAGGTCACAGGGTGAAACATGAGGCAATAGTATAATGTGAAGAATTAAGGCAGTGATAGGGAGAGTGGGAAAGTGAAAGACAATGGAGGAGAGAGAGGAGGGAAAGAGTTGCAGAGTCAGACAACGCAGGAACAGGCTCTTTGATTCACTGATGACATGCCAACCATTGAACACCATTGACAATGATCCTACGCTAGTCCCAAGTTGTTGTCTCCACCTTCATGGGAGGCAGTTTTCTGTGGTCAATTAATCTTCTGAACAGCGTGTGGAATGAGACCAGGACATCCTGCTCTAGAGTCACCTCCTGAGTTCCCTCCATCTCATGAAGCAAGAGGACAACACACCAGGAGCAAGAGGACTTTGGCCTGCCCCTCAAATCTAGGCTGCCAGTCACTTGTTGATCTGTCCCAGTCCCACACCACTGCACATAAAAGGAGGTTTATAACAAGTGGTGAATACAGCTCACACAATCTCAAGAGACACTCTCCCCACCAGTGGGCACACTTATAAGTAGTGCAGATACAAGAAGGCAGCGTCCATTATCAAGGACTCCCACCATCCAGACCATGCTCTCTTCACACGGCTGCCACTGAGTTGGAGAAACAGGAGCCAGAGGGCTCACACTACCAGATCGAGGACAGTTATTATCCTTCAACATCAGGCTGCTGGATCAGCGTGGATAATTTCACTCACTTCAATACTAAACAGATTCCACAACCTATGGACTCATTTTCAAGGACTCTACAGCTCATGTTTTCAGTATTATAAATCAATCTATCTAACTACAGGGCCATCTAAAATTATTCAAGCCTAAACCATTATTCACATAAATTAATATTACAACCAGTGATCAATTTAACTCAAAAAGTTTCTTTGTGAATCACATGCTTTTTTTTTTGCAATAGATCCCAAAACCAGGGAAAATTGGAAAGCATGTAAAATTAAAAAAATCAAAAGTATTCATTCCCCTATGCTCATTATTTAGTTGAAACATGTCACACAGTAATTACAGAGAACAGTCTTTTTGGATATCTCTATTAAATTTGCTTAATGTTTGAAAATGGTTCTAAGAATAAACCTAGCAATTATTGGCCTGCAAGTTTGATGTCAGTGTTAGATAAATTAATGGAAAGTATTCTTAGAGATGGTATATATAATTATCTGGATAGGCATGTTCTGATTTGGAACAGTCAAAATAGATTTGTGTGTGGAAGGTCATGTTTGACAAATCTTATTGAATTTTTTGAAGATGTTACTAGGAAAGTTGACGAAGGTAAAGCAGTGGATGTTGTCTATATGGACTTCAGTAAGGCCTTTGAAAAGGTTCCTCATGGAAGGTTAGTTAGGAAGGTTCAATCGTTAGGTAAAATTAGTAAAATGGATTCAACATTGGCTGGAAGGGATATGCCAGAGTGTAGTGGAGGATAACTGTTTGAAATGTTGGAGGCCAGATATGAATGGTGTGCCTCACGGATCTGTACTGTGCCCAATGTTGTTTCTCATATACTAACAATCTGGATGATGGGGTAGTAAATTGGATTAGTAAGTATGCAGATGATACTAAGATAAGTGGTGTTGTGGATAATGAAGTAGGTTTTCAAAGCTTGCAGAGAGTTTTAGGCCTGTTAGAAGAGTGGGCTGAAAGATGGCAGATGGAGCTTAATGCTGATAAGTGTGAGGTGCTACATTTTGGCAGGACATATATGGTAAATGGTAGGGCATTAAGAAATGCAGTAGAACAGAGTGATCTAGGAATAATGGTGCATAGCTCCCTGAAGGTGGAATCTCATGTGGATATGGTGGTGAAGAAAGCCTTTGGTATGCTGGCCTTTATAAATCAGAGCATTGAGTATAGGAGTTGGGATGTAATGTTAAAGTTGTACAGGCCAAATTTGGTGTATTGTGTACAGTTCTGGTCTCCGAATTATAGGAAAGATGTCAACAAAATAGAAAGAGTACAGATGAGATTTACTAGAATGTTACCAAGGTTTCAGCACCTAATTTACAGGGAACGGCTGAACAAGTTAGGTGTTTATTCTTTGGAGCACAGAATGTTGAATGGGGACTTGATAGAGATATTTAAAATTATGAGGGGGATAGATAGAGAAGACGTGGATAAGATTTTTCCATTGAGAGTAGGGGAGATTCAAACAAGAGGACATGAGTTGAGAGTTAGGAGGCAAAAGTTTAAGGGGGAACTTCTTTCCTCAGAGAGTGGTAGCTGTGTGGAACGAGCTTCCAGTAGAAGCGGTAGAGGCAGGCTCAAAAAAATGTCATTAAAAATTGGCAAACACGAGGAAATCTACAGATGCTGGAAATTCAAACAACAACACACAAAATGCTGGTAGAACACAGCAGGCTAGGCAGCATCTATAGGGCGAAGTGCTGTCGAAGTTTCGGGCCGAGACCCTTCGTCAAGACTAACCGAAAGGAAAGATAATAAGAGATTTGAAAGCAGTGGGGGGAGGGAGAAATGCGAAATGATAGGAGAAGACCGGAGGGGGTGGGATGAAGCTAAGAGCTGGAAAGGTGATTGGCGAAAGTGATACAGAGCTGGAGAAGGGAAAGGATCATGGGACGGGAGGCCTCGGGAGAAAGAAAGGAGGTGGGGGGGGAGCACCAGAGGGAGATGGAGAACAGGCAAATAACTAAATATGTCAGGGATGGGTAAGAAGGGGAGGAGGGGCATTAATGGAAGTTATAGAAGTCAATGTTCATGCCATCAGGTTGGAGGCTACCCAGCCGGTATATAAGGTGTCGTTCCTCCAACCTGAGTTTGGATTCATTTTGACGATAGAGGAGGCCATGGATAGACATATCAGAATGGGAATGGGAAGTGGAATTAAAATGTGTGGCCACTGGGAGATCCTGCTTTTTCTGGCGGACCGAGCGTATGTGTTCCGCGAAACGATCTCCCAGACTGCGTTGGGTCTCACCAATATATAAAAGGCCACACCGGGAGCACCGGACACAGTATACCACACCAGCCGACTCACAGGTGAAGTGTCTTCAGGTTCTCCAGCGGTTCTCTCATTTCCCTCTCATGCCAGACTTGTTCAGGTTTGGTTCATAGTGAGGCAACATCTGTGCAGAGGAATAAAGAGCTGTGCTTCAGTTCAGGACTCTTTATCAGGACAAAAACACACACAAAATGCTCGTGGAACACAGCAGGCCAGCCAGGCACCCCTCCTCCCCTTCTTACCCCATCCCTGACATATTTAGTTGTTTGCCTGTTCTCCATCTCCCTCTGGTGTTTTCCTCCCCCCCCCTTCCTTTCTTTCTCCCGAGGCCTCCCGTCCCATGATCCTTTCCCTTCTCCAGCTCTGTATCACTTTTGCCAATCACCTTTCCAGCTCTTAGCTTTATCCCACCCCCTCCGGTCTTCTCCTATCATTTCACATTTCCCCCTCCCCCCACTACTTTCAACTCTCTTACTATCTTTCCTTTCGGTTATTCCTGATGAAGGGTCTCGGCCCGAAACGTCGATAGCGCTTCTCCCTATAGATGCTGCCTAGCCTGCTGTGTTCTACCAGCATTTTGTGTGTGTTGTTATAAAGAAACTGGTTAGGTTTCCGGACAGGAAAGGAATGGAAGGTTGTGTTCTGAGTGCCGGTCGGTGGGACTAGTTGAGAGTAAGCATTCGGCACAGACTAGAAGGGAAGAGATAGCCTGTTTCTTTGCTGTAATGGTTATATGGTCAATGTGGTGAAGCAGGATTTGCTCATTCCTCCTTGCCAAATTGCTCAAACTGTGCCAGATTAGTGGAGAGCAGTGGTGGACACCCATCGTGAAGTCTTACCAGAGACGTTCGATCGGGTAAGGTCAGGAATCTGACAGACACAAGGGCATTAATTTTCATCATTTGAAGCCACTTCACGATTGCTCTGGCAGAATGCTTTGGGTGGTTGTCTTAATAATAGTTGAACTTCCTCAACAGTTTAAGCTTTCTGGCAATGCCAGCAGGTTTTCTCCAGAGTCTCTCCGTGTTTAGCAGCATTCATCTTCCCATCAACACTGTCCAGATTTCCGGGCCCTGCTTTTGAAAAACATTCCCATGGCATAACACAACCTCAACCAGTTTGTATTTTGCACATTGACTGTGCCTCAGTTTATTTTTGTGTAGTTTTCATTGCTTCTATTGTGTTTCTGTGTAAATCTGAGTGTCTACATGGAAATGAATCTCAGGGTAGTGTATGATGACATTTAATATACTCTATGTACATTGGTAATGGAATTACTTCAAAATTTGAAACCACTCCAGTCATAGAACTTGCAGCACATGCAGGCCTTTCGGCACTTCCACACCCATGGTGACCATCAAGTCATCTATACTAATCCCAATTCAACCCACTTTCTTTATCGCCTCCAAAGCCTTTTGGATTCAAGTGCTCATCTAAGTATTACGCTTTCAGGAACTGCATTCCAAACTCGGAATAAGTCCTGAGTCCTAAAATAGAGTCCTAATAACTGCTGTGAACCTCTGACTACTGACTGTAAAACTACACTCTGTGGTAATAACTATCTGGTCTGAGAATGGCCACTAGTGATATCTTGAGCGCAGCTGCTGGGCATTGTGAAAGGTGAGGGAGATCAGCCAGAGATTATTGTTCAGCTTTGTATTAATAACAGAAGGATGAGATGTTGCAGTGTCTGCTTTGGGAGTTGGTTGTTGGTTGAAAAGTTGGATTTCCAAGTTCATAATCGCTCTGCCATGTGCTCTGATTAGAATTATGAGGATTGGTCAGTGATTGTGTCGCCAAAGTGAAATTTCAGAAGAGCGGACTTTCAGTTCAAGGTGCATTTGAAAAAAACATATAGTTTCAAAAGGGGTGGGGAAGCAATTTTATGATTATAAAACAGGACCTCCCTAATCATAAATTAGGGATTCTGCAGATGCAGGAACCCAGAGGAACGCATGGAAAATGCCAAACATCGAACACTGAACCTACGCTAATCCAATGTTATCGTTTCCACCTTCCCAGGAGGCAATTTCCTGTTTTCAATTAATCTGCTGGACAGTGCATAGAATGCAACCAGCACTGTGCTTTAGAATCACCTCCTCAGGCTCCTCCAACTGAGGATGCAAGATTACAACACACTCGAAGCAGCAGGACATTGCCCAGCCCCTCAGGTCTTGGCAGCCACTCACTGGTTGATCTGTCCCAGTCTCACACCAATGAACAAGATCAGAGAAGCCTATTAAAAGTGGTGAATACAGATCAGCCCCAATGAATAGCTCTCCCCACCACTGAGTCCATCTACGAGTAGTGTAGACACAAGAAAGCAGCATTCAAGATCAAGGACCCCACCATCTAGACCATGCTCACTTCACACTGTTGCCATTGAGCAGAAGTTACAGGAGCCTGAGGTCTCACACAATCAGATCAAGGACAGTTATTACCCTTCAACCATCAGGCTGCTCACCTCAATACTAAACTGATTCCACAACCTATGGACTCACTTTCAAGGACTCCATGGCTCTTAATATCAGGATTTTATAACGATCTGTCTAACTGCAGTACCTTCTGAAAGTATTCGCACTCAATAGACAGTAGGTGCAGGGGTAGGCCATTCGGCCCTTCTAGCCAGCACCGCCATTCACTGTGATCATGGCTGATCATACACAATCAGTACCCCGTACCTGCCCTCTCCCCATAACCCTTGACCCCGCTATCTATAAGAGCTCTATCTAACTCTCTCTTGAAAGCATCCAGAGACTTGGCCTCCACTGCCATCTGGGGGAGAGCATTCCACACATCCACCACTCCCTGGGTGAAAAAGTTTTTCTGTATTTCTGTTCTAAATGGCCTACCCCTTATTCGTAAACTGTGGCCTCTAGTTCTGGACTCACCCATCAGCGGGAACATGCTTCCTGCCTCCAGCGTGTCCGATCCCTTAATAATCTTATATGTTTCAATCAGATCCCCTGTCATCCTTCTAAATTCCAGTGTGTACAAGCCCAGTCGCTCCAATCTTTCAACATATGACAGTCCCACCATTCCGGAAATTAACCTTGTGATACTACGCTGCACCCCCTCAATAGCAAGAATGTCCTTCCTCAAATATGGAGACCAAAACTGCACACAGTACTCTAGGTGGGTTCTCACCAGGGCCTTGTACAGCTGCAGAAGGACCTCCTTACTCCTATACTCAATTCCTCTTGTTATAAAGGCCAGCATGCCATTAGCTTTCTTCACGGCCTGCTGTACCTGCATACTTGCTTTCATTGACTGATGTACAAAAACACCTAGATCTCGTTGTACTCCCCCTTTTCATAACCTGACTCCAGTTATATAGTAATCTGCCTTCCTGTTCTTGCCACCAACGTGGATAATCTCACATTTATCCACATTAAACTGCATCTGCCATACATTCGCCCACTCACCTAGCCTGTCCAAATCACCCTGCATTCTCATAACATGCTCCTGACATTCACACTGCCACCCAGCTTTGTGTCATCGGCATATTTGCTAATGTTACTTTTAATCCCTTTATCTAAGTCATTAATGTATATTGTAAACAGCTACGGTCCCAGAACTGAACCTTGCAGTACCCCACTGGTCACAGCCTGCCATTCCGAAAGGGACCCCTTATTCACTACTTTTTGTTTCCTGTCAGCCAGCTAATTTGCAATCCATGTTAGTACTCTGGCCCCAATACCATGTGCCCTAATTTTGCCCACTAATCTCCTATGTGGGTTTTTATCACAGGCTTTCCGAAAGTCCAGGTACACTATATCCACTGGCTCTCCCTTCTCCATTTTCATAGTTACATCCTCAAAAAATTCCAAGATTAGTCAAACATGATGTCCCCTTCATAAATCCATGCTGACTCGGACTGGTCCTTCTACTGCTATCCAAATGTGTCATAATATCCTCCTTTATAATTGACTCCAGCATCTTTCCCACCACTGACGTCAGGCCAGCCAGGCTATAATTCCCTATTTTCTCTCTCCCTCCTTTCTTGAAAAGTGGGACAACATTAGCCACCCTCCAATCCGCAGGAACTGATCCTGAATCTATAGAACATTGGAAAATGATTACCAATGCATCCACAATATCCAGAGCCACCTCCTTAAGTACCCTGGGATGCAGACCATCAGGTCCCGGGGACTTATCAGCCTTCAGACCCAACAGTCTATCCAACACTGTTCCTTGCCTAATAAAAATTTGCTTCAGTTCATCCATTACCATAGTTCATTTGGCCACTATTACATCTGGGAGATTGTTTGTGTCTTCCCTAGTGAAGACAGATCCAAAGTACCTGTTCAATTCATCTGCCATTTCCTTGTTCCCCGTAATAAATTCACCCGTTTCTGTCTTCAATGGCCCAATTTTAGTTCACATAAAGGTATTTCAACCTTTAGTTCACATACATTAATACTCCAAACAGGGATTTTGATCAATTTAACTCAGAATTTTGTGAATCACATTTTCCTTTGGAGGTCAAAGTCAGGGAGAATTGGAAAGCATGAAAAGCTTAAAAAAATTTAAAAAATATTTATTCATCTTTGCTCATTATTTCTTTGAACCACCTCTCACAACTATTGCCAACAGCAGTATTTTGGGAGAAGTCTCTACAAACTTTCCACAGTGTGATGGAGCAATGTTTTCCCATTACTCTGTGCAAAATTGCTTAAGCTGTGCCAGGTTAGTGAGGAGCAGCGGTGGATGACAATCGTGAGGTCTTGTCAGAGATGTCAGTTCGCTTAAGGACAGAAATCTAACTGGGCAACTCAAGAACAATTTTCTTCTGTTGAAGCCATTTCATGGTTGTGCTGGCACACTTCCTCGCCAGTTTACGCTTTCTGGCAGAACTAGCAGGTGTTTATCCAGAATTTCTCTGTGTTTAGCAGCATTCATCTTCCCAACATTCATGACCAGATTTACAGTCCGAGCTCCTGAAAAGCATCCCCATGGCATGATGTTACCTCCACCAGTTTGTCTTTTACTTTGAACTCAGAAACAACTGTAGTCATAAAAAAACATGCAGCATATACAGACCTTTTGGCCCATCCAGACCATGCTGACCATCAAATACCGATCTATACTAATCCAAATTAAACACACTTTGTTCATTGCCTCCTATGCCTTGTTGATTCCAGGGCTCATCCAGATATTGATCACTCAGAAACTGCTTTCCAAACTCTGAGGAACCTCTGGGTAAAATTAGAATCCTGAAATCTGCTGTGAACCTGAGATTACTGACCACAGAACAGGACCCTCTGGTAATAACTATCTGCTCTGAGAATGGTCACTGGCAACATCTGGGCATTGTTTTAGTTGAACAAGTTGAGCCAGAGATTATTGTTTAGTATTAAAGATAGAGGGATAAGATGTTACCGTGTCTGGGTTGATGGTTAAGAGCCTGAATTCCAAGTTTATAATCTCTCTGCCACATGCACTGAGTTTAGAAATATGAGGATTGGTTAGTGATTTTGTGGCTGAAGTGATATTTCTGAGCTGCGGACTTTCAATTCAAGGAAAATGATATGGATTTCAATTTCGAGGGGATGGGTAGACATTTTATGATAATAAGACAGGTCCTGGCAAATCATAAATACAAAATTCTACAGGTGCTGGAAAACCAAAGAAATGCATGCAAAATGCTAGAGGAACTCAACAGGTCAGGCAACATCTGTGGAAAGGAGTAAACAGTTGACATTTCCAGCCAGAACCCAAGGGGGGACCAATATCATGGCGGGCAGGCTTGCAAGAGCTGTTGTGGAGAGTTAGAACTTCTTTGGCAGGGGAATGGAAACTCGAGTGATAGGGCTGAAGATAGGAAGTTGGTATACAAGTGGAAGGATAGTCAAATCAAGTTTATTGTCATTGAAATACGTAGATATATACCGTCAAAGGAAACAAGATTTCTCTGGACCAGGGGTAAAGCACAGACGTAAACGTAACACACATATGAGGTACAATAACTTAGGAAAGTAAGAATAAGATCTGCAAATGAATTATGCAAAAGTACACAGGGTGATGTGAATAAATTAAATATTGTCGGGTACAGAACCAATGAACCAGTGATATTTGGAGTGCATTGCAGCAGTGAGCTTAGAAGCCTAATGGCCTGAGAGAACAAACTGTTTGGATCCAGGCTTTACTTGTCTTTACACATCAGAGTCTCCTGCCTGATGGTAGAAAGTCAAAGAGGATTGTTATGAGTGATGAATAGACCTGATAGACAATTGGGTACAGAGTTAACCATTCCCCCCCGAGAAACATGAACTATTACTGTTGCTATACTGACCATGAGAGAGAGATAAAGCCCAGGCAAGAACATTTGCTACAGATAAGAGGGGGAGAGAGACTGTTGATGTTACTGTATTATGACTTCTGCAAGGGTTATTTATCTTCTACTATTTTGCTCATAAACATTCCTCAGTGGACTGAAGGAGTGGCCTTATTTGATGGACACAGTCATTCAAAATTGATTGATAGCTGAGACCCCGTGATTAGGGATAAAAGACAGGTCTGGAGATTCACCCTTCAGATACGCCAGTAGACACTGATTGAGTGTTGGAACCCACAAGAAAGGTGGGGGCATCGGAGACCGAACCAGGAGATCGGTCAGTAAAGCTTACAGTGTCAAAGAAGGGCCGGTGGGGACTTGTGTGTGTGTCCACTCATGCCAGAGTTACGAGTCCACCACAGAAGAACGGTCTAGCAGAAGGACGGAGAGGTCATAACTGAATGACCACACCGATACGATGGATTAAGAAAGCAAAGGAAGATTTGCCTGACTGTAGCTGTTACATCTCGCTCGCTCTCTCTCTCGCTCTCTCTCCAACGATTACAATACAACAACCATAACTACATCAGCACTCATGAACTGAACTGTATACTTTTCTATGACAATTTATTTACCCCTAGACATCGATAGAGTTTGTTTATTATTGATTATTATTATTCCTACACTTTTAGGTTTATTACTGCTAACCTGTTTTATATGTATATTTTCATTATTGATATGGTTTTGCTTATTTTTATTAATAAACACCTTTAGTTTGGTACCACCAGACTCCAACAAATTCTTCTTTCTCTGTTGGTTAGACACCCAGTTACGGGGTACGTAACAGGATGTACAATGGATGGGTGGGATCCTTAATAATACTAAGGGTCCCGTGTACGCAGCATTCCTGTTGGCAAGGAGATGTATGATAATCTCCACCATTCTCACAGTCCTTTGTAGAGACCTCAGATCCGATGATCTGCTGCTTCCATACCAGATGGAGATGCAGCTTGTCAGTGCTCCTGTAAAATTCCATTGATGGTGGGTGCTCACACACCTGAATCTTCTTAGATGCCACCTTGTTCAGGGAGGTGATGTTGAGGGTTCAGATGAGGTCATCCATGATGGAACTCCCAGGGCCTTGGTGCTCTTAACTCTCTACAGAGGAAGTCATGTTTTCACAGAGGGGGATGGTTCATCTGCAACTTCCTAATATCCACAGTCATCTCCTTGGTCTTATCAAAGTCAAGACTTAGGTTGCTGTTCTGATGCTCCTGCTCCGCTTCCTCTCTGTACTCTTAACTCATCACTACCATAAGCACTGTAGTGTTATCTGCAAACTGTATGACACGGTTTGAGATGAATCCTGCGATACAGTTGTGCATCACCAGTGCACTGAGCACACAGCCTGGGGTGCACCAGTGCTCAGTGTAATGGAACTAGAGATGTTGCTGCCCACACAGACTGACTGTGACTTTACTGTTATGAAGTCCAGGATCCAGTTACAGATGGAGGTGTTCAGACCCAGCGAGGACATTTTCCCCACCAGTTCTAGGGTATGATGGTGTTGAATCAGTGGATTGATTCAAGTGATAAGCAAACTGGAATGGATCCAATGTAGCCGGAGAATGACTTTAATGCAGTCTAAGACCAGCCACTCAAAGCATTTCATAATGGTTGATGGTATTGCCACTGAACAATAGTCATTTAGATAGGTTGCTGTCACATTCTTTTGCACTGGGATGACATTGTCATCTTGAAAACTGAGAGTAAAATGGACTGTTCCAGAGAGATATTGAATAGATCCTTCTGCACCTCAGTTAGCTGGGCTGCCCAGTCTTTCAGAACCCCACCTGGTACATTATCGGGCCCTGCAGATCTGGATGGGTTGACTCTGGCCAGGGTCTTCCTCACCCCATCTTCAGCCAGACAGAGTATCTGCTCCCGTGGTGCCTTTCTCACCAGCACTCTGTTCTGTGCATCAAACTGGGCAAAAAGACATTCAGTCTGTCAGTGAGTGAAGCGTCCTTGTTATTGACGTGCTGGGTATATTTGTCTGTACTCCACTGAATTCCCTTCCACATGCGCCTCGCTTCTCTGGTATCACAGAAATGATTCTGTACTCTGGGAGTGCTCCTGTTTCACTTTCCTGGTGGAGTGGAAAAGCACAGTTCTTATTTCCCTGAGAAGTGTCACATCTCCTGATCTAAAGGGAGAATCACAATCCCTCATCTAACCATATAACAATTACTGCACAGAAACAGGCCATCTCGGTCCTTCGAGTCATCCATGCACGGATCTCTGCAGTAAGCCATGGCTTATGATTTGCCCTCGCATAGATGTGGTTTGTGATGGTTAATTTCTCAGTACATGTCTCTGTGTTTGCTGGTCATGGAATCCACGTATTCCTCCATGTGAATGTGGTTGCCCTGGGTAGCAGCCTTTCTGAGCATACTCCAGTTCGTGTTTTCAAAGCCGTCCTGCAATGGTGAGATCACTCCCTCAGAACTGGTTTGTCCAGTTTGATCAGTGGTTTGAATGCTGCAATTAGCATAACAGATAAGTGATCTGGGAGCCCAGTGTGGGGCAGAGGAACTGCTTTATATGCACTTGGTATGTTAGTATTGTAACCCCTTGGGTTGCCTCAGGCTCGCTCAGCTCTTCTCGTCTAGGGGGAGCAGCCTTCGGCCCCATCAAACTGGATAATCAGCTTGTGTCGATGCTGTGTGATGTCCCCTCCTCGCCAAAGAACAGACAGTACATCATATGCGATTAAATGATTACAATTTATAAAGATTACTATAACTCAGTGATGAATAATGATACAGTATATATGAAGGAAAAGAAAATAAAGAAAAGAAGCCAAACTTATCGAAGTCCAAACCACTTCATGCACAACTGTTGGAGCTCAGTTACCAAAGTCTTCTGGCCACCATTCGATCTCCTCGACTCGCAGCTCAGGACCACCCGAAGTTGTCAACCAAGCACATCAATCCTCGCCTCCTCTCCTCGTGGTACCTCCTGGCCTCGGACCCCCACTTGGGGTCCATTCCTCGCCCAGTTTACAGCATCGCATTCTCTCTCTCTCTCTCTCTCTCTCTCTCTCTCTCTCTCTCTCTCTCTCTCCTCTCTCTCTCTCTCTCTCTCTCTCTCCTCTCTCTCTCTCTCTCTCTCTCTCTCTCTCTCTCTCTCTCTCTCTCTCTCTCTCTCTCTCTCTCTCTCCCCCCCCCCCCCTCCCCCTCCCCCTCTCCCCCTCCCCCCCCGAAAGTGCCCGCCGCCCGCCAACAATAGCTTACAGACTCAGAAGAAAGAGCATCATTAATCCCGGTTGGTTAACAAAGGAATACAATTCTCGTTATTAGTAAATTTTAACCCAAACCGGCTTCCAGCACTCTCCCGCAACAAAGAAGCAGTTCTACGTTTAACAAAAGAACGTACACAGTAACAAAGAAAAGAAGAAATCCCCTTTACAGTATAAACCAGGTTCAGTGTAGCAAAACCAACATAGTGCTGGAATTTAGACAGGTGATAGGTTAAAATTGCAGTAAGTGGGATTGGATGAAGTTTGTCTTTGACTTAAATATTAGGTTTAAAATTTCAACATTTTGGATGAGTGAGGAAAAAGTAAAAAGGAAGGAGAGTGCAGGAGAGGTTACAAAAGTCTCCTGGATAAATAAAAGGACAAAAAGCTTTGAAAGGGATATAAATTTAACTGAAGCACAGTTAGAAATTAACAGCTGTGAATGACATGGTGGAACATACACAAAATGCTGGCGGAGCTCAGCAGGCCAGGCAGCATCTATGGAAAAAAGTGCAGAAAACGTTTTGAGCAGAAACCCTGTACCTTCTAGCTGATGGTGGCAGTGAGAAAAGAGCTTGGCCTTAGTGATGAGGATCTTTGATGATTGATGCTATTTCTCTACATCCATGATTCATGTAGATGTGCTCAATAGTTGTGTGGGTTTTACCCATGATGTACTGGGCTGAATCCACTACCTCTTGTTGGATTTTTCTGCTGAAAGGCACTGGCGTTCCCAGACCAGGCCGGAACATAGCCAGTCAGCGACTTTGAACCAAAGGTAACAAGTACAGGCGACCTAAGATGGTGAGGGGAATGTCAAGAAAGATATTTCATAGATACAGGAAGTATAAAAAGTATAGGAAATGGCTAAAAAGGAAATTGGGATGGCAAGGAGAAAATCTGAATTGGAGAAAAACAAATTTTGATGGCATCAGACAGGATTTGCTAGATGTGGATTTGACAGGGTGAAGATGCCTGGTAGATGGGAGTCTTTCAAAAGTGAAATATTGAGTGTACAGAATCTGTATACTCCTATTAGAATAAAAGTCAAAGCTGGCAAGTTTAGGGTACGTCTGTTATTGAGAGATAATGAGGGCCTGGTAAAGCAAAAGGTGAAACAAATAAGGTGTAAGCAGTTCAGAGTTCAAAGTTCATTGTAAATCCCTTATCAAAGTACAGATATGTTACACATACACCCATAAGATTCATTTTCTAGAAGGCAATCACAGTAAGTACAGAAACATGATAGAGTCAGTGAGAGACTGCACCCAATGGGAAGGTCAAAAAGTCATTGCGCAAGAGGCAATAAAACATGCAAACAGAAAAAGATAGAAGTATATAATAATTAATTAATACACAATAAGTATCAAGATCATGAGATGATGAGTCCTTGAAAGGGATTCCATAGGTTGTGGAGACAGTTCACTGATGAGGCAAGGAGTAATAACTGTTCCTCAAACTACTGATGTGAGTCCTGAGGCTCCTGTACCTGTTTCCTGATGGCAGCAGTGAATGCAGAGCATAGCCAGGATGGTGTTCCTTGATGATAGATGTTGCTTTCCTGTGACAAATTAGGAGAGCTAAAAGAGGACATGAGGTTTCTCTGTCAGACAAGGTAAAACAAAATTACAATTTTCCCAAGAATCTAAGGATACATTAAGAGCAAAAGAAGAACAATGGCCAAAATTGGTCTTCTTAAAAATCACCATGCTCATCCATGAATGGAGCCAGACCGAGATACAGACTCTGAAGAACTGCAGCAAAAGAGTAATGAGGTCATGAACCATATCCAGATTACAGAGGAAGAAGTGTTTGCTATTTTGAGGCAAACAAGCTCTGTCAAGATGTCCCCTCAGCCTTTGTGGAAGGCTAGTGTAGAAGTTGCAGGGGCCCTGTTAGAGAGATTTCAAATATCCTTAGCCAATGGAGTCTGCCAGAGGATCGGAGGATAGTTAATGTTGTTCCATTGTTCAGGAACGCCTCTAAAAATAAGCCAGGAAATAAGCCAGTAAGCCTGACACAGCAGTGGGTGAATTATTATTTGGCATTGCAAAGAACAGGATATATAAGTATTTGAATAAAGAGGGTTGATTAGAGATTGTCAACAAGGCTTCGTACAAGGCAGGTCATATTTAACTGAACACACTGGGTTTCTTCAGTAGGTTACCAAGAGACTTTATACCACTTCCCACATTGGGAGGTTGGTCAGGAGGATAATTTGCTTGGCATTCAAGATGACGTAGTCCATTAGATTCGACTTCGTATCAGCAGGAGTGGCCAGAGAGTAGGAGTGCATTGGTCCTCTCTCCAACTAGAAGCCTGTGGCTAGTGGTGTCCACAGGGGTCAGTGCTGAGCCTGTTGTTCGTCATCTGTAACAACAATCTGGATGATAATGTGGGAAACTGGATCAGCAGCGTTGCCACAGATGTCAGGATTTTGGGTTTAGTGGACAACAAGAAAGACTATCAGTGCTTGCAGAAGATCTGGATCATCTGACAAAATGAACTGAAAGGGGCAGGTAGAATTTATTGCAGATCAGGGTGAGATGTTGCAATTTGGGAGGACAAACCAGGATAACACTTACATATTGAATGTTAGGGCTCTTAGGTGTATGAACTTGGAGATACAGATTCATATCCTTGAAAGTAGCCTCACAGGCAGATACGGTTCAAAAGAGAGCTTCAGGTATAATGGCCCTCATAAATCAGTGCATTGATTACAAGACTTGTGAAGCAGATTTCAAAGTAATGTGTGCAGAAAGGAAAGAAACGAGAATCTGGGTTACAAGTAAAGTTTGAATACATTAGGAATTTATTACCTGCTGTGTTTAGTGGGAAAGATGAAATGTTTAAGAGGAACCTGAGTGGGGACGTCACTCAGAGGGTGGTGTGAGAGGAATGAGCTGCCAAGAGAAGTGGTAGAGGCAAATTCAATTGTAACATTTTGGAAAAGTTTGGCTAGGTGGATGAGATGAGCGATCATGGATGAGAGACGTATGGTCTGGGTGCAGGTAGCTGGGACTAGAGAGAAGAACAGGCTGGCATGGGCTGAAGTTCCTGTTTCCTTCCTAACTGCTGCCTCTTCCTGCAGTCTGAGATAAACACCCTATGGTGGACCAGTGTGACTACACTCTTACTTCTGTAGAAAAGTCTTTGCATCTTTCATAAAATTCTTTCTAAATTCTTTCTCAGTTACAGGCCTTGAACACAGTCCACTCCATGGTACTGATCCATTGCCAACCTGACTGGGGTTTAACCTGAGTCTACTTCTATTAATGTGTGCCGTCCATTACAGATGTTATGCACCTTCTACTTCACAATTCAGTCCCATTTTCAACCTAACAACTCTCATTCTGTGGCTATTTCGTCTCCAGCACCTGCGTCCATTCCTGTTCCTCTGCTCAGTACTAACCCATCACTGAACCATAGTTGTTAGAGGAAACTCACTGACTGGGAACAATAGGCTCTTCATTGCAGAGGCTCAGGTAAATGATGTTTGTTTTGCATACTTTAACCCAAACATACATCAACTGTTGCACCGCCCAGCTCAGATTTCATTGCTTCAAGAAGCCGATGCGGAAAGTAATCGACCTGTCGCTGATCCTGACACCGCTCATAGCAGAGAGTGAGGAGGTTGTAGGTGGTCCCATCTCCTTCAGTCACACACCTGCACCTCATCGGGAGTCACACGTGAGTAGACATCCCCAAACCTGCTACAGAACTTGAAATTCTTCTTGTGATCTTTTTGCATATGTGTGTGTTGCACAGAGACAGTGTGTGGGGGTGGGGGAAGAGAGAGTCTAAATTAATTAAAGCTGATGGACCTCCTCTGTCTCATCCATCTGTGAGGTTTCAGGAAGCAATTTCTCACCTTTGTCTAGTGTCGCAATGAGGGAGATCTCGACTCTGTCTGTGGGTTCCCAGTGAGGGAGACAAACCCTCTCACTGTGGGGTCTCAGTGAAAGAGATCTCACCTTTGTCATGGAGTCTCAATGAAGGACAGAAGGAGATCCACCTCTGCCTGTGGGGTCTCAGTGAGGGAGGGAGGTATCTATCCCAATATAGATGGAAATCCCGTTTAATCCTCACTTCCCATCCATATTTACACTTTGTCCTCAGCCCCAGTGTGTCATTTCTCACTGAGTTAATTCCAAACTTTCATTTCCAGAATGTTACCGGCTGAACTGAGGGTGTTGCTGTTGATCCTGGGTTCTCTGGGTGAGTAATGTGTTGTAGGGACAAACTGCGTGCGGTGTACAGTAAGAGGAAGTGGATGGTATTTATTGTTTCTGCAGATGAGCGGAGACAGCCTGTATTTAATGGGGAAGGTACTAAAGGACATGTGGAACATTGTGAATCCTATTTGACTGTGGAGCATACAGCATTAAAGTTGGTGATCAGAAACATCCAGGTACCCTGGTTCGGTAAATCGACATTAGGGAGTGGAGGGAGATGGGGAAGCAGAGTTCTTTCATCAAAGAATTTCAGGCTTGAAGACAGAGGAGAAGGCATGGCTGACAATGCAGTAATTACACTCTGAAAGGCTGGGACTAGAGGGAGTGTTAAGAGGCTGGAGGAGATTACACTGGGAGGAAGTAGTGAGGCTATGTTGTGATGTGAAAGCACAGTTGGGTTGTACATAACCCAACTGTGAACACAAAGATTAAATTAGTAAACACAGGGATGGTTGGTGAAGGAGCCTTGGAACATTTTCAGGCATCAGAGTTTGTAAAGAGCAGAGGGAAGAGTGGGAGGTAGCAGAAGGTGTGACTGAGAGATGGACATACGCAGAGGCGGAGCTGTGTGCCATTACAGAGGTGATTGGCACGGTGGGGAGAGCTGCGACTAGAGCCACATCCGTGACTGCAACAGACCCACTGGCTGAGAGAGAAGCCTCGGGAAGGGAGGTGCCCCTGCTCCTTGGTACAGCTTGAGGAAGGACCAAGGGGAATTCCAGTGACCCAGTTCAAACCTGACCTTCATGGAGTTTGCATGGTCTCTCTGTGACCATATGGACTCCAGCAGTTCTCTCGTTTCCCTCTCATGCCAGATATGTTCAGGTTTGGTTCAAGTGAGACAACATCTGTGGAGAGGAATAAAGAGCTGATGTTTCAGTTCAGGACTCTTTATCAGGACTGCGGGTTTGATTAATTAACTGGCCACTGTAAATGGTTCTCTGTGTGGTAGTGGGTTAGATGCTGGGGGTCGTTGTTGGGTACATCTGTAAGATAAAATTTGAATAGTGTTGGACTGGTGAAAGATGATGTGTGATGCTCACTGTTCACTCTGTGAGCAGAAGATCCACGTTCTGTGCTGGATATCCTGTATAAGAGCTGGAGCTTGATTGGTGAGATTCAGACAGGACTCTCACTGTTTGTCTGGGGGCATCGCTGCCCAGGTTGCCTTCAACCTGACACATGACCATTGACTTTTCTTACATGTATTTTATTTCCTTCCCCCCGTTCTTCTTCTTCTATTCCCCATTCTAGCCTGTTACCCCTTTTCATCACCTACCTATAACCACCCTGACGAAGGGGTTCGACCCGAAACGTTGACTGCTTCTTTCAATGGATGCTGCCCGACCTGCTGAGTTCATCCAGCTTTTTTGTACATCTTGATTTGACCACAGCATATGCAGTGCACTTTGTGTATAACCACCCCCTGCTGCCTCTCCTTCACTTTCTCCCAAGATCCCTTCTGCTTTCCTATCAGATTCCTTCTACTCCAGCCCATTCCCTTTTTCCACACACATGGCTTGACTTATCATCTTCCAGCTAGCCCTATCTTCCCTCCTACCCACCCCCCAGCCCCACCTTCTCTATTCTGGCATCTTTCCACTTTATTTCCAGTCCTGAAGAATTGTTGACTGTGCATTTCCTTCAATGCTGCCTGACCTGCTAAGTTCCTCCAGAATTATGTGTCTGTTGTTCTTGCAATCTGATCCACTTTATGCGGCCCGTGTCCGCTTTATTGTGTAGAGTATATCTAATAAAGTGGAGACAGGAGTAGAACCCAGTGTGGCCTTCTACGGCTGTCATCCAAACACTCAAGGTTCGATGTGTTGAGGGATGCTTTTCTGTACAGTACTGTTGTGACATGTGATTATATGGGTTAGTGTCCCCTGCCTGTCAGCTTGAACCTGACGGACCATTCTATGGACACTCTCATTATCAAGGCACTTTCGGTGACAGAACTGCTCCTCACTGAACATGTTTTTTGTTTTTGCATTATTCTTTATAAACTCTAGGGACTAGTGTGCATTAAAATCCGAGCAGTTTTTGGGATACTCAAACTAACCCCTCAGGCATCAACAGCGATCAAAGTCACTTAGATCACATTTCTTCCCATTCTGATGTTTGGTCTGAACAACAACTGAACATCTTGACTATGTCTGCATGCTTTTATGTATTGAGTTGGTGCTACATGATTGGCTAATGAAATATTTGAATTAACAAGTTAGTGTTCATGTGCACCTAATAAAGTCGCCACTGAGATTATCCCCAATGACTTGGCCAACACGGCAATCTGAATTCCACTGATTCACCACACTCTGGCGAAAGAAAATCCTCCATATCTCTGTTCTAAAGAGATATTCTTGTATCTCTTCTATTCTTGTATTTAGAGGCTGTGCCTTCTGGTCCTAGACAGTCCCATGTAGAAATGTCTCTGTTTTCAGTCTATCAAAGCCTTTCATTATATGACAGGGCAAGTAATGGGACTTATCGATGGGCACATGGATGGTAGAAGCATGGAGGGTTGTGTCAACTTGCTCAGGCTCATCCTGAATCTGTGTCCAGAATTGCTACTTCTCCTGTTGATAGATAGATAGATAGATAGGTAGATAGATAGATAGATACTTTATTCATCCCCATGGGGAAATTCAACTTTTTTTTCCAATGTCCCATACACTTGTTGTAGCAAAACTAATTACATACAATACTTAACTCAGTAAAAAATATGATATGCATCTAAATCACTATCTCAAAAAGCATTAATAATAGCTTTTAAAAGGTTCTTAAGTCCTGGCGGTTGAATTGTAAAGCCTAATGGCATTGGGGAGAATTGACCTCTTCATCCTGTCTGAGGAGCATTGCATCGATAGTAACCTGTCGCTGAAACTGCTTCTCTGTCTCTGGATGGTGCTATGTAGAGGATGTTCAGAGTTTTCCATAATTTTTGTTGGTTTTGTTATATACAATTCAAGAATGGTCTCTTGGGTGGATTCCAAGAACTCTACTGTTTCTTTATCCTTCCTGTGGCCCTAAACCAATTAGTGACAGGATAATTGAAACACCCAGTCTTCACTCAGCTCATAAAGTTGCTAATGCATTTATTCTTTGATCATTCACTGATGTTGAGCAGCCTGTTGTGCACCTCACAATGTGTATGGCCATTTAACCTTTCCTGCTTTAACCAGCATGGCATTACATGCACATTACTCCATGTATACTTTTAGTAAATATGGCTTGAACTCTTTGTATTTCATCAGAAATTTGTAATTGACAATGTTTGGTGGTTTCTTCTCCCAACTCAAAGGCTTGACACTATCATAGGCTGTCACAAAACTTGGTCTCATTTTGTTCATCATATTTCTTTTCTTGACCACATCCATTACAAAATGAACAAGTGAAACAAGAAACAAAAATGTTTCTTTCTCTCTGCTGCACTCCTTGCTACCTCTACCCTCCCCATTCATATCTCTGCCTTTGGCTAATTCCTCTGTACTCCCATACCCCTGCATCTTATTGAAAGCTCTGAGCTGCAGATCGGGGACTTCAGAACATAGTTTGGGCAAATTTTTGGAGCAGAACTGAATTAATTGTACAGGGATATCAACACATTAGAGTGTTTCATCATGCTGCAGGAAAATTAGAAAACATAATGCATTGTCCAGTAAATTAACTCAAAAAAGAAACACATTAATTTTTAGACACCTTATTATTTCTGCAGTTCAGAAATTAATCACTTTTTTTTCTACATTTCTAATTCAGCTAATCAGTGCACTCAGCATACATAAAGGTTTTAGATTATATTAATTGAATGAAGTGTTTTCATACTGAAACCTGAGTTCTGTGAGCTTTTCTAACCTGGTGTTTTATTTTGTTATTTACTGTTTTATTGTCTGCATGAGATCATATGTTTTGTATTTGACTTTTAAGCATCAATGTAAGCTTCTCTGTGACAAACTGAGCTGCCTGCTTTCGGGAGTTCATTGTGGTTTTGAATGTTCTATAAGAGCAAAAGACATTGGAGCAGAATTAGGCCAACTGGCCAATCGAGGCTTCTGTGCCGCACCACAATGGCTGGTGTATTATCCCTCTGAACCCCATACTCCTGCCTTCTCCCCATAACCTTTAATACCCTGACTAACCAAGAACCTATCAACCTCTGCTTTAAATATACTGAGTGACTTGGTCTCCTCAATCAGCTATGGAAATGAATTCAACAGATGCACCACCCTCTGGCTAAAGAAATCCCTCCTCATTTCTGCTCTAAATGACTGTTGCTGTATTCTGAGTTTGTCCCTCATGGTCCGAGACTCAACCACAAAAAGAAACCTCCTCTCTATATCCACGCTATCAAGGCCTTTCAATATTCAAGAGGTTTCAATGAGATCCTAGCTCATTTTTCTGAACTCCAGCTAGAAAAGCTCAGAAACATAAAATGCTCCATATATTTGGGAATGCTCCTTCCATTCCCAAAGTAACTCTTGGGAACCTCCACTGGATCCTCTTCCACACCAGCATGCCTTTTCTTAAATAAGGTATCAAAGACAGTTCACAATATTCCAAGATTTTCTAAGCCTCCGTTTCACATCCTTGCTCGTATCTTCTAGCCCTCTCGAAAAGAATGGTAACATTCCATTTGCCTTCCTTACCAGTGACTCAGCATGCAAGGTAACCTTAGGGAATCCTGCACAAAGACGCACAAGTTCCTTTGCACCTCTCATTTGTTTTTAGTTTTCTCCCCACTTATAAAATTGTCTGTGCCTTTATTTCTTCTACCAAAGTGCATGAGCATACATTCCCCTACATTATTCTATCTGCCACTTTTTGCACATTTCCCCAATGTGTCGAAGTCCTCCTGCAGACTCCCTGCTTTCCCAAGATTACCTGTAATTCACATAACTTCTGTTCTCTGAAAACTTTGCCACAAAGCCACCAGTTCCATCATCCAAATCATGGCCACATAATGTAAAAAGAATCAGTCCCAAAACCGAACCTTGTGGAACTCCACTAGTCTGCAGCAGCCAGTCAGAAAAGGCCCCCTTTACTCCATTTCTTTGCCTGCTTCAAGTCAGCCAATATTTTATCCATTCAAGTATCTTTTCTGTAATGCTGTAAGGACTTATCTTGTAAAGAAGCTTCATGTACGGCAGCTTGTCAAAAGCCAATGATAATCCAAGTAAGCAACATCCACTGACTCTCCTTTGTCCATCCAGCCTGCTGTTTCCTCAATGAAGTCCATCAGATTTGTCTGGCAAGATTTCCCCTGAAGGAAACCATGTTGAACTTGCCCTACTTTATCATACACCTCTAACGTCTTCCCAACCACTGAAGTCAGGCTAATTGACCTTTGATTTCCTTTGTTTTGTCTCCTTCCCTTCTGAAAGAGTAGACAGACATTCACAATTTTCCATTTCTCCGGAATCTAGTGATTTGCAAAAAATCAATAGTAATTCCTCCACAATCTCTCACTTGCCTCTTTCAGAACCCTGTGGTTCAACCATCTGGTCCAGGTGACTGATCTACCTTATGACCTGTTTGGCTTTCCAAACACCTTTTCTATAGTAATGGCAACTCCCTTCTGTCCACTGACACTCTCAAAGTTCTGCTGCAAAATACTCATTGAGTTCATACAGCATTCCTTTGTATTGGATTATTACCACTCTGGCATTATTTTCCAGTGGTCCAATATCCACTCTTGCCTCTCTTTTACTTTTTATATCTCGGAAAAAACTCCTTTGTATCCGCTTTGATGTTATTGTCAAGCTTACCATCATATTTCACCTTTTCCCTAATTTTTTTAGTTGATATTAATTTTGAAAGTTTCACAATCCTTGACATTCCAACTAAGGTTTTCTCTATTATATGCCCTCTCTTTTGCTTTAATGCTGTCTTTAACTTCCCTTTTCAGCCGCGGTTCCCTGATCCTCCCTTTAGAGCATCTTTGGGATGTATCTATCCTGCGCCTTCCCGAATTGCCCCCAGAAACACATGTTCCCTGCATGACAACATAGCTTCTTCCTGGTTCTCCTCTTTCCTCCCACATCACAAAGACCTGTAGGAATGGAGTTGTGTGGGGGATACAAAAGGCTGAATGATCAGTGAATATTACATAAAAACAGGTCATCATTCTGTCTCTCAGTTGCAGCCTCCACCACTGGTGATCCCTGTGAAAATCACACCGTTCTGGATCAGCCCTGGAGGAGCACAAATTGCTCGGAAACTCGGTGCAGTGGTCAGTGGATGGATGATGGACACCTTACAGAAGGATGGTACAGATTTAGCAGGTTAGGTTCATGATGTTCAGCAGCTCCTCTTGCTACTTGCATCTCCTGGGTTCCCAGTTACATCCTAATGGGATGCTGTCAGTAAATTCTCCATCTTCTTCCTGGCTGTTTCCATATTTCATGTGTGAATATAAATTGCCCTCTAAATTCTCTAGCCTAAGCAAATGTATGAGTTGGTGGAACAGAGATACCCAAGAAGGTGTAAGGAGATGCTTCCCGCTGCTAGCCTGCATGTTACTCTTGGGCAAGGTGTCCCACCTGCTTAGACCTCACTCCCCCACCCCCGCATGATCCGGGACACATGAATCTAGGGGAGCAGGTAGTGGATGGTCGTAAAGCAGTTAGTGCACATCACAGGTCCTGGTTATGTGACCACTGACACCAGGCAGACAAGCTCAAAAGAAAATTGATAATGGTTGGGGACACTGCGCAGTAGAAAGGAATGGCAAATCACTTCTGTAGAAAGGTTTGTGAAGAACAATCATGGAAAGACCTTGATCGGCCATGGCCATATGACACAGCACATAATAATGAAAAGAAAAGCAGATATAAATTAATCAGGTGTTTTTTTTAGGGGAATCTTTTGCATAGAGGAATGGTGTTCAAAGAATCACTACCCAAGGGTACAGTCTGAACCTACAGGGCTGAAAGGTTTTCATTCTGCATTTAGTATTTATATGATGAGGGTAAGATGTGATATGATGAGTCATGCAAAGAGGTGAGGGATGTCACTTTTTTGGAGGGGCCACGGTGTGGGTGCAGAGAAAAACAAACTTCATCACTCATCTGTGAGGAAATAGTTATTCACACAAGAATTTGGAAGGGGAAGAGGAAAAACTGAGTTTCCTGTAAACTGACCAGAGCTGGACAGTGTGTGGATATAATAGACCAGAGTTCCTGATCTGGACTGACTCTCTGATCATTGTTTCAGTCATGGCAATGTGAAGATTCCAGAGACTACGGTTCCATTCTTTCACTGCTCTACATGGAGTCCAGGCTGGTTAAAAGGTAGGTTTACAAGAATTTACCACAGTGATTATTGAGTTGGGCAAGATTGACAATGTCAGTCTCTTATATTCCAGAGTGCTATGTTGGCTGGAGTCAGGGCTTTAGCTGGCTGCAGTAGGGTAAGCAGCAGCGTTCACTGAGTGGTTACCTCACAGATACTCAATCTCTACTCCAGTTGTGGATCTTTATGGAGTCCAGAAGAGGGGCGGGTTTGCAGGAGTGTTGTGGATCAACCTTCTTCACCCCCTTATAGATTGAGTAGAGCACCACTTCACTGAAAGTTATTCTTTGGTTAAAAATTCTCTTTTGCCTTTCATGACGCTTGTGTTTAGGCCAGCAATGAAAGCTTGCCATTGCCAAATTCCATGTCCAAATGGCCCAATTCCATTCCAATAGCTTGTGGTCTCATGGACAGGGATTCACAGCCTTTTGTATGCCATGGAACCCTCTCATTAAGACCATAGGACCATTAAGCCATTTGGACCATTGAGTCTACTGCACCATTCAAAGATGGCTGATCCTTTTTTCCGATCCTCTGCCCCACTCCCTGGCCTTCTCCCTGTAACATCTAGTGCCATGGCTAATCAAGAATCTCTCAAGCTCTGCCTTAAATACATGCAATGACCTGGCCTAGACAGCTGACTAAGGAAGGGTCTGTGGACCTCAGGTTGGGAATCCCTGTCCGAGCATGTAGTGACCTCAGGGTGCATGGATTGAGGGGAGCAGAATGTGAACTTTTGACTGAGAATGGAACGGTCCTCAGGTTGTGAACCAGTGTGTTTTGGTAGGTACTGATCTCATTCCCTTTTGTGCCATAGGAGCAGATTCATTTTACACTGTTTGTAAACGTCATTCCAGGTCCCCATCCCAACTTGGGAGCGGATTCATTTTACAGTGTTTATAAACCTCATTTCAGGTCTCCTTCCTGACATGGGATACAGGTTCACTTCACAGTATTTCCAAACCTCATTCCAGGTCCTTATCCCGACATGGGTGTGGGTTCTTCTCACAATGGCTGTAAACCTCATTCCGGATCCCCATCCAGATATGGAAACGGGTTCATTTCACAGTGTTTGTAAACTTCATTCCAGATTCCCATCCTTATGCGGGAGCAGGCGAAGTGACCAGGACTGTCTGTTTCAACTGGGTCAAAGGTAACCCAAAGAGAGACACTTGCACTAAACAAATGGCCATCACAATCAAAAACTGCACAGCTTACTTTGTGTACAAGCTGAAACCAACACCGGGCTTATATAGTGTGTATTGTACAGGTATGTTTCTCTTCATATTGGCTACGTACATCTGTGTGTCTGTGTGAAGCCCAGTGAATTTCTGGAGCATCCAAGTCTTCCGACAGCCAGAGTGTCCTGAATTTTCTAGTGGACCATCAGTGATCAGCTCACTTAGTTTTCCCTGACCTTCAGAATGAGGCAGATGCTGTGTCTGAACTCAATGACTTGACCAATAAAAGCAGGCATTCCATAAGTCTCCTTAACCACCTTATCAACCTGTGTAGCCACTTTCAAGGAGTTACGAACCAAGATCCCAAGATCTCTCCACTCAGCAATAATGCTGAGGACCTTGCCCTTAACAGTGTAGTGTTTCTTGCCTTTTTTTACTTTGTCTGAAATTTTCTGGTTTTGAAACTCTGTGAAAATTTAGAGGAACCTGAGTTACAGCAGTTTTATTGAACTGCGTTTAACACAGTTGAAGCACACCAAACACTCCAGCAGAAAACATCTGTAACTAGTGGGATGACAATTAAGAGGCTGGGAATTTGTCCTGATATCCATGTACGCTAACAGCTAGGCTAGCAGAGGTTGGCCATTGCCTGCAGGTCTTCCCACATTGAAACACAGAACATGAATGCAGAACTTGTTTTCTGGTGTGGAAGGTAACTCTCAGAGAGACCACACAGAATGGGAGCTGAAGCAGAGGCTGTTCTTTGAGTTTACTGGACATCATAAGACTGTAAGTTATAGGAGAACCAATAGGCCATTTGGCCCATCGAGTCTGCTCTGCCATTTCATCATGGCTGATCCATTTCCCTCTCAGCTCCAATCTCCTGCCTTCATGCCCATAATCTATCACCTCCACCTTAAATATACCCAATGTCTTGGCCTCCACACCCTACTGTGCCAATGAATTGCACCTATTTACTATTCTCTGTGCTAAAGATTTTCCTCCTCATCTCCATTCTAAATGGATATATTTTATGTGTAGTTATTTTATTGCTTACATTCAATGGACTAAATCCCCTTATATTGCATCTTCAGTGCATTGTACAAGCTATAAAGAAGGGAAATTGGGAGGATATTGCACCAACACTAGCATTGTATATTTCAAAAAGGAAATATCCACAAAATAAAAATGAAAAGGTAAATAAATAAAATCTGAGAATAGCAGAGAGACGTTGGAATGGTGGTACTGAATGGAGGAGAGACAGAAAAGGGCAGAAGAGCGATGGACAGGATTGAGGAGTGTGGCAGGGAATGAGGTCGGCCAAGCTCTGTGAAAAGAGCAGTTGGAATGGCACTTGTTACAGGGGAGAGAGTGTAGCTGGGGATGAGGATAGCACCGGGGAGTGGTAGTGGGAAGTGGTGACATGGCCGACAGGAATTTGATCAGCATCAGAGTGCAGACTGCATGCGACCATTTCAGCAGAAATGGATGGCAGCGTTTCCTGCATTACCACAACTCTGAGTGCAGTTGACTAATGTTCTCCAGTACACCCAGAGTGAATGGCTGGGGCTGCTCTTTCTGTTACCCATCAGGTTATCACTAGTGTGAGTTTGTGGGTGAACTGGACCAAGTGAATGGAGCTAAATTTTGGAATGAGGCAAAGTTTCCACCAGTCATTTGTGGAATTGTTCACTGATTGGAGAACAGGACTGTTGCTTGTCCTGTGGGGATGGTGGAAGTGGGCTGGGTGAATAAGATGTTGTGTGATATCAGGTGATCCTAAAACCTAATTATTGTCACCCTTTCCCTCAGTTACAGACTCTGCACTTGGTGATCCGTGTGTAAATCACAGCGTCTTGGATCAGCCCTGGAGGAGAATGCATTCTCCCAGCATGAGTGAACAATGTATGTCTGACCAAAAACTTGAACAAGGATGGTACAGATTCAGCAGGTAATGAGGGAGTAATGACTTCAAACCCGGCATGATGGGAGATTGAAGGGTGTGGGAAGGGGAATTGCTGGAAGACCAGATTATCGGTCGTCACAATGGAGCAGCAGGCAACTGTAGGGATAAGTGAGCTGACGCATTCTGCACAGTGAGTGAGTGACCTGGAGAGAGAAATGGAAAATAGGGATGGAGAATTAAAAAAGAAAATCAGATGGCATGGGGTTTGGTTGAAAGCAGACAGGGTGAAGATATGGTTGAATTCTCAAAGTGAATACTGTGCCTCAATTTAGGAATCCATTCTCCAATTGTTATTTCAGTTCCGGCAGATGGAAAATTCCCGAGACAGCAGTTCCACAGTATTGTTGCTGCGGAAAGAGACAAGGCTGGTTGGAAGGTAGGCTCAGAGTTCGAAACTGTAAGGCTTAGTTTGCCTTTGAGGAGGGTCAGAATGATGATCCAGGTCTCTGCACGAGCCCCAAAGCATGGACACTGTTCTCCACGCCCCTGAAAGATGCCTCCCACAGTCACTCAAACCATACACTGGCCCTGAATCCAAATGCAGTCTGGCAGTGGAGTGCCACTTTCCTGTTTATTTCTGGCAGTGGTGCTGTGGGTCTGACTGCTGACCACATTGAGACTATGGTCTGCAACAACTGGGTTCCTGATTCTGCTGTGGATTCACTTTTGTAAACTACAATTCAGAATGCCATCGGCTTACTTTTGTTGTTTGCCACATTGGATGGCTGACGAGTTTATTTTTAATAGGTTCTCTTGTTTTTTTTTTTCTACTGTCTGGGATGGCCTAAAAGGAGTCACACCTCACAGTTGTATACAGTATCCATATTCTGCAATTAAATGCACTTTGAGCTTTGAGATCACTCCGGATCAGACCCAGGAAAGGTTCTGTGACTCCTTTGCTTGCCGTGCAGGAGCAGTTCCCAAGCAGCCCAATCTGTCTCAGGGTACCAGGAGCTCATGAGCTAATAGAGTTACTTAAAGTGCTGCTGTTTCTATTTCAAATTGTGTAAATTCAGCTTTTCATTGCTGATTATCTGTTTTTAATTTGTGTTTTCTAAATCTTTTGTGTTCCAATTTGCTTTTATGTTAAATTTACATTTAAATTTAAGATTAAATGTGAAATGTTTTCTCAAGTACAGAAACGTGTATATTTATAACATGTGAAGTAAGTATGGTCAGGGTGTCAGTCCGGTCCGTGAACTCCTCATTCCGGTTCATGGTCCGGTCCTTAGATCCTTGTTCCAGGTTTCCCTGTTTTCTCACTTGATCTGTTGGGTGCCTTAAATAAGCCACCTGATTCTCGTTGTGGGCTGGCACATAAATACCACTCAAACCAAGTATTCCCTGCTGGACTGCTCCCTTCCTTCTGAAGCCTTGCCTGCAACCTGTACCTGTCTATGTTCCTTGCCCAGCTTGGTGCTGGAGATTCCAGGTCCTGTGCCAGAGATTCCTCGTCCTGTGGATCATCCTCGTCTGTATCCTTGGCAAGTATCCATGACAGTCATCCCGGCCCTGCGCTCAGAGGAAGAGTCCCGGCCCTGTACCCAAGAGCCCAGCTAAGCCGAGTCAGAGCCGAGTCAAAACTCGGCTTATACACGCTGGAATTAAGGAGATTGAGAGGGGATCTGATTGAAACATATAAGATTATTAAGGGATTGGACAAGATAGAGGCAGGAAATATGTTCCAGATGCTGGGAGAGTCCAGTACCAGAGGGCATGGTTTGAGAATAAGGGGTAGGTCATTTAGGACAGAGTTAAGGAAAAACTTCTTCTCCCAGAGAGTTGTGGGGGTCTGGAATGCACTGCCTCGGAAGGTAGTGGAGGCCAATTCTCTGGATGCTTTCAAGAAGGAGCTAGATAGGAATCTTATGGATAGGGGAATCAAGGGATATGGGGACAAGGCAGGAACCGGTTATTGATAGTAGTTGATCAGCCATGATCTCAAAATGGCGGTGCAGGCTCGGGGGGCCGAATGGTCTACTTCTGCACCTATTGTCTATAAAACTAGTCCAAGAGGCATGTCTGGTGCTGGAGATTCCTCGTCCTGTTCTGGAGTACCTCGCCCAGCCCGGTGCTGGAGTTCCCTTGCCCTGTGCTGGAGTACCCTCATTGTGTCCAGGCATATCTCGTTTTGTCCAAGCCACGTCCAAGACCGTCGTCCTGACCAAGCCGTGGCTTTGTGTTCTCATCCTGTCCTGTAGCCATGTCTTGTCATAGCCTAGGCCTGGGTTCTGGTTCCAAGTCAAGACCCAGCTTCCTAGTTCCAACCAAAACCTAGGTTCTGGGTCCTTGTCCAGGCTCTGTTCTGGAGTACTGTGTTTCCTGTCTGAATCTGAGCTCCGTGTCCTCATCTCGTTCCTGTCCCTCGCCCAGCCTGATGCTGGAGATTCCTCGTTCTGTGCTGGGGTGCCTCATCCTGTCCTGTAACCACATCCTGTCCTTGCCAAGATTCTAGTCCTGTGTCCTTGCCTGGATCCGGTTTCCGAGTCCAAGTCATGTTCCATGTTCCGGGTCCCCGTCCAGTCTCTGCCTAGCCCGGGCAGCTAGTTCCAAGTTGCTTATCCTGGTCCCGCTTTCCTCGTCATAGTCCTAGCCCTGGCGCTGAATCCTGGTCTTGTCCAGGGCCTGTGTGTCTATGTCCAGTGTCGTTTTGTCCCCACTTCCCTTGCTTTCTTGACACACCTAGCCCTGGACCTAGTAGTTCAGTGTCTGTGTCTTGCATTTGGGTCCGCTCCAGCAACGCCCACCTTATGACACAGGGTGTGTTGTATGTAAAAATAAGTTTAATCAACAATTAATTTCTTTCCTGTATGATAAGTGGGCATCCCTCACATTTCAACTCTGCACTGGAAAAACATTGAGAGGTTGTAAACAAGGTCAAGTCCCTCAATATTCAGTAGTATCAGAACTTTTACAGTTGTGCTTCATCACAGTATGATTTCAAGACCAGTAAATGTCTCTAAATATCAGTGAATCTCAATAGCCTTTGACTTTCTTATCTGCTTAGCCTGGGTAGTAGCTTTACCACCAATTAACTCCTCAATCACATTTCATTTACTTATGCACACCACCATTCTGAAAATTGAACACAAAAGTGCCATTTCTGTACAGAAATTGGCCAGTGGTTACAGATAATGACCAATTGGTAACCTTGTGTTTGTTCAAACCCCTATTTGCATGATGAATCTCTAATCACACAACAATAATACCAACATTAATCTTCAAGGTAATCTATGCATAAAAGGTCAATAATACTCAGAATTAGTATACAGTAACTGTTACCCTAGAATCCTTCATTTGCATTCTTGTAATGCCAATTTTCTCCAGTCTGCGGCTGTGCAGAGGGAAGGTATGTTCTTCAAAGACGCATCTGGCCCTATCTCACTTTATCCTCTGTTGGCTCTAAACTTAACTTCCTTAATTGCTCCACCTTTCATCATTCACTCATTCCTGTTTCCCCTCTTTCATCTCATCTCCTTACCTGCCCATTACCTCCTAGCACTCCTCCCCTTTCCCTTTCTTCAATTGGCTTCTGTCCTCCTCTGTCAAATTCCCCTTTCTCAAGCCCTTGATCTGTTTAAGCAATGAACCTCCCCTTCTCCCAGTTTTACCGATCAACTACCACCTTGTACATCTTCCTCCCCATCCCACACCTCACTGTTCTGTCTTCTCATCTTTCTTTTCTCAGACCTGATGAAAATTCTCAGCCCAAATCACTGACTCTTTTCTCTTTTCCATAGATGCTGCCTAGACTGCTGAGTTTCTCCAGCAATTTTGTGCGTGTTGCATCAACTACTTTTGCCTGAACACTACCTAAACCCTTGTCTTGCTGCATCTTCTAATGCTTCAGAGACTGCCAGGGTAAACCTGGAGAATTACAAGCTCATAGCAGCTGTAGTTAGCTTTAGAGGGTTAACTGACCATTTTTATTTTGGTATTGTGGTTAACTGCAATGAGTGTTGAATGTGTGAATGTCTTTCTCTAAAACAATGTTCTGTTTGAAATGTGATTATTTGCCCTGGTGGTGAAGCTTCACCAGCTGTCCAATATGCATCAGGGGTGAGGCTGGAGTTTCTTGTCCAAGCTCTGGGCCCACAGGCTCTCACCAGCAGGAGCTGGTCTCGGAGCCGGATCTGTAGCAGCGAGTTTGGATTGCAGGGTGGGGTGGGGTTGAAATCAGCAGCTTGCCATTGACTGAGGCCAGAGCAGATCAAGGGTGAATCTGAACACTGCATTAGAATGATGCAAATTCACATTCCCTGTGGGGCTGGGTACAGTTTATTCTGTTTTCCGTTTAGTAAGATGGCAGTACACACAGATGCAGAGCCAATAAAAGCTTTTTAAACCTCTTCTTTAAATCATAAATTGGACATTAAGAATTGCTTCAAGCACTACAGGTCTACTCCATCAGAGTGTTCCTCCTTGGTGGAGGAGCTGGACCTGTTGGGGTCCGTTTTGCTATTAGAGTTGGTGTGCGAAGGTGGTGTGCAGTCTAACAGCATGTGTTATGGTTTTAGTTGTTTCTCCTATAATCACAAGGTCCTGTTGGACATTGGTAATATGAAATGCTGAATGTCAGTTTCACTGGTTTATTGTTGGGATCATCTGTAGATAGGAACGAAGACGGTGTGACGTGGCGACGATCAAAATGCTGATATCGGTGCTGCCCTCCAGTGGAAGATGAGCTGGACTGGGTGCGACTGCATATTGCTGTGGGCTTGCTCTTGCCAACACATTCATGGCCTCGGGGAATTGGGCTATATTATATTATTGAGTGACTGTATGTTTAACTGCTATCTGATAAATGTTATATGTGCCTTGTGCTGTGTATTATTGTTGGCACAGTGTTTTTCACTTTGGCCCTGGAGCAGCATTGTTTTGTTTGGCTGTATTCATGGATGGTTGAATGACAATTAAACTGGTGTTAACCTTATTGCAGGTTCCCATCCCACTGTGACAGAGGGGGAGGTGATGAGAAATGTTTGCTTCACCGAGAATGGAAACACCATAACTGAATCTGGCATGAGTGGAAACAGCAAAACTTGCCTGGATATTAAGATCAAAAACTGTATTGGTTACTTTGTGTATCTGCTGAAGCCGACATCTGCTGGTCGCTCTGTGTACTGTGCAGGTATGTCACTGCTTTCAATCACACAGAGGTGTAAGGGATGAGGGGAAATTCTGTGATATCCTGAGTCATCAGTACCCGTAATGGACTCTGCCCCATATGTCCCTCTGAAGCAATATGCCCAGCAGGTAAAGTTCATTGCAGCAGGTTGTCTACATGTGTGGCTTGACCTTACAATTACATTGTCATGAATTCTGCACATTCAGTTTTACCACTGCATCTTTTCTTTGGTGGAGTGACTCCTAGTTACATTGTGAACACTGAACAATTGCTTTCTGTACATGTCATGTCAGAATCAATATCTAATTTATTATCAGGAGTATGTGCCATGAAATTTGTCAACTTAGCAGCAGCAGTAAAGATATCATATAGAATGAAAAATAAATGAATCAATAAATTCCAGTAGTATATATATGCATATTAAATGATTAAAGAGTGCAAAAACAGGTGTTCATGGATTCAAAGTCCGTTTAGAAATCGTATGGCAGAAGGCAAGAAGCTGTTGCTGAACTGTGTCATTTCAGGGAATGACAGAGGCCATTCCTCCCATTGTGTTAATGCTAGTCTTCAGTGTTCTACCTTATCCCCCCTTGCTTATTTAATTGTAACCCTTCAACTTTTTTTTGTAGTTTCCCAAGACTTCCCCTGTGCTTGTTTCCCATCAGTATAGAATATGGATATTTACAATATCCATTTCACCTACTTGCAGTTCATTGGCATGAGAGAAGTAACTAGAGCACAAAGGATTCCCGAATCATCAGTGAAGACTCCACACTGACTTTCTCTGCACTGGAGAAACATTGGGAGGTTGTAAACAAGGTCAAGTCCCTCAATACTCAGTAGTAGCAGAAACTTTATGGCTGAGCTTCACCACAATATGATTTCAAGACCAGTGAATGTCTCTGAATATCAGTGAATCTCAATAGTCTTTGACTTCCTCATCTGCTTAGCCTGTGTCGTGGTTTTGTCATTGCCAATTAACTCTTCAATCACATTGCATTTACTTAGGCACAATGAAACAGCCTGGCCCTTGGCACAACACACTGTTCTGAAGTTTGAATACAAAAATGCCATTTCTATACAGAAATTGGCCAGTGGTTACAGATATTGACCAATTGATAACATTGTGTTTGTTGAAACTCCGTATTTGCATGATGATCACAAAACAATAATACTGATATTAATAATCAACATAAACTATCCATAAAAGGCCAATAATACACAGAATTAGTAAAGTACAGTAATTGTTACCATAGAATTCTTCATTAGCAATCTTGTAATGGCAAATGGCTCCAGGCCCCTGCTGTGCAAAGGGAAGCTATGATTTTCAAGGACTTCCCTTCAATGCCTGGCTTGCTGAGATTGTTATCACTCATCCACTTTATCTTCCATTGGATCCAGATTTTAACTTCCATAATTGCTTTCCTTTCACCATTTGCCCATTCCTATTTCTGTCTCTCATCTCACTGCCTTACCTGCCTATTACCCTCTGGTGCTCCCCCCGCTTCCCTTTCTTCCAAGGGCTCCTGTCCTCTTGGAGCTGCAAGACTGCAGGATTAAATGCATTCAAGATCCTCTGTCCCTCTACAATTTTTTGCTGCGCTTCGGTTATCCCATGTCGCCTCACCTTGTATGGATATCTCTGCGCTGATATTTTCGGATTTCTCCAGAAATATTTCTGTTTGCTACTTGTGTTCCAATCGAAACTTTCCAGTGTTTTCCTGCAGACCTTTATTCTTCAAAGAAAAGAATGTTGTTGGTATCAGAAAATTTGTTAGCTGCATTTTTCACAATAACAGCATAAAGTAAAGGAGCAGCGAGTTCCTGATACTTGCAGAACACCAGCTGAAGCATTCTTTCACTCACTTACATTTTTATTGTGACATTTTCCCTTGGATACCATGGGCAGCAATCGGTCAGAATCTGTGCTTTTTGATCAATTAGTCAGAATCTGTGTATCAAGTATCACCATCAATCCACCCGAATCGCTTTCTCAAAAGAACAATGAGTTACCATTGTTGAGGATGACATCCCGTTGCAGGTTTGTATTGACTGCAGTTGATAAACTTACATCCCAATAGACCCCAACTTTAGCACTTCCAACTATTTCAAATGGTTTTCTAAAGCCAATGAATCATTGTGTCATTGCAATTGCCATGCCACATCTGTACCCTGGTATCATGTCAACATAATACCCTATGTCCGTACCATATTTTATTATATCTTGTCAATATCATACCCTATGTCCGTACCATATTTTATTATATCATGTCAATATAATACCCTATGTCCGTACCATATTTTATTATATCTTGTCAATATAATACCCTATGTCCGTACCATATTTTATTATATCTTGTCAATATCATACCCTATGTCCGTACCATATTTTATTATATCTTGTCAATATCATACCCTATGTCCGTACCATATTTTATTATATCTTGCCAATATCATACCCTATGTCCGTACCATATTTTATTATATCTTGTCAACATAATACCCTATGTCCGTACCATATTTTATTATATCTTGTCAATATCATACCCTATGTCCGTACCATATTTTATTATATCTTGTCAATATCATACCCTATGTCCGTACCATATTTTATTATATCTTGTCAATATCATACCCTATGTCCGTACCATATTTTATTATATCTTGAGCACTAGAAAATACAGCTTGCCCTATTTCCTCTCTTGCTTCATTTAAAGGACAGGATGGACTTTGTGCCGGTCTAGCAGGTTTTCAACATGAAGATCCTGAAGTGTCCTCACCTTCATTACAGCATAACTGCTCGTGACACCAGTGAAATGGGGAAAATGAGTCTGAAGGCACACACTCAACAGTTCAGTAATAGTTTCTTCCCCTCTGCCATCAGAATTCTGAATGCACTTTGAACTCATGAACACAACCTTACTACTTTATTTCTCTTTTTGTGTACTAATTTAACTTAATAAGAATGATCAATTAAACTAAATAAATATTTATGTATTGCCACATACTGCTGCCACAGAGCAACAGACATTTATTATCAAAGAATGTATAAATTATACAACCTTGAGATTGGTTTTCTCACAAGTAGACATAAAGCAAGACCCAATTTAAAAAAAAAACACAAATTAAAACAAAATAAAAACAAACACCTAATGCACAAGGGAAAGAAAATAAAACAAATCATACAAACAATTGAAGTGAACAACATTCTGAACCAAAACTGCTGACACACAACAAATCTCATAACATTGTCTGCCAGTGACATTAAACCTGATTGTGATCATAACATTTCAGGCTGAAGATCCTCCATCAGCTTTACATTAGCATTTAGTGAAATGCTAATATCAGTCCCATCTTACACAGAGACCGATACAAAGAAGTGGTTGAGGTATTTACTTGTATCTTGTCCCCTCCACCAATGGTCATTAAAAGGACCCAAATTCAATACCAGTCCAACATCAAAAGGTGCATTTGATTTTAGCTGAATGCGCTTTCTTGCAAACTTTGCCATTCCAGTTTCAATTTTAATCTCAGTCCTGCTCGCATCGGGTCATCAGCTGTCAGTACATGTCCTTAGCACCTCCTTATTGTTTCATCGATTGGTGCTTGATAAACATACATAGGCATTGGGCTTTGCACCTGTTCTCATTTGGATGTTTCTCTCTTTGCAATTCATTATCTCATCTTTCAATAACTTTAACTGCTCTCAATTTCCTTTGTCACTAAATCTAGTCCAGTTTTAACCCTTTTTGAAATACAATTGTGCTCTCTCCAATTTAATCCATCCCCTGCACAACATATCACTTGCAATATCTCTGTTTGACGCAGTTCATTTGTAGGTTCAGAACCACCTCCTCTCCTGCTCGGATTGCCACATGCTGATTAAAGACTGTGCTCTCAATCACATTCCAAAACTTGGCTCTTTTTCTATCCTTCCTTCTGCTCCTGCACAAGAGACAGGGTGATTTAAATCCACAATGTCTGAACATGTGTGTAAAGTAACATGCACACACGTACACCACACACACAGGAACATAACAGGTCAGGTAGAATCTCTGAAAATAAATAAAGAGTCGACATTTTGAGCCAAGACCCTCTTCAGGACTGGAAAGGAAGGGGGACGACCGCAAATAAAAAGGTGAGGTTGGGAAGGGGGGCGGATGATAGGTGAAGCCAGGTATCAGTGAAAGATAAAGGGCTGGAGAGAAAGACGTGAGGTGAGAAGATGTGTTTCATTATGCTTTCCGCTGATTATTGAGGTCAAAGCTACACATCATAGATATTTTGTATCAGTCCAACATACTTTTGAATCTACACATTTCCTATAGAGCAGAAGAAGCTCATTCAGTCCATGCTGACCGCATGTGTACGATTCCATTTCATGTAGAGCATGGAAGCAGGCCATTCAGTTTGTCAGATCCATGGTGATCATTGTGTATCATTCCATTTCCCATAGAGCCATTCAGCCCATCATATCCATGCTGCCCACAGTTTGCTATTCCATTTCCCAACATTTGATTCAAAACCGACAATGTCTTTGCAATTTCAAAGTTCAAAATACATTTATGATTAAAAATTTGTGGGCCATCTTCTCACATGTAGCCACAAAGCAAAGAAATACAAGTGATGGCCTAATCCTGAATGAGTATCTGTTCACCAATAACTCGGGCAGTGTGTTTCAGAATGCAGACACCCACTGGGTGATAAGAATTTTTTTTTTGGTATACCCTCTAAAACTCATATTCCTTAGCTGAAATCTATAGTCTCCCATCTTAGATACTTGAGCCTTGGAAACTGGCTTCTTCAAACTTATTCTGTTTATGAAACTCATTACCTTCTCTCTTCATTAGATCTTCCAATAGCAACTTCTGACCATGGAGACCCAAACTGGCTTCTCAAACCCAAACTGTCACATCCCATACCAGGCAATTGCTGAGTAAATCTGCTCTGCAGTGTTACCTGGGATGTCATTGGGAAGGGAGTGTAATTCCAGAACATAGAACATTACAGTACAGTACTGGCTCTTCAGTGCATGACATTGTGCAGCCTTTAACCCAATCCTTTAACTCCAACATGACTCTCCTTTTTTATCTATCATCCAAATGAGTTTCTAAATTTCTTAAATATCCTCAATATATCTGTCTCTACTACCACCCCCTGAGTTGAATGGAGATGCATATACTTGAATGACTTGGATGTAGACATGTGAGGTGTGATAGTAAATTTGCTGGTGACATGAAGATTGGTGAGTGCTTTGCGGTGCTGGAGTTTCTCAGACTACACAGAGATCCATGTGTTGGTACAGTAAAGATGTCTGAAGATGCAGCATGGACTATCAAATGGAATTTCATACAGTTTAGATTAATCTATTAATCACATTTACATCTACACATGCAGTTTGGGATATTGATAAGACTAATGCACACCGTGAATGCTCGAGTACGAGGGTGGATTGAAGGACAACATCAGAGCATTCTTTGGCAATGATGAGGCAGCTATTTGTGAATGTAGATGTAATACAGACCTTTTTTTCGGGGTACAGAATACAGAATTTTATAAAGCTTTTGTCAGACATCGGTGGTATTTTGTTCACCTGAGCATGGGAAGAATACACGGGTGATTCAATGGCTGATAGCCGGGCTGGAGTTTTTCAGTTATGATGAGCATATGGAGAAGTTAGGCATGTTCTGGAGCAAAGGAGGTGAAAAGGAATATCATATTGGTGTATAAAATGAAAGGGTACTGAGAGGGTCGGCTGTGCGTAACCTTTCCCATATCAATGATATGGAATTAATGGCTGTTGCAAAGTTTACAGAAAATACATTGATAGGTGGAGGGCAGGTAGTTCTGAGGAAATACAGAGGTGAGAGAAGGACTGATGGATTAGGAGAATGGCCAACGAAGTGGCAGATTGAATACAGTGTTGGGAAGGGTATGGTTATGTACTTTGTTAGAAGAAATGAAAGTTTCTCTCCATTTTTTACATGGAGTGAAAATTCAAAATTCAAAGGGACTTTGGAGCTTTTGTACAGGATTCCCAAAAGGTTAATTTCCAGAATGAGTCATTGGTGAGGAAGGTAAATACAATGTTACCATTCATTTCAAGAGGACTAGAATACAATAGCAAGGAGATAATGTTGAGGCTTTATGAAGCACTAGTAAGGCATCACTTGGAGTATTGTAATCGGGTCTGGGCACCTTATTTTAGAAAGGATGTGCTGATACTGGAGAGGGTTCAAAGGAGGTTAACGGAAACATTTCCAGGGTTGAACAGCATGGCATAGTGTCACTCTTCAGAATAGAGGGTCACACTTTTAGAACAGAGATAAGGGGAATATTTCCTGCCAATGATTGGTAAATCTGTGGAATTTGTTGCTGGAGGACATCTTTAAATATATTTAAGGCAGGGGTTGATTGATTCCTGATTGGCCAGGGCATGAAGGGATATGGGGAGTAGGCAGGAGAGGGAAAATGGAACAGCCACCTTGTAATTGTGGAGCAGTGTCAATAGGCCACGTGGCCTAATTCTGTTCCTCTAGCTTATGGTCTTACATCAGAGGTAGATAAAACTAGGGAACGTGTAGCAGTGGTTTATAGGGTGTGTGAAGGAGATCTTAACCCATGGAGCAGCAACTGCTTGGAATGCACTGACTCAGGGAGTGGTTGTTAACAGAATTTATGTGTTTAGCTGAGTAAGAATCATTTAGGCAAACAAGGGCAATGGATCAGGTTAGGACTGATAGGAATGAGGGGTGGCTACTGTCAGCATGGATTTTTTTTTTATTCGGCATGATTCAGTGATACTGCCGTCAATTCAATAAAGAGAGCTGAATGTTGAAACTGCACTGGCAGTGTTTATGTGAGAAGGTGACCATTATTTTAGAGAGTGCAACTGAGGTTGGTGAGGCGAGTTACAAGAGGCATTAATATCAACACATAATTAATATTGCTAATTAAGATTATTGTTTATACCATTAACACTGAGCATACTCCTGCTGCAGATTCCACACTCGGTGATCCGTGTGTAAACCACACCATCCTGGATCAGCCCTGGAGGAGCACGGATTGTTCATCGGAAAAATGCAGTAATTACATGAATGATGAAACCAGAACAGAAGGATGGTACCGGTTTAAGAGGTAATGGCAGGAGACAAAAATAAATAATCAGTCAATGAAACAGAAAATATGCTGGGAACAAGGAGAATATGAAGGAAAATTCATTTATTTTGTTAGAGAATTCTGGCAGTATCCATAAACATCTTTGTGGGTGGGAGAGGGAATGGATAAGCTTGTTTGGGATCATCATGTAGAAAGGAATGGATACATAGGGTTTGTTATCAGTCAAAAAATGGGACAAGTTATGGATACACAGAGATGGGGGCATCAGTCAAACAGGGATGGGATCATCAGCAACAGGCATGGAACAGGAAGTGGGTGCAAGAAGTCTGAGATGTAGCAGAGACTAAACTTAAGAAGTGGGAATCTCTCAGCCCCTTTTTCCAGGTGATGGGCATTGATTCAATGGAGAAAAGCTCAAGGCATAAAAGGGACACCACAAGGGGAATGCTGGAGAAACTCAAAACGTTGAGCAACGTCTATGGTGAGAAATAAATAGTCATCATTTTAATTCAAGACCCTTCACCAAGACTGCAAACAAAGGATGTAGAATCCAGTTTAAGAAGAAGTGGAGGGGGTTTTCAATTGGAGAACAAGCTGGAAGGTGATAGATGAGACCAGGAGACATGGAAGGTGGGGACGAAGTGAGAAGCTGGGATTGAAGTCAGCACACCATCGCAGCCTTCAAAGCTAAACGCAGTGGAGTTTCCCACATTGCTGCCCCTCTCCCGAATGAGCAAAATATTTCTTGCGCTCGATTTGATGTTGCCAATTCTGAGCCCCTGAAGAGAACTGCTGATGTGACCTGCGGCTTGGTTATCTAAGGCCAAAGGGCGCAAGCATTTCCCACAAGTGGACAGTCGCAAAGCTGAAGGACTGGACGGCTTCCCAGGACGAGTACTCAGGATGTGTATGGCACAACTAACAGGTGTGTTTACAAACAGTTTTAGTCTCTCTCCCAGTGTGGAGTGTCCTTCTTCTTCAAAACATCCACCATTGTACCGGTACCTAAAAAGACCACGGTAACATGTCTGAACGTCCTGTTGAATTCACCTCAAGAGAAAGCATGTTTTTTAGCAGCTGGTCAAGGACTACATCTGCAGCATGCCACCACCCACACTGGACCCCCTACAATTCACCTACCCACACTGGACCCCCTACAATTCACCTACCCACACAAAAGATGATGCAATAGCCACAGCTCTACACACAGTCATTACACACCTGGAGAAGAGGGATGTTTATCTGAGGATGCTGTTCTTGGACCACAGTTCAGCATTCAACACCTTAGTTCCTTCCAGGCTCAACAAGAAGCCCAGAAACCTGGGCCTTCATTCTGCCTTGTGCAGATGGATCCTGATTTTCTGTCCGATTGCCGGCAGGCAGTAAGAGTGAGCTTACTCTGCTCTGCCCCTCAACACTGGTGCCCCTCAGGGCTGTGTCTTAAACCACCTCCTTTCCTCTCTGTATAGCCATGGCTGTGTCACTAATCACAGCTCCCATCTGCTAAATAAATTTGCTGACAACTCTGCATTGATTGGCCTGATCTCAAATAATAATGAGGCAGCCTACAGAGAAGTCATAATCCTGACTCGTGGTGTCAAGAAAACATCCTCTCCCTCAAGTCACAAAAACAATGAAGTTGTGGCCTACAGATGGAATGGACAACTCTACTGACTTCAATGGATCTGGGGTTGAGAGAGTGAACAGCTTTAAGTTCCTCATCATAAACATCACCGACGATCTCACATGGTCTGTACAAATGGTTGAGTGTTGAGAAAGACACTTTCGCCTCAGATGGCTGAAGAAGTTTGGTATGGGTCACCAAATCCTAAGAACTTTCTATAGGGTCACAATTGAGAGCATCATGAAAGGCTGCATCACTACCTGGCATGGGAACTGTACTTCCCTCAGTTGCAGGACACTGCAGAGAGTGTTGCGGCAACCCAGCGTATCTGTAGATATTAACTTTCCACTATTCAGGACATTTATAAAGATGTTTGTAAAAAGGGCCCAAAGGATCATTGGGGAACCGAGTCACACCAACCACAAACTGTTCCAGCTGCTATCATCTGGGAAACGGTACCACAAAATTAAAGCCTGGGTCAACAGGCTCTGGGGCAGTTTCTTCCACCAGGCAATCAGACTGATTAATTCATGCTGACACAACTGTGTTTCTACGTTATGTTGACTGTCTTGTTGTACATACTATTCATCATAAATTGCACATTTAGACCGAGATGTAACGTGAAGATTTTTACTCCACCTGTATATGAAGGATGGAAGGTAATAAATCAATTAAATTTGTGGTTAGAAGAGCTGGAGGAGGAAGGAATCTGATAGGAGTGGACAGTGCAGTAAAAGGACGAGGTAGGGAGGCAGTGCGAGGTGATGGCATTGACATGCGGCAAGGGAGGAGAGAAGGGGTTGAGTTGGCTACATTCTCTGTTTCCTTCCAGTTTGGAGGAATGCTGTCAGCTGAAATGGTCATGAATTTATTGCCAATAGATGCTACATTTATTATCTGCTTTTGCAGTTTGTTTACAGTTCACAGTCCTGTTGTTTACAGTTTAGAGATCCCGTTTACAGTTCTAAAGATTTGCTAAATATGCCTGCATATTTGTATATGGTTACTGTATGTACTCTGATAATAAATTTTACCTTGAACCGTGCCTAACTTTCTAAGTTTCTGCAGCATTTCATGAGTGTTGCTCAGGATTTCCTGCATCAGCAGAATATTTTATGTCAAATATCGAACAGTGCTTCCTGAGCAAGAATGTCAAACCAATGGAATGGGCTGCAGTTTCTGCTCACTCTCTCAGTGGATGCTCAGTTGAGGATGGAGATGCTTTTTTTTCAGTTCTGGTGGTTGGAGGATTCCTGAGACTGTCATTCCACCATACAAGTGCTCCGGGACAAGTCCAGGCTGGTTAAACGGTAAGATCATAATGTACAACAGGAGGGCTTGGTTACTTTTTAGGTAGGGCAGACTAGACACAGAAACAGATCTCAACATCCCCGAGACTTGCTCCCCACAGTCACTTAAGCCATGTTGCAATTCTGGTCCCACTTGGAATCTGGCAGTGGTGCATCAGCTTCCTGGTGATCACTTGTACACGTAGCTGGTCTCTGGATCTGCCGGTCAAGCCTACTCCAGATAAGACCTGGTGCAATTTCAGTTGTGGAGCAGCACACAGGGAGTTGAATGTAATCCACAGCAGCCCCAAGTTCAGGAGCTAATTAATAAATCAATGTAATTTCTCAATGAAACTGTAATGTCTATCAAGTTTCTCAGTCTTCCAGGTCATTGAATTTCAAGCAATTGCAAATCAGGGCAGGTGGACTTGCTGTGCTGTCTGGAAGATGTTTTGCCACTCATCTGAGAGGCTTCTTCAGTTCTGATTCATGATGGGCAGTTTTCCGGCTTATAGACTTTGATTTGTTTAAAGAGAGAGCAATCACATGAGGGTTGTTAAGAGTCGTAGAGGTAATGAGGCAATCATTAGTCTTATCTGTGTAAGTATATGTGTCCTGGCATAGTCATGTTAGGACTGTATTGTAAATAGTGATAGGCGGTGTTTTACCCAACCTTCTCTGTTCAGGGATGGGTTTTCCAGTTTGACGAAGATGGCTTATTTAACCCATCTTTCAAATCATCCATCTTCCTGACCTTGTTATCAAAGGAGTGTCCTTGTCCTTTATGTGTAAACGTACAGCCGAGTCTTTATTTGAGGTGTTAGCCCTCCTATGTTGGGCCAGCCATTTATGAAGTGGTTGCTTTGTCTCACTGATATACAGATCTGTACAGTTCTCATTGCTTGATACAATATTGCTCTGTCTATGTTTGGGTGTAGGATCCTTGAGGTGGATGAGTTTCTGTCATGTTTGTAAGTCTGAAAAGCACAGGGATTTGTTTTTTTTCCTTATAGACAACACAGCAAGTACAGTTGCCTTAATTTACTACTGCTTGATAAAACTGCAATGTTTTCAGTTAAACACAGTCGTTAGTTTTCATTTTGAAATTATTTTAAAACTCTTGTTTCTTTTCTAAGTCTATGTTATGTTTATATTTGAACATATCCAAAAGTTATAAACAACTTACCACCAGTGCAATTGCTATCAGTTTTGTATATTTTCTGAGCTTGCAGGGGTCCCTGATTCTCTTTGGAGATATTCAACAGTGGATCAGCTTGCTTGTGGTTTCATTTTTGTCAAAGCAGGAAAGGACTCTTGTTTCATGGGACAGGGACCCACAAGGTCTCCTCAACAGAAGCTGTCCTCTGAGACTAGGTGTGGCTGTGAGAAGGACAGCAGCTCACACTGTCTGATTCTGGTCCAGAGAGCAGGTTATGAACAATGGATTTGCAGTGGGTCTTGTTGAATGTTTCCCATTGTACTGTGGAGACAGATATATTATACAATGTTTACAACCCCCCATTTCAGGTAGTCATCCCAGCGTGGGAGAGGGGGAGGTCAACAGGACTGTCTGCTTCAGTTATTGGGGAAACAACTGCTCAACAAAGCGGACAATCAAGATCAAAAACTGTGGTGCTTTCTTTGTGTACTGGCTGAAGCCGACACACTGTTGTAATAAAGTTTATTGTACAGGTACGTTACCATTCCCCATTAACACACTTTGGGGGGGGGGGGGGGGGAGGGTGGAAGTTATTTGGAAATTTTGAGACATCCCAAATGATCAAAACACATAGTTTGTTGAATATTCCAGTCAATCGCAAGATTATCTCGATCAACTCAGTCATTTCCCCTGTACACACAGTCCAAGTCAGTCTGCCATGTCAGAATCTCATCCTCCTGGTCTGACATGAAACATCCTCTCCCACACCGAGGCAGACATGAACCATCCACTGACTGTGTCACATGACTGCTGAGCACCAATCTCGAGTCAGCACCTCCTTCTCCCACGAGGACCAACCACGCACCTCCATCTTTCTGAGGCCCAGATTGTCCACCCTCCTCTTCTTTCACTTCCCCTGTGGTAAAATTGTTCACCTCCATACAGAGAGATGGCCCATTCTCCAACTCTCAGACTGAGTCACCATTTCTTCTTCCTCAACTAAACCCCAAGACGGAACATATCATGAACAAGACAATATCTGCAGGTGCTGGAAATCCAAGCAATACACACAAAATGCTGGAGGAACAGCAGTCCAGGCAGTGTCTATGGAAAAAAAGAAGAACAGTTGACATTCTGGGCCAAGACCATTCAGCAAGACATATCATTTCCTCTTTCACCTTCCCAAGTGGGATAAATGATGTTGGGATGTGAAAGGGAAGCAGATGGTCACATGCAGCTTCTTCACGGATATCATCAGAAGTCTGGATTGAAGCCTGGTTGCAAAGCATCTGAGCCAGCAGCTCAACCACAGACCATGAGATACAAGAGCAGAGTTAGGCCATTCACCCACCGAGTCGGCTTTGCTAGTTAATCATTGTTTACTCATTTTCTCTCACAACCCCATTCTCCTGCCTTCTCCCTGTAGCCTTTGGCACCCTGACTAATCAGGAATCTATCAGCCTCCACTTGAAATATACTCAATATCATTATCTCCACAGCGATGTGTGACAACAGATTCTACAGGTTCACACCGTCAGAGTAAATAAATTTCTCCGCATCTCTGCTCTAAATGGACTCTCTTTAGATACTTATCCTAGACTTGCCCAAAATAGGAAACATTCTCTGCACGCCCACTTTACCTATACTTCCGATATTCTATAGGTTTTAGTCCACTAATTACTGGCAGCCAGCAAGAAAAAAACCTCCTTTATTCCCACTCTGCTTCCAGCCGGTCAGCCAATTTTCTACATATGCTGGTATCTTTCCTGTTGGGCACTGTTCTTGTTAAGTAGCCTCATGTGTGGCATCTTGACAAAGGCATTTTGAACATTCAAATAAACATCAGCTGACCCTCCTTTGTCTGATCTACCTGTTATTTCCGAAAGAATTGTCAGATAACATTCCCACTCAAGGAAACCATGCTGACTTCTGCATATTTTATTGTGCCCCCAAACACCTCAAACCCTCATCCTATATAGTGGACTTGAACATCTTCCCACCACTGAGATCAGGCTAACTGGCCTCTATTTTTTTTCTCTCTTTCCCTCCCTTCTTAAGGAGTGGAGTGAATATTTGCAACTTTCTAGTCCTCCTGTACTATCCAGGATCCAGTGACTGCTGAAAGATCACCACTCATGCCTCCATATCTCTTCAGCTACCTCTTTCAGAACCCTGTGCTGTCATCCACCTGGTCCAGGTGACTTAACTGCCTCAGACCTTCTGTATTCCATTCTCTTCTCTTCAGTAGCAGCAACTGCACTCACTTCTGCCCCCTGACACTCATGTTTCTGGCAAGCTGGTAGTGTCTTCCACCGTGAAGTCTGACACAAAATGCTTATTAAGGTCAGCCATCATTCATTTGTCCCCCATTACTGCTTCCCCAGCATAATTATCCAGTGGTCCAAAATTCGCACTCAACTTACATACCTTAATTTTTTCTCTATCTTCATTTACATTATTGGTTAGATAACCTTCATATTTCATGTCTGTGAAGGTTCTCTATCATCTAGTTCACTGTATTAAATGAAGCAGTACTAAATCAAACAACTGACAGAGTTTATAAGCTGGAAAACTACCCACCATGGATCAGAACTGAAGAAGCCTTTTGGCTGAGAGGTGACATGTCTTCTAAACATCACAGCAAGTCCAGTTGCCTTGATTTACAACTGCTTGATAATTCAACTTTCATGTTTCCTCTCCCTATAGCTTTTTTAGGTGCCCTCTCCTGTTTTTCTTCAAAGCCTCTGTTGGATTTTATTTTTTTAGTAAGTTAGGAAAAAGGCACAAAACTTATTGCTTCACAGTTTTATTAGGTGTTGAGAGAACAAAGGGAAGTTGAAAATGGACAGTTACTGGCTAGTAGCAGAAAAAGGGGCAAAAAAAACTGATGGTGATATCAGGCTCACCAGTGTCTAATTTTCCTCTTTATTTTTTAAGCCTTTTTAAACAGTGTAACAACATAGACTATTCTCCAGCACCTCACCTGTCGTGAAGGATGATTTAAAGATCTCAGCTGGTTCCCTAGTGATTTCTGCATTTACCTCCCGCAGGGTCTAACTGAACACCTGGTCAGGTCCTGAGGAATTATTCACCCTAATTTTCCTCAGGACAGCAAATGCCCTTCTGTAATCTTTGAGCAGTGGCCCTTCGGATAGATCAGAATTTGGAGTGGACATAATTCACTCAAGAAACCAGAATGCCAGAACAGTTTCTGAAATAATCTGGAGGTTGTGTTGGAAAGACCCCAGACAAAGTCAGGAATCAGTAGGTTGAGTATGGTGTGACTTGTGTCCTGAGCTGCATATATTACAATGCAAGAAGGTATCGTAGGAAAGGTCGATGAGCTCAGGGTATGGATAAACATCTGGAATTATTTCCTAGCCCAGGTTATGCATTACGAACCAAAGGGCAGGCTGTGCCTTACGAACCTGTTTGATTTCCTTGAGGATGTAACAAGACACATTGATGAAGTTAAAGCAGTGAATGTAGTGTACATGGATTTCAGTAAGGCATTTGATAAGAAACTCCAGCCGCTGTTGCCCTGCCTTCATCCCTGCTTTTGTCTGCTTAATCTCTCAACCTTTCTGTGTGCTGGGATTAATGCTGTCCATCCTCAGGGTATGGCGGTGTACTGCATACGCTAATTCAAAATGGCGTCCTTGTCTGTTAAAAGTAAAACTGCTTCTTTGTTATGATAACTGGAGAGAGTGTTGTCTGGCAGAGCATTCTCGAAGTTTCTCGCAGTCTGTTTAGGTTTATAATTGCTGATAACAGGATTGTATTCATTTGCTAACCAAAGGGGTTGGATGTCATTTTTTCCATGTGGGTCGCTGGAGGGGAAGGACAGGGAAAGTACCCACTCCAGGGGGGCGACCCGTACAGTGGGCTGGGAGTGGCGCCGTCCCGGGAGAGGAGGGGCGGCGGGCAGCATGTGCTTTAACTGTGGGAAAGAGAGGCATTTCAGGCCAAGGGTGTGTTATAGCTGCAGCTAGAGCTATAGCTGTGAAGAGGAGGGACACTTCCGGTGAGATTGTGAAAGACAAGGCGTCCCGCGGAGCAGCATTTGAGAAAGGGGGTGCCTTCCAAGGGCTGGACCCGGAGTGTAAACAAGGGACAGTGTCGTGTAAGCAGACAAGGCCTAATGTGATCCAACCAGGGGAGGTTGTATTCATGATGGGGACCCAAGATTCGCCGGAGTGCCGGCGGGCGAAGCCCTGTTAGTAGACGCCCCGGACGATCTTGAGGGGTAGACACGATTTCCAGCGGGGGCGCTGGTGAGGCCTGAGGTGCAGAAGCCAGCGGTGGTGCATGCGAGGCGGATGGCCGTAATTGTCAGGAACACTACGGCAAGAGAAATCACCTTTAAGAGAGCGATGCCGCGGGCACATTTGTTCCTGTTGACAGTAATGTTTGGCACACCAGTGAGGGCCACTAAAAGGGTAGGATTTGAACACCAAAGGGAGCTGACCGCTGAGGCTTTTAACTTCGGGGATTCTCCTGTATCGCTGGAGTGGAAACGCAGTCTGGTGCAGAAGATGTTGAAGTTGGAAGCTGTTTTTTCTCGGGGGGGAGTTTGATGTGGGCGACTCCAACAGCACCCGCCACACCATCAGGGTGACGGAGGACACCCCGTTCAGAGAGAGGTTACGGTGACTGGCACCAGCAGATGTTGAAGATGTGCGGCAGCACTTGTGGAAGTTCAAGGAGGCTTGAATCATATCTGAATCACAAAGTCCCTAAGCGTCCCCAATGGTGGTGGCAAGGAAGAAGAATAGGAGGGTGCGACAACAGTGGTGAAGGTATTATGGGAAAGTATTTTGTTCATTATGGCCTCCCCCGGCGGATCCATAGTGATCAGGGACCGGACTTATCTATGAATTACTGACCTTGCTTGGGGCTGAGAAATCCAGGACAACTCCTTATCACCAGCAGGGTGATCCTCAGCCAGGGAGGTTTATTCGGACACTGTTGGATATGATCAGGATGCTGGAGATTGGACAGAAAAGTAACTGGAGTCGATATTTTGGACAGTTGGTTCACTGTTGCAATTGTACTCGCAATGACGCTACAGAGTACTCGCCTTATTATCTGATCTGAGATGAAGAGGGAGCCCAGTGAGGAAGAGGGTGGGTGTCCAACAGGAATGTCCCCCATGGTGTCTGTGGCGGAAGGGTCGGCAGAAGGGGTATGGAGATCTCAAAGAAGTAGGCACCCCCCCCCCCCCCCCCACCGGAGTGGTTGACATATGCAGTGCCAGGAGAACCGAGTGTGATCTCTACCGCCCTGGGCAGTTATGTTGTTGCTTTCTGCACCTGGGTTGGGTTTTGTGCGTTGCAAGAAGCTTTGGGGAACTCTGGTAATGTCATGATGGCGTGATTTTTATTTTTTTGGTGAGAGAATGTACTGCGTATGATAATCAAAATTGCTTCTTTTCTGAAAGTAAAACTGTTTCTTTGTTATGCTAACTGGAGAGAGTGTTGTTCTGCCGAGCATTCTCGAAGATTCTCGCAGTTTGTTTAGGTTTAGAATTGCTGATAACGGGATGTATTCATTTGTTAACCAATGGGGTTGGATGTCATTTTTTCTTGTGGGTCTGGGAGCGGGGTTTTCGCCATCTTTTGGGAGAGTGGGAAGAAGACGCCGAAGAAGGTGGACGTGTGCCGCAATGCCTGGTCGATCACCTCGGGTGGACCCAGGTGTGGGGTTGTGGAGGTCGGAGGACAGCGAAGGGTGATCGAACGGTTCAATGATTGAGTTCCAACGATGTGCACTAAATTGACTGAACTCTGATAAGTTTGGCGCCTTTTACTTTATTTTCTTTTCCTTCATATATACTGTATTGTTAGTAATCATTTAGTTGTAGTAAAATCTTTAAAGTATATTCCATAACTGTATTTGGTGTGAGTTGCATTGGCTTGGGTTCCACAGCACCTGTGTATACAGGAGGTGGGGTTGGCGAGTGGCTGGAAGTTTCCCCTCGACATGTACCAGCCTGTTGCGTAAGGGTTACAGTAGTGACATGAAGGTATATGGAAAGTCTGATGTGAGAATGGTGAGTGTCTTGTAATGAGTCGGAGAGCGGGCTGTGCTTAGACAATGAGGACTTGTTATTGGAGAGATTATCAGTCTGGTGTCAGTCATTGTTGACAGATGGTCTCCAAACTAAATGTTGATTCTTTTCCTCTTCCTGCAGGTGAAGGCTGACTGACTCAGCATTCCTGTGTTTTCTGCTTTAGTTTTAGATTTCCAGTATCTGCAGTTCTGTTTTTATTGTTGGCTGTTCACTTCAGTTTCATTTCATCCCAAATGGGTGGTCCATTGTCTGTTCCTCTGTTCCCATCATGCACACTGTTTATTACAGATCCAGCATCTGTACCAACCCTGCATCTAGAGGGGACAACTCCTGAGCCAAGTGATGATTTTTCCACGATCACGGACACAGAGACAAGCTCAGGTATTAGTCGTGGGGTTGTGTTTTAAACAAACTCCTTTCTGAAATCATCATCCATCAGATTCAACCAGAATCAGAGAGAGTGTGGGATTGACTGGGGGGAGAATGGTGATAGGGTGACCAAGTGGAGGGGTAATCGAAGGACTGAGGAGAGCAGGGTGTGGGTGGACCTTAATGGTGTGGGAAGACCGAGGGGAGGGGTGAGTTGAATTTAATTGAATTTAATTTATTTCTTTATTTTATACATCCTTCACATACATGAGGAGTAAACATCTTTGCATTATGTGTCCATCTGAATGTACAATGGGCAATTCATAGTAATTTATAATAAATTGTGTGTACCACGAACATACAATTGTATCAGGATGAATTAATTAGTCTTAGTGGCCTGGTGGAAGAAGCTGTCATGGAGCCTGTTGGTCCTGGCTTTAATGCTGTGCTAACAATTCGGATGGGATCAGCTGGAACAGTTAGGGGTTGAGGTGACTCGGGTCCCCAATGATGGTTTGGCCCAGTTTTACACACCTGTTACTGTAAATGCACTGAGTAGTGGGAGGTTCACGTCTACAGATGCACTTCACTGTCCACACCACTCTCTGCAGAGTCCTGCAATCGAGGGAAGTACAGATCCCATACCAGGCAATGATGCAAACAGTCAGGATGCTATTAATTGTGTCCCTGTAGAAAGTTCTTAAGATTCGGGGACATGTCAAACTTCTTCAACCATCTGAGGTGAAAGCAGTGCTGTTGTGCTTTTTTTACTGCTCAGCAGGTATGTACAGACCACGTGATGTCCGTGGTTATGCGTACACTCAGGAATTTGAAGGTGTTCACCTTTTTAATCCCAGATCCATTGATGTCAATAGGGGAGCCTGTCTCTGTTCCTCCTGTAGTCCACAATCAGCTCCTTTGTTTCTGTGACATTGAGGGAGAGATTGTTTCCTTGACAGCACTATGTCAGGGTGACGACTTCTTCTCTGTAGGCTACCTCCTTATTATTTGAAATGTTATATTCCCTTGTTTCCTGCTGGTAGGAAATTCTGTCTCTCAGTTCGCACAGCAGTTAGCCAGCAATATGCTACGGAGCGGCGGCAGATTGGCACGCCATCTCAACATCACCAGGATGACGCTGCTTCTCTCTGGCCTTCAGTGCCGCTTCTGTGATAGCGATGAGTAATAAATGAGCCTTGACCATGGATCGTGTAAGCAGGGTCCCCAGTGTAGAAAAGGCGGCGCATTGTGGGAAGATGGCAGAAGAGTCAGTTCGTCATATTTGATGTGACTATCAGCTTCTTGAATAAGAAATGCAAAGGAAATTGCAGAATTTATCATACACTTAATGTTGGTAAGGAGCCCACAACACACCAGCCGTACACAGTGCCATCTTGTAATTTGGGGTGAGAGAGGAAGCAATGTGTTCAGGGAATGAGTAAGGGGAGATTAAGATACCGAAGAAAGACATATGATCGAGGGATTGTAGGGGTGATGGAGAAACTGATGGGAGAAGAGTGATGGAGCAACAAAAAGAGTGAGATAGGCGACAGGGATAGTGAAGACAGAGGGTTGTGGTAAGGCCAAAAAGTTGTGAGAGTGACGAAGGTGTGAGTGATGACGAAGCAAGTAAAAGAGTGTTGCATGTCAGGTCTGACCAATGGGAATGGAGACAAATATGTAGATTTCCAATGAGCATGGGGTGGGGGAGTACAACTGGGCCTGGTACATTTGTGAATGGGATACAGAAGATCGTGCATTGAGATAAACTGGAAGTGAAATGAATAAACAGATGCTCTGTTTAATTGAGTGACTGCAGTAGACAGGGTCATATCTGAGGATCCCTGGATGCTGCATCCTCAAGGATTGTTCTAGAGTGAACGATGATCAGACAAGGAGTATCTCAGAGTGGGAATGGAGGGAATTGTCAGAGCGTTCTGGCCATCTTTTGGAATGATGGAGCTGATTTGGACAGAATGATTTAAGGTTATGATCGACATGTTGGAAGTGTTTTTCCCTTAGTCTTGTCCCTTCACAAGGTCATTCAATACTTCCTCTCCTACACTCACCATGTGGGCCTGATTTAAAACAGATTCAGGATCCCTTGGAAAATTACTAATGTCACTCCACTCTTCAAGAATGTAGAGAGGTAGAAGGAAGGAAATGTTAGACCAGTTATTCTGACTTCAGTTTTTGGGAAGATGTTGGATGCCCAAATGGGTGGTTAATTGTCTGTTCCTCAATTCCCACCATGTCCCCCTGTTTATTACAGATCCAATATGTGTACCAACTCCACAACCCAAAGGGACAAGTGCTGAGCCAAGCAATGATTTGTCCACGATCACGGATCCAGATTCAAGATCAGGTATCAGTTCTGGGGATGTGTTTTACACAGACTCCTCTCTGAAATTATCATCGAAGTTATTCAACCAGAATCAAGTGACTGAATGAGGTGACGTGGGTGATGAAATGACTGAGGGAGATAGGTGACGGAGAGAACAAGGAGGGTGGTTGATGGAATGATGCTGATGGGTGACGGAATGACTGAGGGAGATGGGTGATAGAGAGGCCGAGGGTGATGGGTGAAGAGGGACTTTGCTGATGGAGTGACCGTGAGATGGGTGACGGAACGGCCGAGGGAGACATGTGACAGAGGAAAGTGGAAACACGGAATAGTGCTACATAATGGGTCTGACCAATTGGAACAGACACATATACCTAGGTATTCCAAGCAGTGGGATGGTGGAGGCCTCTCAGCCTGGTATGTGGGTGAGCAGTGTGACTAGAAGTGAAATGAATGTAAAGATGCAGGGAATGTAAAGTATAGAGCGTCAGATATGACTATCACTGGATGTTGTATCCTCGAGAATTGTTCAGAGTGACGGACGTAGACTCAAGGTGGGTTTGGAGGGAAATGTCAAAGAGGGATCTAGCCATCACTTCGAAAGATGGAGGTGGTTTGTTTCCTATGACTTATGACAGCTGAGTGGACCTCTCATTGGAGGAGCATGGGGAATACAGTGAATGGTGATTGGGTGAGTGGTGTATAACCTCACACTGCGGCTGTGATGGGCATTTGCTAGTATGATGGATGGTTGGTTTCGATGATTCCTGCAGTTTCTCCTATCACAAGAGAGCTCAATGTTTCCTCTCCACACTCACCATGTATCCCTGACTTAAAAGGGATTCAGTGTCTCTGGGGAACAGTAGGGTACAGAGCAGGTCTTTGCCAAAAATCCCATAGCAATCCAAAACACTGTTGTCAGTGGCAGGTTTTGTAGAAAATTAGCCTCCTGCTTGTCTCTCTCCATGGTGAATGCCTGTGTGACCATAACTGGAGAGAGGTTTATTGGGAAACTGAAAGGTCTAAATGTAGATAAGTCACCTGAACTAGATAGTGTACCCCTAGTGTTCCAGAAGAGGTGGCAAAGAGACTGTGGAGGCTTTTGGAATGATCTTTCAAGAATCATTAGATTCTGGAATGGTTCCGGAAGACTGGAGAATTTTCAATATCACCCACTTTTCAAGAAGGCAGAGAGGTTGAAGAAAGGAAACTAGAGGACAGTTATTCTGACGTCAGTGGTTGGGTAGATGTTGGAGACCCCATTGTCTGTTCCTCTGTTCCCAACATGTACCCCTGTTACTTTCAGATCCAGCATCTGTACCAACTCCACAACCCGAGGGGACAAACCCTGAGCCAGGCGATGATTTGTCCATGATCACAGACTCAGATACAAGCTCAGGTATCAGTTATGGGGATCTGTGTCAAATGGAATCCTCTCTGACATTATCGTCCAAGGGATTCAACCAGAATCCAGGGACTGACTGATGGAAGATGGGTGACAGAACAGCTGAGGGAGATAGTAAATCGACACAAACCTGTAGGTTTTCCATGTGGAGTGGGGGTGGGGGAGGTCACTGGGCCTGGTGTGTGGGTGAGCGGGAAGAAGGTCGTGCATTCAGACAAACATAAAGTGTTTGGGGATAATTGAGTGGCCATAGCAGACAGGGTCAATTCTGAATACCCATGATTGTTCCATAAGATAATTGTTCTGAAGTGGCTGATGTACAGGAAAGGAGTGACTCAGAGTGGGAATGGAGACATTGTCAAAGAGGGTTCTGAACATCTTTTGGAAAGTTGGAAGTGATGTGTTTGGGACTTCTTAGGACAGCTGAGCAGACATTGGAGGAGCATGTGGAATGGTGGGATGAGTTCTGGATAAATTTATATGGCTGCTGTGCTGGGCATTTGCTTTTAAGATGGAAGGAAGTTTTCGGTGATTCCTGTTGTCTCCCCTATCACAAGCGAGCTCAATACTTCCTCTCCTAAACTCATAATGTGTCTCTGATTTAAAATAGATTCACGGTCACTTGGGTGCATTAGGGTGCAGGTCTTTGTCATCAAACCCATAAATAACTACAGGTACATCAGTCAGTGTTAGGAGTTGTCGAAATCAATCCTCATAGAAGTCTCTATGGTGGAGATTCGACTGGTCTGTGTTACCAGAACTAGAGAGAGAAGATTCTTCGGAAACTAAAAGGTCAGAATGTGAATGAGATGGTGTGGCCCCCAGAGATCTATAACTATAGGCTAGTTGTTCTGATCTCAGTGATTGGAAAGATGTTGGAGTCCAATATTGGTGGCCAATTGTTCCTCTGTTTCTACCTTGTTCCGCTTTTTATTACAGATGCAGCATTAGAACAAACTCCACAACCTGAGGAGACAACTGCTGAGACAAGCAATGATTTGTCCATGATCACGGACCCAGACACAAGCTCAGGTATCAGTTGTGGGGATGTGTTTTACGCAGCCTCATCTCTGAAACTAGCATTGAAGGGATTCTATCAGAATCAAGAAACTGACTGAGGGGAGATGGGTGACAGAGTGACTGCAAGAGTCACAGAGGGAGAAGGGCGGGTGACCGTGCCAGATGGCCGACGGAGTGACTGAAGGGAGAGGGGTGAGGAAACAACTAAGAGTGTTACATAACAGGTCTGAATAATTGGAAAGGACAGAAATATCAAGTTATTCTAAGCTGTGGGTTTGGTGGAGACCACTGGGCCTGGTATATGGGTGAGCAGGATGACTAGAAGATCATACATTCATATAAACTAGAAGTGAAATGAATGTACAGATGCAGGGGGTAATTGAGTTACATAGTACAGAGGGTCAGAAATGAGTATCCCTGGATGTGGCTTCCTTGAGAATTGTTCCGAGTGATGGACATACAGACAAGAGGTGGATCAGGGTGGGTATGGAAGGAATTGTCCAAAAGAGTTCTAGCTGTCACTCGTAAAGCTGGAGATAATTTGTTTGGGACAACATAGGAGAGCTGAGTGAACCTCTCACTGGAGGAGCTTGTGGAATGCAGGTGGTTGAGTGAGTGGTGTATAACCTCACATTGTGGCTGTGATGGGATTTGCTGGTAGAGTGGAAGGATGGCTTTGATTCCTGTAGTATCTCCTATCACAAGCGAGCTCAGTAATTCCTCTCCTGCACTCACCGTGGGTCCCTGATTTGCAACAGACTTAGGGTATTTTGGAAACAGTCGGGTATAGAGCAGGTCTTTCCCACAATCCCATAAACCTCTACAAGCACATTTGTCAGTGTTAGGGATTGTAGAAATGGAGTCTCACAAGTCTCCATAGTGGTACTTTCAATGCCTGTGTTACCATAACTGGAGAGAATTGGGAAATAATTGGGAAACTAAAAGGTCTGAATGTAGATAAGTCATCTGAACTAGACTTCTGGAAGAGGAGGCTAATAGATTGTGGAGGTATTTGGAATTGTCTTTCAAGAATCATTAGTTTCTGGAATGGTTCCAGAAGACTGGAAAATTACAAAGTGTCACACCACTCTTCAACAAGGTAGAGAGGTAGAAGAAAAGAAACTATAGGCCATCTAATCTGACCTCAGCAGTTGGAAAGAATTTGGAGTCCCATCTGGGTGGTCAATTGTCTGTTCCTCTGTTCCCAGCGTGTATCCCTGTTTATTACAGATGAAGCATCTATAACAACTCCACAAACTGAGGGGACAACTCCTGAGTCAAGTGATGATTTGACCATGATCATGGACACAGACACAAGCTCAGGTATCAGTTGTGGCGATGTGTTTTACACATTCTTCACTGAAATTTTCATCTAATTTATTCAACCAGAATCAAGCAACTGACTGAGGGGAGATGGGTGATAGATAGTCCGAGGGATATGGGTGACGATGTGGCAGAGGGGGATGGGTGACGGAGTGACCGAGGGAAAAGGGGAGCTGAGTAGCTGAGAGATCTGTGTGATGGAGGTGCTGAGAACAGAGTGGTGTTTGAGGGCCAAGAAAGTGTGGTATTGATGGAGAGGAGAGTGTTAGGGAAGCAAGTAAAATAATGTGGCCTGACTGGTCTCACCAATATGAATGGACACAAATATCTAGGACTTCTGAGCAGTGGATGTTGATGAGGCGAGCAGGACGAACAGAAGATCATGTGTTTTGAGAAATCTGAAGTGAAATGAATGTATAGATGCCGGGGATATTTGAGTGACTGTAGCATACAGGGTCAGATCTGAGTATGCCTGGATGTTACGTCCAAGACAATTGTTCTGGAGCGTCTGATGTACAGGCAGGATAGACTCTCACTGTGAGGGGAGGGAATTGTCAAAGAGCCATCTAATAGAAAGATGGAGTTGATTTGTTATGGACAACTTAGTTCAGCTGAGCGGCCCACTCCCGCGAGGCGGATGTGGAATTCAGTGACTGGTGGATCGATGAGTGATGTATAAAATTACATGTTGGAGCAAAGCTTGGCCTGTGATGGCATGACTGAATGTTGATTTTGGTGATTCCTGTAGGTCATTACATTACAAACTTGCTCAATACTTCATCTGCGACATTCAACTTGTGTCCCTGATTTATAACACATCCATCTTCTCTTGGAAACAGTAGGGTACAAAGTATGACTTTGTCCACAGTGCCAGAGCCAAATACAAGCACATGGTCAGTGGTAGGGGTACTAGCTATTGAGGCTCTCCTGTGTGATGGTGGTGGAAATTTGTATGTCTGTATTTCCATAACATGAGAGGATGTTCTTGGGGAAAAAGAAAGTTCTTAATGTAGACGGGTCACCTGGACCATACTGTGTACACCCAGGGGTTCTAGAAGAGGTGGCTGAAAAGATTGTGGTGGTATTAGTAATGATCTTTCAACAATCACCAGATTCTATACAGTATATTTCTGGAACAGAAGAAAATTACAGATATCGCTCCACTCTTGAAGAAGGTAGTGAGTCAGAAAGAAGAAAACTATCGGCCTGTTACACTAATCTCAGTGGCTGGAAGATATTGGAGTCTCAAACTGGTGGTCTGTTCCTTTGTACCCACCATGTACCCCTGTTTATTACAGATCCAACATCTGTACCAACTCCACAACCCAAGGGGACAACTCCTGAGCCAAGTGATGATTTGTCCACGATCACTGACCCAGATATAAGCTCAGGTATCAGTTGTGGGGACATGTTTTACACAGACTTCCCGCTAAGATTATCATCCAATGGATTCGACCAGAATCAAGCAACTGACTGAGGGGAGATGAGTGATGGAGCAATCAAGGGAGATTGCTAATAGAGTCACTGTGGGAGATGGGTGATGGACGAGCTGAGGGAGCTGAGTGATGCCACGGCCGAGGGAGATGGGCGACGGAGCAGCTGATGGAGTCAGGTGGCCAAGGGAGACGGGAGATGGGTGACGTAGCAGCCAAGGCAGATCGCTGATGGAGGTGCTGAGGACAGAGGGGTGCGGCTGGACTGAGAAGTTGTGTGAGAGACTGAGTGGTGAGAAGTGATGAAGCGAGTAAAAGAGTGTTGCATTATGGGACTGACCAATGGGAATGGACACAAATATCACGGCATTCTGAGCAGTGGATGTTGGGGAGACCGCTGGGACTTGTACGTGGATCTGTGGGATGAACATGACGTGAAATGAATGTACAGACGCTGGGGATAAATGAGTATTCAGGGTGTTGCTTTCACTAACAGATCCCAGTGTCCTTGAATGTTACATCCTGAGTATTGTTCTGGAGTGTCTGATGTAGAGGCAAGGATTGACTCAGAGTGGGAATGGAGGGAATTGTCAAAGAGCCATCTAGTAGAAAGATGGACGTGATTTATTATGGATGTCTTAGTTCAGCTGAGCAGCCCTCTCATGCGAGGAGGATGTGGAATTCAGCGACTGGTGGTTGGGTGAGTACTGTATAACCTTACATGGTGGAGCATGGCATAGCATGATGGAATGCTGATTTTGGTGATTCCTGTTGGTTGACCCATCGCAACCTCGCTCAACATTTCCTCTCCAACACACCCCATGTTTTCCTGATTTAAAACACATACAGCATTTCTGGGAACAGTAGGCTACGGACTATGACTTTGTCCACAATCCCATAAACATCTACAAGCACATTGTCCGTGGTAGGCGTGGTACAAATTGAGGCTGTCCCATGTCTCTGTGGTGGAGATTTAAATGCCTGTGTTTCCATAACAAGAGATGGAGTTTCTGGGAAACAAAGTTCTGAATGTAGACAAGTCACCTGGACCATATTGTGTACACCCCTGAGTTCTAGAAGAGGTGGCTGAAAAAATTGTCGAGGCATTGGTAATGATCTTTCATGAATTACTATAAGTTATATATGTTCCTGGAAACAGGAAAATTACAGATGTTCCTTCACTGTTGAAGAAGGTAGTGAGACAGAAAGATGGAAACTATCGGCCTGTTATCCTGATTTCCATGGTTGGGAAGATGTCGGAGTCCAAAACCGGTGGTGTATTGTCTGTTCCTTTGTTCTCACCGTGTAGCCCTATTTATTACAGATACGACATCTGTACCAACTCCACAAACCCAGGGGACAACTGCAGAGTCAAACAATGATTTGTCCACGATCATGGACCAGGATACAAGCTCAGGTATCAGTTGTGGGGACATGTTTTACATAGAAACCTCTCTGACATTATCATCCAATGGATTGAACCAGAATCAAGGGACTGACTAAACGGACATGGTTGATGGATGGATTGAGAGAGATTGATGATAGAGTCACCGTGGAAGCTGGGTGATGGACGGGCTGAGGGAGCTGAGTGACGCAGCGAGTGAGGGCGACGCAGCGGCCGCAGAAGGGTGATCTAGGTACCGAGTACAGAGGGGCGTAGGAGAGGCCGAGGGGAGAGTGGGGAGGAAGCAAGTTAAAGCATGGTGCATGGCATGTTTGACCAAGTGGAATGGACAGAATTATCTCAGGGTTCTGAGCAGTGGGATTCAAGTAGAATTATGGACTGACTGTTTTGTGTCAGAGTGGCCGACGGAGATGGGTGTCAGTGTTCCCGAAGGAGTAGGGTGAACGAGTGGCTGAGGGAGATAGGTGCTGGGAGTGCTGAAGCCAGAGGTGTTGTGTGGGCCAAGAAGATGTGGGAGAGACTGAGGAGAGAGTGGTGAGGAAGCAAGTAAATGAGTGCTGCATGACGTGTCTGACCAATCGGAATGGACACAGATATCTAGGTATACTGAGCAGTGGATGTTGGGGAGGCCACTGGCACTGGTGCTGGATGTGGAACTGCAGGATGAACAGAAGGTCCTGCGTTGTGAGAAACATGTAGTGACATGAATGCACAGATTCTGTTGATAACTGAGTGACAGCAGCATACAGGCTCAGATCCCAGTATTCCTGGATGTTACAGCCTTGAGAATTGTTCTGGAGTGTCTGACATATAGGGAAGTATTGACTCAAAGTAGGAATAGAGGAATTTTCAAAGAGACATCGAGTAGAAAGATGGAGGTTATTAGTTATGGACAACTTAGTTCAGCTGAGCGGACATCTCAAGCATGGAGGATGTGGAATTCAGTGACTGGTGGTTGAGTGAGTGCTGTATAAACTTACATGGTGGAGTGCGATAGTCTTGTGATGGTCTGATGGAATGCTGATTTTGGAGATTCCTGTAGTCTAGTCCCATCACAAACATATTCAATACTTCCTATCCAACACTCATCATGTGTCCCTGAAAGAAACACATTCAGTGTCTTTTGGGAACAGTACAGTACAGACTGTGACTTTGTGCACAGCCCCATAACCATCTGGAAGTCAGTGGTAGGGGTGGTAGAAATGGAGGCTCTCCCATGTCTCTGCGGTGGTAATTTGAATGTCTGTGTTTCTATAACAACAGAGGAGGTTCTTGGGAAACAAAGATCCGAATGTAGACAAGTCACCTGGACCAGATAGTGTACACGCAAGAGATCTAGAAGAGGTGGCTGAAAGATTATAGAGGCATTGGTAATAATCCTTCAAGAATGACTAGATTTTATATGTTTCTGGAAGACAAGACAATTACACATATCGCCCCACTCTTGAAGAAGGTCGTGAGTCAGAAACCAGGAAACTATCGGCCTGTTATACTAATCTCAGTGTTTGGGAGGATGTTGGAGTCCCAAACTGCTGTTCTATTACCCGTTCCTTTGTACCCACCATGTACCACTGTTTATTACAGATCCAACATCTGTACCAACTCCACAACCCGAGGGGACAACTCCTGAGCCAAGTGATGATTTGTCCATGATCACGGACCCAGATACAAGCTCAGGTACCAGTTGTGGGGATGTGTTTTACGCAGACTATACTCTGAAATTATCATCCAATGGATTCAACCTGAATAAAGGGACTGACTGAATGGACATGGGTGATGAACGGATCAGGGCAGATGGTTAATGTAGCGCCCGAGGGACACAGTTGTCAGAGCGGCCCAGGGAGACTAGTGATGGTGCGGCCGAGGGAGACGGGTGTCGGTGCGGCCGAGGGAGACGGGTGTCGGTGCTGCCGAGGGAGACGGGTGTCGGTGCTGCCGAGGGAGACGGGTGTCGGTGCGGCAGAGGGAGACGGGTGTCTGTGCGGCCGAGCGACACGGATGTCGGAGTGGCCGAGGGTGATGGATGACAGTGCAGCTGATGGTAAGGCAGCAGCCGAGGGCAACGGGCGACAGACCGACCAAGGACAGAAAGGTGTGGGATGGCTCATGTGGTGTGTGAGAGACTGAGGGGAGAGTTTTTGAAGGAGCAAGTAATTGTGTTGCATGATGTATCTGAACAATGGGGATGGGCTTGTGGTTTGCCATGCGCAGTGGGGATTGTGTAGGACACTGTGCCTGGCGCTTGTGAGGATTGACTGTATCACACAGAGTCGAATCGCAGTATCCCTGGATGCTGCATAACGAGGAATTGTTCTGGAGAGTATGCCGTATTGGCAAGGAATGACAGTGTGGGATTGGAACAATTGACAAAAAGGGTTCCATCCATCTGTTTGATGAATTAGGATCTCTCGTGGGACGAGGATGCAAGATGCTGAGTCTGGTGGCTGGGTGAATTCTGTATAACATTACATGATTGGGTGCGATGTGCCTTTGTTGATGTGTTGGAATTCTGGTTGTGATGATTCCGGTAGGCTCGTCGCATCAGAAGCTAGCACAGTACATCGTCTCCAACACATAGTGTCTCTTGCGATAGGTAGGGTACAGAGCATGACCTTGTCCACATTCGCATAACCATCTACAACGGCATTGTCAGTAGTAGGGCTGATTGAAATGAATCCTATTGCAACTTGCAAAGGTGGAGCTTTGTCTGGACTGTGTTACCATAATGAGAGAGGAGGTTCTTGGGAAATTGAAAGGTCTGAATGTCGATGAGACAGCTGAATGAGATTGTGTATGCCCAGAGTTCTGGAAGAGCTGGCTGAAGAGATTGTGGAAGGATTGGTAATGATATTTCAAGAATCACGAGATTCTTGATTGGTTCCGGATGACTGACAAATAACAAATGTAACTCCATTCTTCGAGAAAGCAGAGACGCAGAAGGAAGTATAATACAGGCCAGTTATTCTGGTCTCAGGGACGAGATGTTGGATTCCCAATGGGGTGGGCAACAGTCTGTTCCTCTATTCTCACCATGTGCCCGTTTATTACAGATTCAGCAACTGTACCAACTCCACAACCTGAGGGGACAACTCCCGAGCCAAGTGATAATTTGTCCACGATCACGGACCCAGATACAAGCTCAGGTACCAGTTGTGGGGATGTGTTTTACAGAGACTCCTCTCTGCAATTATTGTTCAACAGATTCAACCAGCATCAAGCAACTAAATGAGAGGAGATGGGTAATGGATGGCACAAGGGAGCTGGGTGACGGAGTGGCCATGGGAGCTGGGTGACGGAGTGGCCGAGGGAGCTGGGTGACGGAGTGGCAGATTGGGATGGGTGACGGAGTGGCCGTGGGAGCTGGGTGACGGAGTGGCCGTGGGAGCTGGGTGACGGAGTGGCCGTGGGAGCTGGGTGATGGAGTGGCCGTGGGAGCTGGATGACGGAGTGGCCGTGGGAGCTGGGTGATGGAGTGGCCGTGGGAGCTGGGTGATGGAGTGGCCGTGGGAGCTGGGTGATGGAGTGGCCGTGGGAGCTGGGTGATGGAGTGGCCGAGGGGGCTGGGTGATAGAGTGGCCGAGCGGGCTTGGTGACAGAGTGAATGAAGGGGTATGGCTGACAGAGTGGCCGAGGGAGACAGGTGTAAGGATTACTGAAACAGTTCAGTGAACGAGTGGCTGAGGGAGATAGGTGATGGGGTGCTGAGGACAGAGGAGTGTGGAAAGGTCCAGTAGGTGTGGGAGTAACCAAAGGTAGAGTGCTGAGGAAGCAAGTAAAAGAGTGTTGCATGACGGGTCTGACCAATTGGAATGGACAGAAACATCTAGGTATACTGAGCAGTGGGTGTTGTGGAGGCCACTGGGACTGGTACATGGAACTGCGGGATGGACTGAAGGTCATGCATTGTGATAAACATGTAGATGATGCAGATAATTGTGTGACCATAGCATACATGGTCATATTCCAGCATTCCTGGATGTTAAATCGTTGAGAATTGTTCTGGAGTGTCTCACATATAGGGAAGGATTGACTCAGAGTAGGAATGGAGGGACTTGTCAGAGCCATCTAGTAGAAAGATGGACATGATTAACTATGGACAACTTAGTTCAGCTGAGCGGACCTCTCATTGTTGGAGGATGTGGAATTCAGTAACTGGTGGTTGAGTGAGTGCTGTATAAACTTACATGGTGGAGTGCGATAGGCTTGTGATGGTCTGATGGAATGCTGATTTTGGAGATTCCTGTAGTCTAGTCCCTTCACAAACTTATTCAATACTTCCTATCCAACACTCATCATGTGTCCCTGAAAGAAACACGTTCAGTGTCTTTTGGGAACAGTACAGTACAGACTATGACTTTGTGCACAGCCCCATAACCATCTGGAAGTCAGTGATAGGGGTGGTAGAAATGGAGGCTCTCCCATGTCTGTGCGGTGGTAATTTGAATGTCTGTGTTTCTATAACAACAGAGGAGGGTCTTGGGAAACAAAGATCCGAATGTAGACAAGTCACCTGGACCGGATTAGTGTACACGCAAGAGATCTAGAAGAGGTGGCTGAAAGATTATGGAGGCCTTAGTAATAATCCTTCAAGAATGACTAGATTTTATATGTTTCTGGAAGACAAGAAAATTACACATATCGCCCCACTTTTGAAGAAGGTAGTGAGTCAGAAACCAGGAAACTATCGGCCTGTTATACTAATCTCAGTGTTTGGGGGGATGTTGGAGACCCAAACTGCTGTTCTATTACCCGTTCCTTTGTACCCACCATGTACCAGTGTTTATTACAGATCCAACATCTGTACCAACTCCACAACCCGAGGGGACAACTCCTGAGCCAAGTGATGATTTGTCCACGATCACGGACCCAGATACAAGCTCAGGTACCAGTTGTGGGGATGTGTTTTACGCAGACTATACTCTGAAATTATCATCCAATGGATTCAACCAGAATCAAGGGACTGACTGAATGGACATGGGTGATGTACGGATCAGGGCAGATGGTTAACTTAGCTGCCGAGGGACACAGTTGCCGTAGCGGCCGAGGGAAACTGGTGACTGTGCGGCCGAGGGAGATTGGTGTTGGAGTGGATGAGGGAGACGTGTGTCGGAGCATCCGAGGGAGATCGGTGACGGTGCAGCCGAGGGGGACGGGGGACAGACCAACCAAGGACAGAAGGGTGTTGGATGGCTCAAGTGGTGTGTGAGAGACCGAGGGGAGAGTGTTGAGAGAGCAAGTAAATCTCTTGGATGATGGTTCTGAAGAATGGGGATGGGCTTGGGGTTTGCCATGTGCAGCGGGGATTGTATCGGTCACTGTGCCTGGCATATGTGTCCGTGGGAGGATTGACTGTAACATACAGATGTGCCTTTGTTGGTAAGTTGGAAGTCTGGTTGTGGTGATTCCGGTAGGCTCATCCCATCACAAATTAGCACAGTACATCGTCTCCAACACATAGTGTCTCTTGCGAGCAGTAGGGTACAGAGCATGACCTTGTCCACATTTGCATAACCATCTAGAACGGCATTGTCTGTGGTTTGGTGGCTGAAATGGATCCTTTTGCAAATTGCAATGGTGGAGCTTTATCTGGACTGTGTTACCATAATGAGAGAGGAGATTCCTGGGAAACTGAAAGGTCTGAATGTCGATGAGACATCTGAATGAGATGATGTACGCCCAGAGTTCCGGAAGAGCAGGCTGAAGAGATTGTGGAAGGATTGGTTATGATATTTCAAGAATCATTAGATTCTGTATTGGGTCTGGATGTGAAAAATTACTAATTTAACTCCATTCTTGGAGAAGGCAGAGACGCAGAAGGAAGAATACTACAGGCTAGTTATTCTGGCCTCAGGGTCCAGATGTCGGATTACCAATGGGATGGGCAATTGTCTGTTCCTCTATTCTAACCAATTGCCTGTTTATTTCAGATTCAGCATCTGATCCAACTCTGCAACCCAAGGGGACAACACCCGAGTCAAGCGATGATTTGTCCACAATCAATAACCCGGAAACAAACTCAGGTATCAGTTGTGGGGATGTGTTTTACAGAGACTCCTCTCTGCAATTATTGTTCAACAGATAAAACCAGCATCAAGCAACTAAATGAGAGGAGATGGGTAATGGACGGCACAAAGGAGATGAGTGATGGAGTGGCAGATTCGGATGGGTGACAAAGTTGCTGAAGGGTATGGCTGACAGAGTGGCCAAGGGAGATGATTGTAAGGGTTACTGAAGCAGATGAGTGCACTACTGGCTGAGGGAGATAGGTGATGAGGTGCTGAGGACAGCGAAGTGTGGGAAGGTCCAGTGGGTGTCGGAGTGACCAAAGGTAGAGTGCTGAGGAAGCAAGTAAAAGAGTGTTGCATGACGGGTCTGACCAATTGGAATGGACACAAATATCTAGGTATACTGAGCAGTGTGTGTTGGGGAGGCCACTGGGACTGGTACGTGGAACTGCGGGATGGACTGAAGGTCATGCATTGTGATAAACATGAAGTGAAGTGAATGTACAGATGCTGGGGATAGTTGTGTAACCATAGCATACATAGTCAGATCCCAGCATTCCTGGATGTTACATCCTGGAGCATTGTTCTGGGGTGTCTGACATACAGGCAAGGATTGACTCAGAACGGGAATAGGGGGAATTGTTAAACAGCCATCTCGTAGAAAGCTGGAGGTGATTTGCAATGGACAACATAGTTCAGCTGAGGGGACCTCTCATGCGAGGGGCAAGTGGAATGCAGAGATTTCTGATTGGGTGAGTGCTGTATAACCTTACATGGTGGAACACAATGGGCTTGCGATAGCATGATTGAAGGTTGGTTGTGGTTATTCCTGTAGTCTCGTTCCATCACCGGTTGATACTATGCATCCTATCCAACACTCACTATACATCCCTCATTTAAAACACGTTCAGGGACTCTGAAGAGCAATCTCGTACAGAGCGCAACCTAGTCCACTGTCCCAGAAACATCAACATGCACTTTGTTAGTGGTATGGGTTGTAGATCTTTCAAAAATCATTACGAATCCCTCCGCAATCTCTTCAGCCTACTCTTCCAGAACACTGGTGGTGCACAATCTCATTCAGATGTCTCATTCTGGAATCATTCTGGGTGACTGGAAAATTACGATTATAACTCCACTCTTCAAGAAGGTAGAGAGGCAGAAGGAAAGAAACTACAGGCCAGTTATTCTAGCCTCAGTGACTGGGAGATGTTGGAGTCCCCACTGGATGGTCAATTGTCTGTTCTGTTCCCACTATGTGCCCCTGTTTATTACAGATTTAGCATCTGTACCAACTCCACAACCCGAGGGAACAACTCCTGAGCCTGGCGATGATTTGTCCGTGATCAAGGGCCCAGAAACAATCTCAGGTATCAGTTATAGCGATGTGATTTACAGAGACTCCTCCCTGCAGTTCGCATTCAACAGACTCAACCAGCATCAAGTGACTGACTGAGAGGAGAATGGTGACGGAGTGGCCAAGGGGGATATGTGTCAGTGAGTTGAGGGGTTTGGATGATGGAGGGATCCAGGGAGATGTTTGAGGGGGTTGCCATGGGAGATTGGTGTGTGGTGTGTGGAAAGGCCAAATAGGTGTGGGAGGGCCAAAAAGGTATGGGAAAGACCAAGCCAGAGGGTTGTGGAAATGAGTAAAAGTGTTTCATGTTGGGCCGGATCAATTAGAGTGGACACAAATATCTAGGTATTGTGTGCAGTGTCTGTATGGAGGCCATTTGCTCTGATACGTGGCACAACAGGTTGAAGGAAAGTGCATGTGCTCTGATAAACATGAAGTGTTTCTGAAGAATGTGCAGATGTTGGTGATAATTGAGTGACCGTAGCATTCAGGGTCAGATCTGAGTTTCCCTGGATGTTGCATCCTAGGCAAATGGTCTGGAGTGTCTGACGTATTCGGAAGATCGGACTTAGATTGGGAATGGAGTAATTATCAAAGAGGCTTTGACCCAATTGGTAGAATGTTGGAGGTGATTTGTTTGGGATGACTTAGGATCTGTCATGGGAGGAAGATGCGGACTGCAGAGACTGGTGGTTGGATGAGTGTTGTATATCCGTACATGTCCGGGCGTGATGGGAATGTGTTGGTACGATAGAAGGCTGGTTGTGGTGATTCCTATAGTCTCTTCCCATCACAATCTAGCACAATACACCCTCTCCTAAACTCACCAGGTGTCTCTGATTTAAAACACATTCATGGTCTCTTGGGAACAGTAGGGTACAGACCAAGAATTTGTCCACAATCCCAGAACCATCTACAAGCACATTTGTCAGTGGTAGCTGTTTTAGATATGGACCCTCACCCAAGTCTCTGTGGTGAAGCAATGGACTGGTCTGTGGGATGAAGGGAATAATATCCCAGGTTACACAACCTCTCCTTATAACTTAGGTACTGAAATTCAGGCAAGTGTCTTGTGAATATATTATAACAAGTGTCTTGTCTTGTGAATATATTATAACAGTCTTTCTGATTTGGTGACATGTTTCCTAAAACTGATGAATGAAGCTGGTATTCTGAGTGCAGCCTCATCACCGCCTCATAGCACCACAACATAACTTGTCACATCCTATAGTTAATGCCCTGACTGATGAAGGGCAGCATAGTATGCATTAACAAGAACAGGTGAACCACCCAGACAACTGAATGTACTGTATTTGAGGAAATGTCCATTCTTGAAAAGAAAAAATATGGAAACCTGTTCACACTGCATGGAAGCTCACTAGAAGAGAGTCTAATATCAAATAATTTTGAATTTTTAAAGCTCCGTAGACCTGATAACTGTTTTTTCCTCACAAGAGCTCAGAGCTGAATGAGCTATAGTTATTAATCTGAACATCCATCTGCTGCTGTTTACACATTTAGGATCACTTAAGTTACCCAGCTGATTCTCATCATTCTGAGTCAGGTGGTGGTTTTATATAAATATATCTTTTCAGGAAGATTTTCTCTGTCAGTCTGTGCAATTTAGTCACATAAATATGCTGTAGATATTCAAGTCTTCAGATTCACATTAACTGAATGATGGCTGAGTAATTGCTTGTCATGTCCATAAAACCATGAGGCATCTGGGCCTGTACTCCGTGGAATTCTGCAGAAAGAAGGGACATCTCATTGAAACCCTTCAAATTGTGAAAGACCTCTAAGGAGTAGATGTGTAGAGGATGTTTCCTCTGATGGGGGAGTCTAAGACCAGTGGACACAGCCTCAGAATAGAGGGATGTCCACTTAGAACATAGATGAAGAGGAATTGCTTTTGGCACAGAATGGTAAATCCGTGGGACATTTGCTATAGGTGGCTGAGGATGTCAAGTCATTGGGTATAGTTAAGGTAATGGTTGGTCAGGGCATGAAGGGAGAAGCCAGGAGACTGTGGCTGAGAGGGAACTGTGTCAGCCATAATGAAATGGTGGGGCAGAAAATGGGCAAAAAGGCTTTATTCTGCTCCTATATTTATGGTCGTATAGGAGCATAATTAAGCCATTTGGCCTACCATGTGTACTCCCCATTCCATGGCTCTAAACTTCGCTCTTTGCCTACTTCCCTACTTTTGACCCATGCTGCCTCAGTCACCACAGACAAACCTGATTAACCCTAAACTAATCATGGGACAATTTGCAATGACCAATTAACCAACCTGGTGTGTGTTTGGACTCCGGGAGAAATCCTGATAACCCAGGGAAAACCCATGCATTTTGCATGGAGACATACAAAATGGAACCGGAATTCATCTCCAAACTCCAGAATGCTCTATAATGTAATAGTGTCGTGCTCACTACTACGATACTGTGGTGCCCATCTCTGTTCTAAATGGACCTTCCTCAAGTCAGATGCTTGAAAGGCCATTACTAATGCTTCCTCAATCCCTTAGGCTGCTTGTTTCAGATCCCTCTGGGTGTAGACCAACTAGATCAGGTGAATTATCTACCTTCAGCCATTTTCTCTCCAAGCAACTTCTTCCCCCGACACTATTGAATTTATGGCATTCTGCTTCTGTCTGCCACAGTGAAGATTGACACAAAATAATTATTTTGTTTGGCACCTTTTCTTTCTCCTACATTAATACCTCCCAGTGTCAATTTCTAACAGTCCGATGCCTACCCTCATTTCTCGTTTCCTCTTTTTATACCTAAAACTTTTGAGATTTTTAAAAATATTATTTGATAGCTTTCCTTCATATTTCATCTTCTTTCTTATGTTTTTTTTTAGTTGCCTTCTGTTGGTTTTCAAAACTTCCTAATCATGTATCTTCCCACTAACAACTTCATCTTTGGGGTATCTATCTTTGCTTTCAAAAGTGCCTCCAGAAACTCTTTCCATTGTTTTTCTCTCTTCTTTCCCTGCTAATGTCCCTTTCCAATCAAAATTCACCAGCTCCTCTCTCATGCCTCTGTAATTCCCTTTACTCTACTGAAATATCGATGCATCTGACTTCATTCTCCCTCTGAACTTGTAGGGTGAATTCTTTCATATTATGAACAGTGAATCTTAAGAATTTATTACCCTCAGCCAACCATGCATCTGTACCATCCCCCTATTCCTGTCTTGACTAACATGTGACACTGGGAGTAGTCCAGAGAAGTCTTGCTCTTCTGCCTCTTCCATAACTCCCTATACTCACTGTGCAGCCCCCCCCTTCCACATTTCTACCCATGCTACATGCCGATGTGCACCATGGCCTCTGGCTGCTCATCCTGTCTCAAGAATATTTTGCCGTCTCTCTGCGACATCTTTGATCCTAGCACCTTGGAGGCAACATACCATCCTGGCATTTCCTTCTCAGCCAGAGAATCTGCTGTCAGTCCTCTGAACTACAGCGTATCCTTCCACTAACGCTCAACTTGAATTTACCCTTACCGTCTGAGCCTGAAAGTCGGTCATATTGCCACGGCCTGGTGGATGCTACTGTGCTTTGATAGGTAACTCCCCCCCCCCCCCCCCCCCCCCCAGCAGTATCCAAAGGGGTTTGCTTCCTGAATGCAGCGGTCACCGGGGAACCCTGCACTATCTACTTACACCCCGTAGTTCTCCAGGTGATCAGCATATTACTCTCTGGAACCTGCACTCTGGGTGTGACCAATTCAGTAAAAGATTCATCCAAGAGGTTTTCAGCCTCCAGGATATTCTGAGTATGTCCAGCTCAATTTCCCTGATCTCCTCAGTCAGGAGCTGAAGTTGGCCGTCCTGCAGATGTAGTCATCAGGGAGACTCTAGGGTACCATAAGATCCCATATGATAGAGGAGGAGTATTTCACTGCCTTAGCTAACATCCTGGGTACAATAGATATGTCTTTGGCTCTAAAATCTTAAGCTTAAGTTCTACAATCAACTAATTGATTGCAAACAATTCAGCACCTTGGTCTCTGCCTGTTCTTGCCAAAGACTTTTGAGCGAAAGCCTAACCATTCTATCACTGACTAACTCCAACAACGGCCACTCCACCTACACCTCATTTTTCATTATTGACCCTTGATAAGTCAATGACAATCTAAGTGATTCCTGTCATGTCTCGGTCATTTTTAAAAGCTGGTGCATAAAGTCCACAAGGAACCATCTTCAACCTACAACGTGACCTTCTGCTCGGCAGGCATGTCCTGACATGTGAAATCCACAAAAACACTCCAATTCACTCCGCGATCTCCCACTCAGCAGATATCAATGGGAAGAATAATGGTTACCTCCAGAGGAGAGGAATAAGGAATGGGAGATGGGTCCCATGCCAGGATGCAGGGTGGAGATTGCAGGAGTAAAGGAAAAACCCATGTCTGGGATTGTCCACGTGCACAGCGGTGTCTTCAAGCTCAGGTGTGAGTAGTGCGGGTTACTGAAAATAAATATTAGTCGCACATTACGTCCATGAAATTTATCCCCACTCAGAAGGAGGGTAATATCAATTGTTTGTGGGGGAAAGATGGTGAAGGTAAGAGGGATAATGTTGCCTTCAACATGGAATCCTCCCTCTGCTCCACAAACATCTGTCCCAGCCCAATGACTTTTCTCAAAGTTCACACTCTCAACTCTCTCTGTTGTTTTATTCCAGATCCCCAGATATCCACAGGTGAAGAAGCCAGAAATTCATCAGCTGGAGAATACACTCGGGAACCATCATCTGTCCCAGTGGGAGATACGTCCACAGGTACCAAATGCTGTTTCTGTGGGGCTCATTCAGTCTCTCCCATTCTGACCACAAATAGCTCATGGATTAATTCACCTGCTAGATATCCAGTACAGTGCAGAGTATTGCCAAATGTGTTAATTCCTGAGACACGTACCCTGTGACGGGTTAAAGAATCAGCAGAAATGGAAAACACTTTGGAGTCTGGTATTGCTATGAACTAATAGTATTTATTAGTAACTATGCAATACAGTACTATAAATGCAGATATATTACACAGGTTAGCAATTATATATATATACATACATAAATGTGGAAATACGAAAAAAAAAACTAGGCTTTTTCAAACCTAAGGGTGGATGGATATAGTCTGACGATGATGAAGAGATTTCAGTTAGTTTGAGGTAGTTAATTGAGTAACATTCAGATTCATGTTATTGTCATTTCGAAACCACAAATGCAATGCAGTTTAAAAATTGAGACAACATTCCTCCAGAATGATATCACAAAAGCATATGACAAAACAGACTACACCAGAAAATCCACATAACATTTGGCAATCCCCAATCCAGAGTACAGAGAGGCTGCTGAGTATTAATATCGCGCTAAGACAGGAATGGAACTCCATATCTACCAGACAAATAAGACCAAAAACTAAAGCTACAAGACCTGCACAAAACCACATAGTTACAACAGTGCAAAAACAATAGCATAATTGATTAAAAAAACAGACTATGGGCACAGTAAAAATAGTCCAAAGTTGTTAAAGGACTATAAGTTCAAAATAAATCACCACACAGTTTCCAGAAGTCCCGAGGGTCCCGACAGAGTCGTCATCCCACGCTGGTGGCAGGAGGGAATACCTCCACTATGGACTTCCACGGCACCGCCCAACTCAGCCTCGCAGATACAGCACACACCGAAAGCGAACAGACCGCAGCGGACTCCGAGTCCGTCGAACCTCTGGGCCGACGACCATTCCCACCAGCACAGCTTCTCCGAGCGCCATCCTCTGCTGAGCGTATTAAGACAGCCCCGCCAATGGCCATCAGCAACGCGACCCCGAGGACTGGGGGCCTGTTCTTCCCAGTGACTTCCGGACCTCACAGCAGCAGCAACGAAGAAGGTGTTCCTGGAGACTTCCCGATGTTCCTCCGTGCTCCCACGTCAGTTTTCAACCGATTATGACTACGAATGGCACTCCACTTCACAAATAACAGATAATCAGCTCCGTAGTGGCCTCTGCAAGCTGCGTCGCGCTGCCATCTTGGAATCTTGGGAGGAATCATTGGAGAGAGAGAGAGAGTGAGAGAGAGAGGTGAGCTGATGCCGTCCATTTTCCCGTTGTCATCAGAAATCCTGTTGAAATTACCGACTGTGACCATAATACATGTGACCATTCTTCAGTGATGGAATTATCACCCAGGCAAGGGTGGACACACAGAGGAGATTTATGAGGATGATTCCAGGAATGAAAGGGTTAACGCATGAGGGGCAATTGGCAAGTTGGGCCTTTGGTAGTCCCTGGAATATAGAAGAATGCAGGGGGATATAATTGAAACCTACAGAGGGTTGAAAAGACTAGAAAAGTTGGATGTGGAGTTTCCTGACTGGTCAGGGCATCATAGTCTATGGTGAGAAGACAGATGTAAGGAGTTGAATGGGACCTATGATCAACCATGATGAATGGCAGAACAGATTCAAAGGGGTGAATGGCCTAATCTGTCCCGATGGCTTATGGTCTAATGGTAGAGGTGAATGACATCAGTTTTTCATCTTTCCCATCTCTGCCACATTTCAGCATCATCTGAGATCACCCAAGGTGGTGGTCTGTATTTGAGCACTGTACCAATAGCTGGAATTACTGAAAGGAACACTTCCTGGAAGTTCATTCTATCTCATGCTGAAGGCAGTGACAGTTGTTTAGGAGACCAATTTGGTCATGCAGGACTAAGTGTCTTAGTGTCTTAGAGATTTCACTGCGGTAGGAAATCATGCTTTACTCCAAACCTCTGTCTCACCCTGATGATGAATTTCAGTGATTGCAACTTGTCAACCTCTTATGCTCTTTATTTTATTGTCTCCATCTGCTGACTTCCAAAGCTGAAGGACACAGAGAGTCATCAACTAAAGGACCCATTCAGGAAACATCCTCTGCCCAAGAGGAAGAAACCTGCTCAGGTATTTTGTGTGTGTGTGCGTGTGTGCGTGCGTGCGCGCGCGGTTCCTTAGCACACTGCTTCTATGCTCCACCCTCAACTTTGCTCTCTGATAGTCTCGACATCTTCTCTCTGTATCCCCCTCCACCCTTCACTCCACACACCTCACACTGTACAGTCCATACATCTCATCTTTGAAGATCGCTTAATCCCATTATTTGTATTCCGAATTAGACTCAGATGAGACCCCTCCCTGTCACCTGTTTCTACTCCTCCTCATCTATCCCAGTCCATCGAACTTTCTTTCCCTGCTGAGCCCCCTTTGTGCCACAGTGCAGATCATGATGTTTTGTATTCCCTGGTGACATAGTGTCTGATCTTACCTTCACAATCACCAAACCCGTTGGTGTTGCTGTCTCTGGGTCGGGCCAGATGAAAATGTGACTCAAAACTGCATTAATCTTCCAGTCAAGGGGCTCCCAACAAAGGAGGAGTGTGAGGAGATGATTAACACGGCCCTAGTGTTACACATTGGACAGAACATCCCTGAAAACTCCGACAAGTTTCTCCAACAGGTGAGACATTTATTCCTCATTTATTCTGGTTTGAAGAACCTGGCTAATGTAGCTGTGGTTGTATCTCCCCATTTTCCCCTCCCATGACCGGTGACCACTGTTTCTCATTGAATGGTGGTTATCCATCCACTGTGAGGAACAGTGGCTGCTCCCAATTTGCCATTTGTGGTTAACATTGTTTGCCAATTTAAACTCTCCATCAACACAAATTGAACATCCCACCTTTTCATAGTTTGCACTTACCCCGTCAGCTTTACTCCTTCATTCCCAGATGCGTTTCATATTTCTATTGTAGGGAAAGGGATTTAACTGGTTTGAGGGGTTTAGTGCAATCCTCTTTGGGTGGTGGGTCGGAGATGTGTCTCTGCCAAATGAGGTGTTGGGTTGCTCCTTTCCTTTGGTGACCTGCAGGTCACCCTTACATAACGTATAGCAATGGTCCCTAACCTCTGGACTGCAGACTGATACATTGCTGCGAAGAATGCAGCAGTAGCCAGAATGGTACTCAGCACATCTTTAAGAAAAAAGCCGAAATAAACAAGCTAATTAATTAGGTGCTGCCTAATCAATTCAATTCAATGCAATTCAATCGACAATTGCCTCTGATCTGGGCTGGGAAGCACCTAATTAATTAGCTTGGCTATTTTGGCTTTTTTCTTAAAGATGTGCTGGGTGTGTTGCGGCTACCGCTGCATTCTTCCTGGCAATTTATTGGTCCATAGCCTGGAGTTTGGGGACCACTGATGTATTGCACTGCTCAGCCCCTAGATTAGAGTCATGTGAAACCATGGGTGCAGCTGGTGCAGATCACAAATCTTGATTCCATCCAGAATCTGAAGTTTATTGACAATGGATGGGATCACTCATCTTGTAAAGACACTGCACAGAAGAAGGCAAATGGCAAATCACATTTGTAGAAAAATTTGTATTTCTTGCATGGTGGGTGGTGGTGGGGGGCTGATGCGTTTCTTGGTTTATTTATGGGAGAGGGCAGATGCTTTGAGGTTCTAACATTTTCTGTCATTCATTCTTTATGGTTGTGGATGTCTGAGAAGAGTGCAGATTTCAGATAGTGTTTTGTGTACCTTCTCAGATATTGAACCATTAAACATTCATGGGATAGACATGATGATGAGTGGAATCATGTAGCTCACGGTTTCCCAAACGTTTTAATGCTGTGGAACTTTACCATTCATTGAGGGACTGTGGACTGCAGGTTGGGAACCACTGATCTGGATTGAGGGAGATGAAATGAATTCCCTGGTTTCTTTGGAGGTTATGGGTTGTATTACATTTTATTATGGGGGCTGGAATATGTGGCGTGAGATGAAAATGTTGTCCTGCCCAGTTAAAAGACAATGTAATCCTTATTTTGGAGGAAGAAGCTACATCTATTATGGAGCAGAGACTGTCATGGTTTGGAGGAGGGGAAATGTCCTGCATGTGTGGAGTGTAGGGGGCTTCATTGTTTTGAAAGGGGAGATGGCCAGGTGTGATGGGGAAGATGATTCCTCTCGTGTCCACACACAGAGAATTCCATGAACTTTCAGCACAGGGTCTCCTCTCGTGTGTTGAAAGGTGATTTCCCCCGGTAGGTGTAGGGTTGCAGGTTGATTTATGAGGAATGCAAATAGTCTGATTCCAAAAGAATGGGATTCTCTCAGTGTGTGGAAGGTGTGATTCTTGATGTGAAGGGGAGTCAATCTCTTGATGTCCAGTGATGGATTCTGTGGGTGATGTAGGAGGTGTGCTGGTGGATCTGGTGTCCTGGTCTGAGTCATCATCCCCACACAGTGCTGTTTAACGGTGTTTCTTCAATTGTCTCTCACTGTTGACTGTCCATTCAACAGGTGAGATGCCGAGAGAGCAGGTAAGGCTTGTCCATCTGTTATGGTTACACAGAACCAAGAATGCAGGAAGAAGGAAAAGAATTGATTCTCTGGATCCTGAATTATGATCATTCAATGCATCACTGGATAATGGGTGGGGTTGCTGGTGATGAGTTACTGTGGTGGGGAATCTGGGATAATGGTCAAAAGTCAAAGCTGTAATTGTATGATTATACATCTCGCCTTTGCAAGTTATACAAGTTAGTGGAAAACCAGTTAATCTCTCATTCTGCCAATTGGAGAGAATGCCCAGTGACCAGTTAACCCCAGTTATTGTGGTTAACATTATTTCCCTTCCATAACATTACTTCAGTTCTCCATCATCATAATCCCACATTTTCATAGTTTGTTCCACAGTCAGCAATGCTCCCTCCTTCCCAGATGCCAGTTTCCCATCATATTTTCCAATGACTGGCATCTCCACTCAGCTACAGTTGCCAGAGTTTAGTGGTGCTGATGATCACTTTCTGACTTTACTGGTGTTTGATGAGATGGTTGATCCTTCACTTTGAGCTGTTCTGGTTCCCTTGATTTGCAGAGTAAAAGGTTTTCCATGGTACTAGTTGAAGTGTTTCCCTCAGATTTGGAGAGAAGAGTATTTCCCAAGTTGTGTAAAGGAAGTGGCAATCTCACTTGTTTTGTGAAATTGAATATGCGGTTGTGGCTGGGCGGTATGTGGGAATTCCACCAGTCTGAGGTTTGGGTTTCCGGTGGTGTAGAGGAGTGGGTGAAGAATGCACACACAAAAGTGGTTGTAAATGCCCTTCAGGACAGGCAGCACTGGGAAGGCAAACCAGACTTTGTTTCAGCTAAGAGAACCTTTGTTGGAATTAGATGGGGAAGAGGGTGGGGTCTGGGGGAGAAAAGTGTTGCTCTGTTTAAGAGACAGGGATACACTGCACTGCGAAAGGCAGTCTGTAAGATGGTTAGTTCTTTTCTGATGTAGGAAAAGGAAGTTAGCTGTTATAAGGGGACTTATGGAATACCCTAGACTGAGGGAGTTGAGAAGGGTCCCTAACTTTCTTTTTGGAAGTGCAGTATACAGCATAGTTCTTTTTCTTTTTCAGAGGGGAATGGTTGGGATCTGAATAATTGTCTTATCCACAACCAAGGAAACGGGGAATACTTATTTTGTACGAAGGAGTTCTTTCTGGTTTAGGCAGGAACCAGAGGAAATGGATAGTCAGTCTTGCATGCAGAGTGAGCAATCTTTGTAGGTTTGGAAAAGATTCCCTGTGTGATGGGAGCGCTGATTCCCCTGATGGCCTCATGGGGAGATGTCCTTGATCTGTATGTTGGAAGGTGATTTCCAACACCTGATGAGTTTAGGGTTGGTTGTTGATTAATCAGGAAAATTAATGATCTGTTTTGGAAGGGATTAAGTCTCCCTGTGTTTTGGTGATGTGATTCCTGTTGCGAAGGAGAGGGATTCTCAATGCATACGGATGGATTTCTGTGGATGATGCTGGGATGAGGCAAGTATTCTGCTGTCCTGCTAGGGGTCATGAACCCAACACAGTGCAAATTCCACACAAATTACTGAGGGAACTCAGCAGGCCAGGCAGTATCCATGCAAAAGACTATTATTGATGCTCTCATGCGTTCCAATTCTCACTGTTTTGGGGCTCTAGTATGAAAAAAGGAGCATGTGATTCACAAATAAAAACGCTCAGTTTAATTGAACAAAATCACTGGTTGTAATATTTAGGGGAACAAAGTGTTGGAGGCTGAACACTTTAGGGGTCATTGTAAATTGATAGATCAATATATAATAATGAGAACCTGAGCTGTAGAGTCCTTGAAACTGAGTCCATAGGTTGTAGCTTCAGTTTAGTATTGATGTGAGTGAAGTTATCCATGTTGGTTCAGCAGCCCAAAGGTTGCAGGGTAACAATTATCCTTGATCTGGTCATGTGAGACCTCAGACACCTCTACCTTCTGTTCAATGGCAGCAGTGAGAAGAGAGCATGGCTTGGATGGTAGGGATCCTAGTTGCCCTATGATCTGCTGAAGGGTTTCAGCCCAAAACATTTTCCACTGGTGCTACCTGGGCTGCTGAGATCCTTGAGGATCTTCTGTAATTTGCAGCATCTGCAGATTTTCTCTTGTTTGACAGTGCAAATTGACCGTGTTTCTTCACCTATTCCTGTTCCACAGATGCGTGAGGTACTGATAGAACAGACCCCCTGCAAGTACGTCCTGTCCAAGTACAAAAAATAAACAGAACAGAGAATGCAGGAAGAGTGAAAAGAATTGACATAGAAGATCCTGGATTTTGGTTATTCAATATATCACTGTATTTAATCTATTGGCGGAATGGCAATGGTGGTGGGGTGTTGTCGTCGGGAATCTGAGACAGTGGGGGTGGATCTAAGCAAAAGAAAACACATATTTATCTGTATAGTCCGTCTTTTGCATTTCCTAAATATTATTGATAAACTGGTTACACTTTTCCATTTTCAAAGTTTAAAGTACATTTTATTTGTAAAGGGGGGGGGGTTCTTCTTTTATTTCTACTGCGTACGTTAATCAAAATGGCTTCTTTGTTTTGTTAAAAAAAAAGAATGCTTCTTTGTTATGGACAAGAAAGGAATGGAGGGTTATGGGCTGAGTGCGAGTCAGTGGGATTAGGTGAGAGTAAGTGTTCGGCATGGACGAGAAGGGCCGAGATGGCCTGTTTCCATGCTGTAATTGTTATATCGTTATAATAAGTGTTTTCTCTCACAGCTTGTTTGGATTAAAATTACTGATAACAAGAATTGTATTCATTTGTTAACCAATTGGGATAGATGTTATTTTCTCTTCTGGATCTGTCAGCTATTATTGGCGGGCTTTTGGGGAGTCAGCGCGAGGGGGTGAGAGACAGAGGACACGATGCTGTAAGCTGGGCGACGGAACAGACCCGAGCGGGGTTCCGAGGCCATGGTTATTGGCGAGGAGACGAAGACAGGGAGTGCTTACGGGTGGTCCTGTGCTGCGAGTCGAGTAGGTCTGAGGGGATCGAATGGTGGCCAGAATACTTCATTAATTGAGCTCTAACAGTTGTGCACAAAGTGGTTTGGACTTTGATAAGTTTGGTGCCTTTTACTTTTCCTTTTATATTGTATCTCTGTTAAGTACATAGCTCCAGTAAGATCTTTAATGTGAACTCATTTAATCTCATATGGTGTACTGTCTGTTATTTGGTGTGCTGGGGACATCACTCATCATCCACCCAGATTACCCAGTATGACGGGGCCAAAGGCTGCTCCCCCTAGATGGAAGCGGCCTGAGCGAGCCTGAGGCTTACCGGGGGTTACATATTATTAAAGCAATTATACATCACCATAAACAACCCTGAGATTAATCCTCTTGTGCATCTATAGAAGAATAATCACAGCAGACTCAATGGTAGATTGCCCAACTAAGGCGTTCAGCCAGAGTGCAGAAGACAACAACCTGAGCAAATACAAAATGAAGAGATGATAATAAATAAAAGTCCTCCATTTCAAAAACATGAGATGAAGAGTTCTTGAAAGAGAGTCCATTGGTTCTGGAAACATTTCAATGATGGGTGAAGTCAAGTGAAGTTATCCCCTTTGAGTCAAGAGCTTGATGATTGAAGAGTGGTAACTGTTCCTGAAACTAGTAGTGTGAGTCTGAGGGCTCCTGTACCACAAGCTTGATGGCAACAGCGAGAAGAGAGCATGTCCTGGGTATTGGGGATTTCCTGATGATGCATTCTGCTTTCCTGCCATAGCTCTTCATGTAGATGTGCAGAACAGTTGGGAGGCCATTACCCCTGATGGACTGGGCAGTAACCACTACATTTGGTAGTATTTTCTGTTCAATAGCATTGGTGTTTCCATTGTGCCACTGCCAATTAGTTGTCAATGATTGAATGCAGTGGCTAAATCTTATCAATGAAAGATACATTCATGATATTCTCATGTGTTTCTGTAATTGGTTCTGCATCTGATCATAGGCAGCATATGCTCCCCTTTTATTTCAGTAGTGATATGCTCATTTATCTCCGTTGTGAACATTAACACACTAAAGACACACTATAATGTACAAATATCCCTAGATGACTTTAGTTTTAGCTAGCAGCCCTGTTTAGCCTAGTATTTATTGTTTTCTTCTCCTTTTTACACTAATCACATTAATGTCTGTGAACTATCGACTTGTTGCAGTGTCTGTCACTCCACACTTGGGCCATATTATTCGAACCGCAGTGGCAGGCAGAGGGAATCAATCCAAACAGGTTGCAGATAACACAAAATGTGCTGGTGGTAGCCTTAGGTTACAGGATAAAATTGATAACCGGGGAAAAACAACTGAGAAAACTTGCCCCACTCTCCATGAACTCTCATTTCCATCCCCCACATGTCTACTCTCTCCTTGACAAATGATATTGGTCATTTAGAATCAAAAAGTTTGGGAACCCCTGATCTGCAGTATCAATGCTCCATAATTTTACCGCTCAATAATGTTTCTCCTCAGCCCCTGACTTCGTAATGAAAATGCATGATTGTTCAACCTAACAGAAGGAGGGAGACGATGGTGGGAGGTGTTCCATAGTTATAATGTGCTTGAAGGTAGGTACGGAAGGGATGTCTTTCACACAGAAACTGGTGAGTGAGTGGACTGAACTGCCAGCGACGGTGGAAAAGGCTCATAAAATAGGGTCTTCTAAGAGAGTCTTAGATAGGAACATGGAGCTTAGAAAAAGATAGAAGGCTATTTCGTAGGGAAATTCTAGTCATTTTCCAGAGGCGGTTACATGGGCGGCTCAGCATTGTGGGCCGAAGGGCCTGTAATGTGCTGTAGATTTCTATGTTCTCTGTTCTCCGGTATCACTTCATGTCCGACTTAGCCCATCAAGAATCTATCAACCTCTGCCTTAAATATACATAAAGCCTTGGTCTCCACAGCCACCAGTGGCAAAGAATTCCACAGATTCACCACTCTCTGGCGAAATGAATTCCTTCTCATCTCCATTCAGCACAGCTGCCTGAGGCAAAGAGTTCCATTGCCCCCGCTAATGACCACTGGATTTAAATACAAGTGAAATGGGGCCTTGTCTATCCCCTGGGAATTCGAGCGGAAATTTACCTGAGCTACATCAGTCAGCATCCCCGATCTTGCAGGACGTTTCCCGCCAGGAACGATTCTGCAAGCGGGATCTCTGGAAAGCGAGCGTTATTCAAAAAAAAAATCCCAACATGAAAGCATTTTGAATAAGCCTTGAGGAGCCTGGCAGTGGATGGGCTACAGCAGCAGAAGACCACGAGCACATACACTCAGTGGCCACTTTATTAGTTGCAGGAGATACCCAATATTGAATACCCATGGAGGCCGGCGAATATTTGAGAGACTCATGCCGCTGAGCAGTTAGAGAGCCAACATCAGGCTCCCGAAACCCGACTGGAAGTGATCCGGCGAGAGGAGCAAATACCCAGCGAGCCAGAAAAGCAACCTTCCCGATTCGTCGTTTTGGACAGTTCCTCTTTCGTATGACTTATCTTGCACGGGGGTGACTTAAGGGGCGGGGGTTCCGCGACGACTTTTACATAAAAAAAAATGCATGCAAAATAACATGAATTTTATAGCCAAACTTCTGTAATTAAACACAAAATGAAACAAGGAAATTGATTTACAGATTAGTTTTTGCTGAATTTCCTGCATTTGTTTAGCAAAGGGCTTGACATATCTTGTTCACAGTTGAAGTGGGAGGGAGCTGGGGAAGGGCTCTGATTTGATTCCGAATGAGCAGGTGACTCTGTGCTGGGACGTTTAAGGTGAAACTCGTCTTGCCCCGGGCAGAACGGGACCTGCTGGGCGGAGCTTCGTATCTCGCAGAGCGTGGGCGGCTCGAATTCACAGCCTGGGACTTGCAGACTTTAACGAAAGGACGTCCGTCCCACGTTTGGGGTCGAGCAAGCTTTCCCGACCGATTAGATGCGATGGACCCTTACCATTATCCGTGGGCGCCAGGTCGGGGACAGCTGGGATTGAATAATAAGGAGATAACTTGTGAGATCGGCCCAGAAATCAACTGAGAAGATAAATGCGGACATGAGGTAAGGTTAACGCAGCTTTTTATATTTCTGCATGTGTTTCACCTTATGCCCCTCAGGGATTCCCCTGTTCGTTGTGCTCCTCCTCCTCAGCCCACGGTCCGACCCGCTCCGGTCGAAGATAAGAAGTAAGAACAGAGTTAATAGGAGCAGAAGTCGGCCAACTGCCCCATCGAGCCGGCTCTGCCATTCAGTAAGGTCATGGCTGATCTGATCATGAACTCATCTCCACCTGCCTGCCTTCTCCCCATCACCCTGAATTCCCCTAGTATTTAAAAACCTATCCAACCTTGTCTTAAGTATATTTACTGAGGTATGCTCAACTGCTTTATCGGGCGGAGAATTCTCCACTCTCTGGGAAAGAAGATCTCCATCCTAAATCTACTCCCCGAATCATGAGATTATGCATCCTCGGTCTAGTCTTTCCTACCACTGGGGAAAAAAAACTTTCCTGCCGTCATATTTTTCCATCCCTGTTATATTTTTATATGTACCTATCAGATCTCTTCTCAATCTTCTGAATTCCAGCGACTACAGTCCCAGGTGAATCAATAGTTCCCCGTAGTCTAATCACCACCCGCCCCCCATCTCAGGAATCAACCCGGTGAACCTCCTCTGCACCGCCACCAAAGCCAGACCCGACAGCTGTGTCAGGTGGGTGGCACCATGGCTGCGGTGTCCACCTCTTCCCCGGGCCGATGATGTCAGTGTTTCTACCAGTCCTGCTGCATCCCTCTCCCACAGACGCGGTGTGGGATCAGTCAAGGGTCACGGGGCACAATCTGACACTCGACTATTTGGGTCCCTTTCGTAGGGCAGTGTGAGGTGAGGGCCTCTGTCGGCCAGAGTTGAGCATCGATGTTGTGCCCTAGCTGTCAAGATACGCAAACCAGGTCAGTACGATACGGAGAGCAAGCTGTTGCCCATGTAGCAGGCTGCCCCGCTCCACGCGCATAAGGATCGGCAGAGATCCATACAGTTTGGCACCGGCAGGGTCTCAGGAGTTGCCAGTCAGGGTTGAAATCAATTTAGGAACTGCAGCTCCGGAGTTTTCCCTCTGTGTTTACTATCGAATCCTTTCTCATGAGTAGATTCAGCCATAAGGTAGCGGAGGGTTGAGATCAGAGAATTCCTTCCAGACGAACTGTCAACCGCGGCTGACGAGCCATATCTGCCCGAAACGGCAATTATTAAGACTCTTGCCCCGTCTCCTGTCAGTAGAAACTGTTCCGTCGGGGTCAGTATCTAAGCCACACGTGCAGGCCAGGAGCCGGACTTGGTTGTCAAAGGCTATTTGAGGTGAACGCCATTGGGAGCATTTAATTGGCAGAGGGACCTTGTTCCCATTACCACCCTTGGCTGTAACAACCAGAAGGAATCAGGGCAGTGCAGCGAAAATGAAAATAAAGAGAAAATGAAAAGATGATAAACCTTCAGCATTTCGGGCACCAACTCTAACGGGTACGACTTCACTCTGGGATTCAAAATCACAGAAATATTATTTTTGTTCGATTTTGCTGCCATACCGTGGAGAAGGAATGGTTAAATAATATATTAAACCAAGTTCCTTCAATACTGATTGACAGCAAGCTACCGAGCCGGCGGCTCCGATTTCAGCAGAGAGGCCGCTCCCTCTCCTGAGGAATGTGTGTGTTGGAATTCGCCCTGCGGGCAGGCAGCTGCTTGCACAGAGATTCTGAGCCCCAGAGGATAACAGCCTGCACCGCCCAAGTCAGCCAAAGGCCCCTCAGCTGTTTGGCTGCATGAATCGATTCGGAAAATATATCGAACAAGTGATAGAAATTTTAAGTGGGATCTCGGCGAGAATACTGCCGCTTCTGATGTTTGTTTCACGGTATTCATTCACGCAGCATTTTTGTTAAAGTGTCTTTGTTTTGGAGTCAGGGATCCAGGAGTCACCGGCTCTCTTCTGCCGGCGATATCATGTGTTCGGCCGCTGTTTTTGTTTTTGGCACGGTTATTGGCACGGTTAGGATTTCCCATTGGTTTATCCAAGATCGAAGCTGCATTGTGGTGTGTCGGGGAGGTTTTAAAATCATCCCGGTGAGAGAGTAGGAACACAAGTTGTTTGTTGTCTTTGAATGACCGCGTGCAAACCACGAAAAGCTTTAGAAACAATTAAATTTACAAACAAAAGAAAATCTGCCCCTCCCCCTTTTTCCCGTGGCCCTCTGTCTCTTTCATCAATCAACCTCCCAGCATCTGTACTTCATCCCTCCCCCTTCAGGATTCACCTATCATCTGGATTTTCTCTCCTTCCTCACACCGCTCCAATTTATAAATCTACTCCTCAGTTTTTTTTTTCTCTCCGAAGGGTCTCGCCCGATCTGTCGACTGTATTTTTTCCCACAGTTGCTGGCTGGCCTGCTGAGTTCCTCCAGCATTTTGTATGTGAAACAATATACCCGTCAATTTCGTGCTTTGGTGAACCCCTTTGGTCGCATCCACGAAAGGAAAGATTCATTTCTTATCCGAAACGCGAGAAAATCTGCAGATGCTGGAAATCTGCATGCAGCACGCACAAATTGCAGTAGGAACTCTGGAGGCCAGGCATCACCTATGGAAATTCGTAAACAGTTAGCGATTCGACCTGAAAACTTTCATCAGACTCATTTTCTTATGTCTGTTCGCCTTCGTAACTTTCTGCTCAAATTTAAAACATGTATTCCTTTGGAAAACAGGAGGATAGATACTAGCCCGCTGATAATCCACACCACGAATGACACAACAGGTGTCATAAGGAAATAGATTCCAAAAGCATTAGAAATCTAAATAAGCGAGAAAGAGATGACAAAATTTACAACTGTGAGATTAAAACTACAGAACTCGACTCTTCAGAGCTGAGAAACCCCAGGGACCTAATGGTTATCAGTCCACCGATGTCGTGGAAATTTATTTTATTTGAAAAATCACTCGACCATGTGCCTAGGTCCCGGCTGCTTTCCTGGGCTGAGTGAGTCCAGGGAAGACACACTCTGGTCCCGCCAAACTCGCGAGACTGATGCGGCGCACCCACCCCAGACCCGGTTTGTGTGAATGCTGTGTAATTTGCTACCCTGTTACAGCTCAATGCCCAGAAATAACAGACAGCACACTGAATACGATTAAAGATATTTGTGAATATTAGCTGAAAGATTAGTAAAGATAAGAAAGATTAAAAAAACAAAGGTCCCCTTATAATTAAACAGTCAATGTGCACAAGTTGGAGCTCAGTTCATCGACCCTCCATCGATCTCGGTGCCTGTCTCCATCTAATTACAATTTCCCCAATGTGTCCAGTCCTACCACCGCTTCTCTCCAGCGTCTTCCCTCTTCACTTCCCTCCAAACAAAGGAGCCACCTCACATTCCAAAGCACCTGTTATTTTTCCCCATAACTCAAACACTGCTTCTACAGAGAGAACATTACGTTAGCGGTGAAGCATTTCCCGGGGTGTTACACTGTGGAGAGAGAATCTGGACCATAGCCCTTCACAGTCTCAGATCCACACACCTATCTATAAGCCCATAAGACACAGCAGCAGAATTTGGCCATCTGGCCCCATCAACTCTGCTCCGGAATTCAATCCTGGCTGATCTTTTCCCCCTCTGCCTCAGCCCCGACTCCACGGCCTTCCCCCCGTAACCTGTGAACAAGGAGAAGGAGACTAGTTTGTGGCCTAAGGTAGAAGGAGATCAGTTATATGGCTGTCTTTACATGCACATGCAGAACAACTCTTTGAGTGGTAGTGCAGAATGATTGAAGTAAATAACCCATCTCTTTCTATTGTCACGTACCCAGTCACCGGGTTAAAGAACTAGCAGAAATGGAAAACACTTTTGAGTCTGGTATTGCTATAAACTAATAATGTTTATTAGTAAATTACTCAATACAGTAATATAAATGCAAATATATCAAACAAGTTAGCAATGATACAGATATAGATATATATGTATGTGTGGAAATAGGAACAAAACTAGGCTCTTTCAAACCTAGGGGTAATTGGATACAGTCTTAAGATGATGAAGAGAGTTCAGTTCAGTTCATGGTATTTAGTTGAATAATGTTTGAGAGAGAGAGAGGTGATGTCGTCGATCTTCCCGTTGTCTTCCGAAGTCCTGTTGTGATCACTGACTATGACCATGATACATACGACCGTTATCACCTAGGCAAGGGTGGGCACACAAATAATTCAAATAATTCCCCACCATTTGCACCTTTTCACACTGTGAGCCCCTGATCGATTTCCCCCAATTGATCCTCCAAAACCCCAACTTCACGTGGGTGCACAATTTTCGTTCAGTGTCTGACACTGTGTGTGTCTCCTGGTGTGTCTGTCTGTGCAACAGTGGATCTTCTCTTTATCTCCACATGCTGGACACCAGTTGTCCATCAACCTGCTCCTCCCACCGCTTTTTGCAGAAACCATACAAGCAATCAAGTAACCTTGTGAAAGCTGAACAATCAGCAGAGGAAACATAACATCAGTCTTTCGAGCAGTTTCGCTCTCTCTCTCATTGCTCTGGAAGCCTCTCCCTCTCTCTCTTAAAAGCAGCACCATTTATAGTGTCTGTTCTGGACCCCTAGGGTGACCCCCAACACCCCCTCCTTTTAAGAAATTTTTATGGGGGGAAAATTTTCAGGTTAAATGTGAATTACAGAGTTTATAACAGTACATGAGTAATCATCAGATATCAGAGTAAAGCGGGTACAGTTTCAAACTTAACATCTAGATAAATAATTGGCTATGATGTTGTCAGTACCTTTGACATGTCTAATTTCGAGGTCATATTCTTGCAATATCAGACTCCAATTCAACAACATTCTGTTCTTATTTTTCATATTAACCAGAAACACTAAGGGATTATGATCTGTGTAAGCTATCTGTGGCTTGTGGGCAGGACAAATATAAACTTTGAAATGTTGCAAAGACAGAATAAGTAGCAGTAACTCTTTTTCCATAGTGGAATAGTTTTTTTCTGGTATACATTAAATTTCTTGGAGAAATAAGTCACTGGGTGTTCAATGTCATCCGCACATTTCTGCAATAATATGGCTCCAGCAGCCTTGTCACTAGCATCTGTTGCTATGGAGAATGGTTTGGAAAAGTCAGGTGCTCTGAATATGGGATGATAACACAATATAGTTTACAGTTGCTCAAACAATTTCCCCACAGCCATAGTGTGCTCTTCCCACGTGTAACTCCGGACCACTAAATCATCGATATAAGCCCCTGTGCTTTCTAAACCTCTAATTACCGAGTCAATCATCCTTTTAAATGTTCCTGGAGCATTTTTCATTCCAAAAGGTTAAACATTATATTCATATAGCCCTGAAGGTGTGACAAACGCTGTGATTTCTCTAGCCATTTCAGTCAAAGGAAATCACCAATATCCTTTCAGCAAGTCAATTTTTGTAAGGTACTTAGCCGACCCCACTTTATCAATGCAATCATCTACTCTCGGGATAGGATCAGCATCTGTCTTTGTGATGGCATTGACTTTCCTGTAGTCAGTACAGAATCTCATGTTATCGTCCGATTTCGGTACAAGAACACAAGATGCTGCCCAGTTTGAGGTAGATCGCCAAATGATACCAGCTGCAAGCATGTACTCAATTTCTTTTTTCCACCAGCTTGCTTTTCTCCAAGTTCATTCAGTCGGGATGCTTTTTAATGGGCTGGGCTGACTTGACAGTGATGTCATGCACTGCCGTCGTGCACAGTCTGAGAATATCAGGGAATAAACCTTTATGCTGGTTAATTAAAATTTTCAATTTTTTTGCTGCTTTGACTGCAAATGTTGAATTTTCCCATCAATATTTTTCAAAAAACATCAGTCTTTCTGAGTCTTGTGAAAACTACAGGGAGTTCAGTAAAATGATTTTGTCCTCCAGTACTAGCCACAACAAACTCCTCCGTTGTCATGACAGTACTCACTAGTGTGAGGTCGGAGTCATGATAACACCTGATCACATTTACATTCTGACCTGACCATTGCTCTCTGAGTAAGGCCAAAGGTGACACAATATGCTTAGCTCTCAACTCTTTAACTATCCCCTGGAATTTTCTTGATGTAAAGTTACTACCCTGGTCAAATTGAATCTCTTTAGTTAGACCTACCGGTGTGGAGAATTTGATAAGTGTTTTTACCTTGATGTTCCACAGGGGCACCTTTCCATGGAACCTAGACACAGCACACATGATGGTTAACACATACTCGTAGCCAGCTGCAGTCTTTGGCAATAGACCCATTCAATCCATGACCCTGGAAAATGGTTCACCAAAAACAGGTATCAGCCTAAATGGTGCTTTTGGGATCACCTGATTAGGTTTTCCTGCACCCTGAAAGATATGGCAAGTCCTGGACAAGTTCACAACCTTCTTCCTTAAATTAGGCCAGTAGAATTCCTTCAACAATTTCATTTATTGGCTTTTCCACTTCAAAGTGTCCACCTAAAGACATACTATGAGCCATGTTTAAAATTTCAACCCTGTAAACTTCCGGGACCACCACTTGATGTTCAATAGCCCAATCCTCATCTGCACGCACAGTAGGTGGTCTCCATTCCTCATCATTACCCCATCTCTAAGATAAATTACTACTGACTCTCTCTGAACCTCCTCTTCTGTGAGAGCTCCCTCCTTTAAAGTCACAATTTCCGGATTTTTATTTTGCTCCTCTCTCTGCCTTTCTGCTTCCTCAGCCGCCAGTTTCTGTTTTTTTTACTCGGAACTCATGTTCTTACTTCATTTTATCTGCCTGAAGCTGAAGCTTAGCCTCAGTAAGTGTTTTACCCTCAACAAACATCTCCAACGCCTCCTCTTCGAATTTCCCCTCGGCTACATTATGTTGTGCTTTTAACAGCTGTACCTGAGCCATCCTCGTGCGAGCGGTCACTTTAATCTTTACCTTACGAGCGATTCCCATCACTACATCCCTCTTAGCCTTATCCAAAGCATCAGGGGTTGGATCCACCATAAAGATAGTAACCTCAAACTCCATTTTTACTGTTTTTCCACACAACCAAATCAAAATAAGGGAATGTACCCCATTCAATTCAAACAAACCCCCACACTATTTTGTTCAAAGCCCCGGACATATGCCCCAATTTGGGATGCGTCCACAGGGACGGGGTTAAAGAACCAGCAGAAATGAAAAACACACTGGAGTCCGGTATTGCTATAAACGAATAATGTTTACTAGTAAATTACGCAATACAGTAATATAAATGCAAATATATTTAACAGGTTAGCAATGATATAGATATATATGTATGTGTGGAAATAGGAACAAAACTAGGCTCTTTCAAACCCAGGGGTAATTGGATACAATCTTACGATGATGAAGAGAGTTCAGTTCACTTCATCATATTTAGTTGAGTAACGTTGGAGGGAGGTAGAAAGAGAGAGAGAGAGAGGGGTGAGAGGTGATACCGTTGATCTTCCCGTTGTCTTCCGAAGTCCTGTTGTGGTCACCGACTATGACCATGATTCGTACAACCGTTCTTCAGTGGTGGAATTATCACCCAGGCAAGGGTGGACACAAAAATAATTCCCCACCGGTCGCACTTTTCACACTGTGATCCACTGATTGATTTCCCTGAAATGATCCTCCAAAACTCCAACTTCACGTGGGTGCACAAAGCTCATTCAGTGTCCGACACAGTGTGTGTCTCGTGGTGTGTCTGTCTGTGGCCCAGCGGATCTGCTTCTTATCTCCACATGCTGGATATCAGCTGTCCATCAACCTGCTCCTCCCATCACTTTCTGCAGAAACCATACAAGCTGGCAAGTACGGTTGAAAGGTGGAAGGTGAACAATCAGCAGAGGATCCTTAACATCATCATTCTTTCAGGCAATTTCTGTCTCTGTCTGTCTCTCTCTCTCTCTCTCTCTCTCTCTCATTGCTCGGGATGCCTCCCCCTCTCTCTTAAAAACAGCACAGTTCATAGGGTCTCTTCTGGACCCCTTTCCAAACCCCTAACACTAACTTCAATAATAAGTATACCGTCTTGGATACTGTTGCTGGGGACGGTTGCATTTCCGACACCGAGACTGGTCCCTCAGCTCAGAGGGGAAGGTGGGAAAGGACATGGTACATAGAACATAGAACATAGAACCATACAGCACAGTACAGGACAATCGGCCCACAATGCTGTGCCGACCCTTAAACCCTACCTCCATATAACCCTCCACCTTAAATTCCTCAATATACCTGTCTAGAAGTCTCTTAAATTTCACTCGTGTATCTGCCTCCACCACTGACTCAGGTAGTGCATTCCACGCACCAACCACTCTCTGTGTAAAAAACCTTCATCTAATATCTCCCTTGAACTTTCGTCCCCTTACCTTAAAGCCATGTCCTCTTGTACTGAGCAGTGGTGCCCCGGCGAAGAAGCGCTGGCTGTCCACTCTATCTATTCCTCTTAATATCTTGTATATCTTTATCGTCTCCTCTCATCCTCCTTCTCCCCAAAGAGTAAAGCCCTAGCTCCCTTAATCTGTGATCATAATGAATACCCTCTAAACCAGGCAGCATTCTGGTAAATCATACCTGTACCCTTTCCAATGCTTCCACATCTTTCCTATAGTGCAGAGACCAGAACTGGACACAATACTCCAACTGTGGTCTAACTAGAGTTTTATACAGCTGCATCACTACCCCGTAACTCTTAAGCTCTATCCCTCGACTTATGAAGGCTAACACTCCATACACTTTCTTAACTACCCAATCTACCTGTGAGTCAACTTTCAGGGATCTGTGGACATGTAGCCCCAGATCCCTCTGCTCCTCCACACTCCCCTGTATCCTACCATTTACTTTGTACTCTGCCTTGGAGTTTGTCTTTCCAAGGTGTACCACCTCAGACTTCTCTGGATTGAACTCCATCTGCCACTTCTCAGCCCACTTCTGCATCCTATTAATGTGTCTCTGCAATCGTCGACAATCCTCAATACTATCCACGACACCACCAACCTTTGTTTCGTCTGCAAACTTGCCAACCCAACCCTCTACCCATATATCCAGGTCGGTAACAAAAATCACGAAGGTAGAGGTCCCAGAATCGATCCTTGTGGGACACTACTAGTCACAACCAGCCAATCTGAATGTATTCCATCCACCACAACACTCTGCTATCTGCAGGCAAGCCAATTCTGAATGCACCTGGCCAAACTTCCCTGGATCCCATGCCTTCTGACTTTCGGAATAAGCTACCATGTGGTATCTTGTCAAATGCCTCATTAAAACAATGTAAATCACATCCACTGCACTACCCTCATCTATGTGCCTGGTCACCTCCTCAAAGAACTCTATCAGGCTTGTTAGACATGATCTGCCCTTCACAAAGCCATGCTGACTGTCTCTGAGCAGAACATGATTCTTTAAATGCCCTTAGATTCTAAGAATCTTTTACATACATAAGACTCACTGGTCTATAATTACCCAGACTATCTCTACTATCTTTTTTGAACAAGGGGATAACGAGGACATAAAAATCCTAGCCAGAGGCTCAGCAATCTCTTCCCTCACCACGTGGAGCAGCCTGGGGAATATTCCGTCAGGCCCCGGGGACTACTCCGTCCTAATGCATTTTAACAACTCCAACACCTCTTCTCCCTTGATATCAACATGCCCAGAACATCAACCTCACTCATATTGTCCTCACTGTCATCAAATTCCCTCTCATTGCTGAAAACCGAAGAGAAGTATTCATTGAGGACATTGCTCACTTCCACAGCCTCCAGGCACGTCATCCCACCTTTATCTCTAGTCTGTCCTGTAATTACATAATTGAAGAATGCATTGGGGTTTAGAAGGGTCAGATTTTATTGAGTGTGTCCAGAACGGGTTTCTGTCACAGTATGTTGGCAGGCCGACTAGAGGGAATGCCATACTAGATCTAGTATTAGGAAATGAACCGGGACAGGTCACAGATCTTTCAGTGGATGAGCATCTGGGAGACACTGACCATCGCTCCCTGGCCATTAAAATTATCATGGAAAAGGATAGAATCAGACAGGACAGGAAAATGTTTAATTGGGGAAGGGCAAATTATGTCTATAAGGCTAGAACTTGCAGGTGTGAATTGGAATGATGTTTTTGCAGGGAAATGTACTATGGACATGTGGTCGATGGTTAGGAAGCTCTTGCAGGATGTTAGGGATTAATTTGTCCTGGTGAGAAAGTTAAAGAATTGTAGAGTGAAGGAACCACGGTTAACAAGAGAGGTGGAAAATCTAGTCAGTTGGAAGAAGGCAGCATACGTGAGGTTCAGGAAGCGAGGATTAGATGAGTCTATTGAGGAATATAGGGTAGCAAGAAAGGAGCTTAAGAAGGGGCTGAGGAGAGCAAGAACGGTGTATGAAAAGGCCTTGGCGAGTAGTCTAGAGGAAAACCCCAAGGCATTCTTCAATTATCCGAAGAAGAAAAGGTTTACAGGAGTGAAGATAGGACGGAATAGAGATAAAGTTGGGAAGATGTTCCTGGAGGCTGTGGAAATGAGTGAGGTGCTCAATGAATACTTCTGTTAGGTATTCACCAATGAGAGGAAACTTAATGATGGTGAGGACAATATTAGTGAGGATGATGTTCTGGAGCATGTTGATATTAAGGGAGAAGAGCTGTTGGATTTGTTAAAAAAAAAACGACGGATAAGTCTCCGAGGTCTGAAGGTTTATTCCCCAGGCTGCTCCATGAGGCGAGAGAAGAGATTGATGAGCCTGGATATTTATGTCCTCGTTGTCCACTAGAATGGTACCGGAAGATTGGGGGGACGGGTGAAGGTTGTCCCCATGTTCAAAAAAGTTTGTAGAATTAGTCCAGGTAATTATAGACCATGGCTATAATCATGGCTTTGTGAAGGGGAGATCGAGTCTAACAAGCCTGATAGAGTTCTTTGAGTAGGTGACCAGGCATATAGATGAGGGTAGTGCAGTGGATATTATCTACATGGATTTTAGTAAGGCATTTGGCAAGGTACCACACGGTAGGCTTATTCAGAGAGTCAGAAGGTATGGTATCCAGTGAAGTTTGACCAGGTTTCAGAATTGGCTTGCCTACAGAAAGCAGAGGGTCATGGTGGAGAGAGTCGGATTGGAGGATTGTGACTAGTGTTGTTCCACAATGATTTTTATTAACAAACTGGATGTTGGGGCGGAAGGGTGGGTTGACAAGTTTTAGATACACAAAGGATGCTGGTGTTGTGGATAGTGCTGAGGATTGTTGAAGATTGCAGAGAGACATTGATAGGATGCAGAAGTGGGCTGAGAAGTGGCAGATGGAGTTCAAACCAGAGAAGTGTGTGGTGGTACACCTCGCAAAGCCAAACTCCAAGGCAGAGTACAAAAGAAAGGGCAGGATTCCTGGGAGTTTGGAGGAGCAGAGTAATCTGGAGTGCATGTCCACAGATCCCTGAAAGCTGTCTCACAGGTAGATAGGGTAGTTAAGAAAGCTTATGCAGTGTTAGCTTTCATAAGTCGAGGGATAAAGTTTAAGAGTCGCAGGGTAATGATGCAGCTCTATAAAAGTCTGGTTAGGCCACACTTGGAGTACTGTATCCAGTTTTGGTCACCTTACTATAGGAAGGATGTGGAAGCATTGGAAAGGGTACAGAGGAGATTTACCAGGATGCTGCCTGGTTTAGAGAGTATGCATTATGATCAGAGATGAGGGGAGACTGGGCTTTACTCTCTGGAGAGATGGAGGATGAGAGGAGACATGATAGAGGGATACAAGATATTAAGAGGAATAAATAGAGTGGACAGCCAGCGCCTCTTCCCCAGGGCACCACTCAATTCAAGAGGACATGGCATTCAGGTAAGGGGTGAAAAGTTCAAGGGGGATATTAGATTAAGGCTTTTTACACAGAGAGTGGTTGGTGCGTGGAATGCACTGCCTGAGTCAATGGTGGAGGCAGATACCCTGGCGAAATTTAAGAGACTCCTTGACAGGTACATGGAGGAATTTAATGTGTGTGTGTGTGTGGGGGGGGTGGTTTATATGGGAGTCAGGGTTTATGGGTCGGCACAGCATTGTGGGCCGAAAGGCCTGTATTCTGCTGTATTGTTCTATGTTTCTTAGGCGACAAACCTATCAATCACCCCTGCAGATGAGCAAGATCCGTATGCTCCACGGCCGCTGGGCAAAGTGTGTAAATGTAGGACGGGACTATGTTGAAAATTAAATGTGTTCGGTTCTCTAAAATTGACTCTTTCTACATCAGGCCAGGAACTTATCAATCACCCCCCGCCCCCACCCCCACCGTACAGCACATCGCCGGATACTGCTGCAGGTTAACTCAATCTGACAATTTACACAGGTACAATTAAGTGGCAATTATCAATAATCAAAATCTTGTTCTAAGAAATAAAGTCATGTAAGTGTAACACCCTGATTAACACTCTGTCTGCTATGCTGTAGGCATTTCAGTTTATCAATTTTATGAGAGAAGTCTATTTTATTATAAGCTTGTAGGGTTTGATCTGAGAAATGGGGATTTACTGTACAACTTAAGAATGTAGTGTCATCCAGTCAGGATGGTAGAATTGATAAGGGTTCTACAGCATGCTGTGAGGGCAGCTCTTTGTTGGTGGGAGCTGGGAGAATGCAGGAGGGAGGATGGATGAAGACGCCGTCCCTCTTGAACAAGGTGCTTTATGCAAATGAATGTCTTCAGGAGGAAGGACCAATACTCTGGAAGTAGAGCCCTTTTGTTTGTCGTGGATTTCAAGCAGAAACAAATGTTTCTGGATGATTTGATCTCCACTGTGCACAGGTGACTGCTTAAGTATAATAGGTCATTTTTTTTCCAGCCCTTCCTTTGGTGCTTAAGTTAACATTCGTAAATATACTTCTTTATAATTTGTATTCAGTGTGAGAAATGTTATATTTTGCCAAAGGACAATTGCCGGGGGTAGAAAATCACACAGCATTCACACAAACCGGGCTATGGGTGGGCGAGCGAGCCATCCCAACCTCATGGACTTCACGGTACCACAGTTGTATCACCATATATGTGTGAAGCCTGACAAAGGTGAGTTTCTCCCCACAGTGTCCAGTGGTTGTTAGCAAGTATTTTAGTTGACAACCCAAATCTCCTCAAACTCGGAATGTAATAAAGTCCCTGAATTGCATTCTTTATACCTATACAATATTTTGTGTCCATGTTAGGGCGTCAGAGATATTAACACCCAGGAACTTTAAATTGCTCGCTCTTTCCACTCCTGACCTCTCGATGCTGTTTGACTTTGCTCCCTCTTTTTAGCCCTTCCTGAACTTCACAATAAGCTCTTTGGTCATGTGAAGTTGAGTCTATGGTTGTTGTTGTGGGACCACTCAAGATATAACTGGTATATCTTGCTCTTGTACTCCCTTTCCTCACAGATCTAAATTCTGCCAACAATGATTACATTCACAGCAGTTTACAGTTGATATTTGAGATGTCCCTAGCCACATTGTCATGGGCTTAGAGAAGATAGAGCAGTGTTAAGCACACAAAATTGTGCTGTGCCGGCCATTACCCTATATTTGCCATAGGCATAGGGCGATTCACAGGTTGTTGATCAAGCTCCCCTTCGGGCCACCATGCCCATTCTAGTACCTAACACCATTCTATTTACAAACACTTCGTCCGCAGGCGGCAATGCCAATGTTTCTGTATGTTCACCTGGATAATGGGGATGGACAGTCAGAATCACTGCATACATACACTGTCTACGCCCCATGACAGCGTATTCCTGGTTCCAGCACCCCTCACCACCATACCACCACCTCTGGGTGACATTGCTCATAGTCCCTCTGAACCTTTTGCACGGCCACGTCAATCTGTCCTGTGTACTATTGAGAACTGTGCTACAAGGGTGACCATTCACACTGTGTAACCCATCTATACTTCTCCCCTGCTATCGGTCAGAACACCCCAGTTAGTCTATTCCAGTCTACGAGGATCAATCCAGCCTGAGCAGTTTGCCTTAAAGAGAAGGGAAATGGACGATCTCGAAAGAGGTTCTGGAGAGGAAGCGGAAGAGTGTGGAATGGGGAGAAGCTGATCGGGAGTAAAGGAGGTGGAGGGGAAAGAGCTGGTGGGAGAGCCCGTGCAGGAAGGGGACCGGGTATTGTATGGTATTCAAAAAAAATATTTTCACTCACCCTCCGTACCACGGGAACTGGACATGTGCCCCCCTCAGTTCAATGGCTGTCATCGCTGGGAACTAAGCAGCCACCGCCGTGATTTCCCACTACTCTCAGCCTGTCACCTTTCCAGAAATTAAATTAATCCCACTGTCTGTTGTGTAATCATTAACCAAGTCTCCGCTTTTAACCTCACCAACATCTCCAGCACAGTGTTCTGTAAAATACTGAGTTCCCGTGGGTGACATGAAGACGATGTGGAGGGCAAAGAGCGTGACAGATATCCATATTAACAGACTAATGCCGAGGGATATGTGTGAGAGATAGACAGAACGAGACAGAGAGAGAGAGAGAGAGAGAGAGAGAGAGAGAGAATAGGGAAAAGCGAGGGAGCATTGATGAAATAGAGGCTGGAGGGACAGTGGGAAAGAGAAGGGAGGAGGAGCTGAGAGCGAGATATTGCAGTCAGCGTTAGACAGATACAGTGAAGCGCAAAACCCAGAGAGAAAGGGGAAAAGAACAATAGATGTGGTATGATTTCTTGTCTCTCATACCTAATGATTACAATTTCTCTGAGCTCTCATCTCCAGAGTTCACAGTTTCACTGCAAAGACCATGAGTGGTCCGCATTCCCTCTGTGTCGCCTTGCTGTACAAGGTTTGTGCTTGTGCGGCGCCTGTACATACCGAGAGATAACACGGGATATTGATATAAATGAGAAGAAAAACAACTCATGATTTTAGTGTCTCCAGCCGCAGGTTTTGCATCATCCAATGGAGCTACCTAGTGCAAACAGAAGCTCATTAATTCACCGGGAGACACTGCATCAGTAGCACCTATACTAGTGGATCCAGAGAACAGCTGAAGCCACCACCTACTTTGCCTATTGGGAAGACTGTTTCTGAAGCACCTGGCCATTCTGCTCAAAGCTTCCAACTCAGCATGAATCACATATGCAAAGCTGGCAAGGCATCTGCTAACTCGGTGATTCAATCACCCACCCATTTATGAGATTACGGAGAGCTGCACCTGGCTTGCTGGCAACGAAATGGCAGTCACTGTGTGGTACATTAAGACAGTCCATTCAGCCCATCAAAGCTGCTTCGTCAATCAATTATGTTTAATCCCAGATCACCTTTGATGCCCTGACGAATCAGGAAATTATCTTTTTTTTGCTTTCAATATTTCCACGGACTTGGCTTGCACACCTGTCTGTGGCCGAGCATTCCGCAGATTCACCGCTCTATGGTAAAACAATATCCTACTTAACTTTGTTCTAAAGTGATCCCTCTTAAATCTGAGGTTGTGTCTGCAATTTCTGGAGACTTTGTATATGAAACATAGTCTCCACATCCACCTAAACAATTCTTTTCAACTTTTGGTAGATTTCAATGCGACCTACCCACATTCTTCTAAATGCCAGTGCGTACAGGGCCAAAGCTCTTAAATCTTAACCCTTCTTTCCCGGAACCATCCTCGTAATCTGGACTCCCCCCGATGTGAACGCATGCTTTCTGAGATACGGGGTATAAAACTGTTGACAGTACGCCAAGTGCAAACAGTTGCTTATAAGTACTCAGCGAATCTCGCTGTTTTTATATTATATTCCACTTTGAAATGAATACCAACATTTGCCTTCTTTACGACCAGGTCATTTCTGAGCATTGTATTCAACCTGCCAATTTTTTACCATTCTTCCAATTTTTATATCCTTAGACCATAAAACTATGAGGCAAAGGAGTAGAATTAAGCCATTCAAACCAGTGTCCGTCTAGAATTTCCTAATGGCTGATCCCGGATCGATTCAACCCAGTACACCTGCCCTCTCATCATTTCCCTTGATGCCCCAGTTTCTTTCTGCAATCGCAATGGTTCTTCAGAACTACATGCCCCTCCAACTATCTTCATAACTTCTGACAACGTTGCTGCAAAGCCATCAATTTCTTTATCTAAATCATTGACAAAAGTATAAAAAGTAGGTTTCTAATACTGGCCTCTGGAGAACACTACTAGTCATTGGCAGACAACCAGGAAATGCCCCCCTTTATTCCAGTCGCTGGTCCCTGCCTGTCAGCCATCCCTCTAACCATGTCAGCATCTTCCCTGTATTTCCATGTGATTTTATCATGTTAAGCGGCCTCATGCGTGGCACCGTGTGAAATGCCTTCTGGAAATACAAGTAAAGGATTGGAGGGTTGTGAATGTTGTTCCTTTATTAAAGAAAGGGAGTAGAGATAGACGAGGAAATTATAGACCAGTGAGTCTCCATTCAGTGGTTGGCAAGTTGATAGAAAACATCCTTGCAGGCAGGATTCATGAATATTTGGAGATGTATAATATGATTAGGAGTAGTCAGCATGACTTTATCAAAGGCAGGTCGTGTCTTATGAACCTGATTGAAATTTTTGACCATGTGATATTGATGAAAGCACGGCAGATGATGTAGTTTATATGGATTTCAGCAAGATACCCCATGCAAGGCTTATTGAGAAAATAAGGATGCATGGGATCCAAGGGGACATTGCGTTCTGCATCCAGAGTTGGCTTGCCCACAGAAGGCGATGTGTGGTTGCAGGTGGGTCACATTCTACAAGGAGGCCGGTGACCAGTGGTGTGTCTCAGGGATCTGTTGTGGGACCCCTAATCTTCATGATCTTTATAGATGATCGGGATGAGGAAGTGGAGGGTTGTGTTAGTAAATTTGGGGATAACACAAAGTTTGGTGGTGTTGTGGATAATTTGGAGGGCCGTCAATGATTACAGTGGGAGATTGATAGGATGCAAAACTGAGCTTCAAAATGACAGATGAAGTTCATCCCAGATAAGTGCGAGGTGGTTCATTTTGGTAGGTCAAATAGGATGGCAATATATAGCATTAATCGTAAGATTCTTGGCAGTGTGGAGGATCAGAGGGATCTTGGCGTCCGAGTCCATAGGGAACTCAAAGCTGCTGCGCAGGTTTACTCTGTGGTTAAGATGGCAGACTGTGTATTGGCCTTCACCAATCGTGGGATCAAGTTTAGGAGCCGAGAGGTAATGCTACCTGGATTACCTGGATTGGAGGGCATGACTTATGAGAATTGTTAGAGTGAACTCGGCCTTTTCTTCTTGGAGGGACGGAGGATGAGAGGTGATCTGATAGAGGTGTATAAGATGATGAAGGGCATTTATCATGTGGATAGCCAAGGCTTTTTCCCAGGGCTGAAATGCCAGCACGAGAGGGCACAGTTGTAATGTGTTTGGAGGTAGGTACAGAGGAGATGCCAGGTGTACGTTTATTTACACAGTGAAGGTGAGTTCGCGGAATGGGCAGTCGACGACGATCGTGGAGGCGGAAACAATAGTGTCGTTTAAGAGACTTCTGGATAGGTATATGGAGCTTAGAAAATTAGAGGGCTATGGGTAACCCCAGGTAGATTCTAAGGTAAGGACATGTTCAGTGCAGCGTTTTAGGCCGAAGGACCTGTATTGTGCTATAGGCTTTCTATCTTTCTATGTAATGGCTTCTTTGAAATGTTTCACTGCTAAGGCTAAGATAATGGCTTCTAAGTAATGTCCCCTGCTGAGGTAATTGTTTCTCTGTAGCAGCAATGTTTGGGTTATGCCTGTTAGCCCATCGGAGATTGTTGCTTTGTCTTGTGTATCAGGAAGGACGTTGTCTTCGCGGTTTTTGTCGAGGAGAGATAAAGAGGGAGGACGCGTGTGGAGAGAGCGGGTAGACCACCAGGCGGAGTGGACTGGGATGTGGAAGTCTGAAGCTCGGCGACGCTCGGAGGAGACCGATGGTGGAAGAATGACTACTGAGTGAGCTCAAACGTGACTTTGACTTGACTTGGGCACTTTTTTTTATTTTCAGTACTATATTCAGATTAAGATTCATAATGTTCTATCATTTAATTGCATATGGTGTACTGTCTGGTATTTTGCGTTGTGGGTTTGTAGCTGGGTGTACATTGCACAACATCCACACAACGAGATTACCCAGTTTGGCGTGGCCGAAGGCCGACTCCCCTAGACGAACAGGAGCTGGGCGAGCCTGAGGGTTACATTTGTGCCAAAGTCATCCACCTCCCTTCATTTTTTCCATGCTAATTGTTAGTCCTCGAGGAACCCTGTCAGATTTGTCAGGCAGGGTAGCCAAACGGGCCTGTAGTTTCCTTCTTTATTTGCCTTCCTCCCTTTTTAAAGAGTGCAGAGACATTTGCAATTTGACATTCCTCCAGAACCATAACAGAATCCAGTGATTCTTGAAAAATGATAACCACTGCATCTGCTATCTCTTCGGCAACCTCTTTCAGAACGGTGGGATGTCAACCATATGGTCCACTGGTTCTATTTAAGACTTTTGCGTTTCTTTGGCGCTTTTTCCTTTATAATAGAAAAGGCACTCACTCATGCTCCCTGGCACTCACGGTCTTCAGGAACACTGTTAAAGTCTTTCACAGGGAGAGCTGATGTAAAGTACTCATGAGCTTCATATGCCATTTCTTTATCCCCCATTACTACATCACCAGCATTATTTCCAGTAGTCCAGTTTCAACTCTCACCGCCCTTTTACTCTTTATTTAACTGAAAAACAAACTTTTAGCATTTCCACTTTATATTATTGGCCAGTTTGCCCTCATGTTTATTCTTTTGGATTTGTATGGCTTTCTTAGTGGACGTCTGTTGGATTAAAAAAAATTCTCAAACATGCAGAGACCCTTCCTACAGGCCGAGAACCAAGTTCCTCGCCCAGAACGTCGACTGTACATTATTTCTGATTTCTGATGTAAAATCATTTAGAAAAATGATGCAAACTACTTTGTTTTATGTATTTATTTGATTGTACAATTTGAGCCTAAGAAGGTAGAGTCATTTTTATCAGACAAAGTCCAAATTGTCTAAAGCAGTGTTAACAGTAAAATAAAAATACAATACGTTTCCCTTCCCACTCGACGCACTGATGTCCCCTTCTCCCTTCGGCAAACCTCCTCTTTCGACATATCGATCTGGTTTGCTGCCCTGCTCTGGATGTTTTAATCCGGAATTCCCGACGAGACATCAATCAGTTACGCTGGCACAGCTCATTCCTCCTCAAACCTTACCGACTCTGAACTCCGCTCTCTCTGTGCGTATCCCATATTTACAATCAAACACCCAGACAAAGGATGTGCTGTTGGACTGTTTCCGAGTGAACTTGTGAAATCCAGCATCTCCTTATCCCTACCACATGAGGAGGACCCCGCTCCAGAACTACATAAAACTGTCTCTGACACCATTACTGACCTCATCAGTTCTGGAGATCTCCCATCCACTCACGGATCCTTCGCCCACAACTGCTTACCTTATCCCAATACCCAAAATCCACAATCCCGACTGTGCTGGGCAGGCATATTATCTCTGTCTGCTCCTGACCCACTGCACTATTATGCTCATAGCTCGACTCGATTCTGTCTTCCTCGGTCAGTCCCTTCCAATCTGTATCGGTGAAACTTCTCATGCTCGCGATCTTCTCTCTAACATTCAACTCCCTGGCCACGATTGCCTCATTTGCACCATGAATGATCATTCCCAATACACTTCTACCCCCGATCCAGTACCACTTTCTTCTGTCTGTTAGAATTGGTCCTCACAATCAACAATGTTCCTTTGGCTCCGTCCGCATTATCCAAGCTCGTGTGTTGGCCATTGGCTACGTCCCTATTCCAAGCCTTCGCCAGAAATGTTCCCTGTCTTGTTCCTCCAGAACATTGATGTGTTATGCTCCGGTCCCGATCCGGCGTTCCGGTTCTTGGTCCGGGCTGCAGACTCCGGGTCTTGTAGCCGTCCGCCTTTCACCCCTGAGCCTAATTAGTCACACCTGTGGATCATCTTGGCTTGTTGGGGCTCAAGGTGGCGCTCCTGATGCCCATCGGCTGGCGGTGTATAAATGGGCCTCTGGGACTGAGTGGAGTTGGGGGTTTGTCCTGCTTATCCTGCTCACCCCTGGTTGTCCTGTTTATCCTGCTCACCCCTGGTTGTCCTGCCTATCCTGCTCACCCCTGGTTGTCCTGCCTATCCTGCTCACTCCTGGTTGTCCTGTTTATCCTGCTCACCCCTGGTTGTCCTGCATATCCTGCTCACCCCTGGTTGTCTTGCCTATCCTGCTCACCCCTGGTTGTCCTGTTTATCCTGCTCACCCCTGGTTGTCCTGCTTATCCTGGTCACCCCTGGTTGTCCTGCTTATCCTGCTCACCCCTGGTTGTCCTGCCTATCCTGCTCACCCCTGGTTGTCCTGCTTATCCTGCTCACCCCTGGTTGTCCTGCCTATCCTGCTCACCCCTGGTTGTCCTGCTTATCCTGCTCACCCCTGGTTGTCCTGTTTATCCTGCTCACCCCTGGTTGTCCTGCATATCCTGCTCACCCCTGGTTGTCCTGCTTATCCTGCTCACCCCTGGTTGTCCTGCCTATCCTGCTCACCCCTGGTTGTCCTGCCTATCCTGCTCACCCCCGGTTGTCCTGCTTATCCTGCTTACCCCTGGTTGTCCTGCTTATCCTGCTTACCCCTGGTTGTCCTACTTATCCTGCTCACCCCTTGTTGTCCTGCCTATCCTGCTCACCCCTGGTTGTCCTGCTTATCCTGCTTACCCCTGGTTGTCCTGCTTATCCTGCTCACCCCTGGTTGTCCTGCCTATCCTGCTCACCCCTGGTTGTCCTGTTTATCCTGCTCACCCCTGGTTGTCCTGCCTATCCTGCTCACCCCTGGTTGTCCTGCTTATCCTGCTCCTCGGGTTTGCCCTGGCTTGGAGTACCATCGTTAAAGACGAGTTTTTCGAGTAAGTCTGGCAATCACCCTGGACGAAGTTTCCTTTCTATCCCTTGCTTCCGTTGGGCAAGCCTGGCCGGGCTGTCATTGCCCGACGGGGAACTCTACCCCTTCCTACCCCTTGCTGCCGTCGAGTTGTGCTCCGCAAGCTACCCATGTGCCCTGTGACCTGCGCAGGCCCCCCGTGTTCTTTCCTCGGAGGTCCGGGCCCTGCCTAGGAGTTATGCGGCTCCCCCAGAGAACTCCAAGATTCTGCCGGAACTCCTAGATCCTGCTGGACCTCCAAGAACCTCCTCTGAACTCCGGGATCCTGTCTTGCCTGAACTCCGGGATCCTGCCTTGCCTGAACTCTAAGCCTCTCTTGGAACCCCAGAATCGCCTTGAACGTCATGTCCCTCACGCACACCACGGTCCCCACTTCTTGTCTATCGTTTAGTTGTTCCCATCCTGCACCTAGTACTTCAGTGTCTGCGTCCTGCACTTGTGTCCAGCCGCCTGTCCCCTTATGACATTGATGACTTCATCGATGCTGTTTCAGGCACCTGCTCTGAGGCCGTGAATTTCATCACATTGGCCACCAACGTCTACACTGACCTTAAGTACACTTGGTCCGTTTTAACAACTGCATTACCTTGCTCGATCTCTTTGTCTCAATCAAAGGAAATAAATTGCCGACCCTCTTCATTAGAAACATCCCGGCTCCAAAAGTTACCTGGTCCATACCTCTTCCCTCCCAGTTTCCTGTAAAAATGCTATTCCCTTTTCCCCTGTCCTTCATCTCATCAGTATCTGCTCCAAGAATGTGGCCTCCATTCCAGGCGATCAGAGCTGCCTTCTCTCTGCGGCCCTAAACATCGATTGCACTCTTTTCCACAGTTGCTGCCTGATCTTCTGAGTTCTTCCTGCATTTCAATCTATCAAAAATGATTAAAATATGTTCCCTTATTCGTCAATTGATATTGCACTCATCTCCTCCGATGTTAACACATCCCCTCTTAGTGGGACCAAATGGCTCACAGTACTCCAAAATTGGCCTGCCCAGCGCTTTAAAAAGTTTCATTCAGCCTTACTTCTTGTTTTATATTCTATTCCTCTTGAAATGAATGCTAACATCGCATTGACATTTTACAACACTGACTCAACCTGCCAATAAACGTTTAGGGGATTCTGCACAGATCGCAAACGTCACCTTGCTCCTCAGATTTTTTTTATTTTGTTTTCACTCCATTGAGAATATATTCTATGCCTTTATTTAATCTAACAAAATGCATGGCCATACAGGGGAAGACACTGCATTCAATTAGCTACCTCTTTGCCATTCTCCACATCCGTTCAATTCATTATGGAGTCTGTCTACTTTCTAAAAACTATCTACCCCTCTACGTATCTTCGCATCATCTGAAGACATTGTCACAAAGCCATCTATTCCACTTTCACAGATAGTTCTTACGTATAACGTAAGTGGACCCAACACAGACCGCTGTGGAACATCACTAGTCACCGACAGCCTACCAGAAAAGGCTCTCTTTATTCTCACCCTTTCCTTCCTGCTATACAGTCATTGCTTTCTCTATGCTAGCATCGGTCATCCAATACTGTGGATCTTTACTTTTTAAGCAGCCTCATGTCTGATGCCCTATCAGAGGTCTTCGAAAAATCCAAGTGCACACCAGCTACCGATTCTACATTGTCTATTCTGCTTGATAATCTCTCAAGGAATTCCAGTAGTTTTGTCAAGCAAAACCGATCCCCGAGAAAAAAAACATGCTGACGTTTGTCAGAAATCATGTTGACTCTAATAATCGAGTTAAACATCTTCTTAGACACTGAGATCAGCCTAATTGTCCTGTCCTTTCTTCTGGCTCTCTCGCTTCATGAAGCTTTGAGTGACATTTGCAATTTTCCATTTCTCCGGAAGCATGCCGGAATCAAATGACACATGAAAGATGACTAGTGTTGCATCCATAATCACGTGCTCCACATATTAGGACCCTGGAGGGCATAATATCTTGTCCAGGAGACTTTTAAAAATTCGGACTTCGATATCGAAAGAACATTATCCCTTCCAATGGCAACTTCACACACATTGTCCCTGACACTCTCGAGTTTCTGACATATTTCTCGGTCGTTTATACTGTATTTTTGATATTTCTGTATTCACCAGGTGGCCCTGTAATGCTACAGGGGACCCCTCTGTTTCTGGGATGAGGTCTCCCGATCTGCGCCAGGCTTTCGAAGCTTCCTTGTAGACATCTAGTCTGCTCAGATGACAGGGTATTGTTCCAGAGATGTTCATGTTCCCACATTTGTTAAATGCTTCTCCTGTAGTGATTATTTCATAAACTTACTGGGCTGTACTTTCCTATAGGTATTACGGCATGTGCTTCTTGTCAGAATGCATATGCTCACATGGGCTATGAATTCCGCTTTCTTTGATGAAATTATATTATTAGAAGGGTTACCTAACCTCTCAGTATGTAACACCCCGGGAAAGGTTCCACTGCTAAAGTAATGTAGCAGCTTCCTGCAGCAACCTCCTGTAGCAGCTGGGTTTGAATTATGGTTAGCGATAACGGGAGTTTTCTAATGTGAACTGGATCTTTTGTTAGGAGTCACCGTGATTACATGGAGCAAGGGTTCATAGTTGACATAGGATAGGTTAATATGCCTCTTGCAAGAGTTAAGTTTAATTATAATGGGCCACTTTTGTTTTTTGCTATCGTTATTTTCTTTTCTAAACCTTTAGTTAAGATCCATAAATATAAATCCTTTTAGCTTAAGCCACGTGATATTATTCCTTGACACTGACTTTGTAAAGGGCAGCAAAGTGCATAGCATCCACACAAAACGGGGTTTGCGGTGGCAGAGCCCTTTCAATTACATGGGTTAGGCCAGACCAAAGTGTATATTAACCTAGACTTACTCAGCCAGGGAAACAAGCGGGGTTTCATGTTATTGTTTAATGTCTATTATTATTCTTCCCCCTTCGGTCCTCGGGAATATTAATCTAACTGTGCTGGAGTGTATTTTTTTTTTAGAAAGTTTGTCCTGTAACACCTTATTTTTCTTTGTAAATTTTCCAGATTGATATTGAACCAAAATATTTTGTCAAATGAAGATGTTAATTCGGATATAACCATAGAATCATATAACAATTAGAGCATGGAAACAGGCCATCTCGGCCCTTCTAGTCCGTGTCGAAAGCCTACTCTCACCTAGTCCCACAGACTTGCACTCAGACCATCACCCTCCATTCCTTTCCTGTCCACATACTGATCCATTTTTTAAAATGCCATAATCGAACCTGCCTCTACGGCTTCTACTAGAAGCTCGTTCCACACAGCTACCACTCTCTGAGTAAAGAAGTCCCCCCTCGTGTTACCCTTAAACGTTTGCACCCTAACTCTGAAATCATGTCCTCTTGCTTGAATCTCCCCTTCTCACAATGAAAAAAAGCCTATCCACGTCAACTCTATCTATCTTTCCCCCACATAATTTTAATTACCTCTATCAAGTCCCCCCTCAACCTTCTACGCTCCAAAAAATAAAGAACTAACTTGTTCTTCCCTGTAACTTAGGTGCTGAAACCCAGGTAACATTCTACTAAATCTCCTCTGTACCCTCTCTATTTTGTTGACATTTTTCCTTTAGTTCGGTGACCAGAACTGTAGACAATACTCCAAATTTGCCCTCGCCAATGTCTTGTTCAATTTTAACATTACATTCCAAATCCTATACTTAATCCTCTGATTTATAAAGCCCAGCACACCAAACGCTTCCTTCACCACCCTATCCACATGAAATTGCACATTCAGGGAACTATGCACCATTATTCCTGGATCACTCTGTTCTACTGCATTCATCAATGCCTTACCATTTACCATGTATCTCCTATTTTGAATAGTCCTACCAAAATGTAGCACCTCACACTGATCAACATTAAACTCCACCTGCTATCTGTCAGCCCACTCTTCTAACTGGCCTAAATCTCTCTGCAAGGTTTGAAAACGTACTTCACTATTCACAACACCACATATCTTAGGGTCTCCTGCATACTTACTAATCCAATTTACCACCCCATCATCCAGATCATTAATTTATATGAAAAACAACATTCGACCCAGTCCAGATCCCTAAGGCACACCACTGGTCACTGGCCTCCAACCTGAAAAACAGTTATCAACCACTGCTCTCTGGAATCTCCCATCTGGCCACTGTTGAATCCATTTTACAAATTCAATATTAATACCTAACGATTGAACCTTCCTAACTATCCTTCCATGTGCAACCTTGTCAAAGGCCTTACTGAAGTCCAAACAGACAACAACCATTGCTTTACCGTCGTCAACTTTCCTAGTAACCACTTCAAAAAATTCGATAGGATTTGTCAAACATGCCCTTCCTCGCACAAATCCATGTAGTCTGTTCCTAATCAGACCCTGTCTATCCAGATAATTATATATTCCGTTTCCAAGAATACTTTCCATTAATTTACCCACCACTGCCATCAAACTTACAGTGATTACTAGCTATATTATAGCTTGGATTACTCTTAGAAACCTTTTTAAACAATAGGACCACATGAGCAATTCTCCAATCCTACGGCACCATCCCCGTTTCTAATGAAATTTGAAATATTTCTGTCCGAGCCCCTGCTGTTTCTACACTAACTTCCCTCAAGATCCTAGGGAATATCCTGTCAGGACCCGGAGATCTATCCACTTTTATATTCTTTAGAAGTGCCAGTACTTCCTCTTCTTTAATCATCATAGTTTCCATAACTACCATACTTGTTTCCCTTATCGTACACAATTCAATATCCTTCTCCGTAGTGAATACCGAAGAAATGAAATTGTTCAAAATCTCCCCCATCTCTTTTGGCTCCACACATAGCTGTCCACTCTGATTCTCTAAGGGACCACTTTTATCCCTTACTATCCTTTTGCTATTAATATAATTGTAGAAACCCTTTGGATTTATTTTCACCTTACTTGCCAAAGCAACCTCATATCTTCTTTTATCTTTTCTAATGTCTTTCTTAATATTCTTTTTACCTTCTTTATATTCCTCGAGAACCTCATTTAGTCCATGCTGCCTGTATATATTGTAGATCTTTCTCATTTTCCGAACCAGGTTTCCAATATCCCTTGAAAACCATTGCTCTCTCAAAGTTTTAACCTTTCCTTTCAACCTAACGGGAACATAAAGAATCTGCACCCTCAAAATTTCACCTTTAAATGACCTCAATTTCTCTATTACATCCTTCCAATACAACAAATTGTCCCAATCCACTCCTTCTAAATCCTCAAGTGTTAGCCTTTCACCAATCAAAAATCTCAACCCTTGGTCCAGACCTATCCTTCTCCATAATTATATAGAAACTAATGGCATTGTGATACATTGGTTATATCGGAAGTCTTCATTGCACATTTTGTTATGTTTACTAAAGAGCATAATTTGGCAGATTTTCTTAAGCCTGAATTAAATTATTTGGAAAGTTTGCTTTGTAGTAGTCTGATCTGTCTTTGCTTTGACACCTAAATACCTATATAGTTCATAGTCATCTATCAGTTGTATCGCATCATGCTAATCGGTTTGAAACTCGACGAACTCTATAACATCTTTCTCTCTGCTTAATGCTCTGTACTTATTCGTCTAGATCATATGTTCCTAATTTTGGAAAAGAGTACAACTATTGTTTTAATTGCTTTAGCTTTACTGGTGAAGTAGCGTTTAATTTCAAATCATCCAGGAAGATTTGTTAAGGTATAAATTGTTTGGTTGATTCTGATCTGAAACCCTATGTTTCTCTGATTCAGTCAATTACAGACCGTGTTCAAAGAAAGTCCAAACCCGAGCAAGCATTGAGTGCCGTCGGGAAAATGCCTTGGTTTAGTTTCAAATGCATGGGGAACCTGCGCCATCGTCTCTTGTGGGGTCGAACGTGCCGGGGAAATTCTTTACCGTGAGTCTACATGAGCGCAGAGTTTTTCTGTAGTCATTACTCTATGGAGGGTTGTAACCTGAGGTCGGTTCCTCACCTCTTGCCACTGGATGGAAAGTTCTACCCTGGACTCTTCTCGAATAACACTCACTGAGCGTCTTTACCGGAACAACAGAACAGGTGCAGCTCCGTGTAACCGCGGAAAAGCAATGACGACCAACCTAGGACTCTAACGATGCTGATACCATATAGTGATGATGTGGTGAGTGCCCATGCGGGTGAAACCAATGCTTTGACGTGCAGGAGTTACACATGTTTTGACTTGGTTTTCGAGAGAGAATATATTTTGTGAAAGGAGCTCGCTTCGTAGCTCTTATATTGGCTGTTGCCGAGTGTCTACCGTTACTGACGTGGCTGAATACATTTGTGTAAACCGACTATTCCGTTGTCGTCCTCGCCCCGGTCTACGTAGCAGGGAGAATCAGGGTTTACGCGCTGTGTATTGGAGATGCGAGTTGGTGCAGGGAAGCAGGGTTGAGGAGGCAGGCTGGTGCAGGAAGAGGGAATGGAAGGAGGGAGGCGAGTCAGGCAGGGTCGTGTCGGAGGCGGTACAGGGCAGAGAGGCCGGGCTAGGCAGGGATGGGGACAGGGCGGCCGATGTGGGACTGCAGAAGGAAAAGCCAGCTTCGAAGACCAGTGAGGCCGTAAACAGAAACACGGGCAGCATGGTCACCCTGTGAAAACAGAAGCAGTCACTACCCAGTATTTGCCATCAGCATAGGGTAATTGATAGGGTCATACAGCAGGCAGCCTTTGGCCGGTTGGTTCAATTCTGGTTCCCAACAGCTTCGTATTGATTTCGTATAGTGGCAAATAAGCACAATTTTTGTTTGTTCATCACGATATTAGGGATTGCAGGCAAGAGTATATCCATCCTGCCCCACCAGGGCACCGCAATCTGGCTCGAGAAACCCCAGCACCACCACAGCTAGCCCTACGGCTAGTGAACCTGTGAACCTCTCACCCCACATCTTAAATCAGTATGGTGTACTTTTGAAACATATCTGCAACATAGGATAACGTTCCCGCTGTGTGAACTATCCATGCCCTCCAACGGTTCGAACAGCCCAACCAGCCTCCTCCATTCCAGAAAAAGACAGAAAACCTGCACGGAACTCTCTTAGAGAGAAAGGGAAGGAGGGTTCCTAGAGATTAGGCGGGAGAGGAAGAGTGACTGGGTGAAATCTGCCGAGGAGGATTTGCAAGGTTTAAGGGCGGATAGAGGGATGGGGTGGTCGGACAGAAGTTGCGGAGTGTTTGGTACAGTGCTTAAAACAATCTTTGCACTCTACCTCGTACATCAGATAAATCAACTTATCTACAACATGGAGTGCTCACATCTCACCCGAACAGGGATATTTATTTGATTACTACAGCACCTTCCCAACTTCTCTGCCCAGACCAACTTACTTTTCTCTCTCTCCTCAGTTCTAAAGAAATGTACTTAATCGAAACTAGTTTCCCTTTCTCTGGTAAAGTGAGAGGGGTGAAAGGGGATGGGAAATTGTGAAAGGGAGAGGGTGCGTGGGATATTACAGGAAGATTTTCGTGTTGTAAGGTTGCATGTAATCATACAGAATATAAGGTGTTGTTTTCCACCCTCAGCGTGGCCTCCTCACGACAGTTGAGGTGGCCATGGATGGACATATCAGAATGGGAATGAGAAATGGAATTAAACTCGGTTGCCAGTTTCCGAACACGCTTGTTCTGGCGGACGGAACATAGATGCTTGGCAAATCCGTCTCCCAATATATGTCGAGTCTCGTTGATATACAACAGGCCACACCGGGACCACCGAATGTCAGGGAGGGGGGAGGTGCAGGGGCAGGTGTAGCAACTGCTCCATTTGCCAGGAGGAAGATCGGTGGGCAGAGACGAATATACAATCCGTATGGAAAGCGGCAAAGGGCAAGAGTAACTATAACTTGTTCTACCCTGCTGCATGTTAAAACACCATCCCCTGCTCTCAAGTCCTCAGTCGCCGCCGCATATGCTCTCAGGGTGAGGCTTTTCATTCTAGTGGTCTTCCACTTCCATTCCCATTGAGGTATGTCCATCCCTGATCTCCACTCTGTCATGATGAAGCCACACTTAGGATGGAGAAAGAGCGTCTGATGTTCTGATTGGCTTGCCTCCAACCCGATGGCATGAACAGTGATCTTTGAAACTTCCAGTAATGCTCTCCAACACACACAAACCTTTATATTTCCCATTTCGGAAACATCTATGGAAACAAATACACTGGAGTTTTCCGAATGAAACACTTCGGCAAGACTGGAAAACAGAAAACTGAGGAGTAGAGTAAAAAGTTGGGTGGAGGGGAGATAGAAACGCCATGTGATAGGTGAATGCTGGAGGGGGAGTGATGAGGTAAATAGATGGGAAGTGATTGGTGAAAGAGGATGGAGGCCATGGTAGAAAGAAGAATAAAAGTTGGGGGGAACACCAGAGGGAGGCGACGGGCAGACAAGCAAATGAAGTCAGAGAGGGAAAAGGCAATGGGAATTGGAGAAAAGGGGAAAGGGTCTGGGCACATTGCTGGAAGTTTTAGCCATCGATGTTCACGCCATCAGGTTGCAGGATATCCAAATGGAATATAAGGTGTTGTTCTAGTGGAGGAGTCCATGGATGGACAAATCTGAATGGGAATGGGAATTGGAATTAAAGTCGGTGGCCACTGCAAGATCCCGCTGGTTCTGGCAGATGGATAGTAGATTCATGGCGATGCGGTCTCCCAATCTACGTCGAGTCTCATCGATATACAGCAGGCCACACCGGGAGCAACGGGCACAATAAGTGACCCCAACAGACTCACAGGGGAAGTGTCGGCTCACATGGAAGGACTGTTTAGGTAAGGATCTGTGGCACTTCTGCTTGCAAAGATAAGAAAGTCGCACACTGGGAGATCCGTATGGAGAGCAGAACGTGGATAAGGTGATAGGGAGAGGTGTGCTTGGTTGTGGATGTCCGAGGAACTGAGAGAAGGGGATGGCGTTCTACGCTGGTACTTGTTCTATACCTCGTCTGACACTGGTACTTGTAAAACACCATTCCATTCTCTCAATTCCTCCAGCAGCGCCGCATATTCTCTCAGGATGAGGCTTTGCATTCTATGGTCAGACATTTTAATTCCACTTCCCATTCCCACTGCGGTGTATCCACCCACAGCCTCCTCCACTGTCGTAATGAGGCCACACGTAGGATGGAGTAATTACATCTTATAGTCCTCTTGGGTTGCATCCAACTGATGGCATGAACATTGACTTTACATACTTCCAGTAATGCCCTCCAGCAACACCCCCTATCTATTTCTCATCCCGTTTTCCCTCTCTCACCTTATCTATTTGACTGCCCATCGCCTCCCTCTGGTGCTACTCCTCATTATTTGTTTCTTCTATGTCCTTCTGTCTCTTTCACCAACCAACTTCCCAGCTATTTACTTCATCCCTCCCCTCAGGTTTCACCTATCACCTGGCGTTTTGCTCTAACCTCAGGACCCTACCACCACACCACGATTTAGGTCGATGCCTCAGCTTTTGCTTTTTCTCCAGTCTTAGAGTAGTGTTTCGTCCCGAAACTACGACTGTACTTTTTTTTCATAGATACTGCCTGGCCTGCTGAGTTCCTCAAGCATTTTGTGTGATTCTGATTCTGATTGTTAATATCTACTCCAGAGGACAGACCAGTACCCCTCCCTAGGTAATCTTCACTGCCCTCTCCGAGACTAACACTGTCCACAATACACTCGGTACATCTGCAAAAACGTCGCGCACAATTCGAACGAACTTTTCCCCCTTCACTGAGCAAGCTCTTTGGGGAGAAAGCCCAGCGCCATCAGTGCAGTGAGTTAGCGACTGTTCTCCCAGGCTGGTTTTCAGTCTCTGGTGTGGTGGCCCTGCTCCACAAACTGGGCATCAGCACCCACAGATCACTTTCTATTTAATAAAGACATTGTCTTCAGCACCACGGTAGATGCCCTTACAGCCATCCACACGATATTCCATTGCCACCTTCCCACACACTTACCCGGCCGCTGCATATTCCATTCATCATCCCAAGCCCTGCTCTGCGCTCACTCCTACACATGGTGAATGTCGTCAGAAACTTTGGTCCTTGGATCTGTGGCACTCCTCAGTTCATGGGTTACGTCGCTGAGTCCTGAACACCATTGACCGTGATTTCCCACTCTTACAGACTGCCAACATGCTGGAGGTGCATTTAAACCCAGTGTTTCTTGTGTGATCAATAACCCAGACCCAGGCTTAACTTCAACAACATCTCCGGCACGGTGTTTTGTCTGATACTGAGTCTCTGCGGGTGGGTTGAAGATGATATGGCAGGGTAGAGAGCAAGGTGGATGCACATATTCCAGACGGAGACAGAGGGAATGGGATGGAACATGGCGAAATGTGGACAGAGGTGGGGGACGGATGGGGGAGAGAGATGAAATTGCTCAATAGAGACTGCAGGAGTTGCGAGAGAGAGCAGCTGGAACAGAGATGGAGATGTAAGAGTGTGTGAATTAGAGAGAGAAAGCATAGTTGAAGAGGCAGCGAGGCAAGGGCAGGGAGAGAGACTGACAGAAAGAGAGAGAGAGAGCGAGAGAGAGAAGGAGAAAGAGTGAGAGAGATGGAATTGAGAGAGAGGAGTGAGAGAAAATGAGAGAGTGAGTGAGAGAGAGAGAGAGAGGTGGAAATTGGGGGTGGTAAGTACTGAATAACCCCTTGTTTCTAACATCCACTAACTACTGTTCCAATGCTGAGACACTAAGTACTACGGCTTAGCTCAGTGTTGTCTTGCTGCAGTGGTTGTGTGTTTGCCCAGAGCCTCTATATACGGTGAGATAACACAGGCTGTTGCTGTGCAGAACAGCCAGTGCAGGAGACGGAAAAAAAAAGAAACTCGTTATTTTAAGTAGTTCGCCCTCAAATATTGCATCGGGATGAAGGGGTTAACCTATGAGGAGAGATTGAGTAGCCTGGGATTATATTCTCTGCAGTTCAGAAGAATGAGAGGGGATCTTATAGAAACATGCAACATTTTGAAACGGATAGATAAGATAGAAGTAGGAAAGTAGTATCCATTGGTAGGTGAGACTCAAACTTGGGGACATTGCCTCAAGATTCAGGGGAGAAGATTTAGCACGGACATGAGGAGAATCTGTGGAATTCTCTGCCCAGGGAAGCAGTTGAGGCATCTTCACTAACTATATTTAAGAAACAGTTAGATAGTTTTTTTTTTAACATTGTAAGACAATTAAGGGTTATGGGGAAGAGGCAGGTTGATGGAGCTGAGTTTACAGACAGATCGTCCATAAACTTATTGAATAGCGAGACAGGTTGGATGGGCCGGATGGCCTACTCCTGCTCCTGTTTCTTATTTTTTTAATGTTCTTATGATCATATGGAGCTACTTTGTGCAAACAGATGTTCATTGATTAACTAGGACACCGCCGCAATGTCACAAACATGAGAGGATCCAGACAACAGCTGACCTACTTTGCCTACGAGGAGGACAGTATGTGAGACACCTCACCGTTCTCCACAATGCTTCCAAATGAACCTCAGCCACTTATGCAAATGGATGAAGACATCTGTGTAGTTAGAATCCTAGTTTGATCGTCATCACATTTCGGACGTTACACAGAACTGCACCTATTCTGTTGTCGAGCTACTGACCGTCATTGTCTATAATCTGAGCAGGGTGAGTCTGGAATACAACAGTAAAATCACGGGTCAAATCCAGTGGCAGCAGTTCTGGGCACCGACCTCAGGTTAAATCACTTCGTATAGCAACCCATACTGCAGAACTGTGCGCTCATGTAGAGTGACTGGAAGAGATGGTCCCAGAAGCTTATTCCGCCCCCTAAGACGGCAGTGCAGGTTACCCATGCAATTCCCAGCGACATTCTCAGACTACTGGGGTTTTGACAGTCTTCAAACCCGCTCTCTAATTCAACTGAAACAGAGGAATATAGGGATTCAGTTCAGAAGCAACGAAACCAATTACATCTTAAAACACCTTCCTGATGATTTGAAATTAAATGCTAGTTCACCTTTAAAGCTAAAGCTATGAATGCAAATAGTAGAACTTTTTTCGAAAAAAAGTCTGACATATAGATTGGACTAGATAACCACAGAACATTAAGCAGAGGGGAAGATGTAGTAGAGTTAGTTGAATTCAAAAATGAGTACCATGAGATGATACAACAGATGGATGAACATGAAATATATACAATAGGAGTATATATATATCAATAGGAGTATATATACAATATATACAAAGAACAGTAAGAACTGAAAAGGATCACATTCCAAAACACACGTTATCTCTAACCATATCCCATACCCAGCTTCTACGGAATGGCCATTACATTAGCAGTGGAACCTTCATTTCAGAAGGAATAGAATATCAAAGCAAGGCGTAATTTTGAATGAAGCTTTATCGAGCGCTGGGGAAGCCGCTCATGCAGTACAGTGAGCCGTTTTGGTCCCACTATGAACGGATGTGCTATCATCAGACAAGGGCAGTGCAGCATCAATCGCAGAGGAAGGGAAAACATATCTTTGAAGGATTAAAATACTGGAAGAACTTAAAAGGCCAAACTTATTGGCAATATTTCCAAAAGCAGAAGAGTATCTTATAAAACCTCAGCAACATCTTGTTGTTTTTATATTATATTCCACTTTGAAATGAATCAAAACATTGCACTTTCCTTCTTTATGACAACTCAATCTGTAAGTCAACCTTCACGGAGTCTAGCAAGTCGTCTCTTCAGGCCCTCTACTCCTCTCATGTTTGAATTGTCTTAGATAACATTCTGCACGTTTGTTCCTTTTGCCAAAATGCATTTTCATTCCTTTCTGAAAACTGTATTCCATCTGCTATTTTTTTCGACCATTCTGCCAATTTGTATAAGTCCTTAGACCATGAAGGCATTAGACAAAGGAGTAGAATTAATCCATTCAAACCAATGATCCCGTCTATCATTTTGTAATGGCTGATCCCGGATCGATTCAACCCCATACACCTGCCCTCTCACCATATACCCTGATGCTCAAATTTCCTTCCTCAATCGTATTGCTTCCTCGGCACTACCGACCCATCCAACTATCTTCAGAACATCTCTGAACGTTGCAAGAAAGCTATCAATTCCATTATCTCAATCATTGACAAGCAATATGAGAGGTAGCATTCTAAATACAGGCCCCTGAGGAAGATTGCCAGTTACTGGCAGCCAACCAGATAATGCCTCCTTTATTTCACTTGCTGACTCCTGCTATTCTACAATCCCTCCAACCACGTCAGTATCTTTTCTTGAATGCCATGTGATGTTATCTTGTTATGAAGCATCATGAGTAGCACCATATCAACTGCTTTTCGAAAATCCAAGTAAAGGACATCCACTGCCTTTCCTTTTCTCCATACTACTTGTTACGTCCTTAAGGAACTGTTTCAGATTTGTCAGGCACGATGTCCGTTGACAGAGATCATGCTGTTTTTGACAGCTTTATCATTCATCTCCAATTACCGGAAACATCATTGTTATTACTGGACACCAAAACGTTCAAAGCTACCTAGGTTAGTCTATAAGTCTTAAAATGTTTTTCTTTATTTGTCTTCCTCCCTTCTTAAAGTGTGCAGTAACATTTGAAATTATACTGTCCTCCGAACCCATACCAGAATCGAGTGATTCTTGAAAGATCATAACCAATGCATCTGCTATCTCTTCGGCAACATCTTTAACAGCTTCGTGTTGTACAATGTATGCCTTTTCGTTTCCCTGGCACTTTTTCGTTTGTAATAGCAAAGGCTCTCACTCGTTCTCCCTGGCACGCACGGTCCTTAGGCACAGTGGTAATGTCTTCCACAGTAAGGTCTAATGCGAAGTTTTCATTCGGCTCATATGCCATTTCTTTTCCCCCTATTACTACTTCACCAGCATCACTTCCAGTGGTCTATTTTCAGCTCTCACCTCCCTTTTACTCTTTACATAACTGAAAAACAGACTTTTAGCATCCTACTTCATGTCATTGGCTAGTTTGCCCACATATTTAATTTCTTCGATTATTTTGAGTTTCCTGGCCACTTTTTTGGATTTAAAAAAAACACAATAACTTATTAAACATGATGCGACCCTTCCTACAGTCAACACCTCGGTCCGAGAACCAAGTGACTCTGCTATAAACGTCGACTGTGCAATATTGCTTGTTTCTAAATTAAAATTTTCCCATAGAATGCTGCAAACAGACTTTGCTTTTCGTATTTATTTGTTTGTGCAATTTGAGCCTGAGAAGGGAAGGTCATACTTTTTTTCACACAAAGTCCAAATTTTCTAAGTCAGTGTTAACAGTAATAAATACAAGGTGTTGCTCTTTCTAGCCGACACACAGATTTCTACTTCTCCCTTCTGCAAAACTCCTTCCACATATCGCATTGGTTCGCTGCCCTGATTTGGATCTTTTAATCCCTAATTCCCGACGATACATCAGTCAGGTACACTACCACGCCTCATTCCTCCTCATGTCTTACCCACTCCACTCTCTCTGCGCCTATCCCAAACTTACCAACAAACCCTCAGACAATGATTGTGCTGTTGTAATGTTTCGGACTGAATTTGTGGAGTCCAACACCACCTTATCCCGACCACATAAAGAAAGACCAGCTCCGCAGCATCGCAAAACTGTTACTGACCTCATCAGCTCTGCAGAACTCCCATCCACTGTCACCAAATTCATAGATCCTTCGCCCAGATCTGTTTATTTTGACCCAATACCCAAGATCCACAATCCCGACTTTTCCAGATAGGCCCATTTGCTGCCTGTTCCTGACCCACTGTACTCCAATGCTCGTATCTCAACCCATTCTGTCTTCCCAGATTCAGTCTCTTCCCAGCTACATCGGCGAAGCTTATCATGCTTGTGATCTCCTCTCTAATGATCAATTTCCTGACCACGATTGCCTCTTTTTGAGCGTGAATAACCACTCTCAATACGCCTCTACCTTGATCCGCCATCACTTTCCTCCGTCTGGCAGAATTCATCCTCACCCTCAATATTTTTCCTTCTGCTCCTTCAACTTTATCCAGGCTCGAAAGCTGTCTATGGGCTTCGTCCCTGTGCCAAACTTACCCCAGGAATGTTCCCCATCTTGTCCTCCAGAACACTGATGACAGCATTGATGCTTTTCATGCACCTGCTCTGAGGCTGTGAATTTCATCACATTTGCCACCAACGTCCACACTGACCTTAAGTACACTTGGTCCATTTTAACAACTCCCTTCCCTTGCTCGATCTCTGTGTCTCCATCACTGGAGATAAATAGTCGACCCTCTTCATTAGAAACATACCGGCTCCAACTGTTACCTGGTCCATATCTCTTCCCTGGCAGTTTCCTGTAAAAATACCATTCCCTTTTCTCCTTTCCTTCATCTCATCTGCATCTGCTCCAAGAATGTGGCCTCCATTCCAGATCAGAGCTGCTTACTCTCCGCGGCCCTAAATACATATTGCACTCTTTTTCACAGTTGCTGCCTGATCTTCTGAGCTCTCCCTGCATTTTAATCCTTCAAATTAATTAATTAAATATAATTCCCCTCCAGTACAAATGATACCACACTCACCTTCTAGCACATCCCTTCTTAGTGAGGCCAAAACGGGTAACAGTACGCCAAAAGCAGCCAGCCCAGCTTTTTCTGAAGTTTCATTCATTCTTGCTTTTATATTCTATTCCTCTTGAAATGAATGCTAATATCGCATTGGCATTTTGCAGCAGCGACTCAACCAGCAAATAAACATTTAAGGAATTCTAAAATATTCCGTGCTTTTATTTAATCATACAGGAGAAGACACCGCATTCAATTCCTTACCTCTTTGCCCATTCTCCCAATCCGTCTAAATCATTGTGGAACCTGTCTGCTTTTTCAAAACTATCTGCCCCTCTACCTATTTTCGCATCATCTGAAGATTATGCCACAAAGCTATCTATTCCACTTCCGCAGAATGCTAGAACATAGAATATAGAACGTAGAACAACACAGCACAGTACAGGCCATTCGGCCCACAATGCTGAGCCGACCCTTAAACCCTGCCTCCAATGTAACCCTCCACCTTAAATTACTCCATATGTCTGTCTAGTGGTCTCTTAACGTTCACTAGTGTATCTGACTCCACCACTGACTCAGGCTGTGCAATCCACGCAACAACCACTCTCTGAGTGAAACATCTTCCTCTAATATCCCCCTTGAACTTTCCTCCCCTTACCTTAAAACCATGTCCTCTTGTATTTGGCAGTGGTACCCTGGGGAAGAGGCGCTGGCTGTCCACTCTATCTATTCCTCTTAATATCTTGTATACCCCTATCATGTCTCCTCTCATCCTCCTTCTCTCAAGAGAGTAAAGCCCTAGCTCCCTTAATCTCTGATCATAATGCATACTCTCTAAACCAGGCAGCATCCTGGTAAATCTCCTCTGTACTCTTTCCAAAGCTTCCACATCCTTCCTACAGTGAGGCAATCAGAAATGGACACAGTACAGCAAGTGTGGCGTAACCAGAATTTTATAGAGTGCATCATTCCCCCGGCGACTCTTAAACTCTATCCCTCGATTTATGAAAGCTAACACTTCATAAGCTTTTGTAACTACACTATTTACCTGTGAGGCAACTTTCAGGTATCTGAGGACTTGTACCACCGTATCCCTCTGCTCATCCACACTCCCAAGTACCCTGCCATTTACTTTGTACTCTGTCTTGGAGTTTGTCCTTCCAAAGTGTACCACCTCATACTTCACCGGTCTGAACTCCATCTGCCACTTTGCAGCCCAATTCTGCATCCTATCAATGTCTCTCTGCAATCTTCGACAATTCACAACGTGATCTACAACACCAGCAACCTTTGTGTCGTCTGCAAACTTGCCAACCCACCCTTCTACACCCACTTCCAGGTCATTAATAAAAATCCCAGAACCGATCCTTGTGGGTCACCACTAGTCACAACCCTCCAATCAGAATGTACTCCCTCCACCATGACCCTCTGCCTTCTGCAGGCAAGCCAATTCTGAATCCATCTGGCCAAACTTCCCTGGATCCCATGCCTTCAGACTTTCTGAATAAGCCTACCGTGTGGTACCTTGTCAAATGCCTTACAAAAATCCCTGTAGATCAAATCCACTGCACTTCCCTTATCTCTATGCCTGGTCACCTTGTCAAAGAACTCTATCAGGCTTGTTAGGCACGATCTGCCCTGCACAAAGCCATGCTGACTGTCCCTGATCAGTCCATGATTCTCTAAATGCCCATAAATTCTATTTCTACGAATTTTTCTAACAGCTTTCCCACCACAGGCGTAAGGCTCAATGGTCTATAATTACCCGGACTATCCCTACCATCTTTTTTTGAACAAGGGGACAACATTCGCCTCCCTCCACTCCTCCGGAACCATTCCCATGGACAACGAGCACATAAAGATTCTAGCCAGAGGCTCAGCATTCTCTTCCCTCGCCTCGTGGAGCAGCATGCGGAATATTCCATCAGGCCTCGGGGACTGATCCATCCTAATGTATTTTAACAACTCCAAACCATCTTCTGCCATAATATCAACATGCTTCAGAACATCAACTTCACTCATATTGTCCTCACCGTCATCAAGTTCCCTCTCATTGGTGAATACCGAAGAGAAGTATTCATTGAGGACCTCCCTCACTTCCACAGCCTCCAGGCACATCTTCCCACCTTTATCCATAACCGGTCTTATCTTCACTCCTGTCAACGTTTCTTCTTCACATAATTGAAGTATACCTTGTGGGTTTTCTTTATGAAACTCGCTAAGCCCTTCTGATGCCCCTTTCTTGCTCTCCTCAGCTCCTTCTTATGCTCATTTCTTGCTACCCTATTTCCTGAATAAACCCATCTGATCCTTGCTTCTTAAACATGTATGCTGCCTTCTTCTATCTGACTAGATTCTCCACCTCACTTGTCACCCATGGTTCCTTCACACTAAAATTCTTTATCTTCCTCACCAGGACAAATTTATCCCTAACATCCTGCAAGAGATCCTTAAACATCGACCACATGTCCATAGTACATTTCCCTGCAAAACTATCATCACAATTCACACCCGCAATTTCTAGACTTATAGCCTCATAATTTGCCTTTCCCAAATTAAAAATCTTCCTGTCCTCTCTGATTCTATCCTTTTCCATGATAATGCTAAAGGCCAGGGAGCGGTGGTCACTGTCTCCCAGATGTTCACACACAGAGATTTGTGACCTGACCTGTTTCATTACCTAATACTAGATCTACTATGGCATTACCCCTAGTAGGAATGTCAACATACTGTGACAGAAATCCGTCCTGGACGCACTTAACAATCTCTGCCCCATCTAAACCACTGGAACTAATCAGTTGCCAATCAATATTAGGTAAGTTACAGTCACACATGGTAGCAACCCTGTTATTTTTGCACTTTTCAAAAATCTGGCTCACAATCCTCTGTATCTCTGCTGCTACCTGGGGATCTATAGAATACTCCCAATAGAGTAACTGCTACCTTCCTGTTCCTGACTTCTACCGATGCTGACAGAGAAGATGATCCTGCTACATTACCCACCCTTTCTGTAGCTGTAATAGTATCCCTGACCAGTAATGCCCACCCCTCCTTTCCATTTCACCTTCTCTATCCCTTTTAAAGCATTGAAATCCAGGAATATTGAGAATCCATTCCTGCCCTGGTGCCAGTCAAGTCTCTGTAATGGCCACCACATTATAATTCCATGTATGTATCCAAGCTCTCTGTTGATCACCTTTGTTCCTGATGCTTCTTGCATTGAAGCACACACACTGTAGCCCTTCTACCTTACTACCTTTACACCCTTTATTCTGTTTCCCTTTCCTCAAAGCCTCTTCATAAGCTAGATCTGGCTTTACTCCAAGCACTATACTTGCAGCTCTCGCATGACATTTATCCTCCTCCACCTCACTATCTGCTCTAACACTCTGTATCCCTTCTCCCTGCAAATCTATTTTAAATCCCACGGAGCAGCAGTAGCAAAACTTCCCGCAAGATGGTAGTCCCCTTCCAGTTCAGTTCAGGGTAGGTAAGAAAGCTTATGAAGTATTAGGTTTCATAAGTCGAGGGATAGAGTTTAAGAGTCGCGATGTAATGATGCAGCTGTATAAAGCTATGGTTAGGCCACACTTGGAGTACTGTGTCCAGTTTTGGTCGCCTCACTATAGGAAGGATGTGAATGCATTGGAAAGGGTACAGAGGAGATTTACCAGGATGCTTCCTGGTTTAGAGTGTATGCATTATGATCAGAGATTAGGGGAGACTGAGCTTTACTCTCCGGAGTGATGGAGGATGAAAGGAGACATGATAGAGGTATACAAGATATTAAGAGGAATAGATATAGTGGACAACCAGCGCCTCTTCCCCAGGGTACCACTGCTCGGTACAAGAGAAAATGGCTTTAAGGTAAAAGGAGGGAAGTTCAAAGAGGATATTAGAGCATGGCTTTTTACTCAGAGAGTGGTTGGTGCGTGGAATGCACTGCCTGAGTCAGTGGTGGAGGCAGATACAGTAGTGAAATTTAGGAGACTACTAGACAGGTATATGGAGGAATTTAAGGTGGGGGGGGGGGTAATATGGGAGGCAGGGTTTAAGGGTCGGCACAACATTGTAGGCCGAATTTCCTGTACTGTGTTGTATTGTTCTATGTTTTATGAACTATTGGAACTAATCAGTTGCCAATCAATATTAGGGAAGTTAAAGTCACCCATGATAACAACCCTGCTATTTTTGCACATTTCCAAAATCCCAATCTGCTCGTCCGTATCTTTGCTGCTCCCAGGGGGCCCAATGGATACTCCCAGTAGAGTAACTGCTCCCTTCCTGTTCCTGACTTCTACCGATACTGACAGAGAAGATGATCCTGCTGCATTACCCACCCTCTCTGTAGCTGTAATAGTATCCCTGACCTGTAGTGCCACCCTTCATCCCTCCCCCCCCCCATCCCTTTTAAAGCACTGAAATCCAGGAATATTGAGAATCCCTTCCTGCCCTGGTGCCAGCCAAGTCTCTGTAATGGCCACTACATCATAATTCCATGTATGTATCCAAGCGCTCAGTTCATCACCTTTGTTCCTGATGCTTCCTTCATTGAAGTTCAGGTACTTTTTCCCCTTCTACCTTACTAAATTTACACGTTTTATTCTGCTTCACTTTCTTCAAAGCCTCTTTATATGTCAGATCTGGCTTTACTCCATGCACTATACTTGCAGATCTCGCATGACCTTTATCCTGCTCCACCTCACTATCTGCTCTAATATTCTGGTTCCCCTCCCCCTGCATACCTAGATTAAACCCCCCGGGGATTCACTAGCAATCCTTCCCACAAGGATGTTAGTCCCCATCCAGTTCAGCTGCAACCCGTCCGTCGGAACAGGTCTCACATTCCCTGGAACAAAGCCCAAATGTCCAGAAACATGAAGCCCTCCCTCCTGCACCAACTCCTTAGCCACGTATTTAGCTGCATTATCTTCCTATTTCTGGCCTTACTAGCATGTAGCTGGTCCTGTCCTTCAACTTTGCACCTGACTCTCTAAATCTACTTTGTACGAACTCCTCCTTCTTCCTATCCACATCATTGGTCCCTACATAGACCACGACATCCGGCTGCTCACCCTCCCTCTTGACAATACTGAGAACTCGATCCGAGTTATCGTGGGCCCTGGCACCTGGGAGGCAACAGACCATCCGAGATTCTCGATCTCTTCCACAGAACCTCTCATCTGTCCCCCTAACTGTCGAATCCCCAATCACTACTGCTCTCCTCTCTACCCTCCTTCCCTTCTGAGCCGAGGGTCCGGTCTCAACCACTCCAACTTGTCCCTGGTAGGTCGTCCCGACCAACAGTATCCAAAACATTCTTACGTATAACGTAAGCGATCCCAACATAGAACGCTGTGGAATACCACTAGTCACCGACAGCCTACCGGAAAAGGCTCTCTTTATTCTCATTCTTTCCTACCTGCTAAACAGTCATTGCTTTTTCAATGCTAGCATCTATCATGTAATACCGTGGATCTTGACGTTTTTAGCAGCCTCATGTCTGATGCCTTATCAGAGGTCTTCTAAGAATCCAAGAACAGAACAGCTAACGATTCTACATTACCTATTCTGCTTGATAATCTCTGAAGGAGTTCCAAAAGCTTTGTCAAGCAATACATTCCCCTGAGGAAAACTTGCTGACATTTGTCAGAAAATATGTTGACTGTATTACTCGATTTAAACATCTTCCTAGACACTGAAATCAGCCTAATTGTCCTGTCCTTTCTTCTGTCTCTCTCCCTTCCTGACAGTTTGAGTGACGTTTGCAAATTTCCATTTTTCCGGATCCATGCCAGATTCAATTGACACTTGAAAGATCACTATTGTTGCTTCTACAATCACGTGCTGCACGTATTAGGACCCTGGTGGGGTATAATATCTTGTTCAGGCGACTTTTAAAACTTCAGGCTTCAATATCCAAAGAACCTTCTCTCTTCCAATGGCAACTTCACACGCATTGTCCTTGACACTCTCGAATTTCTGACATATTTCTTGTTCGTTTATTCTGTATTTTTGATATTTTTGTATTCACCAGGTGGCCCTGTAATGCCACAAGGGGCCCCTCTGTTTCTGGGATGAGGTCTCCCGATGTGAGCCAGGCTTTGGAAGCTTCGTTGTAGACATCTAGTCTGCTCAGATGACGGACTAGTGTTACAGGGAGGGTCATGTTCCCCCATTTGTTAACTTCTTCTCCTGTAGTGACTATGTCATAAGCTTTCTGAGTTGTTCTTTCCTTTAGGTATAATGGCGTGTACTTCTTGTCAGAATGTATATGTTCACATGAGGTATGAATTCCAGTTTTTTTTTGATGAAATGTTTTTATTAGAAGTGTTATCTGACTGTTTAGTATTTAACACCCTGGAAGAGGTTCCACTGCTAATGTAATGGTTTTTCTGTAGCAGGTGAATTTGGATTATGGTTAGCGATAACGGGTGTTTTCGAAAGTGAACTGGACCTTTTGTTAGGGTAATCGTGATTAGATGGAGCAAGGGTTCACAGTTGGTCAATATGTCACTTGGAAGAGTTAAGTTTAATTATAATTGGCCCTTTTGTTTTTTTTTCTATCCTTATTTTCTTTTCTAAACCTTTAGTTAAGATTCATAAATATAATTCCTTTTATCTTATTTCTTTGCAGTGACTTTATAACAGGGCAGCAAAGTACACAGCATCCACACTGAACGGGGTTTGCGGTGGGAGAGCCCTCTGAGTATCACGGGTTCGGCAAGACCGGAGTGTATATTAATCTAGACTTACGCAGCCAGGGAAACCAGTGGGGTTTCATGTTATTGTTTAATGTCTGTTATTATTCTTCCCCATCTGTCCTCGGTAATGTTAATCTAAGTGTGCTGGAGTGTACATTTTTCTTTCAAAAAGTTTCCCCTTTGAGGTCTTATTTTTCTTTGTAAGTTTTCCAGATTGATATCGAGCTGAAATTTGTTGCCAAGCGAAGACGTTATTTAGAATATACCGGAAGTGTTTATTGCACTTGTTTTATGTTTACTATTGAGCGTTGTTTGCCAGATTTTCTTGAGCCTGAAGTAAATTCTGTGGAAAGTTTTGACTCTGTAGCAGTCGGATTTTTTTTTTTGCTTTGACAACTAGATACCTATATATTTCATTGTCATCTATCTGTTGTATGGTATCATGCTAATCGGTTTTAAATTCGACTAACTCTATTACTTCTTTCTCACTGTTTAATGTTCTGTACTTACCTTGTCCAGAGTAACACAGAAACATAGAAAACCTACAGCACAATACAGGCCCTGCGGCCAACAAAGTTGTGCCGAATATGTCTCTATCTGAGAAATTAATAGGTTTACCTATAGCCCTCTATTTTCCTAAGATCCATGAAACTACCTAAATATCTTAATAGACCCTACCGTATCCGCCTCCACCACCATTGCTGGCCGCGCATTGCACGCACTCACGCATATGTTCCAAATTTTCGAAAAGGGATCTGCTATTGTATTAATTGCTTTAGCTTTATTGGTGATGTAGCATTTAATTTCAAATCGTCCCGGAAGGTGTGTTAAGGTAAAATCGCTTGGTTGTTTCTAATCTGAAACCCTGTGCTTCTCCGATTCAGTCAATTGCAGAGCGTGTTCGCAGACAGTCCAAACCCTAATCCGCATTGAGTGTCGCCTGGAAAAATGCTTTGGTTTAATTTGAAACGCATGGGGACCCTGCACTACCGTCTCTTGTGCGGTCGAACGTGCCGGGGTCATTTTTCACCGTGAGAGTACATGAGCGCACAGTTTCGCAGTCGGCATTGCTGCACGGAGGGTTTTTATCTGAGGTCATTTCCTCAACTCCTGCCACTGGATCCGACCTGTGGGTGGACAGTTCTACCCTGGACTCTACTCCAATAACAGACACTGAGCGTCATTACCTGGACAACAGAACAGGTGCAGCGGAAAAGCAATGACGACCAACCTGGGACTCTAACGATGTTGATGCCTTCTCTCATTTGCTTAAGTGATTCAGGTTAATTTGGAAGCTTTGTGGAAAACTGTGAGGGGTCTCACATACTGTCCTCACAGTAGGCAAAGTAGGTGGCGGGTTCAGCTGCTGTCTGGATCCGCTCATGTTTGTGATATTGATGTGGTGTCCTAGTTAATTAATGAGCTTCGGTTTGCACAATGTAGCTCCATTCGATGATGCAATATTGTGGTTGGAAAACTTAAAATCACGAGATGTTTTTTTCTTCTCCTGCATTGGCTGTTCTGGATAGCAACAGCACGTCACATTCCTCCATATATAGAGGCTTTGGACAAGCGCACACCCAGTACAGCAAGTCGACACTGAGGTAAGCCGTAGCACTTAGCGTCTGGCAGTAGACAAGTGATTATGCTGTACGTATCGTGTTTTCTCTCTCTCTCTCTCTCTCTCTCTCTCTCTCTCTCTCTCTCTCTCTCTCTCTCTCACCTACTCTCCCGCTCCCTCCCTCTCTCGCTCTATGTCTCTCTGTCCTCTCTTTCTCTCTCTTACTCACACCGTCTCCTACCTCTCTATCTCTGTTCCGGCTCCTTTCTCTCCTACTTCCTCCAGCATCCGTCTTACAATTTCATCTCTCTTTCTTTCTGTCTCTCTCCGCCATTCGTCCCTCCATCTCTGTCCCCATTATGCAATATTCCGCACCCCAGCCGCCCGTTTCTACTAGAATATATGTATCCACCTAGAAATTTACCCTCCAATATTGTCTTCATCCCATCCAAAGAGACTCTGTATGCCGGAGATGTTTGTGAGGTTGAACCTGCGGCTCGGTTAATAATTACACCAGGATCACTGGGTCTACATGCATCTCTGTCATGTGCGCAGTCTATGGGAAGAGGGAAATCACGGTCAGTGGTGCTCAGGTCACAGCGACGTCAGCCCATGAACTGAGGGGTGTCACAGCTTCTATTACCAAGGTTTCTGACCACACTCACCAGAGTGAGGGTATGAGCGAAGGGCAGGGCGTGGGATGATGAAAGGGGATACGGAGCGGCTGACTGAGTGTGTGGGAAGGTGGCAATGGAAAATCCTGTGGATTATTATACTTTCGTACAGAAGACAGAGTCATTATTAAATGAAAAGAGATTTGTTGGTGGTGATGCCCAGTTTGAGGAACTGTTGCACCATACGCAGAGATGAAACATAATCCTAGGGGAACAGATGCTGGCCCAGTCTATGGCAGGTACTTTCCTCCAGCAGGTTGACAACACAAGCGTCCAATTTTGCGCGTTTTTTTTTTTGCTAATGTATCCGCTGTATTCTGGACAGCTTTGGTGAAGATTCCAGAGGGAGGAAAACGGGTCTCTCTTTTGTTGGTAATCAGAATCAAAATCACAAAAAAATGCTTGAGGATCTCAGCAGGCCAAACAGCATCTATGAAAAAAGAAGTACAGTCTGAGTTTCGGGCAGAAACACTTCAGCAGGACTGGAGAAAAATAACAGCTGAGGAGTAGATTTAAAAGGCGCCGGGTGGGAGAGGGAAACAGGTGTCAGGTGAAACCTGTAGGGGGTGGGGATGAAGTAAATAGCTTGGAAGGTGAAAGAGAAAGAGGACCATATCAGACAGAAAAAATAGAGAGGAGCACCAGACGAAGGTGATGGGGGGTCAGGGAGATATGTTGAGAGAGGAAAAAGGAGATTGGTCATAGAAAGGAGATCGTGGGGTCGGCGGATTGGAAGGCAATACTGGAAGTTTGAAAAATCGATGTTGAGTTCATCAGTTTGGAGGCCACCCAAAAAGAATATAAGATGCTGTTCCTACATCCTAAATGTGCCCTCATCATGACAGAGGTGGAGGCTATGAATGGACTCCGCAATGGGAATGTGAAGTGCAATTAAAATGGATGACCACTCGAATTAAAAGGCTCATTCTGAGAGTATATGCGGCAGTGAGGGAGATATCCAGAGAAGGGGATGGCGTTTTTGCATCCAGAAGGGTTGAACGAGGTATAGCTCCTCTCTCCCTCCCCACCCCCGCTCCTATCCATACGGATCAGGCAGATAGACCAACAGATTGGTAAAACAATGAATCGATAGGTCAGTGGATAGGCAGATAGACACGCACCAATGGGCAAAGTCTCAGCAGCATGGAGTCAGCGAGGATGTTTTCCCTGTCTCAGATGTTTTGAATCAGGGACCTGCTCCATCATCCGGGGATGACATTGGCAATCAATCTCAGAATGAAGTGTATCATCGTTGACATATTCGGTGCAATTCCTTGTTCTGTTCCAACTGCACAGCCTGAGACTGAAAAATTGTAAATTGTAGTGAATGAATACTTAGGGCAGACATGAGCTGTCGGGGAAGGAAGGGGAGCGACATTAGATGAAGTACATTTCATTAGAACTGAGGAAGGAGAGAAACGCAAGTTGGTCTGGGCTGCTGAGAAGGTGGGAAGGCGCTTTAGAAATGAAATATCTCTGCTCGGTTGAGATTTGACTGAATTGGTTTATCTCATGTACGAGGTACAGTGCAAAGCTTATGTTTACGCTCAGCACCAAACTCTCTCCTTGTGTCCGACCAGCCCGGCCCTCAACCCGCTCTTACACCTTTCTTACCGCGTTCGTCCACATCCACTTAATCACTTTTCCTCTCCCGCTTATTCTATCGCATCTCCTCCTTCAACATCTCTCTAACAGAAACTCTGCAGGCTTTCTGTATTTTCCTGGCGCGGAGGAATCTACCTGATGTGTTCCAAGCAATGGAGGGTATGGATAGTTCACACAGTGGGAACGTTATCCCATGTTTCAATTTGAACTAATATAGATTTAAGAGGCGGGTTGAGAGGCTCACCAGGATAGTAAAGTGACCGGAAACAACTAGGGCTCGCTCTGCTGGTGGCAAGGATGCAAACTAGACTGCGCTGCGGCGGAGTGGGAGGGATAGTGGTTGGATAGAGATACTCTGGCACTGCATCCTCAGTCGAGGTGAACCAACTAAAACTGTGGCATTATAGCCAATTTATGAAATCTTTATCAATACAATACAATACAATACAATACAATACAGGGTGAGAAGGCACTTCAAACGAAACATCTCTGCTCGTTTGAGGTTTGACTGAATTGGTTTATATCATGTATGATATACTTTTACACTCCGCACGAAACACTCTACTTCTCTCTGACCAGCCCGACCCTCAACCTGCTATTACACCTTTCTTACCGTGTTCGTCCACTTCCAGCCAATCACTCTTTCTCTCCCGCCTATTCTCTCACACTCCCTCCTTCCACACCTCTCTAACAGAAACATGGCAGGCTTTCTGTCTTTCCCCGGCATGGAGGAGGCTGCCTGAGGTGTTCAAACGGATGGAGGACAAGGATGGTTCACACAGTGGGAACGATATCCCATGTAGCAGAGGTATCAATAGCACATGATATAAATTTAAGAGGCGCGGAGAGAGGCTCACCAGGATTGTAAAGTGACCGGAATCAACTAGGGCTCGCTCTGCTGGTGGCGAGGATGCAAACTAGACTGCGCTGCAGCGGAGTGGGAGGGATAGTGGTTGGATAGAGATACTCTGGCACTCCATCCCCAGTATTGAGGTGAACCAATTAAAATTGTGGCATTGTAGCCAATGTACGAATTATTCCTCAATACAATGATGTTGAGTACTAGAACTGGCTCGGCGGGCCGTTGGGCTGTTTGCAGTATAACCCTGTGAATGGCCTTATGTCTGTGGCAAATACTGGATAGTGACTGTTTCTGTTTCTCATAGGGTAACCATGCTGCCTGTGTTTCTGCTTGTCGCCTCGCTGACCAGCGTGGAAGGCTTGAGCAAAGGGTAAGACATGAGCAAAATTCCTTTCCTTCTGCAGTCGCACATCTGCCGCTGTGTCTCAATTCCTTGTATCCCTGCCCAGTGCTGCCTCCGTGCCCTGCCCCGCCTCCGACCAGGAGCTGCCTGCCTTGCCTCCCTCCTTCTTCAGTTTTTCTGGACGAACCTCCCTGAGTAGTTGGATTAAACATGTGTACCAATCAGTAACGGTAGACACTCGGCAATATACAATATGAGAGCTAAGAACCGAGCTCCTTTCAAAAAATACATTACGCTCCTCTCCAACATGGCGTCCTTCTGCAAACCAGCTTCCCACCAGATAGCATCCCACATGTTTAGCACACGGCTCTCTTAACGTCATACCTTGTTACACTGTCGGGTTGGATCTGAGAGCCCTTCTCTTCTGATGGCACACATCAGAGAATCCACAGTTTTGTGGAATGTGTGGGATGCTTGTTTGCATTGTCTATTGTGTTTCTGATTCTCTCATTATGTTTTTGCTTCCAGTCGTTGCTTGGGATATGATGTCCTCTGCACCACTGCGGATTATGAGGTAATGTGATCACTGACTATTACCTTTCGCTTCCTCCTTCCCCCGGACGTCCCTTCTCTCCTTCAACCACATCCTTTCCACCACGTGCAGATCCCCGTCCACGTCATCCTTCCTCAGGCCGTAGGGACGAATTGTCTCCGCTCCTCCGTCATTGGTTCTGAACTATGGAGCTGATTATCCCTCAGCACCGGGGAGTCAGATGTAGCTGGAGAATGGCAGCCAGCTGACTTCCCACCCTGGCCCCTCCGCCCCCTGGGAGGGAAGGCTGAAGGGTAAATTAAAGACGATATGTACGATGTGCCATTTGGAGAGATTACAAAGGAGCTTTACAAGGATGTTTACTGAATTAGTGGGCCCGTGCTCTGGTAAGAACCTGCGCACACTCGGAATGTTTTCTTTGCAGTGGCGGTAGCTGAGGCGATGTCAGTAAAGGTTTAAAGTTTTGAGAAGGAACACTGGCATGTGTTTTACTTGAGAGGCGGTAATAGCAAAGAAGTATGTAGGAGGCCGTCAATTGCGATGTTTTTTGTTTGTACGTGGAAGGACTTCAAAAACAACATGTTAAGAATACAATACTTCAGCACAATAGGGAAGGGCAACAAGTGTAGGAAAACTTCATTTTCAAAAGTTATTGATGCCTTGATTAGGAAAAAGAGAAGAATGTACGTCACAGGTATGGCCAGGTAGGAACCAATGAGGTGATTATGGAGCATAGGAATTGTAAGAAAACATTTGAGAAATGATTCAGGAGGGCTAAACTTAGGCAGAACGAGCAGACAAGGTGAATCCTAAGCGATTATACAGAAATGTTAAGAACAAAGAGATTGCCAAGGGCCAAAATTTTACTCTGGGAGATTAGAATCCATGTGTGGACCCAAGACAGATGGGGGAGATCTTAAGTACCTTTTTATGCATTTATTTTTTCCTAAAGCTGTGTACACGGATTATATGGAAGTGAGGTAAAGCTGCAGAAACATCATGAATTCTGCACAGATTACATATGAAGAGGTATTTTCTAACCTGAGGCATACCAGTGTGGATAAATACCCAGGACCTAACAATGTGTTCCCTTGGACGCCACAGGCAGATAGCTCAGATATTGCTTGGGCCTGAGCAGAAACATTTAAAACATCCTTTGCAAATGAAGAGATATCAGAGGATGGGAGGATAGCCAATGTTATTCCGCTGTTTTTAAGGCTTTTAACATAAACCACGAAATTATAGGCCGGAATTTCTGACATTACTTGATGAAACGTTACTGGAAATTATTCCAAGGGACCTGATGTAGAAGTAGTTGGATAGACGTTGACTAATTAAGTACCGTCGTCATGGCCTTGTGCCTGGTACATTATTTCTAACGAGGTTATAGAGTTTTTCGAGGAAGTTACCAGGGAAATGGATGAATGCAAGGCATTATAGGAGAAGCTCTGTGGGAGAAACCAGTAGTGGCAGTAGATGGTTGTCTCTCAGACTGGGGCCGTGGAGTATCGATGTGTTATAGACTGTGCTGTGTTCTTTGTTGTTTTCCTCCATATATATCAACGCGACTGATGATAATGTGGTTAACTGGATCAGCAAAATACCGATGACACCATGTCGGGGGATATAGTGGACAGCGAGGAAGACTGTCTTGGCTTCCAGTGGGATATACACCTGCTGGCAAAATGGTCTAAATATGTCAGGAAGAACTTAATGCAGAGAAGTGCGAGGCTTTACACTTTGACAGGACTAAACACAATACGTCTTAAACGGCGAACGTCAGAACACTGAAGAGTGTGGTAGAATAAAGTGATCTGGAATACGGTGAATAATTCGTTGAAAGTGTCGCCATGTGTAGATGGGGTCGTGGTGGAACCGATCAGCACATTGACCTTCATTAATTAACGTATTGAGTACAGGAGATGAGATGTTGTGTCAAATAGACTGGGAAACAGCTTCTACCAGAGCTGTGGCCTCCATCACACCACTCCCACAGAACAATGATTGAAACTGTGAGCACACACATGCATACACAAGGACTCAAATACTTGCACATTGTGCATTACTATGATACTCTGGTGCTGCTGTGACTTATTTTTTGCTACTTACCTATTTAATACTTTTTTATTACTGTCTTGTTTTTACCTACCACTTTATTTAATTGCCTCAGAGGAAGCTAAACAGAGTTTCTTTGTACCTCTGTATAATGATAATAAAGATCATTCAGAGATGTTTCAGACGTTTGTAAATCCCAACTTAGAGTATAGGCTGTAATTGTGTTCACCTACATACAGGAAAGGTGTAAATACGATTGAAAGAGTACAGTGAAAATTTACAAAGATATTGCACTATAAGGAAATATTGAAAAGGTTTGGTCAGTACTTCTTAGAAGAGAGAAGATTGAGAGTGGTGTTGAAAGATGTTTACAACATTACGAGTGATGTACATTGGAGCAATACAACCAGGATTTTCCCACTGGGGTTGTGTGGGACTACAACCAGTATCCTGGGTCGAGTGTGAAAGTTGAAAAGTTTAAAAGGAACATGAGGGGAAACCTCTTCACTCAGAGGATCGTGAGAGTGCGGAATGAGCGACCAGCACAAGTGAGGCATGAAAACTCAATCTGAACGTTTAAAAGAAGTTTGGATTGTTATATGGATGATCGGGGTATGGAAGTCTTTGGTCTCGGTGCAGGTCGATTGGAGTTTAAATGGTCATTGGATTAGATGTGCTGAAGTGCTTGTGATGTATTTCTCTAAGTCTTCATGAGATTGTGCGGACAAGGTTTTTCACCCCGAGTGCGCTGAATGCTTGGAGTGTGCGACCTGTGTTGTTAGACCATAAGGCCATAAAATATAGAAGCAGAAGTAAGCCATTCCATCGAAACTGCTCTGCCATTCAAACATGGGCTGATCCAATTCTTCCAGTCATCCCCACTCCCGTACTTTCACCCTATACTCTTCGATGCGCTGGCTAATCAAGAACCTATCTATCTGTGCCCTAAATAGACCCAATAACTTTGCCTCCACAGCTGCTTCTGGCAACAAATTCCACAGATTTACCACCATTGGCGCAAGTAGTTTCCCCACATTATAATTCAAAATCTACTTCCTACAATTCTGAAGTCGTGCCAAACTTTTCAAGAATCCTCTATCGAGGGAAATAACTTTGCCATATCTACTCTGTTCTGGCCTTTTAACATTCTAAATATTTCTACGAGATCCCCCTTCATACTCTTGAACTCCAGGGAATACAGCCCAAGAGCTGTCGGACCTGTCTCACATGTTAACACTTTCATCCCTTTCATGTTGGTGGAGACAGATACATTAGAGATTTTTCTGAGGCGTTCAGATAGGCACATGAAGGAAAATGGTAGGGGCTGGACAATGTGAAGAGAGAGGGACTTACTTTGGTTTGCCAGTCGATTACCAATTTAATTGACCCTGCACAGTACTGTAGGCCGAAATGCCTGTTCCTCTACTTCTCTATGTTCTCCGTTCTATGTTCGATTTGACACAGGTACATGGTTACATACAGTAAACCCATCATTTTCATTTGCGCCCAAAACATTCTGAGGATGTGCTACGGTAGTTCGCAAGAATCGGCACGTTTCGAGTGCCAACATATCTTGCCCACAAATGACTATCCATGACAATGGGTCCTTGTATGATGGGAGGGCACGAGAGTACCCGGAGGAAACCCACGAGATCACGGGGAGAACGGAGAATTCTTTACAACTGAGAATGATGATGTGGATGGCGGGGAATTGAACCCATTTGCGAGTGTTATAAAACTCAACGTTGGATGTAACAGCAGGCTGCCGCCTTGCCAGTGTACCTTCCGTCGACGAAGGGACTATTGATGCATGTGCAGAGGACCGAGTGTAACTGTTCAGAGGTACTGGTGCCACTTTAAGCCCTGACTTGTGCCATGATATTCTATCTGTTGCTATACTCACATTGTTCTGCCTCGTCGCATGCTATCCTTGCTCCTCAATCCCGAAACGTACATCACTGAACTCTTCATACAACTCCTTAGAGTAAGAACTCCATCCTCTGTCAACAGTTCCGCCGTTACAAAGAATCGGTCTGGGTTGGAATACACGCCAGAGAGTTCCCTGTTGCTGTAGCGGGTGTGGTACCCCTGCACCTCTATTTCCGCCTGGAGAATTCGGAAGGTAGGAGAATGCACAATTTAAACCATATAAACATATAGCAATTACAGCACAGAAACAGGCCATCTCGGCCCTTCTAGTCCGTGCCGAACGTTTATTATCACCTAGTACCACTGCCCCGCACTCAGCCCGTAATCCTCCATTCCTTTCCTGTCCATATACACATCCAATTTTACTTTAAATGACAATACCCAACCTGCCTCTACCACTTCTACTGGAAACTCGTTCCACATAGCTAACACTCTCTGAGTAAAGAAATTCCCCCTCGTGTTACTCTTAAATGTTAGCCCCCTAACTCTCAACTCTTGTCCTTTTGTTTGAACCTCCCCTACTCGAAATGTAAAAAGTTTATCCACGTCAACTCTATCTATCCCCCTCATAATTTTAATTACCTCTCTCAAGTACCCCCTCAACCTGCTACGCTCCAAAGAATAAAGACCTAACTTGTTCAAACTTTCCCTGTAACTTAGGTGCTGAAACCCAGGCAACATTCTAGTAAATCCTCTCTGTACTCTCTCTATTTTGTTGATATGTTTCCTATAATTCAGTGACCAGAACTGTACACAAAACTACAAATTCGGCCTTACCAATGCCTTGTACAATTTTAACATTACATCCCAACTCCTGTACTCAATGCTCTGATTTATAAAGGCCAGCATACAATAAGCTTTCTTCACCACCCTATCCACATGAGATTCCACCTTCAGGGAACTATGCACCATTATTCCTAGATCATTCTGTTCTACTGCATTCTTCAATGCCCTACCATTTACCATGTCTGTCCTATTTTGATTATTCGTACCAAAATGTAGAACCTCACACTTCTCAGCATTAAACTCCATCTGCCATCTTTCAGCCCATTCTTCTAACTGGCCTAAATTCTGCAAGCTTTGAAAACCTACTTCATTATCCACAATGCCACCTACTTTAGTATCATCTGCATACTTACTAATCCAATTTACCACCCCATCATCCAGACCATTAACATATATGACAAACAACTTTTGATCCAGTACAGATCCCTGAGGCACACCACTAGTCACCGGCCTCCAACCTGACAAACAGTTATCCAGCACTATTCTCTGACATCTCCCATCCAGCTACTGTTGAATCCATTTTACTACTTCAATATTAATACCTAACGATCAAACCTTCCTAACTCACCTTCCGTGCGGATCTTTGTCAAAGGGCTTACTGAAGTCCATATAGACAACATCCACTGGTTTACCTTCGTCAACCTTCCTCGTAACCTCTTCAAAAAAATCAATAAGATTTGTCAAACATGACCTTTCACGCACAAATCCATGCTGACTGTTCCTAATTAGACCCTGTCTATCCAGGTAATTATATATACCATCTCTAAGAATAATTTCAATTAATTTACCCACCACTGACGTCAAACTGACAGGACTATAATTGCTAGGTTTACTCTTAGAACCCTTTTTAAAAAATGGAACCACATGAGAAACACGCCAATCCTTCGGCACCATCCCCGTTTCTAATGACATTTCCAATATTTCTGTTAGAGCCCCAGCTATTTCTGCACGAACTTCCCTCCTGGTCCTAGATAATATCCTGCCAGGAACTGGAGATTTATCCACTTTTATATTCCTTAAATGCGCCAGTAGTCCTCTTTAATCGTCATAATTTTGATGGAATCAGCAAGAATATGCCGACTGTTAACTGGGACAGGCTGTTTCAGACACATATGTATTTGATAAGTTGGACGCTTTGAATACTGTCATTATGAGAGTTCAATACTTGTAAGTAAAAGGTAAAGATGGCAAGTGTAGAAAATGGTGGCTATCTAGAGATGTGGAGTCACTGGGTAAGAACAACTGGAGATGTATATCATATATAAGCAAGTAGGAAAAACATATGTATTTATGGAGTGACCTTAATGCAATGGAACACATAAAAAGGAATCAGGAGCGCCAATGGAAGGCATGAGTTTTCCCCAAAAGACAAGTAAAGGGGAATGGTCGGGGACACTATATATATGTTAAGGGTAAAAGCATTGCAAAGGACGAAGCTAAGTCCTCTGGAAAAAAATCTTATTGTTATTCCATGTGTGGAGTCAAAAGAAGTGGGGAGATCATAAATGAATTCTCTTTTTCATCTGTATTTAGTCAGCAGACGGCTGCAGAGTCAAGAGCACAGAGGCAAAGCGGCAACATCTTCACAGAGGAGGACGTGTGCGTTGCCGTGTCGCAACTTAGGGATGCAAGTGGAAACATTACCGGCGTGTTAGAAGAGATAGTCAGCAGTAGCAGATGATACGTATGACTGGAGTATAGGTTATGTTGTTGCTGTCATCATAAAGCAGGAAACTATCAGTATTAATAGTGGTAAGATTAGTTGAAGGTATTTAAATGATAATGGATACTGGATGCTTAAGTATTTGTTTTGACATCGAGGCCGTTACCACTAAAACTGATGAAAGCAAGGCTATGTACATTGTATACATGGATTTCAGTATTCCAGTTGAGAAGGGCCCGCGTGGGCGTTTGGCCAAGAAGTTTCGATGCATTCAATATTAGGTAGTAATTTGAATTAGACACTGGCTTTGCGGAGAAGCGAAGTACATTGTCGCGTCTCTGGCTGGAGACCTGTGACTAGTAGAGAGCCGTAGGGATTGATGTCTTATCCGTTGTTGTTTGCCATCTATCTAAGGGATCTGAATGATAATGTGGTTAACTCGAGTAGTAAAATTCAGGGACCACACTAAGATCGGGAATGTAGTAGACAGTGAGTAATACTGTCATGGCCTGCAGCGGGATTTGAGCGAGCTGGAAAATTGTGTTTAAAACGGCAGATGGAATTTAATTCAGTCAAGTGCGAGGTTTTTCACTTCGGCCAGACCAACCACGGTAGATCTTGAACAGTGAAAGACAGGGTACTGAGGAGTGCTGCAAAATAAAGGGATCTGGGAGTGCAGGTCCATAATTGATTGAAAGTAGCGTCACAGGTTGATTTGGTAGTAATGAAAGATATTTGTACGTTGGTCTTAATAAATGGAAGTATTGAGTAAATGAGATGGGGAGTTATGTTTGAGTTGCCGAAACTGAGACATAAACAAGTTTCAAAGAGGACAGAAGAAATTTTAAGGGAATTCCTGGGTCTTGAGGACCGTAGCTATAAGGGAATATTAAATTACTTAGGGCTTTAAACCCTAGAATAGAGAATATTTAGAGGAAATTTCATAAAAGTATAAAAATTATGATGGGTGTAGATAAGTTGAACCATTCAGGCGTTTTCCACTGAGGCTAGGTGGGAATACAAGCAGAGGTTAAGGGTGAAAGGTGAAAAGTTTGATGGGATCCGTCTTCACTCAAAGGTTATCGCAATGTTTATTGACCTGACAGCAGAAGTGGTGCATGCGAGCTAGTCTTCAAAGTTTAAGCGAAGTTTGGATACTTACATAGAATGGAGAGGTATAAAGGGTTAAGGTCACGTTGCTACTCGATGATAGCAGGCAATTGAACACGTTCAGCACTGAGCAGATAGGCCAAATGGCCACTTCTGCGCTGTTCTCTTTCTATGAGTCGATGACTCCATGACTAAGAATGAACTGGATGAGGCAGTGCAAGTTGCGATATTAAGCTTGCAGATGACAAGAAGCTTTGCTGACTTGGAGATAATGTAGAGGATTGCTGTAGGCTGCAGTAGAACAATGACAGGATATGACGGTGGGCTGTCAAATGACAGGTGTTGTTCAAGCCCGACAACAGTGAAGTTAGCTTGCAGAAGGAAATTTGGGATCCACACCATAGATACATTAAACCTGCAGCAGAAATTGACATGGTTATTGAGAAGGCGTGTGGTGTATTTCCCGGGGTGCTGTCAGAGGCAGACACAATGGATCACTTAGGAAACTCCTCGATAAGCATATGGAGGTCTGTGTGGGAGTGAGGATTCAGATTGATCTTAAAATAGGTTCTAATGCCGTCTCAACATCGCAGAACGTAGTGTTTTAAATTGAAACTAACGCTTAAGTATATTAGTGTTTCCAAGGAAATGTATGAAGTAATATAATATTCTACAACACTCTTAGGGATGAAGATCCAATTGACTGGACAAGCTCTCGTTTCACTGTCCGGGTTTAGAGTGCTTGCAATCTACCTGATGCTTCCCGAAGAGCTCTGGGACGATCCTCCAACACCAACCAACCCACGAGTGAGTACCAGATGAAAGCTGACAATACGTTGTATTGTGGCCAACCACTCCCCCCCCCCCCCCCCCCAATCTTTAGATGGGCAGGTGTTCAGGAATGAGTCCTGTAGAACCGTCTGATGGTTGTTTTCCAGGAGGGTATGGATTCAGCACTTCAAGACGCTGTTGGTGTCGATTATGAAGGAACAGTTTTGGGGGTAATTAAATGCACACGGTACAAAAGGACTAGCAGAGCATGCTGAATTTAACGGGAAATCATGCCTAACAAATGTGTAGGTATTCTTTGAGGAAACGACAGGCTGGTCTGAAAGAAGGCGAGGAAGTTTATGATACATCAATGTATGTGAATCTGAACAGTTAGCCATGGTGGGTGTGTTTCCAACCAATTGTTTATGTCGCTGGATATGAAAGGGACAGGAGGTGTAGAGACTGCAGGGGAAAGCATTGCGGGTCCGGAAGCTGGGCGGCGAGTGGAACTGCAAAATGATCTCAGATATGAACTGACACCTGATTGAATGGAAGAACAGGGTCGAGAGAGGGGGGGTGGGGGGGGGGGCTGGTGAATCGGAAATTCCCTGTTCCCATTTTACGGTGTTTGCATCTTTCAGCTGTTCGTCACTCGTTTCCCAATGATGGATGTGTTCGCCAGGTATATCCATGGGTTTCTCTTTACCAACGCAGGTGATTTCAACCGGACACTCACTGAGCAGAATGTCCATGTCAACAATTCCAACTTCTTTGTGTATTCCTGCTTGGGGTAGGTCATAAAGCGACAGGTTTATTTGCTCTTTTGTGTGATCAGTGACCAAATGGCTGAGGATCTTCTCCCACAAGTGTTTTCTAGAAGGAAGATTACCCGGCAGCCTATTCGACACTTTTCGAGAATGTGCTGGGGACAGCCCGCAGGTGTCACCATGTTTCCGGAGCCAACATATCATGCGCAGAGCTTCCTCATCCGAACCCACAGTTTCCCGAAATCCAATGACAGCAGAATGTCTCCATAGACGACAACAACACTCCCGTGGTGTAAGGAACACTTACTCCGAGGGTGAATCCATCACTCCCACCACGTCACCAATAGCAAACGTCTTAAACCCCATGTAGATACAGCACCGGAAAATGAAACACAAAATTTCACCCAGGTTAGCCACCAGCCTCTCTTCCCGAGAAAAAAATCTGAATGTAATTGCTGGTCTTCCGAGTCAACGGAATGTGTAAAGCAAAGCCACCATGCAGTGTCCCGTTTTGTACGCCCAGACACAGGTAGCCCGCATCGTTGTCCCGCCTTCCTGCAAAATTACATTATGTAATGTTAGATTCAGACCATTATCACAGTCCCATCTAAAGACAGCACCTCGCATGAAGGCACCATGAATCTCCGTGTTGTGCGAGGCGGCATTGTGTACGTCCTGCTGAGTGAGCAGTGAACCACGTCTCTGGGTTCACCTCGCTGCACACGACTGAGGCTTCTTCAGATTCTGGCGCCAAAAAAACAATTAACGGACAAAGGTTCGGAATTGGCGAGTAAATGCATGTGGAACATTGTCTCAGTGAACGAGGCGAAAAACAAATCAGAGGGAATTTATCATTAGGGCGCTCACGCCGACAGAGGGGTGGAAACTCTCCGGGGGTGATGTCCCTCTCCTCACGCTGCTCTTCCATAGGGAAGAGACCGTTTGAACAGCGGTGGTCGAATCTAAAAGTGAATGCCCGAACGCGGTTTGATTACAGAACCCTGCAATAAATTCTTAAGCTTTTTAAATTTTCCGGACAGAATTCTCAGTCAAGATCTCCCCTGTACAAAACACTGCTGGCCTGAGACTGTTTTATCACAAGATACTCCAAAGTTTCACCCTCAATAATGATTCAAAAATCTCATCAGTAGGTAGCGGTACACGGATGATTTATAATTAGTTTTCGATAAGATCATGAGATGTGGGAGAAGTATTGAACCATTCGGCCCATCGAGACTCTCCAACATGTTATCTTCCCTAATTTGTTATCCCGCTCGCCTCATTTCTCCTGTTTTAATCTCTGTACTTTGTTACCTTTACGAATCAAAAGCCCATCAAACTCCACCTTAAATAAAATCACAAACATGGCCTCCACATCCATGGCAATGAATTCTTCAAATTCAGCATCTTCTGATCCTCATGTGCTGTGCTGTACTACAGCATGTTCTATTAAGCTGGGGGGTTATATGGGAGGCAGGGTTTAAGAATCGACAACAACATTGCGGCCGAAGGGCCTGCACTGTTCTGTACTATTCTATCTTCTGTGTTCTAGCGAAAGGAATTCTTCATCCTCTCTTAGGCTACGCACTCTGCTCCAATCCCCAATCCCCCATAGGAAACGTCCTCTCTCCAGCTACACTGACCAGGCTGTTCAATGTTCCATGATTTTCCAGCTCATTCTTCAAAACTACATCTACCGTCTCTCACTAATTTTATACCTTCATCTTATCCTTGAAACAGTCTGTAGCTTTAGGTAAAAGAGTATAAATGGATGTGGAATGTTCTGAGTGCGAGCGGGGCGGTAAATGAACCAGAGCCGCTGCAGTATCGGATGGGTGTACGTCCCTATGGAATGGTGGGAACGCTCTGGCGCTGTCAGATAGAAGGCTCGCTTATCACACTGCTCCTCCGAGGGGTGAAACGGTGTGAAAGGAGATTTCACAGAGATGCTCGGTCAGTGTTCCAGAGAACTCTCCGGTTCCGGCATCAATAGAGGGATGGAAATTGGTGGGGTTGTTGAACTTGATGTTGACTCCTCAGGGGTCAGTGTGCCCAGAGGGAAGGTGGGCTGGTATCCCAGCGCTGCCGCTGAGCATCTTTGGAAGGGTTCGGGCATCGGGTGGCAGTGATAAGGGAAGAGTTGGTCACAGTTAAATGGTTGATGTGCGGTCTCTAATTCTTTATTTGTTTTTTCCACATCCACGATTAGGGAGCGAGTGGCGTTCAGTAGTTTGCTGCATGGGTAAGTAGAGGGGAATGTTGTGACTGTGATTGGGTCAGTTAATGAATCAGAGACGCTGCGGTATCAGGTGTGTTCACCCGCTGACGGTCCGTCAGGAACAGAAAATATAGAACACTAGACCTCTATGCTCGCCCTTTATCCTTGATTGTTGCCGACTCAAGACCTTCATTCCTACAGAGCCGTCTTTTTTTTTTCTATTATCCATGTGTCTAAGAGTTTCTTAAATGTACCTGATAGATATGTCTCTTACCGGACTCCAGACACCGCGTTCCACACACCCACCTGTATGTGTAAATACACACGCCAGGCAGCCCCTATACCTCCGTCTAAATACTTTAAAATTATATCTCTTGGTAGTTATTTCCACACTGGGAAAAATGTCTTTGGCCATCCACATGACCTATGCCGCTTATCTTGTACAACCCTATGCAGTCGCCTTTCACCCACTTAGCTCTAAAAGGAAAAGCCATAGCTCGCTAAACCTATCCTCATGTGATATATCCCTATAGTCTAGGCAGCATACTGGTAAATCTCCGTTTTTCAGCTTCGAAAGTTGTTACATACTTCCTGTAATGAGGCAACCAGAATTGAGCACAATATCCCAAGTTTAAATGAGTGGCAACATTACTCGTGGCTTTGAACTCAACCCCTTGACGACTGAGGCCAACATCTCATACAGTTTCATAACAACCTATTCAACTTGCGTGTCAACTTTGATGAGTCTATGAGCGTGAAACTAAAGATGACTCTATTCTTGCACACTGATAATGAACCTGTCATGAACCCTGCATTTTGCATTCAAATTCGACTTTGCAAAGTGTATCACTTCACACTTTTCCACATTGAGCTCAGAGTTTGCCAATTCTCAGCCCAACTTTGCATTCCTCATTGCCCTGTTGTAACCTACATCACAACCCACACTATCCCGAAATGTCATCTGGAAATGGAACAGCTAATCACCCGCTTCCCGAACAGATTTCTCAGGAACACCACTGGTCACCGACCTCCAAGAGAAATACACTCCACCTGTTACCACACTCTGTTTTCTGTGGGTAAGCTAGTTCTATCTATAGTAGCCACATTTGTCTGCCACCCATAGCTGAGAAAGTTTTCCTAAAATCTTCATCAGTGTGCTTTGTCTAATAATTAAGAATTTGATTCCATTCTTGAGACATGCCCTGCCCCTCTCACAGCCATGATCAGACTGTCGTTCTTCAACTGTCCAGAGATACTGTCGAAATATATCCTCCAATAGTTTGACCATACGTACATTGGGCCTACTGGTCTGTAATTCCCAGCGTTTTCCCTGTTTCTTTCCTTGGTCAAAGGAATAAAAGCTGGCAACGTCCAATCCTCTGATACTATTGCAATAGCCAGATGACACAGAAAGGTCATTACCAAAGACGCAGCAGAAACTTCCGTCCCTTCCTGTAGAAAACTGGGATACATCCCCTCCGGCAATAGGAATCCCCTCAGCCTCTTCTACATCATGCTCACATTTGAAAAATTTCCTCTCAATTGTGAACACTGAAAGAAAATATACATTATGGACCTTCACTATCTGGGCCGACCTCAGGCGCATATTTCCTCTGTTATTCCTGATCGGACCTATGCAGTCATCCGTCTGATCTTCACATAGGTGTAAATGGCCTTTGGGTTTCTAAGCTCCTGCCTGGCTAACTTGTAGTTCATTTGAAACCTCTCTGATCCCTGCTTCCTACATCTTAAGTCTGCTTCTTCCTCTCTCTGGACTCTCTCTAGTCAACCATGACTCCTTTACTCTACCATCGCCGACCCTGCCTCAATGGGACAAACCTATCCAGGAGAACATGCTAGCTCTTCCTTAAAAAAAAATCCACAGTTCAGTTGTGCATTACCCTGTGTATATCTCTTCCCAATTTACGTTTCCAACTTCCTGACTAATAGCATCGTAATTCGCTCTCCCACCAATCAACTGATTTATAATACCGTCTCTTCCTATCCTCATTCAATGCCAGGGTAAAGAATAGGAGTTGTGGTCACTGTCTGTGATAGGAGGTCTGGCAGTATCGCATCGGGAAATATGGCAGGTGACCTGGTTCATTGGTCTAATATGGTGTTTCCTTCAGATGTACTGCCACTAATGAGTCGAAACACACTTATGTGTTCCTCGAACAGATTCTGCCAATCTAAACCTTTTTCTCTAAGGAGGTTCCAGTCAATATAAGGGAAGTTAATGTCACAATAATAAATGTCTTTATGCTTACATATTTCCAAAATCAATCTCCTGAATTGTTCCTCGGTCATTATTTGGCTATTTAACTGGTCCGTCTACTTTATGCTTCTAATAGCATATCTACTCTTCCGGATTCTGCCTCCATTCACATTGACTCACTGAATGATCCGATCACGACTCCTACATTTGTACTGCTGTGAGATTATCCGACTCCTGCACTTTTCCCCCAGTCCCGTTTGAAACAGAGAAGCAATGAAACATCCAGAAGCGATTCCTGCCCTTGTAACAACAAAACCTCAGTTATTGTCATAACTCCATAGTTCCATGTACTGAGCTGCTCTCGAAATACAGCTCCCTTGTTCCCACACTTCTCGCATTAAAATAGGCACAGTACAATCCAACCTACTGTTTGTAGGTTCACCACCTCTCCTTCCTCACAATGTCCCAATACACCACTGTTTTTTTCCTCTGACATATCCCATTCCCCTCCCGAATTATGTTTCCGTTCCCCGCAACCTCTATCAAACCTGTCTGCAAGATTTCCCTCCAGTTCATGAGGCGAAGTAGTTACCGAAGCGGGTTTTGGGATACAGGATCCACCTCTATTTGGAAAGGTTGGAGTGATTAGGCATAGCCAGGGTGTCTTTGTAGAAGGAAAATCACGTTCCATAAATTTGATCAGGTGTTTTGAACAGGTAAACAAGAGGTCTGACACGGTCCCAAATTGTAAGATAGCTGAAAGGTGACATACAATGGATCCCTCTGGATAAATATAGGTGGATCGGTGGGATTGGAAACACAGACAGAGAGATGGTGAAGATGTCTGACCTGTTGCCCTACAGCTGTAAAATCATTGGCACCCAGAGTTGGGAGGTCACCTTACCACTGTTCATCATGTTGTTTACACTTCACCTGCAGTATTGTGTACACCTGTGGTCACTACAATATTGAAGGGATGTGATTTTGCTTGGGAGGGCGGAAACAAAGAATCCATTGGGCGTAGGAAGTCAGACTGCAGACACGGGAGTTTCTAGATTAGAAAATTCTAGCAATAAGTCACCCGTTGCTTCTGTGACGCCGCTGTTTTATATTCTTTGGAGGGGACCGGTTTTATGATGAAGAGAACAATACTTTCAGTAAAGGGACTGCTCTTACACACTCAGGAACATTCCCCTCAACTCTCTGTTATATCTTTCAGTCAGGAGATATGGTTCGTTTCCACTGGCGGATTCGATTGCCCGGCTCCGTGAGGCCAACGAGGACGCTTTGGATCCTTCGCTTGCTTCCTGTTAAACGCTACTTTCCACACGTTCTCCACTGTTAATTCACTCCCAACACCGCCACTCAGTAATCTCAGCACTGGCCTGTTCACCCGTGGGGTAATGCCAGACATCGAATACCCTTGACCAACCCGTGTGGGATCATCACCTAATCTCACAGGGGCCGCAGAGTGGCTGTATTGGGAGCCCAGTTCTGGGACTTTGGCAACTGTGGTCCTTCTGCTGACACAGGACTATCTGACCTTTGTAATGCGATGTGGCCCAGCAATGATATTACCTTGTCGGCCTGGTTTGATTTGTCACGATTACCAGACAGATTGGACGTTTCCTAGGATCTCTTTCATTCCTGGCGTAACAGTACGATAGTGAACAAGTCCAAAACCGCGAGGAATCCCAGACTGACGTTTGAGGTTGAGTGGATGTCTGTGTCTCTTATGCGAGTGCACGGCGGAAAGTCAAGAGACACGGGCCACTTTTGTCGGACAGCGCGGGTTTTCGGCACCAGAGCTGAGTAAATACTGGGCAGAACAGCCGGCGGATGTTTGATATGATCCACTTCCTGTGTTGATGTAACTGTAAACACTCTCGTGTACTCTGATGGTAGCAGGGGCTCTAATATTTCTTTTTCCACGGCATGTGGCAGCTCCTTCTCGGAGCTCACTACTGACCACACTGCCTTTCTGACATCTGTCCCGCGGTGGTATAACCATTTCCCAAATTAACTGCATGAATCAATAAAGCCAACGCTGTTTGCATTAACTTGGTCTGCATCTCTTGTCAAACGCTCGCTGCTGTCAAATCCGACAGTTCATTGGGAAGGTACATTCAGCCCCACCGGGAATAACCGGCTCCTAGGGCAGTGAAAACAGCATGCTGACACACCCACACTAACAGCTCACCCCTCTTCCCTTCCAACACTGAGCCACTCTGTGGAAAACTGTCAGCTGATAGTGACGCCGCCTGGGGTGCGGGGAGGGTCGTGTGGAACCGGAGCGGTACACCGTCAGGGAAAATGCGAGCAGTCACATTACTAACGTGGGCCTACAGCCCAACTGGTCTCTCCCACCATATTGGTATCACATGCCGTGAGATTAGATAGGTCTGAGTTGGTGGCTCGGACAGTCAGAGCGCAGGAGGATAACCTGTCCGTGGGGTAATGCTGGGCAAACGCCATACCCACAACATTCCCCCTCTTAACCACCTCCATCCTTTCGCACGGCTGTCAATCTACTCGGGGCGAAGCACCAAGCCCATAACGGTATCTTGCAGAGAGACAGTGACATCTGGAATGGGAGGTGTGAGGATCAGAGAACAGTGATATTAAGAATCAGCGTGTGGAGAGGGGACATTCGATGAGGGGCGTGGTGTGGATACCGTTGGAGGTGATGTTGCTGTCGGAGGGGGTGATAATTGTTTAGAGAGAAAGGATTGGGGTGGACGAGGGGCTCGGAGACGTAATCAGTAACAGATCTGAGAAGGGAGCTGTGGCTGGGCGTGACTGTGGAAGTGATGGGGGGGCGGGGTATGTGGATGAATTCGGAGAGTATAATGACCGAGGGTCCAGGGAGGGAGCGCCGTGTGTTTTGACGGTGGGGATGTCAGAATCAGGTTTAATATCACTGGCGCATATCTAGACATTTGTTGTCTTATGGCACTAAGACAGAAAATACAAAGTTATAAAAGAATAAATTACATTGAGATATATATATATTAATTACGTATTTTTCAAGGTATACATAGTTCATAAAGGGAGGTAAATTATGTCGGCGTACATATGGACTCATTTTCTATTCAGAAATTTGATGGCGGAGGGTAAGAATCTGTATCTGAAATGTTGAATGTGGGTGCTCAGGCACCATTAACTCCCTCTTGACGGTAGCAATGAGAAGAGGGAGTGTCCTGGGTGATGGGGATACTTAGTGATCGATGCCCTATCTCTGATCGTCGCCTGTCGAAGATGCCTTTGGAGCTGGAGAGGACAATGTCCGACATCAATATAGCTGAGACTGCAACTTTCTGTAGCCTTTCCGATCCTGCGCAGTGGCCCCCTGAGGAATGGGTGGAGCGTCGGAGGGTTGATCACTGAGAGTTCAGGAAGGAGTAGCAGTTCTGGGAGATTGACTGTCCACCCATCTCGTTAACATAGTGAGGGACGCGGAGCACACAGGCTGCCTGCGAACTGCAATGGAACGACCCTGTGGTTGTTCCGGTACTCGCAGCAGAGCAAAGCACAGGAGGCCGAACGGCCCCTAAAATTAGCGCTGGCAATCTGCATGACCATGGTTAATCCTCCCATGTCTCAGCTCCTCTCCTATGCCGGACCCCATCGTCCACAGCTCCTCCATCATTTAAGTATGCACCCGTCTCCACTTTAACTAGAGGATGCAGCTACATGAGAGAACAAATGAGCCCGTGCCGCGCTCAAGCCTGAAACTTGTTCCGCTCTAAACCAATGTGAAGTGCCACCCTCGCTATCCATGCCCCTTGTCCAATTTCTGCTGCGTTCTGCAATCATCTCTCAACTCCCTCCCCGGCAAATACCTTTCGCCGAATCCCTCCGGTTTCCATCCTCTGCTCACACTCTGCGATCAGACGCGTCCTGTCGGGTTGTCTCCCAACTGACCCTTCCGGTCTAGCTCTGTTTTAGACAATAAGACCGTAACATATACGAAAAAAGCTCTAAGCCAGTTGGATCATCGAGTCTGCTCCGATCTCTCTCAGCCCAATCTTGTCTCCTCGTAACCCTTCATGCCCCGATTAATCAAGTATCTATCAATTTCTGCCTTTTGTATATCAAATAACCCGGCCTCCACAGATGTCTCCCTAAAAATAAAGATCCCGATAATGCATCCCTCCCTCCTACACCAGTTCTTCAGCCACACATGCACCTGTCAGATCATCCTATCCTTACCTTCACTGGAGAGTGCACAGGCAGTGGTCTAGATATATCTACCTTGAATGTCCTGTCTGTCTGCTTTCTGTCTAGCTCCATAAAATCTCTCTACAGTGTCTGCTTATTTCCCCGTGTATGTTATCGGTGGTCAGATGTATCTCGGCTTCTGGTTGCTCACACTCCCCCGTGAGAATGCCGTGGAGCGATCAGAGACTTCCCTGACCCTGACGCCTCGGAGAAACATGCCGTCCAGGTGTCACTGTCGAGTCGACAGAATCTAGCCTCTGTTCCTCTGACTATTTCATCTTCCATCACCACCGCAGTCCTCTTCATCTCTCTGTTCTTCCATGCCACCAGAGTGCCAGTCACCAGATCACTGCGACCACCTGCTCCCCACCCCGGAGCAGATGTGTATATCAGGAACGCTGGAGATATCCCGGGATTCCCACATCTAACGCACAGAACAACTCCGGAGAGATGTTGCTGACATTAAGTTGCTGCACAAACACTTTTATTTACGGGGTAACGAAGACCAAGTTCAAGCATCAGTTCATCCATCAGTGTAAAGAAATGTCCGTTTCTGTAAATTATTCCATTAATTGATAAACATAATATCTAAGTTCTTCCCGGAGGCAGTCGCAGTGTTTTCCATCTTGACACTATAGAATTGGCGCTCATCAGAGAACATGGCAGCAGGTAGAATAAAACTAGTTTAGAATCCGGGAGTGACAGAGCACGGCAACAGAACCTTCGGCGAACGCAGCTCCCGACCTTCACTTCCTACCGATTACTAAACTCTTCCTCCCTTTTGTTTTTCTTTTTTCATTATATCTCCGGTATCGTCAGAACCACAGCACGTTCGATAATGACTCCTATACCCCAGTGTAAATTTCCATCGGTCAAGTGACCGACAAAACCGTAGCTTCCTGTGACATGGAGGAAAAGGAGAAGCTAGCGGAAATACTGCCCTCTCGAGGCAAACTGGCGGATTTCGCGCTGAGCACTCCTGAGAACAGATCGGGCCTGGTTCCTGCTCGGATTGAGTGGGCAGCACAGCAAAGAGATTTAGCTGATTGCACTCTATGATTCAACACGCTATGAGCAGACAACATCCACGTGCACAGAGGTCCTAACTTCAACGTTCGGGTTTACTCGTCTCCAGTGAGTTGGTATCAACTTTCTAATGTGTTTACCTGGACAGGTAATGACTCAACTAGGTCCTATTACCATCTATTACCACCTGCCCTCACCAACGCAGAGGTCAGACCGCCAATCTACAACAGCAACCATTTTGACAGTGGGATCGATTGTAACTTTGACACTGATGTTGGCAGATTGGAGGGAAAGTGCATTCACACTGGGTAAGGTTCGATTTGAAGTGAGTATTCCTGATGTTGAGGCGGAGATAACCCGCCGGCAATTAGTGATAAAGATATCCAGAGCAGGCAGAGAAACAGTGCGCTGAGTCCAAGAATAGGTGGAGGGTTGGAGACAGGAGAATGTACCGTCGGTACTGGGTGGGGAATTCTCGCCGAAAAGGTGTGCTCGGAGACAGAGCTGAATGTGAAATAAACTTACCGTCCCAGCAGCAGCTCCACCCGAACATCTGAGAAGCTCCAGTGAATTGTTTATAAAAGTGTTTGCAGAAATACCTCACAGACTAGACGTATAATATTATGTGATGCGTATAACAATGAGGTGGCATTACATTTTCCACTGAGGTGTGATACTTCGATTAATCCCCACGCGGAACTGAGACAACCATGTTGCAGAGAGTGAGAGACAGAATGGAATCAAAATCACCAATCTGGCAAAACGACCGTGACAGGACTCGAACCTGCAATCTTCTGATGACTTCGATTCAAGTACCGAAGTCAGACGCCTTATCCATTAGGCCACACGGCCGCATTCTGTGGGAAATTCCAATGGAAAAAATGGGGGAACATGCTGACTGCTGCAAGGAGTTTACACGTGTAGAATGGTTTCCTGACCGAACTAAAAGTACTGGTATGCAGTGTTGTTATCCCAGGTGAACATTCGATCATTGTTCTTAATATCACTCCATTCATTCCTGCTTTAGACTGTACATTTAAATTCAATATTCTCTTTCTGTCACACAGAAAGGAATTGTAAAATGCCCACACCACTGACTTTTAGGGCCGCGTTATATTCTGTGATGGAATAATTGAATATGGTCCACCACATTTAATATATTATTGATAGAGTGAACTCGCTTTCTTTTTAGATAATTCAGCCGTTGGTTTGGTAATCCAGAACCGAACACTGTTTAAGTCGTGTAAGCATTGGGTGTTCGGATCTGCGGCTGCGCACAGCCGGGGGTGCCCTTCAGCGTGTCTGTAATACAGTAGCTATTGGGTTATTGCATTTGCCCAATACACGGAAAGTCGTCATTCTAGAGCCAGGTGGCAAATTCCTATAATATCTGTTTACTTGAAAACGAGCAATATGACAACAAAGCTACTGAAATTTGATTTAATTCAACATAAATTTATCTCATTGTACAACAGAAAACAGTCACGGGTTCTCCGAGTGGCGGAGCACGGAATGGAGCCTTTTGCCACAGCATGTCCATAGCGCCGAAGGTACCTGCATTAGGTATTTCCAAGTTTCCTGTGGTTGGCACAAATCTCTCTACACTTTCCTTATCCATGTCCATGAATTCTGGTCATCACAGAGAGCAAAGGAAATCGACATAGAATCTGAAAACAAATGTGTGAATCAGAAGCAGAGTCTGTAATTGCTCTGAAGAGATTCAGAAGCTCCAATCACAAGAGCAAGAAGTGGCCGAGCGGTTAAGGCAATTGACTGCTAATCCATTGTGCACGGCACGCGTGGGTTCGACTCCGATCTTCGTCGCGCCATGTTTATCTGGGAGACCATCTTTGAAGCAATCACTTCCGAACCTCCGCCTTTTGTCCCAGAGACGCCAGACAGGTTGGTATGTGAGTCATTAAAAGCAATATTCACCATTAGTTCGTCACCGAACTTGGCCACAATGCCACAAGACATAGAAACAGATTATACTATTCGGCTCATCGATGTTTCTCCGCCATTCCATCATGACAGATACATTATCCCTCTCAACGCAATTCTACTAGCGTTTTCTCGTCACTTTTGACAACCTTACTAATCAAGAACCTGTCACCCTCCGCTTTAAATAAACCCAATAAGATGGGCTCCACAACGAGCCATGACAATGAATTCCACAGATGCTTTATACCCGCTGCAGAATGTCCTCCTCATCCCTGTTCTAAAGGGACGTTCTTATCTGTGTCTGTGCCCTTAGCACTGAAACTGAACGGATTGTCACATGAAGAGAGTCTGTTGGCACTGGGTATCTATTCACCGGACCTCAACAGAATTAGGGGTGACCTCGTTGAAATCAATCTAAGGCAAGGGAATGGGAGGCCTGGAAGAGTACGATCAGCCCATGATTTAATTTATTTCTCCCGTTCTTCTGTCTTCGACGCCTCCTCAACTTCCGTTTGCCTATTTCGTCCAGGAGCTTCGCTTGGCTCCCTTGTTTTAAATTCTGCAACTGCGCTTGGCCGCTGTTCCTTCACACTTTGTTAAGGTAACCGATCAGAAATTTTTAAATTTCGCTTTTTAAGATTTTGCCTGACCCGCCGAATGTTCCGGGTATTCTGGACTTTAGTGCTCAAAACATCCGATTTCCAAGGGAGAATAATATAGGTCCTTCCAAACACTTGTTGTTGTTGTTGTTCCCCCCCCCCCCCCCCGGGATTACTGTAAGCCACTGCATCATTATTCTAAATACATTGATGCTCATTGTTTCAGAGCGGAGTATGGCATGAAACTTATCTGGTCTGATCCCCATCGTGCGTCTCTGTGTTTTCTCAACCCCGTCTTCAATCAGGGAATGGATGCAAACCCTGGTTCACGAAACTGCACACAGCCCATTATATCAATTTTCAAAACTCCCGATGGTTTGGATACTAACTCACAAGTGCTGTCTGCCGCTCTCGTCTGAATCTCACCGGCGATCCGCTTCCAGCATCGCCTGTAAACCTGCAGCAATTTCGTGAATTTAAGATATGTTACACTGTTGAAATGGAATTACACCAAGAGCCCCGAAACGGCTCCGAGCCCGCTGCAGTATCCGAGTTTACTCTGAGAACGGCTTTGCATTGAAAAGTCAAAACTGCCTGCCATGATTTCTCAACATGAATCCATCTCCCCCATCTTCACTCTACATCCGTTTTAATTGCGAGCTTAGTTTCAGCCTAGGCAACTGATTAAACTGCAAGGGCACTTCTGACCGAGCGTAGAGTTTTCTCAGCAGTCTGCACCGCACTGACTGATACACCGGCATCACAACGCTGTCGGTAACTGAACAAGTCCAAAGACCACTCACACAGAACTGCAAATGTTGGTTCACCTGTGTTCTTACCAGGAACACCAATAACGGCAATGAGCATGTAATATATCTTTCTCACACGGTAAAATGTTTCACGTATTCTGTGTGAGATTCAGCCTGTCTTCCAGCTAACATGATCTCGCTGAAGAAACACTGTGCTGATGAATCTCCACGGTCATTCGTTTATACTCGCTCCAGCACACTGAATATTCAATACTACACAAGACTGACGTGTCTTCCGACAGCTGGGATAACAATAAACATGATGTAATTCAAGTAAAATTCCAGTTGTAATCATGTATGGATAGCTTGACACGAAATTGCAAAATCTCAAAGGCGAAGGAATGACGATGCGAGAATTCAGTGAATGTTGTTGCGAAACACTCTCAGTCTCACCTCTCGGTTTCATGATTACTATCTTTGATCTTGTCCATTCCTGAGTTCCACGGAATTTTTCATCATAGATCAATGATCTCCTGCTATTGGGAAGCTCAGTTTCACGCTGAAAATTATCTCAGTTATAGATCCTGCAATGGAAATATCTTAAAAATAATATGATGTTTGAAAGTTAATATAGTGAAGAGTTTTAAACTAATAGAGAATCCAGACTTACAAAGGCACTGAACGTATTGAACCCGTTAATTAAATTAATAGCAGCCTACACAGAATGCTGGAAGGCCTCAACAGGTCAGCAACTGGGCATGAATAAGCAGTCGATACTTCTGGTCGCGTCTCTTCTTCAGAAGAATTGAGGGTTCGTCGATCACCTGAGCTCCAGCCACAAAATAAAGCACAATTTCCCAGTGACTAACTTCTTCAATTCCTTTCTCTATTCCCGGTCCGATATGTCGGCCCATGACCGCCTTTTCTGCAGTGGAAGCTCTCTGGCAAGACGAGTAACGATAAGACCACACAATGTAGGGGCAGAATTAGGCTACTTGGCCCATCAATCCTGCTCCGCCATTCCATCATGACTAATCCTTTTTACCCCTCCGCAACCCCAATTCCCTGGCCTTCTCCCGGTAATCATTGAAGCCGGTTTCGATCAGTAAATTATCAATCTTGATGTAGTTGTGCATTAAATTGTCTGAACTGGATTGCACGTAAGTAAAACCGTTCACTGTGTCTAGAGAGACTTGATACCACATTCAGATATCGCCCAAGTGCGGAGTGAGAGACACTGAAGCAGGTCGATATTCCATAGACTTTAATATGAACAGCGTTAAAGGGAAAATATTTTCATTTTAGAATATTTTTATTCATACATAATCTTCCACAACTATAGAATAATACAAAATATGAACAAATTAATATGTATACAATTAATAGAGCTGAAGAAAAAACTAATCATAATTTATAAAAATGAAATATATATATATATATATATATTGAAAAAAGAAGGGAAAAAATCTCATCTAACTGAGAAAAAAACTACAAAAAAACCCATTAGGAATCAGTATGCAACCTACGGGAGCAGTACGTTTAACCACCATCTAAAAATATAGAAAAATATGTGAATTGGTGTTGAACGGGAAAATAAACAATAAACGCTGGGCCAAAGAGGGCCGTTAACTGAAGCTCTCAAAAGGAGTTGATTTGTAAGTCCAATAGCTCAGGGAAGGCCAATGAAAAACGGCAGCGAAACGTTGCTAGTCTCTGTCCAAGTCTGGACAGGTACTACGATGGCAAGTATGATGTTAAATACAATGACGAATACGTAATATTTAGCTGACACGTGCAAATTCGCAATCGCAATTGTCCTAACTGCACTGCCGAATCCGTGGGTTTGACAGGACTATGTAGTAGGAAGTGATTCCGTCGTCAGTTCTAGAAAGAAATTGATCATTTTGCCAGACGACCATTGAAGGGAAGACGAGGGTCAGTTTTGAGGTATGTGGCGATTACCTTCCACGGATGAGTAGGGCTGGGATATTCATAATGAGTGATCAGGCTCTCTGGAGGGCTGATGTAGACAAAGAACAAGGAAATTGAAGTTCGAACATCATTGGAGGCAGTCAGGCAGATTGCTAACGTAGTGTTCAATACATTCCGAATACCTGCCTTCGCTGACTGGAAAAATCATGATGCAATAGTATATAATATTGGTCTGACTAGAGTACCATAGCGAAATGTGTTGAATTTCTCCGGTTTAATCTGATAGAAGAGACTGGCACAGCAATTGAGTTGCATACCTGCCGACCTCGGCTGCTGCACTTTCAGTGTTCACAATGATGACTCCAGTGCATTGGAGAACAAACATAGCCACAGGGTTCAGGTACTCGGAGTGTGGAATACTTGTGCGCGGCTAACGTTATTTCACCACACATGAATGTTTCATCCACTGATATTCCAACTACTTTTCTATGTTTCTGGCCTTCTCTAACGCCATCGTGAGGAGGAAAATAAACTAGGAGACGGCGTTATTTCGTCGAGCACCATCGCTCCAGCAGGTCTATGGATTATTCCTGTGCCATCGGTGAGGATAAACTCAAGACGTAGGAGCAACAATCTGATGTCATGAATGTCGGTTAAAAACATCCCTCCTCCTCCTCTCTACTTCTATTCACCGCTCTGGCCTCATGTTTATTCTCACCTGCCTATCACCTCACACGTTATCCCCGTCCTGCTCCGTTTTCCCTGTGCTCCACTGTCCTCACTTACCAGATTGCTTCCGCTCCAGCGATTTATCTTTTATACGTCTTTCGCTTCTTCTTTTCCCTCCCCACGCCATTTATTCTGGCGTCTCCCCGCTTACTTGCCAGACGCAAAGAAAGGTCTCGGGTCGATGATGGAATAATCGTCAACTGTTTATTCATGTCCACAGATGCCGCCTGACCGACTGAGTTTCTCCAGCGTTCAGTGTGTTTCTTTGGATTACATCATGTGCGGAATTTCACATGTTTAAAATATTAAAATATATGTATTTAGAAACGGTGAAATGGATGGAGACGCACGAATTAGAGAATCATTCACAAATGCTTCACACTACATGTGATTTCGGAGAATGACTTGTCGGGGAAAATGTGAAAGGAAGAAAATGTGGCAGGAATAAATTTCAGCGCAAAAATTACCAAAATACTGTGGCATGCAAAAATTGGGGCACCCCTAGTCAAAATGTCTGTCACTGTAAACAGCTAAGCGAGTAAAAGATGACCTGATATCCAAAAGTCAAAAATTTAAAGATGACACGTTTCTTTAATATTTTAAGCAAGGTTACTTTTTATTTTTTTATTTCCATCTTTTAGAGCTTCAAAATGACAAATTGTAGCTGCGTGCCACACACAGCGCTGGATTAACGACACGCAGTCGGTGAGTTGCAGTTGCAAAAGAAATTTATTCAAACTTCTCGGCCTTGCTTTAAAGCCTTCATGTTCTCTCCCTGCCCGTGCGCATATTCAGGGACCTGTCCCGCGCACGGGCTTTTCCCCTTGCTGGTGAAGAAGGCCTGGCGCCCTTTTTGGGACCAGCCTCAATGCCGGCGCGCCACTTTCTGAGCCGGTTCGAGTGCGCTGGTAAGTGGGTCGCCACATAACCCACCACCCCCAGAACTGGCGATACACCCCCCAATGTCCTCCGTCTGGGAGGTCTGCCTCTGCGCCGCGGTGCCTGAATCTCGACTGGCTGCGCCAAGTACACTTGAGCCGGTTTGAGTCGGTCCACTGTGAAAACCGCCTCTCTCCCCCCAATGCCCAGCACGAACGTAGACCCGTTGTTTCTGATCACGGTAAACGGCCCCTCGCAGGGCCGTTGTAGCGGTGTCCGGTGTCCGCCCCGTCGTACAAAAACAAACTTACAGTTCTGCATGTCATTGGGTCCGCAGGTCGGGTTCTGCCCATGCTGTGAAGTGCGTATGGGGGCCAGGTTACCGAGCCTCTCACGTAGCCTGTCCAGGACTGCTGCGGGTTCTTCCTCTTGCACCCTTGGGGCCGGTATGAACTCTCCTGGGACGACCAGGGGTGGGCCATACACCAAGTCGGCCGATGAGGTGTGCAGATCCTCTTTGGGCGCTGTGCGGATTCCGAGCAGGACCCAGGGAAGCTCGTCCACCCAGTTCGGCCCTTTGAGGCGGGCCATGAGAGCGGACTGCAGGTGAAGGTGGAAACGCTCCACCAGTCCGTTCGACTGTGAGTGGTAGGCAGTTGTGTGGTGCAGCTATGTGCCCAAACGGCTGGCTATAGCTGACCACAGGCTGGAGGTGAACTGGGCGCCTCTGTCGGAGGTAATGTGGGCCGGTACACCAAAGCGAGACACCCAGGTTGCAACCGGTGCTCGGGCGCAGGATAAGTGTTGTCCACAAAAGGGAGAGGTTTTACAGCGATAAGGAGGGGTGTAGGGGGCTGGAAGCCAACTGCAAGTGAATGAAATGCCAGACCTGCCCCAAACCACTCTCCTCACTAGTCAGGGTCGCGAACAGTCCTTCCATATGAGGCAACTTTTCAACATCGTGCCTGTTGGGGTCATCTGCTGTTTCCAGTTTTCCAGGTGTGGCCTCCTCGACATTAATGACACCCGATGTAGCCTCTGCATTCTGCACTCTGTCCCGATGAGATTCTGCAGATGTTGGAGATGCAGAGTAACATACACAAAATGTTGGAGGAAGTCAGAAGGTCAGGTAGCTTCTATAGAGGGGATAAAGCAAAACAGAGATTTCCTGCCGAGACCCTTCATCGGGTCTGGAAGTGGGGAGAAGCCGGAATAAGATGGTGCGGGGTGTGGAAAGAGTCCAAGCTGGTAGATGATCGGTGAAGCCAGATAAGAGTGAAAGTGTGTGTTGTTGTTTGAATTTCCAGTATCTGCAGATTTCCTTGTGTTTGCTCTGAAAAGAAGGAATCTGATAGGATAGGAGAGCGGGCAATGGGAAAAAATTGAAGTAAAAGAGGAACCAGAGGGAGACGATCAGCAGTGGAGAAGACAGAAGTGGGAGACAGAATGGAGGAAACGGGCGTGTGGGTTGAAGAAAAGAAAAGGTGAAGATAAGGTTAAAGATATCGATGTTCATGCCATCGGGTTGTAAACCACCCGAATGTAATATGAGGTGTTGCTCCTCCAATCTGAGAGTGCACTCACCGTGTTAGTTAAACAATGAACCGGAAGGGGGAGTGGATTAATAATTTTTCCCTGGGATCCCTATTAACTCAATCCTCTCTGACCTTAAACCAGTGCCGTCTGGTTGTTGTTTTCACAAAAGTGTGGAAAAGGATAGCAAACATTCCGCATTTCTCCAGGACTCAGTCTTTCCAGTAACGGCACTAATCTCGTAAATCTCTGCACTCATTCCAGCTTGACGGCCTCACTCCGAAAGCAGAACGACCAAAACTGAATACAATAACCCAGGCGTGGATACCCTAACAATAATCTAACCCTAATGCAACCTCAATAGCCTCTTCTTCAGACCATAGACCATGAGATATGAGACTGAGGCTGCTCACACATTCGAGTCTGCTCTGCCATTCCCTTGTATCCAATTGATTATCCCTCTCTACCCCATTCTCCTGCCTTCTCCACATAACCTTTGAACATCCATTTAAAATACACTCAATGACTTGGCCTCTACTCCGTCCGTGGTAATGAATTCCAAAGATTTCCCACTCCCTGACTACAGAAATTCCTCCTCATCTCTGCACTCAGTGGATGACCTGTGTATTGAGCCGGTGGCCTCTGGTCCCAGGCTCACAGTGTGTGGGGTGAATCTTCTTCACAGCCACTCTGTCGAGGCCTTTCAATATTTAATAGGTTTCAATGAGATCCCTCTCTTTGTTCCAGACTAACGAGTACAGGGTCAAAGCCATCTAACGCCTCTCATACGTTAACCCTTTCATTCCTGGAATCACTCTCATGAGCCTTCTCCGGAACCGCTCCAGTACAAGCACATCTTTTTCTCAGATAGGAGGTTGGAAACTGCTCACAATACACCAAGAGAGATCTGATCAGCGCGTTATAAAGCGACAGTATCACATCCTTGCTCTTATCTGCTAACATTACAGTTGTCATCCTTAATCAACTCAATCTGCAAGCAAACCTATAGGGACTTCTACTTAAGGACTCCCAAATACCTACGCACCTCTGTTTTTTTTAAAAAAAATTCTCCCATTTACTTTTTTTCTACACCCTTATTCCTTCTACCATTTGTACATGACCGTACACTTGAATACACTGTGATTCATCTGCTACTTCGTTGCCTGTTCTCCAAACCTATCAAAGTCCGTCTGCAGACTTCTGCTTTGCTCTAAAGTACCTTTCCCATACCTATCTTTGTATCAACTGCAAAGCTCTTCACCAAGGTATCAATTCCTTCATCCATATCATTCAGATTTAAAATGAAAAGATGCGGTATCAATACCCACCGCTATGGAACACCATTAGTTACCGACAGCAAAACAGAATTGCGCACATTATTCTGACTCTTTCTCCCTTGTCAGTCAGACAATCGTCGATCCGTACAAGTATCTTTCCTGTAATTCCATGGACTGGGATCTTGTTAAGCAGCCTCACCTGCAGCACCTTAGAAACATAGAAAACCTGCAACACAATACAGGCCCTTCGGCCCACAAAGTTGTATCGAACATGTCCTTACCCTTGAGCTACCTAGGCTTACCCATAGCCCTCGATTTTTCTAAGGTCCATGTACCTATCCCGGAGACTCTTAGAAGACCCTATCGTTTCCGCTTCAACCACCGACGCTGGCAGCCCATTCCACGCACTCACTACTCTCTGCCTAAAAAAAAACTTACTCCTGATATCTCCTCGGATCAATGCCTCTCATCATCCTGTACACCTCCATCAGGTGTCCTCTCATCCTCCGTCACTCCAAGGAGAAAAGTCCGAATTCACTCAACGTATTCTCATAAGGCATGCTCCCAAATACAGGGAACATCCTTGCTTATACTCTCTGCACACTTTCTGTGGTTTTCATATCCTTCCTCCAGAGAGGTGATCAGAATTTAGCAAACTACTCCAAGTGGAGACTGATCAGGGTCCATAATAGCTGCAGCATTACCTCTCGGCTCCGAAACTCATTCTTACGGAAGTCCAAAGCACCGTACGCCTCCTTAACCACAGAGTCAACCTGCGTAGCAGCTTTGAGTGTCCAATGGACTCGGACCCCAAGACCCCTCTGATCCTTCACACTGCCAAGAGTCTTACCATTAATCCTTCATTCTGCCATCATATTTGACCTAACAAAATGAACCACCTCATACTTATTTTGGTTGAACGCCATCTGCCAGCTATCAGCCCAGTTTTCTTCCTATCAATATATCGCTGTAACCTCTGACAACTCTCCACATTATCGACAACAGCCCCCAATCTTTGTGCCATCAGCAAATTTACTAACCCATTCCTCCCGTTCCTCATTCACGTCATTTATAAATATCACGAAAAGCAGGGGTCCCAGAACAGATCCCAAAGGCACACCACTGGTCAACGAACTCCATGCAGAATATGACCTGTCTATAACCACGCTTTTTCTTCTGTGGGCAAGCCAGTTCTGGATGCACAAAGCAAAGTCCCCTTGGATTCCAGGCCTCTTTACTATCTCAATGAGCCTTGCATGGGGTACCTTGTTAAAGGTCATCTGAAAATCGAAACAAACAACATCCTCTGCCCCTGCTTTATCTGTCCCGACTGTTATTTCCTGAAGAATTTCCAAGAGATTTGTCAGACAAGATTTCCTCGAAAGGATTCCTGTTGGCTTTGGCCTACTTCATCATGTGTTCCCAATTACAGTACCCAAAAAACTCACCGTTATTACACTCGAATATCTTCCTGGCCACTGAGATCAGACTAGCTGTCATAAAAGTTTATTTCTTCTGCCTCCTTCACTTCTTAAAGTGTGCAGTGACATTTGCAACTTTCTAGTCGGCCAGAACAATTGCAAAATCCATTGATAGATCATTACTCATTACATTATGAGGAAACTAAGGAGAACCTTCTTCATTCTGAGGGAGGGAGGATGTGCAACGAGCTGCCAGAGCAACTGGCAGGGACGATTTCAATGTTTAAAAGACGTTTACTTAGGTCCACGGATGAGAAAGTCATAGAGGGTTATTTCGGTACCCTGGGGCGGGGTTCACCTTCTGGTCCAGGAGTCTTATCTACCTTCAGGCCTTCTAGATTCCAAAACACCTTCTTTCCTTGGTAAAAACATTCATCCTCACTTCTGCCCCAGATACTCCTGAATTTTTGGCATTTATGTAATTCATGCAATGACATAATTATAGTGGGTGACTCAATCTGCAGGAGAATTTGAAGAGTCAGAAAGTGTCAGATTGCAAGAGAGCGGATGCTTTCAATATGGTGTTTTAGAGCAGTTGATGGTTGAGCCTAATCGGGAACTGCTATCTTACATTGGGTGTTGTGTAACGACCTAGATCTTATTAGGGACCATTAAAAGGCAGTGATCGTAATATAATTGAATTCCTGCTCCGCCTCACGTTTATGGACATGTAAGACAAAGTCGCTTCTTGACCACCCTTTTCCGTTTTAAACTTTGAAATTTCAACTTCAACTTTATTCAGTCGGATCTGTAGAGGAACAGTTATAATTATGGATGCTCGCAGAAGCGCCAAAAGAAATCCGGATCTAGGCAATGGGAAGCACAAAAAAGCTGAAGAATTCTCGGAGCAACACCCCTGGGTAAAGAGACTAGAATCTCAAATCAGCAATATCGGTATTGAGAAAACTCAATTAACAGAGGAATTCGAAGGAAAAGTTGACTCTCTGAGCCTTGATCTTAAAGAAGTTAGTCGAAATGCTGCTGACCTTTCTTCTCGTTAGGTAAAAAGTTCAACAATGGATCGTCGATTTCGAAGCTCGATCACGTCGGTATAATATCGGAATTGTTGGATTAAAAGAGAAATCAGAATCGGCCGACACACTGTATTATTTTGCAAAAATGTTTGTTTTTATTTCCGGAGGTTTGTTTACAGCCTTCAGATATCGAAATGGCTCACAGAATCGGCACTTAGATACATGTTATGGAAGTGATTCTTTGATGAACTTCAATAACAAAAAATAAATTGCAAAAAAAAAATGAAATTTTTGGATCAAGGTAAAAACAGACATATTGTTGTGTGTTTTCTCCGTTTCAGAGACAAAGACCGTATTATTAAGCTTGCGAGGAAAAAAAAAAGACTATTTCAGTATCAGGATTCAGGTATTCGCATATTTGAAGATTTTCCATGCGAAATGGTTAAGAGGCGTACTGGATTTGCATCGGTTATGAAATTAGCTTATGAGAAAAAAGCTCTTTCCACTGCTTCAGTATTCAGCGAAATTAAGGGTTTTTTTGTCAAAATGTCTGGCTTTCATATTTTTGATGATCCAGTCGAAGCATTGAGTTTTATTAATTCTTTATCCGACGCATCCGATGACGAGTCTGAAGCCTGAAGCTTGAATGATTTATACTGGCTTGATTGTCTCGGGTGTAAGGAGTGATGAGATTGGAAGATCTGATGGTTACAGAAGTTGTTACCCCAAAATGCATTTTTATCTCTGAAACAGACTGGTTTGGATGGCTTCAATTTCAGAAGGCATAGAGGGAGAACTGTTGATAGACTGTAATAAGTTTGAACCATTTAGAATTTATTTTTCTGCAGATTTAAATTAATTAATTGTTTTTTTTTTGTTTCCTATGCTTCTGTAAAGATCTTTTCAGTAATTATTTGGATTCCCTTATGTTCTAAAGATAGATCGGACAATTTAAAGTTGGCGATTGATTTTCTTTTGTGCAAATATTTAAAGAATTGTTTTAGATGTGTTTTTCATCCCTTATCTAATGTTGTGAAGGTTACTTTCAAATTGAAGGTCCTTTGTTTCACAAGAAAAACACTTTCCTTGCAAGTTAATTCGATTGAGATATATGTCGACTGTAATGAGTTTTATGTTCGGTAGAGGGAGACAGAGATGTTTTCTTTTGTTCTTTTTTACTTAGGTAGGCGGAGCTTAGATTTGCATCTATGCTTTTCTTGGTGTTAGCGTCGATTGATATTGACTTGTTTCTGGACTTTGTAGTTTGGGTGGGATTTCCCCCCCCCCCCGTTATGGAATACCGGAGCATACGCCAATTATTTTTATCGTTGTTCATCTCCGCCATTTTCGACTTCCCTATCCTGACATGCGTCTAACTATTGTTTTTATATACAAAGTTCCATGATGATATCTAAAAAGTTAAATGTTTTAAGTTGGAATGTTCGCGGTTGGAATCATCCTATTAAGCGTAAGAAAACGTTTAAAGTTATTAACCGATTCCAGCCTGACATAATCTTTGCTCAAGAGACGCTTATCAGGTTAAGTGACAAAAAGCGATTTTTTAAATATTGGAGGGTCCTCAGTTTCAGGCAAAATCCTAGAGTAAAACTAGAGGTGTTTCTATTTTTATTGATTCCAATATTCCTTTTAATCAAGAGGATATTATAGCTGATATTAATGTTAAACTTTTGATTGTTAAAGGAATAATTTGTAATAGGAATATTATTTTGTTAATATTTATGGACCAAATGTTGATGATCCCTCATTTTCTAAAACATTTTTTGCTCTATTACCTGGTTTAAATCAATATATGTTATTAATGGGCGTTGATTGTAATACTTGTCTAAATCCTTTAGTGGATAACTCATCATCCAAATATCAACTCCCTAATCGTTCTGCGTCATATATTCCTTTTTAATTGATTACGGTTTAATTGAGATCTGGCGGAATATGCACCCTAGTGATAGAGAATACTCTTTTCCCTCACATTTTTATAATAAATATTCGAGAATCGACTATTTTATAGTTGACCCTCGACTTTTATTCAATGTTCAGAAATGTGAGTATGATGCGATTGCTATTTCTGATCATGCTCCTTTAAACTTAATATTTGAACTGAAAGATGTTGTTTCTACCAGACCATTTTGTCGTTTTCCAGAACATTTATTACAAAGTTCAGAATTTGTTGAGTTTATCGAAGCTCAGATAAAAGAGCTTTTTCTCATTAATAATATAGGAAAAGTCTCTAAGTTAGTAATTTGGGATACATTAGAAGCTTATCTACACGGTCAAATTATTTCGAATATAGCTAAACTGAAGAAACAAGCAAGAATGGAATTAGATAAAATTTCTAAACAAATTATAGAATTAGATAACATCAAAGCAATCTCTCCAAATGTTGTTTCATTTAAAAAAAAGAGTAGAATTACAATCACAGTATAATGTATTACTAATATATCCTATTGAAGGATATTTGCTTAAATTGAAAAGTCAATTTTATATTTTTGGAGATAAAAATAATAAGCTCTGAGCTTCTCAATTAAGAACAGCTAGAGCTGAAAGACAAATCTTAAAGATTCGTAAAAATAATAGAGATATAGTAAGTAATCATGAGGACATTAAGATTTCAAGATTTTTTCTCTGATCTTTATAGATCTCAATTTCCTGCAGATTCCTCCAAAATGAAGGCTTTTTTTAACATAAGATTAAATTTCTGAAAAAAATTCTCCTGAAGGTCAACAGAAGCTTGATGCTCCAATTACCGAGCATGCAATTCGGAAAGCTATTTTCTCAATGCAATCTGGTAAAGCTCCTGGACTTGGTGGTTATTCAGTGTGATTTGACAAAAAAATTGAAAGATTACATTCTCCGTATGGAAATATTTCATGAATCCTTTGAGAATGGTAATTTACCTTCTTCTTTTTATGAAGCATCTATTTTCTTAATTCTTAACAAAGAGAAAGATCCTGTTGAAAGTTCATCATATAGACCTATTTCGCCATTAAATGTGGATGCAAAAAATCTCTCTAAAATAATGGCTAATCGCTTGGAAAGTTTTTGACTAATAATGTCTATGGATCAAACGGGCTTTATTAAAGGCCGTTATTCTTTCTCTAACATTCGGAGATCGATGATCATTATATATTTATCGTTATCGAAGCAACCTCAATGCGTTATCTCTCTCGATGCTGAAAATGGATTTGATAGAGTTCAGTGGCCATTTTCAAAGTATTAGAAAAATTTGGTTTTGGTAATAATTTCAATAGATCGATTCAAATGATTTATAAAAATCCTATTGCCAAGGTCATTAATAATAAATGCAGGTCTTCTCTTTTCTCCCTTTCTCGTGGCATTAGACAGGGATGTCCATTAAATCCTTCATTATTTAATCTTGTATCGGAGCCTTTAGCTATAACATTACGAGAAGCTAAAATATTCGTGGTATCTCTATGAATGGAATCATGCATAAGATTTCTCTTTATACAGATGATCTTTCGTTATTTTTTTTTTCTTTTCAATTCTTGAGGAATCAATTCCTAATCTTTTGGAAACACTTAAAGATTTTGGGAAATATTCAGGATATAAACTTAACTTGAATAAAAGTGAATTGTTCCCGTTAAATGTTCATGTTAGTACATATAATGATATTCCTTTTAGACTTGTTAATACATTTAGATATTTAGGTATTATAACTACTAAAAATATAAAGATCTCTATAAAGCGATTATAGTTCCTTTAATGGACTCCATGAAACAAATATATTCTAGATGGAATCCACTTAGTATTCTTAAATAGGTCGTATTCATGTTGTGAAAATGATGATTTTGCCTAGATTTGGAATACATATTTTTCAAAATATATATTTTCCAAAATATATCTATCTTTTTAACTGAGAAAAATCGATCAAATTGACTCTATTATTTCGTCTTTGATTTGGATCAATAATAGAATAAGAATTAATAAGTATCATTTACAAAAAAAATAAAGATGGTAGACTTGCACTTCCTAATTTAAGACTGTATTATTGTGCTGTGACTATCAGACAATTATGGTTTTTGTTATATTGGATTGATACGAACCAAAAACCATTATGTGTTGATTTGGAATTAAAAGCTGTTAAACAATTCCATTTAACTTCAATTTTAGGAGCTCCATTACATTTACAGCTCCCTAAAATTCCAATTTTAAATCTTTATCCGGTTATTAAACAATCCCTACGGATTTGGGTTCAGTTTCGTACTTTTTTTAAAAATTTTAAACAATTTACGTTGTCTAGTTTTATATCGAAACTTTTCATTTAAATCTTCAACAACTGCCCCCATTTTTCTTCTATTGAAAAATAAAGGACTCCATTCTTTTACAGATTTATTTTGTGATGGTCGATTGATGACTTTTGACGAGTTAATTAATAAATTCTCTCTCGCTCATACACATTTTTTGCAAAATTTTCAGGTTAGACATTTATTACAGCAATATTTACATAAGTTTCCATATTTACAAGAATTTGATTTGTTGGATATCATTTTGAAATTGCATCCCTTAGTGAAAGGTTCCATTGGCAGAATTTATAATTTATTTTGGTTACAAAAAGAGAACCTATCACTAAAGGTTAAACAAGATTAGGGGTGACAACTTGATATGACCTTTGTTGATGAAGATTGGCTTCGAGTTTTGAAACACGTAGATTTTTCTTCTGTATGTGCCAACCATTGTTTAATTCATTTCAAAATTGTTCACCGTTATTATTTAACACATAACACAGGAGAGACTAAAATATTTCCTAATATAGACAGCTATTGCGATAGATGTAAAACTGAAGTAGTTACTTTGTCACTGATCATGTTTTTCGTTAAAATCGTTTTAGAAGTCTTTATTTTCCACAATTTCTAAAGCTTTGAAATTCATTTACAACCTATTAGATTGACTGTTCTATTAGGAATTGTTCTGCATCATATTCAGGGTATCTCATCCGCAGATCAACATTTAATTGCATTTATTACACTACTGGCAAGAAGGGATATTTTATTAAAATGGAACGATATTTCTACCCCTACATTAATTGAATGGTTTTCTCAAGTAATGTTATGTCTTACATTGGAAAAAAAAATAGAAGTAGAACTTTTGATCCTCGATTTGATTTTGAGGGAAGATGGGGTTCATTTGCGAATTATTATCATTTAATTTGAATTAAGTTATATATTTCCTTCCAATTTTTTTTATGTAAATAGGAACTGGCGGTTGATGACTTTTTTAAAAAGAATATTTAGATGATGGTCAAACGTATTGATCCAGGGGGGTTGATTCCTAATGTTTTTTTTTTCTCTTTTTGTGTTTGTGTATATGTATATATATATATATATATATATATATATATATATATCAATTTTTATATTTTACAGACAGTTTTTTCTTCAGCTTTATTAATTCTATACATATTAATCTGCTGAAGTTTTGTATCACTTTATAGCTACGCAACAATGAACAAATTCTAAAAATGAAAATGAAGACTGTCCTGATGTTGCGATTAGATGAATATCGATTTCAGTGAATTTTGTGTAAATACCGCTAATATACGATTATCGGTGGCCAGGAAATGACAGATCGTACAATAGCATAAAGTTACAAAGTAAGAATATTTAAAAATCTTCAACTTTTTCAAACAGTTAACATGAAAGAAAAGAACAGGAAAAAAGTGTCAATTAGAGTTAAACTACTTCTGCAGAAGAGACAGAAACGCTGACTGCGTTTAGGATGTTAAGGACTGAGGTGCAGTGAGTCGGGAGGGAGGTCAATGGTATATTTTATTTACAAGAATATTTAGTGGGTATAACAGTGAGAATAACCTCACACGCTTATTTGAACTTTATTGTGACTATCCCTGCAATACTGAGTGCAATTATATTCCCTTTACACACGTAGGTTATTTGTGCAAGAAATAAAAATCTGGAGCACTTCAAGCAACAGACAGAATCGATGGAGGATCTCAGCACGCCAGACAGCTTCTGTGGAAAAGAGGAAATCGTCGATGGTTCATGCCAAATCTCTTCATCAGAATTGATAAAAGGAGAATAAGTCAGAGCATGAAGATGTGGGTGGGGGCGGCGGGGGTGTGGAGGGGACGAACCAGTGCAAAGTGGTCAGCAGGCCGGTAGGTGGAGCCGTTTGGCAAATGTAGTCTATAGACCTCGTCTCCTTGCTCACTGCCTGCCTCAGAACATTTCCTCAGATCCCAGACACACCGTGCGAGAAAAGGGAAGATGAGTCCGGCTAGGACCAACAACAGCAACTCGTTGAGCTCCGACATGCAGTTGGAGCGGCACCAACAGAAGAGGAGAGGCTGACCATGGGATACCTTTCCAACAACCTGTGCGCCCTGCTCTTACCGGCTGAGGCGCCTGTCGGTCAATTTAGAATTGACATGATAATTAGTTAATATGAATGTCAGCCATGGAGAAGGGCCTTGGACACGGAATTCCGAATATTGATAATGTGCTACCAGTCATAGTACAGACTGTGAAGCCAGTGGATATATGTCGGAAACAGAGATCTCTAACTGAAGATGCTTTACAAACTTGTAATCTTTATAACCGATGTCGTCAATTGTACTGCCCAGTCATCTAGACCTACTGTGGAAATTTACATCAAAGTGGAAGCGCAGAGGAGTATTTTGTTATAACTCGTGTTACGTTGGAAGCTATGAACGAAGCTGTGATGTGTGGAGTATCTGTATCCCAGTCTACTTGTGAAGGCACTTAGTGGAATTCAAATATGGCAGTGAAATGTGAAAAGCCTGTTTTCTGATGGTCAACATTTTAAGAAGTTTATTTCAGATTTGTTCTTCTATTCCCGATATTGTATGTATTCAGGAAACCTGTTTGTCACCACGAGATGTAATGTTCATTATCGTTCTGGAACTGCTGTAGATTTACCTTTGGTTTCAAATAATTTGTTTGGAGTGAGAATGTTGTTGAGTGAGCATTACCCCATCGTTATGAGTTTGGATATGCATTTGTACCGAAGACTGTAAGCCGTTTTTCCAGGTGGATTTTTGATAAAGCAAATTGAGAGAAGATTCAGCTTTTACTTGATGAACGTCTGTTAGGGCTCAAGTTTGAGATTTATGTGAGGTTATGTCACACTATTTATCAAACTGCATTTTAAGTGATTCAGGTAAATTGGGATTAATAGGGGAAGGCCTGCATCAGGCTGGACTGAGAAGTGTGCAGAGGCTATTAGGGAGATCACTAGGGCGTTTGGGAAAGTTAAGAATATCAGTTCCAGAGTGACCTTATAAGTAGTAAAGGGAACAGTCCGCGCTGAGGGACGTCGTAAACGTTGCAAATACGGATTACTGAAGATTATATTGTGCTAATATTAGAACAGAAAGTCAACTTAGATATTTTTGGGGAATGATTAAGACAAAGAGGGTGGGGAATGTGTTTGCAGGGATAATAACGTTCCAGTATCGATTCATGAGGGTAACAATATTGTTACTGAAATAGGGTAGATTGACATAGTAGAAGGGTCACTTTCTGCGATTCATTTTCAAGATAACTTAAGCGAAAAAGATTAAACTGTGTGGGGATAAGGGGTTGGAAGTCACATGTAGCAATGAATATATCTCTAATGTAGAATTTGCTTTGTGTGACTTTAAGAAGGCTATCAATAGTACAAGTCAGGCGTGCCCAGGAATGGATTATAAATGATATTTTTATTGTTAGATAACACTTTTGAGATGCTATTAAATTGTATAAATCGTAATTGCAGGTTAGACCTCCTTCCATGCTCATAGAAAATAGCAGTACTACTGCCTGTTCTAAAGCTGGGACGTCCCCGTCTGATTCTTCTACTGATATGCCTGTTTCGCTAAAGTCCCATTTATATAAGTTTATAGAACGTACGATAATCGAGTGTTTGTATTATATTTCGGAAGGGAGAAGTGATATACCGTATTATCAAAATGGATTTCGGAATGGTAGACTGACGATAGATTCTGTATCAGTGGTACTATATCCAGGATAGATAATCAGCTGATCTGGAAGCACGTGATACGTTTTGGAAAGAAGGACTTTTGATTAAATTACGGACATTAGGACTGAGGCAGAGATTGTGTTAATTTTTCTGTGTTTTTTTTTAGTTTGGACGGTCTATGCAGGTAACGGTGGACAGGTGGTACTCCTATTTCTGTGAGATTTCTGTCAGCATTTAATACCGTCAACCCCAGCAAGCTCATCTCCAAACTCCGGCAGCTCATCACTCTGCAACTGAGTCCTGAATTTCTTGTCAGAGCGTTCGCAGGCAGTGAGACGGGACGCTCTCCTGTTCTCCACTAATATCCTGAACACTGGTACACCAGAAGGTTGTGTATTGAGTTCCATACACTACTCCCTCTTCACTTACGACTGTGTACCTGCATTTAACACCAATACCATCGTCGAATTCGCAAACGACACAACAGTGATCGGGTTGATCTCCAACACAGACGAATCAGCGTACAGAGCGGATCTCGCACTTCCAGAATGAAAAATATCTTTTTCTGCAGAGCTATAATTGCTCTGAACCAATTGATCAAGCATCATCCATAAATTAGTTATGTTCCTACTTTTAATACTCGTTTTATGGCTGTCATGCATCTGTGTTGCGCTTTTGTACTGCTGGACATTGCTTGCCCTGGCTGTTTACTTGATTTTATTTATTGTTTATTTATTTTATTTGTTTTTTATAGCTTTGAGTACGAGTGTTGCAAACTCATTTTCTTAATACAGCAAAGACTAAGGAGCTAATTATCTGCTTTGGAAAGTCACGGGATGAGAAGAACGCTCCAGTCTACGTTGACGGAGACACAGTGGAGGAAGTGTCCAGTTTCCGGTTTCTGGGAATACACATCTCAGAGGACCTTACATGGTCCACTAACACCACAACAATAGTTACGAAAGCACGGCAGCGCTTGTCTTTTCCCTCAGGACGCTGAAGAAAGCTGGTCTACCTGAACAGATGCTGGTGACCTTTTACCGCTGCACCATAGAGAGCACCTGAACGTACTGCATCTCTGTGTGGTATCTCAGTTCTACAGCAGTTGATAGGAAAGCACTTCAGCGGGTCGTCTCGAGCGCACACAAGATCATCCGGACACAGCTGCCAGCCCTGGAGGACACCTACAGCTTACGCTGCCTACGGAAAGGTACAAGCATTTGTAAGGACAATACACACTCATGTAATCATCTGTTTGAACTTCTTCAATCTTGCAGACGTTATAATAGTTTCTATGCTCGGACTTCCAGAATGAAAAATATATTTTTTTCCGCAGAGCTATAATTGCACTGAGCCAATTAATCAAGCATCATCCATAAATTAGTTATATTGCTACTTTTAATACTGGTTTTATGGCTGTTATGCATCTGAGTTGCGTTTTTGTACTGCTGGACATTGCTTGCACTGGCTGTTTACATGATTTTATTTATTGTTTATTTATTTTATTTGTTGTTTTATAGCATTGAGTACGAGGGTTGCAAACTCATTTTCGCTGTATTGGTGCATGACAAATTGTACTATGCAATGACAATAAAGATATTTCATTTCACCAGGAGACCTTAAAGACAACGCAGAGATAGGGAGCCGAGTTTTCGAGATGAATCCTATTATTGTCCGCGAAAAGAATATGGAGCAGATGAAATCCCTGTGTACAGTTCACTGGGTTAATTCCGTGGCGGAAAGGGATTCTCTCCCCAATAAAAGTGAACCTTTTATTTGCTCATCTTTGTTCTTCTGATTTAGATGATCATAACTGTTATCGCCTTGGTAACCTTGACTTTTGCTCATCCAATCAACGTCGACTTACACTGCCGACTGTCGGAAACTGGAGGAATGTCGTGCGGAGCAGCACCCGTTCCTGTCCTTTGTCCTTCACGCCCTTGGTCTAACTTTTCTGAAGATTTTATTACCAGTCTGACTCTGTCACTTTCCTTTCCACTATTTCAGTTGCGGTCCATAGGTTTTCCAAGGCTTGCTTATTCCTTCCACTAAACAATCTGCCATCATCCGGGCAAACCACAGAGCATCTTATGCAGCGGGTTTTCCCTATCCACTTTGCTGGTGTCCAATTCAGTATCCTTAGAATTTTGACTCTTACCACAGTGGTTACCTGTAGTCTTGCCACAAGTTGGGGATTTTAATTAGCTGGACACAGATTCCCTAGTACCCTGGGGTGTATTTAAAGTGGCAGTGCTGTCCCCTTGGGTCTCAGTCGACCTGGTCCTGTCTAATGTCATTATGGCCGAGTTATTTCGAATTATACAAGAATGTATAATTTCTATGTTTGTTGTTTTATTTCTGATAGGTTACTAAAATTTAAAGTATAAAAAAAAATATTTCGGTGTTCAGCGTGTCAATGTCATGCATAAATTCCAAAGCTCTAGCAGTTCGCATCTAAGCCTCCTCTGTTGTGATATAAGACCATTAGAGCATAAGATATAGGAGCAGAAGTAAGCCATTCCTCCCAACAAGTCTGCTCCGCCATTCAATCATGGGCAGATACACTTCATCCAGTTATCCCACTCCCCTGCTTTTAGCCCATACCCTTTGATACCCTGGCTAATCGAAAAACTGCATATCCGAACTTAAATACACCCAATGATCAGACTTCCACAGCCGTTCGTGGCAACACATCCCATAGATTGAACACCCTCTGTCTAAAGTAATTTCTCCGCATCTCAGTTCTAAAAGGACGTCCTTCAATCCTGAAGTCGTGCCCTCTTGTCCTAGAATCCCCTTCCATGGGAATTAACTTTGCCAAGTCTAATCTGTGCAGGCCTTTTAACATTTGGAATGTTTCTATGAGATCCTCCCTCATTCATCTGAACTCCAGAGAATGCAGCCCAAGAGCTGCCAGACGTTCCTCAAACGGTAACCCTCTCATTACTGGAATCATTCTCGTGAATCTTCTCTGAACCCTCTCCAATGTCAGTATATCGTTTCTAAATTTAGGAGCCCAAAACGGCACACAATACTCCGTGTGGTCTCACGGGTGTCTTATAGATCCTCAACATCATATCACTGCACATATATTCGATATATCTCGAAATGAATGCCAACATTCGATTCGCCTTCTCACAACCAATTCATCCTAGAGGTTAAATTTCAGGGTGTTTTATACAAGGACTCCCAAGTCTCTTTGCATCTCTGCGTTGTGAATTCACTCCCCATCTAATAGATTTCTCGTCTATTTCTTCCACCAAAGTGCATAAACATACACTTTCCAACAATTTATTTCATTTGCCAATTTTTTGCCCATTCTTCAAAACTATTTGTGTCTCTGCAGGCTCTCTGTTTCATCAGCACTATCCGCTCCTCCACCTATCGTTGTATCATCGGCAAGTTTAGCTACAAATCCATTAATACCGCAGTCCAAATCATTGACATACATAATAAAAAGTAACTATTCCAACACCGACCGTTGTGGAACTCCACTGGTAACCTACAGCTCGCTAGCATAGAATCGCGTTATTCCTACTCTCTATTTTCTGCCGACCAGCCATCACTCCATCCACGCTAATAACTTCCCTGTAAGTCCTTGGGCTCTTATCTTCCTATACAGCTTCATGTGCGGCACCTTGACAAAGGCTTCCTGAAAATCCAAATACACCACGTTTACCGCATCTCGTTTTTCTACCCTATATAAAATTTCCTCAAAGAATTACAGTTGGTTTTCCAGGCAGAATTTTCCTTTCGCAAAACCATGCAGGCTTCGGCCAATCTTGTCATGTGCCCCCAGGCTTTCCGTAATCTCATCCTCATCAATCAAATCCAACAACTTCCCAACTACTATTGTCAGGCTAACATGTCTATAGTTTCCTTTATAGTTGCCTCCTTAAAGAGCAGAGTAAGGCTTGCAATTTTCCAGTCATCCAATACATTGCCAGAAACTATCGATTCTGTCGATAGGAAGCAGTGTCGTACGTTTAGGCCGCCAGAAAATTCAAAGTCTCTATTTCAGATTTTGATTTAATGCCCTGGAACCATTTGCAAGTCATGCTTCCGTGGTGTTGATGTTGGTACCTATAATTCAGAACCTGTATAGCGATTTATCAAAGGGCCAACATCGATCGTTTCGGCTTATCACGGGTCACCGGCCTGCAATCCTAAATAAAGGCATTCCCCAGCCCCGTTGCACATTGTGTCAATTATCACAATATCAATTTCTGGACACTGTGCATTGTAACACCCTGGAGCAGGCCATCTCGCGGGAGCTTGCCAACGTTCAGGGATCCAATGCATGGCATCGTGCATTCCTCCAACTTCTTATTGACCACCTCAAAAATTCAGATTAATTCGAGAGACATGATCGCCCAAATGCCAAGTCACCGGGTATATTTAAAACAGAAATTGATAGGTTCCGGAGAAGTAAGGATATCAAATGTATCAGGAGAGAAAACTGGTGACAGGGGTTAAGAGAGCTGATGACTCATCCATGGTGGGATTGCGGAGCGGACTCGATGTGGCCTGACTGGACTTCATTGTCTTATGGTCTTATGGTATGTAACAATTAGAATAAACTCAGCTAATTTTACTGCAAAGTGATCACGTTGGTCAGGATGCACCTGAACCGCAGTAATTACATGTTTGGGAGTCGAATGTTAAAGTGAAGTAATTGTTCTTGAGCCCGCTGGTGTGGGACTTCAGTTTGCTGTTGCCGGTACTGATGAATGGCCTCGACTTGAAACATCCACTATTCACACTTTTCCATAGATGCTGCCTGTCCTGCTAAGTTACGACAGAATTTTGCGTGTGCTGCTTGGGTTTCCAGCATCTGCATATTTTCTCGTCATTGCAAATAATGTTGATTCAGGGAGAAGAAATACAATCAGAAGCTTCTGACGGTGCAAAGTAATTGAGAAAAAAAAATGTTACTTGTCCCTCGCTCAATGATTAAAGGAGTAATGAAATGGAATCCTAATTTATGGAAAGCGAGCATGGTGTGATGGGGGATGAAATTGAATATAGATCCGAGTGTACAAGATAAAGTATAACCGGAGAATGCAATGTTCTTGGTGGAGCATCACTATCCGCCATACGCTCTATCATGTTTCGACACCGAAATTTCACAGGCACCTTGTTGTTTCCATGCTTTCTTGTTTTATAAGATGTGGCTTTTTATTGTGCGTTTGGAAAGTTGAGGTTTTAATCCTGTCCTTGAGCATTAGAAAGTTTATCACCGATCGCTTATACAAGTGAACAACAGACAGTGTACGTAAAAAAACAACATCTAATGCGCCAGCCGTCTGGAGAAAATGTTCGGTAATAGTTTCCCTACCGCATGCTCATGACAAATAAGTTTAATCCCCGCTCCTTACACGTTGTTCCCTCCACTCTATCATTGCCGCTTTATTTCACTGTCAATGCAGGGGTTAACAGCACCTGTTCATCCACTGGGTTTAATTAAGCGAACACCCATGAGGTCTGATTAAGTCATTGGAGCGTGCTTCTGTATTACAAATAGGGTTTGCCTACAATGATTGTCAGTACGAGCATCGACTCCGGTAATGACATTGCTCAACAGACCTGGGAATCGGAGTTCCGACGCACAAGCTCTGGAGAGTAGAGTGGGACAGTTCAGGATTCGGTCTGAATCTGGGATCAGTTCAGTGGAAAGTTACACCAATGGATCAGAACGTTTCAATGGGGCTGTTCATTTCAAAACTCATTCAGATGAACTAACATTATCACAGCGGATTCAAATCGCGCTCTGGAACTTTGCTCCGATTTATTACCCAATTCTTGCTGTTGTTGCCATCTCTGGTAAGTCAAAGTCTTATGCTGAAACTATTTCAAGCGGTAGCTATACCATAGTCTTATTGTCGCACACAACACGCATGTCACGTCCACTGCTCCCCATGTTACCCAGAAATACACTCTGTCCTTTTTGATTGCTTGATATATATTCTTAACTCCACGTTTATATTCGGTAAATGTTGAAAACGCCCGGTTAGACTGATGACTTACTCTCTTTTCCGACAGTTAGGGATGCTGTCAAATCCTTACATTCAATATCTGTTTTACTTGCTCAAGAGCCGTGAAAATCTCAAGCTGACCCAGCATTGTATTGTCCATCCCTGCCTGTCTTTGCGAACGGATGTGTCAGTTGTCTTGTGGAACAGCTGATGTACTTGAGGACTGGGTATCCCACATGGCTGTTGGGGGGACAGTACCAGGGTCTTGACTCAGAGACTGTAATGGAATTGCGATGCTCCTTTCTGCGTTACAATGGCGTATTTTAGAGGGAAATGTCCAGGCAGCGGAATCGCCATGCTTTGCTGCTCCTGAACCTCTAGATGGTTGCAGTCGTAGTTTAGGAAGTTGTCCACGAGCCTTGTTCAGTTGCTCCAGTGTATTGTGTAGACGGCACCAATCACCGCGGATTTTCAAAGATACGCGCCGATCTCTTTTCTTGTGTTGCTTTTTCACCTATTGGGAATTTAAACTTAAATTTGCGCCGATTCCAAAATCTGTCCCTGCCCGCTGCACCAACCTTCCATAAATATCACACGGCAGCTGCAATTGACGTCTTCATCCGCCTGTTTGTTTTTGACTGTGAGCACAGAGCAAGCCTCTGTCCTCTCCATTAATCAACATTCAAAGTAAACACCACAGATCAGCGCCTCCTCTGTAGAATCAAAGTTCTTTGATAAAGACTTTGTTTCTCTCTGTTACCGGGCATGATGAACCCATAATTACCTATTCAATACTGGCTTAGTAGAGGGAGAGCAGTCTCATTTACACTCCGTCCCCCTTCCGAATTTCTAATCAATATCTGTGCTGCACCTGAGACTCTGCTCCTCACAAAGACTTGGGCCATGTCTGACTTTCTCGCTAAAGGCCGGTCTGGCACGCCATGTATTCAGCGCGGCCAAATAGTGATTCATGAAGAAAAACAAAATAGTACCTTCTGCACTTCTATGGTTGTTTAGTCCAAAACGCAGGTTAACCAACACACAGTACATGGCATCGGCACCTCTGACAGACAGTCGAACATTTTCTATCAGTAGAAAGAGTAACTGTGCAACAAATCAGGAAAACTAGTATACATAGATTAATGACCTTAACGAAAGAAGTAACATGACAGAGAAATAACAGCTCTATCAGTCCCGAGGTGGGTGGGTGGGGGTTTAGAGAATTTGGGATATTACGGGCGGTTCTGCACCTGAATGCAAGACGAAAATGGGTGAGACAGAAAATCAGTGGCTTTAGAATTAATAAAAACTTGAAGACCATCTATTCAGTGTGTGAAGTTTCTACGTAGTCTGTATCCCGCCCCATTAATATTCGTGCTTGTTGGTTCACTAATGTTGTCAAGACAGCTTCTTGCCTTGACCCGGTGACTTTGAGGAAATTGAAATTGACCACCCCAGCCATTCACAATGCGTTCACTGCACGTTGAATCTAACTGTACCTGACTTACTATTGGTCACATTTCTCTCCTCTCTCCACTGTACCTCCACCTGATTATTTTATTTTACACTTCGGGCTGACCTAACTACTCTTGCTTTTGTTTATGCCGCCAGTTTCGATTCCATGCAGCCTTCTCACTGCACCCGTGTGTTCATTGGGTATTAATGCTTTCCACCAATCTCCAAATATACTCCACCTCTGGTCTAATGGCGGATGCGCTCAATGAGCGTCCGACAGTTTCCACAGCATCTGTATCAGTGTGCTTCTCAGCATTACTCCCACCTAAAACATCAGACCGCAGTACTCTTCTGTTCTCACCTTTTCCATGCACCCGAAACACTGCCTTTTCAAAGGGACCGATGTATGGTCAATTATAATATACTGATCAGATCCGTGCCTTTTTGTGAAATGTCTGATTTGATAACGCAGGAGCAAAAGCAGTGGAGGATTTTAAGGCTACGGCATTTCCCCGAACCGCGTCCAGCCGAAATGTTATGAATTTTATTGAACTCAGCTCCATATTGAATGCAGCCACGGTATTCGATCAAAACGGACATACTCTGCTTTACTGATTTTGGCTCTTTGTTACCAATGATGTACAGAGATCGGTGATACTACACTGAACCGGGGCAAATATCACCTCGATTTGTTCGACTGAATTTGGCTCATTGTTGAACTTAATATTTGCTATTTCTCTCAGATTGTATATTTTTTTGGGGGGAGTGAAATGATGCAAACGACATTCGCTCATTTTGTCCTCACTCGGATACAGGATTTCAAAGCGTCTTCTGTCCAGTTGGTGACGTCAGTTTCACTAATTAGCATTCTTATTCAATATTAATCCCTGACTGACCCAAAATCCGTCGCCAATCAGCGAATCATTCGTCTACCTCTGAATCGTGCAAGTATTTGATTTTGTTCTTCGTAAATTTTACAATGATGTTCTCAATTTGATGTATAATTTCCGTACCTCTGCTTTTCACAGTGAACGTGCTGACGATTGTCATACTATCACGGGGAAAGTGCGGACTCACTAAAACAGTCACCCGCTATCTGATGGCCATGTCAGCGGCTGACCTAGCGGTCGTTTTCCTGGACGTTATATTGATGAAAATTCCGATGGCTTTTCCGGGTGTCTTTTCCTTCCTGTTTTACGTCCGCGTGTGTAGAACCCACGTCTTCTTATTACAGGCCGCCACAGATTGCTCTGTTTGGTTCACCGTCGCCTTCACCTTTGATCGATTTGTGGCCATTTGCTTCCAGGATCTAAACGCTAAGTATTGCACTGGGAGAACGGCGACTGTGGTTCTGAGCACAGTGACTGCACTGAGTTGTTTAAAGAACGTTTTCTGGTTCTTCATGGTACAAGATATATATACTTCCTCTAACATAGCGTGGCCTTGCATGCAGAGATGGGAATTACTGGGGTCGCTATTCTGGACAGTAATCGATGTCGCTCGTGCTGTCTTTTCGACTGTAATCCCGTTCCTCAATGTTATCCTGCTCAATGCTTTCACCATCACGAACGTTTTACTGGCCAGTAGAGCCCGCGGCAGACTCCGGGCTTCCAGCCGTGGTCAGAGTTCCGGAGACCCGGAGATGCAGAGCCGCAGAAAGTCCCTCGTTTTACTGCTGGTCGTCTCGGGAAATTTCATCCTGTTATGGGCGTTGTACGGGCTGATGGCGATATGGAACAGAATGCTTTATGCAGTGTACGTCCCATATTGGTTGAGGATACCTTCATTTTCCAACGAACTGTGCTACATGCTGCAACTCCTGAGCTGCTGCACGAACACCGCTCTTTACGCCGTCAGCCAGACTAAGTTCAGACAGCAGCTGAAGCAGGTGCTGACTTCCCCTCTCACTCTCATTTGGAAACGGATTCGAAACTGAGGGTCCATGTGACCGGCGTCCTTCTCTCTACTTTCAGGAAGGAGGTCGGAATGTTGTCCATTGATTATCCGTGTCGCTCCAGATTCTTCCCAGATTGTCGGACACAATTTTCTGGTTTCAACACTTTCTGACACTCACGCTGCCCTGATACACTCTCATCTGTTGTCATCTGCAACTTTGTTCATTTGGTTTCAATACCTTAAACAGTCCAATTGTTTCAAGCAAGTACAGCCTTTCCTTTCCGTTTCACATCTGGGAGCCGTATGTAACGCGCTGTAAGGGTGCATTGTAAATGTAATGTTTTTTTTTGTAATATTCACTGTTTCTCTGTAGCAGCAATGTTTGGGTTTTGGCTGGAGATAACATATGAACCAATCAGGATTTTGTTGTCCTGCCTTGTGATTCTGGAATCATTTGATTTCGCGGGCTTTTGCCAGAGGGAGAGACAGAGATGAAGAGAGAAGACGCCAATGGAGAGATTCAGTAGACCGCCGGACGGGGTGGACTCCGAGCGGTGGCCCGAAGGTTGGCGACGCTCGATGGGGACCGATGGTGGAAGAAAGACCATCCTACTGAGTGAGCTCCAACCTTTATACGCAGACTGTTTAATAAGATTGGCGCCCTTTTACTTTAATATTTTGTTTCCCTACTAACCATAGAGCCAAAGTAGGAGTTACAAAGCTTTATCGTTTAAGCACGTATTGTGTACTGTTTGTTATTTCGGGGTACTAATTTGCAACAGGGGACACATTCCACAGCATACACCCAAAAGAGATTCCTTCAGGTTGGCCGGGCAGGGTGTTACAATTGTGGGGGTACGTTCGTGTTTGATTCCGTTGGATACCGTGTAATTACCCTGAGCAATGAACCAGTGGGCCAGATATTTGTATTCTGGATGAATTTATAATTCCACTGTTGGGTACTGATAAAGTTGCGATGGTGAGCGGAGGTTTGATAAAATGGCGGGCGCAGCTCCCGGTTTAATGCAGACCAGGCTGACGTAGCTGGATGCGGAGATTTCAAAGGCAGGGTTCTATCATTTCTGAGGAGTGAGGGAAAGGAATGGTCGGTTTTGGTATGTGTAAATAGTCCACGTCCCCCGGTGAAGAGTGAGAATTCTGAGTTAGTAACCGCCCTTACATCTCTGGCGAATAAATGGAAAAATCAGATTCAAAGTCCCAGCTATGGCAGGCTCCGCCTATTCTCTGGAATAACGTCCATCCCTAAAGGGGAGGAGGAGTATGAGACGTGGGCGGAACGGACATCTCTGCTGTTAGATGTGTGGCAGTGCTCGGATGATGAAAAGTGACAGAGATTGGTTGAAAGTTTGATTGGGCGGGCCGCTGACGTCAGAACTGTCAGGTTAAGTTATCCCTCAGTGACAGCTGTAAATTATCCGAATGCGCCGGACAATGCTTTTGGTCCGACTGGAAGCCAAATGAAGATCCTGATGGGGTTTCAAAACGTACATCAGGAGAAGCGGGATACGCATTCTGCTTTCATTTTTCGGCTAGAGAGGCAGCTAAATTGCTTGCGGCGCAGAGGGGACATGCTGGCATCTGAGGTGGATCAGTTAAGAGTCGACCAGATAGCCAGCGGTGCCCAGTCCCATGACGGTTTGCGTGGGGTCTCCGACATTCTCGTAAGACGCCTCCCCCTCTCCATCTTTTGTTGAGCTGATCATAGAGGTACGGGAAGAGGAGTACTAGGCGGAGGCGTGGGAGGATTCAGTCGGCAGTGCACAGTCCTCGTCAGTAGTCCCCTGCGATGAAGTGACCACAGATAGCCTACCCCGGGGAGCGAGAAAGGAATTTGTGACAGAGTTGGGAACGGAGATACGTCGGCTGTTTTCAGCGGGTGTGACCCTCGCCCGCCCATTTGATGGAGCTGATGTTGGTTCCGATTCCCCAAGGGGACGAATAATGCGGAGGGCTGCTGGCAGCAGGTGTCACGCCAGAAGGAGAGTTAGCTGCCTGGTACCTCGGCAAGGAGAGTAGTTGGGGACCCAGTGAGGGAACGACCTGATGTCTCTGGAGACACGTTACCAGCAATGTACCAAGGAAATCCCGAAAGTCAAAGACCCTATTCCAGAAGGCTTAGTGGAACCACACTCCAGAGTGTCGCTACTCGACACTGGGTCGCAGGTCACGCTACTGTACCGTTCGTTTTACAACTGGTGTCCGAAGCACTTACTCTTGACAACATTCAATTCACTGGAGATTTGTGGTCTCGGTGCTGGTGATTATCCATACGATGGTTATTTGTCAGTGAAACTGGAGTTCTCGAAGGTCGATGTGGGAGTGTCTGAGGTTCTTGATACATTGATGCTGGTCTGTCCGGACCTTGTTGAGACGGGCGGAGTTTCAATTCTGGTAGGTACCAACACCCCCCTTGTGAGGAGGCTCATGGGGGCCTGCAAGGTATAGGCGGGTGAGAGCTCTTTGGGGATATGGTCTGTGCACCCAGTGTTTCGAGCTGCTTTTGAGGAAGTGCGTGACGGCAGTGGGCCGGATACCGAATTCAAACGAGGGACTGTGTGGTTAACCCAGTCGAAGCCAATGGTGATAAGGCCCGGGGAAATAACGAGAGTGATGGGGACCCCCAAATTTCACGGACTGCCTGAGGGGGAAGCCCTCTTAGTGTACAGAACGGAGGACCAAGATTTCCTACTGGGCTACTGGTGAGGCCCGATTTGCAGAAGCCCTCGGTTGTGCAGGCGAGCAGGTTGGCAGTGATCTTGAGGAACACTACGAAGAGGGAGCTCCCCTTCAAGCGGGGCATGCCCCTGAGCCATTTGTTCCCTGTGATGGTAATGGGTAGCGCCCCCGTGAGGAAGACCGGGGAGAAACTATTGGAAAAGTGGGGAAAGTTGGCGGCTGAGTTATTCAACTTCGGGGACTCCCCGGTGCCACCGGGTTGGGAAAGGAGGCTGGTAGAGAAGGTGTTGAAGCTGGAAGATGTCTTTTCCATTGGCGAATTTGATGTGGGTTGCTCCAAGAGCACTTGTCACGCTATGCGGGTGACCGAGGACACACCGTTTAGAGAGAAGTCGCGGCGACTGGTTCCTGCAGACGTGGAAGACGTGCGGCAGCATTTGTTTAAGTTAAAGGAAGCTGGGATCATCACTGTGTCCCGAAGCCCCTATGCGTCCCTAGTAGTAGTGGCCGAGAAGAAGAACGGGATGGTAAGCATGTCTGTGGACTATAGGACTCTGAACAGGCGCATCGTCCCTGACCGGGATACAGTCCCGAGGGACGTAGAGCGCTGACCTATCTGGGTGCTGCGAAGTGGTTTAGTGTCCTGGCTTTGAGGAGTAGATATTACCAGATCCCGATGAGTGAGCCCAACAAAGAGAAGACGGCATTTATATGTCCCCGAGGATTCTTCCAATTCGAAAGTTGGAAAGCGGTTCATGGAGAAGACGGTGGGGGACATTAACTCGCTTGAGGTGTTGGTGTACTTGGATAACCTCATAGTATTTGGAACCGCCTTGGAAGGACATGAAGCGAGGCGACTGAAGGTGCTCGGCCGCCTGAAAGCTGAAGGCTTTTATTTGTCATGTTACAAATCAGGAAGATTAGTAGAAACAGGTTAATTATCTTAACGAAAGAAGTAACATGACAGAGAAATAACAGCTCTATCAGTCCCGTGGTGGGTGGGGTGGGGGTTTAGAGAGTTTGGGATATTACGGGCGGTTCTGCAACTGAATGCAAGACGACAATGGGTGAGACGGAAAATCAGTGGCTTTAGAATTAATAAAAACTTGAAGACCATCTATTCAGTGTGTGAAGTTTCTACGTAATCTGTATCCCGCCCTATTAAAATTCGTGCTTGTTGGTTCACTAATGTTGTCAAGACAGCTTCTTGCCTTGACCCGGTGGCTTTGAGGAAATTGAAATTGACCACCCCAGCCATTCACAATGCGTTCACTGCACGTTGAATCTAACTGTACCTAACTTACTATTGGTCACATTGCTCTCCTCTCTCCACTGTACCTCCACCTGATTATTTTATTTTACACTTCGGGCTGACCTAACTACACTTGCTTTTGTTTATGCCGCCAGTTTCGATTCCATGCAGCCTTCTCACTGCACCCGTGTGTTCATTGGGTATTAATGCTTTCCACCAATCTCCAAATATACTCCACCTCTGGTCTAATGGCGGATGCGCTCAATGAGCGTCCGACAGTTTCCACAGCATCTGTATCAGTGTGCTTCTCAGCATTACTCCCACCTAAAACATCAGACCGCAGTACTCTTCTGTTCTCACCTTTTCCATGCACCCGAAACACTGCCTTTTCAAAGGGACCGATGTATGGTCAATTATAATATACTGATCAGATCCGTGCCTTTTTGTGAAATGTCTGATTTGATAACGCAGGAGCAAAAGCAGTGGAGGATTTTAAGGCTACGGCATTTCCCCGAACCGCGTCCAGCCGAAATGTTATGAATTTTATCGAACTCAGCTCCATATTGCATGCAGCCACGGTATTCGATCAAAACGGACATACTCTGTTTTACTGATTTTGGCTCTTTGTTACCAATGATGTACAGAGATCGGTGATACTACACTGAACCGGGGCAAATATCACCTCGATTTGTTCGACTGAATTTGGCTCATTGTTGAACTTAATATTTGCTATTTCTCTCAGATTGTATATTTTTTTGGGGGGAGTGAAATGATGCAAACGACATTCGCTCATTTTGTCCTCACTCGGATACAGGATTTCAAAGCGTCTTCTGTCCAGTTGGTGACGTCAGTTTCACTAATTAGCATTCTTATTCAATATTAATCCCTGACTGACCCAAAATCCGTCGCCAATCAGCGAATCATTCGTCTACCTCTGAATCGTGCAAGTATTTGATTTTGTTCTTCGTAAATTTTACAATGATGTTCTCAATTTGATGTATAATTTCCGTACCTCTGCTTTTCACAGTGAACGTGCTGACGATTGTCATACTATCACGGGGAAAGTGCGGACTCACTAAAACAGTCACCCGCTATCTGATGGCCATGTCAGCGGCTGACCTAGCGGTCGTTTTCCTGGACGTTATATTGATGAAAATTCCGATGGCTTTTCCGGGTGTCTTTTCCTTCCTGTTTTACGTCCGCGAGTGTAGAACCCACGTCTTCTTATTACAGGCCGCCACAGATTGCTCTGTTTGGTTCACCGTCGCCTTCACCTTTGATCGATTTGTGGCCATTTGCTTCCAGGATCTAAACGCTAAGTATTGCACTGGGAGAACGGCGACTGTGGTTCTGAGCACAGTGACTGCACTGAGTTGTTTAAAGAACGTTTTCTGGTTCTTCATGGTACAAGATATATATACTTCCTCTAACATAGCGTGGCCTTGCATGCAGAGATGGGAATTACTGGGGTCGCTATTCTGGACAGTAATCGATGTCGCTCGTGCTGTCTTTTCGACTGTAATCCCGTTCCTCAATGTTATCCTGCTCAATGCTTTCACCATCACGAACGTTTTACTGGCCAGTAGAGCCCGCGGCAGACTCCGGGCTTCCAGCCGTGGTCAGAGTTCCGGAGACCCGGAGATGCAGAGCCGCAGAAAGTCCCTCGTTTTACTGCTGGTCGTCTCGGGAAATTTCATCCTGTTATGGGCGTTGTACGGGCTGATGGCGATTTGGAACAGAATGCTTTATGCAGTGTACGTCCCATATTGGTTGAGGATACCTTCATTTTCCAACGAACTGTGCTACATGCTGCAACTCCTGAGCTGCTGCACGAACACCGCTCTTTACGCCGTCAGCCAGACTAAGTTCAGACAGCAGCTGAAGCAGGTGCTGACTTCCCCTCTCACTCTCATTTGGAAACGGATTCGAAACTGAGGGTCCATGTGACCGGCGTCCTTCTCTCTACTTTCAGGAAGGAGGTCGGAATGTTGTCCATTGATTATCCGTGTCGCTCCAGATTCTTCCCAGATTGTCGGACACAATTTTCTGGTTTCAACACTTTCTGACACTCACGCTGCCCTGATACAGTCTCATCTGTTGTCATCTGCAACTTTGTTCATTTGGTTTCAATACCTTAAACAGTCCAATTGTTTCAAGCAAGTACAGCCTTTCCTTTCCGTTTCACATCTCGGAGCCGTATGTAACGCGCTGTAAGGGTGCATTGTAAATGTAATGTTTTTTTTTTGTAATATTCACTGTTTCTCTGTAGCAGCAATGTTTGGGTTTTGGCTGGAGATAACATATGAACCAATCAGGATTTTGTTGTCCTGCCTTGTGATTCTGGAATCATTTGATTTCGCGGGCTTTTGCCAGAGGGAGAGACAGAGATGAAGAGAGAAGACGCCAATGGAGAGATTCAGTAGACCGCCGGACGGGGTGGACTCCGAGCGGTGGCCCGAAGGTTGGCGACGCTCGGTGGGGACCGATGGTGGAAGAAAGACCATCCTACTGAGTGAGCTCCAGCCTTTATACGCAGACTGTTTAATAAGATTGGCGCCCTTTTACTTTAATATTTTGTTTCCCTACTAACCATAGAGCCAAAGTAAGAGTTACAAAGCTTTATCGTTTAAGCACGTATTGTGTACTGTTTGTTATTTCGGGGTACTAATTTGCAACAGGGGACACATTCCACAGCATACACCCAAAAGAGATTCCTTCAGGTTGGCCGGGCAGGGTGTTACAATTGTGGGGGTACGTTCGTGTTTGATTCCGTTGGATACCGTGTGATTACCCTGAGCAATGAACCAGTGGGCCAGATATTTATATTCTGGATGAATTTATAATTCCACTGTTGGGTACTGATAAAGTTGCGATGGTGAGCGGAGGTTTGATAAAATGGCGGGCGCAGCTCCCGGTTTAATGCAGACCAGGCTGACGTAGCTGGATGCGGAGATTTCAAAGGCAGGGTTCTATCATTTCTGAGGAGTGAGGGAAAGGAATGGTCGGTTTTGGTATGTGTAAATAGTCCACGTCCCCCGGTGAAGAGTGAGAATTCTGAGTTAGTAACCGCCCTTACATCTCTGGCGAATAAATGGAAAAATCAGATTCAAAGTCCCAGCTATGGCAGGCTCCGCCTATTCTCTGGAATAACGTCCATCCCTAAAGGGGAGGAGGAGTATGAGACGTGGGCGGAACGGACCTCTCTGCTGTTAGATGTGTGGCAGTGCTCGGATGATGAAAAGTGACAGAGATTGGTTGAAAGTTTGATTGGGCGGGCCGCTGACGTCAGAACTGTCAGGTTAAGTTATCCCTCAGTGACAGCTGTAAATTATCCGAATGCGCCGGACAATGCTTTTGGTCCGACTGGAAGCCAAATGAAGATCCTGATGGGGTTTCAAAACGTACATCAGGAGAAGCGGGATACGCATTCTGCTTTCATTTTTCGGCTAGAGAGGCAGCTAAATTGCTTGCGGCGCAGAGGGGACATGCTGGCATCTGAGGTGGATCAGTTAAGAGTCGACCAGATAGCCAGCGGTGCCCAGTCCCATGACGGTTTGCGTGGGGTCTCCGACAGTCTCGTAAGACGCCTCCCCCTCTCCATCTTTTGTTGAGCTGATCATAGAGGTACGGGAAGAGGAGTACTAGGCGGAGGCGTGGGAGGATTCAGTCGGCAGTGCACAGTCCTCGTCGGTAGTCCCCTGCGATGAAGTGACCACAGATAGCCTACCCCGGGGAGCGAGAAAGGAGTTTGTGACAGAGTTGGGAACGGAGATACGTCGGCTGTTTTCAGCGGGTGTGACCCTCGCCCGCCCATTTGATGGAGCTGATGTTGGTTCCGATTCCCCAAGGGGACGAATAATGCGGAGGGCTGCTGGCAGCAGGTGTCACGCCAGAAGGAGAGTTAGCTGCCTGGTACCTCGGCAAGGAGAGTAGTTGGGGACCCAGTGAGGGAACGACCTGATGTCTCTGGAGACACGTTACCAGCAATGTACCAAGGAAATCCCGAAAGTCAAAGACCCTATTCCAGAAGGCTTAGTGGAACCACACTCCAGAGTGTCGCTACTCGACACTGGGTCGCAGGTCACGCTACTGTACCGTTCGTTTTACAACTGGTGTCCGAAGCACTTACTCTTGACAACATTCAATTCACTGGAGATTTGTGGTCTCGGTGCTGGTGATTATCCATACGATGGTTATTTGTCAGTGAAACTGGAGTTCTCGAAGGTCGATGTGGGAGTGTCTGAGGTTCTTGATACATTGATGCTGGTCTGTCCGGACCTTGTTGAGACGGGCGGAGTTTCAATTCTGGTAGGTACCAACACCCCCCTTGTGAGGAGGCTCATGGGGGCCTGCAAGGTATAGGCGGGTGAGAGCTCTTTGGGGATATGGTCTGTGCACCCAGTGTTTCGAGCTGCTTTTGAGGAAGTGCGTGACGGCAGTGGGCCGGATACCGAATTCAAACGAGGGACTGTGTGGTTAACCCAGTCGAAGCCAATGGTGATAAGGCCCGGGGAAATAACGAGAGTGATGGGGACCCCCAAATTTCACGGACTGCCTGAGGGGGAAGCCCTCTTAGTGTACAGAACGGAGGACCAAGATTTCCTACTGGGCTACTGGTGAGGCCCGATTTGCAGAAGCCCTCGGTTGTGCAGGCGAGCAGGTTGGCAGTGATCTTGAGGAACACTACGAAGAGGGAGCTCCCCTTCAAGCGGGGCATGCCCCTGAGCCATTTGTTCCCTGTGATGGTAATGGGTAGCGCCCCCGTGAGGAAGACCGGGGAGAAACTATTGGAAAAGTGGGGAAAGTTGGCGGCTGAGTTATTCAACTTCGGGGACTCCCCGGTGCCACCGGGTTGGGAAAGGAGGCTGGTAGAGAAGGTGTTGAAGCTGGAAGATGTCTTTTCCATTGGCGAATTTGATGTGGGTTGCTCCAAGAGCACTTGTCACGCTATGCGGGTGACCGAGGACACACCGTTTAGAGAGAAGTCGCGGCGACTGGTTCCTGCAGACGTGGAAGACGTGCGGCAGCATTTGTTTAAGTTAAAGGAAGCTGGGATCATCACTGTGTCCCGAAGCCCCTATGCGTCCCTAGTAGTAGTGGCCGAGAAGAAGAACGGGATGGTAAGCATGTCTGTGGACTATAGGACTCTGAACAGGCGCATCGTCCCTGACCGGGATACAGTCCCGAGGGACGTAGAGCGCTGACCTATCTGGGTGCTGCGAAGTGGTTTAGTGTCCTGGCTTTGAGGAGTAGATATTACCAGATCCCGATGAGTGAGCCCAACAAAGAGAAGACGGCATTTATATGTCCCCGAGGATTCTTCCAATTCGAAAGTTGGAAAGCGGTTCATGGAGAAGACGGTGGGGGACATTAACTCGCTTGAGGTGTTGGTGTACTTGGATAACCTCATAGTATTTGGAACCGCCTTGGAAGGACATGAAGCGAGGCGACTGAAGGTGCTCGGCCGCCTGAAAGCTGAAGGCTTTTATTTGTCATGTTACAAATCAGGAAGATTAGTAGAAACAGGTTAATTATCTTAACGAAAGAAGTAACATGACAGAGAAATAACAGCTCTATCAGTCCCGTGGTGGGTGGGGTGGGGGTTTAGAGAGTTTGGGATATTACGGGCGGTTCTGCAACTGAATGCAAGACGACAATGGGTGAGACGGAAAATCAGTGGCTTTAGAATTAATAAAAACTTGAAGACCATCTATTCAGTGTGTGAAGTTTCTACGTAATCTGTATCCCGCCCTATTAAAATTCGTGCTTGTTGGTTCACTAATGTTGTCAAGACAGCTTCTTGCCTTGACCCGGTGGCTTTGAGGAAATTGAAATTGACCACCCCAGCCATTCACAATGCGTTCACTGCACGTTGAATCTAACTGTACCTAACTTACTATTGGTCACATTGCTCTCCTCTCTCCACTGTACCTCCACCTGATTATTTTATTTTACACTTCGGGCTGACCTAACTACACTTGCTTTTGTTTATGCCGCCAGTTTCGATTCCATGCAGCCTTCTCACTGCACCCGTGTGTTCATTGGGTATTAATGCTTTCCACCAATCTCCAAATATACTCCACCTCTGGTCTAATGGCGGATGCGCTCAATGAGCGTCCGACAGTTTCCACAGCATCTGTATCAGTGTGCTTCTCAGCATTACTCCCACCTAAAACATCAGACCGCAGTACTCTTCTGTTCTCACCTTTTCCATGCACCCGAAACACTGCCTTTTCAAAGGGACCGATGTATGGTCAATTATAATATACTGATCAGATCCGTGCCTTTTTGTGAAATGTCTGATTTGATAACGCAGGAGCAAAAGCAGTGGAGGATTTTAAGGCTACGGCATTTCCCCGAACCGCGTCCAGCCGAAATGTTATGAATTTTATCGAACTCAGCTCCATATTGCATGCAGCCACGGTATTCGATCAAAACGGACATACTCTGTTTTACTGATTTTGGCTCTTTGTTACCAATGATGTACAGAGATCGGTGATACTACACTGAACCGGGGCAAATATCACCTCGATTTGTTCGACTGAATTTGGCTCATTGTTGAACTTAATATTTGCTATTTCTCTCAGATTGTATATTTTTTTGGGGGGAGTGAAATGATGCAAACGACATTCGCTCATTTTGTCCTCACTCGGATACAGGATTTCAAAGCGTCTTCTGTCCAGTTGGTGACGTCAGTTTCACTAATTAGCATTCTTATTCAATATTAATCCCTGACTGACCCAAAATCCGTCGCCAATCAGCGAATCATTCGTCTACCTCTGAATCGTGCAAGTATTTGATTTTGTTCTTCGTAAATTTTACAATGATGTTCTCAATTTGATGTATAATTTCCGTACCTCTGCTTTTCACAGTGAACGTGCTGACGATTGTCATACTATCACGGGGAAAGTGCGGACTCACTAAAACAGTCACCCGCTATCTGATGGCCATGTCAGCGGCTGACCTAGCGGTCGTTTTCCTGGACGTTATATTGATGAAAATTCCGATGGCTTTTCCGGGTGTCTTTTCCTTCCTGTTTTACGTCCGCGAGTGTAGAACCCACGTCTTCTTATTACAGGCCGCCACAGATTGCTCTGTTTGGTTCACCGTCGCCTTCACCTTTGATCGATTTGTGGCCATTTGCTTCCAGGATCTAAACGCTAAGTATTGCACTGGGAGAACGGCGACTGTGGTTCTGAGCACAGTGACTGCACTGAGTTGTTTAAAGAACGTTTTCTGGTTCTTCATGGTACAAGATATATATACTTCCTCTAACATAGCGTGGCCTTGCATGCAGAGATGGGAATTACTGGGGTCGCTATTCTGGACAGTAATCGATGTCGCTCGTGCTGTCTTTTCGACTGTAATCCCGTTCCTCAATGTTATCCTGCTCAATGCTTTCACCATCACGAACGTTTTACTGGCCAGTAGAGCCCGCGGCAGACTCCGGGCTTCCAGCCGTGGTCAGAGTTCCGGAGACCCGGAGATGCAGAGCCGCAGAAAGTCCCTCGTTTTACTGCTGGTCGTCTCGGGAAATTTCATCCTGTTATGGGCGTTGTACGGGCTGATGGCGATTTGGAACAGAATGCTTTATGCAGTGTACGTCCCATATTGGTTGAGGATACCTTCATTTTCCAACGAACTGTGCTACATGCTGCAACTCCTGAGCTGCTGCACGAACACCGCTCTTTACGCCGTCAGCCAGACTAAGTTCAGACAGCAGCTGAAGCAGGTGCTGACTTCCCCTCTCACTCTCATTTGGAAACGGATTCGAAACTGAGGGTCCATGTGACCGGCGTCCTTCTCTCTACTTTCAGGAAGGAGGTCGGAATGTTGTCCATTGATTATCCGTGTCGCTCCAGATTCTTCCCAGATTGTCGGACACAATTTTCTGGTTTCAACACTTTCTGACACTCACGCTGCCCTGATACAGTCTCATCTGTTGTCATCTGCAACTTTGTTCATTTGGTTTCAATACCTTAAACAGTCCAATTGTTTCAAGCAAGTACAGCCTTTCCTTTCCGTTTCACATCTCGGAGCCGTATGTAACGCGCTGTAAGGGTGCATTGTAAATGTAATGTTTTTTTTTTGTAATATTCACTGTTTCTCTGTAGCAGCAATGTTTGGGTTTTGGCTGGAGATAACATATGAACCAATCAGGATTTTGTTGTCCTGCCTTGTGATTCTGGAATCATTTGATTTCGCGGGCTTTTGCCAGAGGGAGAGACAGAGATGAAGAGAGAAGACGCCAATGGAGAGATTCAGTAGACCGCCGGACGGGGTGGACTCCGAGCGGTGGCCCGAAGGTTGGCGACGCTCGGTGGGGACCGATGGTGGAAGAAAGACCATCCTACTGAGTGAGCTCCAGCCTTTATACGCAGACTGTTTAATAAGATTGGCGCCCTTTTACTTTAATATTTTGTTTCCCTACTAACCATAGAGCCAAAGTAAGAGTTACAAAGCTTTATCGTTTAAGCACGTATTGTGTACTGTTTGTTATTTCGGGGTACTAATTTGCAACAGGGGACACATTCCACAGCATACACCCAAAAGAGATTCCTTCAGGTTGGCCGGGCAGGGTGTTACAATTGTGGGGGTACGTTCGTGTTTGATTCCGTTGGATACCGTGTGATTACCCTGAGCAATGAACCAGTGGGCCAGATATTTATATTCTGGATGAATTTATAATTCCACTGTTGGGTACTGATAAAGTTGCGATGGTGAGCGGAGGTTTGATAAAATGGCGGGCGCAGCTCCCGGTTTAATGCAGACCAGGCTGACGTAGCTGGATGCGGAGATTTCAAAGGCAGGGTTCTATCATTTCTGAGGAGTGAGGGAAAGGAATGGTCGGTTTTGGTATGTGTAAATAGTCCACGTCCCCCGGTGAAGAGTGAGAATTCTGAGTTAGTAACCGCCCTTACATCTCTGGCGAATAAATGGAAAAATCAGATTCAAAGTCCCAGCTATGGCAGGCTCCGCCTATTCTCTGGAATAACGTCCATCCCTAAAGGGGAGGAGGAGTATGAGACGTGGGCGGAACGGACCTCTCTGCTGTTAGATGTGTGGCAGTGCTCGGATGATGAAAAGTGACAGAGATTGGTTGAAAGTTTGATTGGGCGGGCCGCTGACGTCAGAACTGTCAGGTTAAGTTATCCCTCAGTGACAGCTGTAAATTATCCGAATGCGCCGGACAATGCTTTTGGTCCGACTGGAAGCCAAATGAAGATCCTGATGGGGTTTCAAAACGTACATCAGGAGAAGCGGGATACGCATTCTGCTTTCATTTTTCGGCTAGAGAGGCAGCTAAATTGCTTGCGGCGCAGAGGGGACATGCTGGCATCTGAGGTGGATCAGTTAAGAGTCGACCAGATAGCCAGCGGTGCCCAGTCCCATGACGGTTTGCGTGGGGTCTCCGACAGTCTCGTAAGACGCCTCCCCCTCTCCATCTTTTGTTGAGCTGATCATAGAGGTACGGGAAGAGGAGTACTAGGCGGAGGCGTGGGAGGATTCAGTCGGCAGTGCACAGTCCTCGTCGGTAGTCCCCTGCGATGAAGTGACCACAGATAGCCTACCCCGGGGAGCGAGAAAGGAGTTTGTGACAGAGTTGGGAACGGAGATACGTCGGCTGTTTTCAGCGGGTGTGACCCTCGCCCGCCCATTTGATGGAGCTGATGTTGGTTCCGATTCCCCAAGGGGACGAATAATGCGGAGGGCTGCTGGCAGCAGGTGTCACGCCAGAAGGAGAGTTAGCTGCCTGGTACCTCGGCAAGGAGAGTAGTTGGGGACCCAGTGAGGGAACGACCTGATGTCTCTGGAGACACGTTACCAGCAATGTACCAAGGAAATCCCGAAAGTCAAAGACCCTATTCCAGAAGGCTTAGTGGAACCACACTCCAGAGTGTCGCTACTCGACACTGGGTCGCAGGTCACGCTACTGTACCGTTCGTTTTACAACTGGTGTCCGAAGCACTTACTCTTGACAACATTCAATTCACTGGAGATTTGTGGTCTCGGTGCTGGTGATTATCCATACGATGGTTATTTGTCAGTGAAACTGGAGTTCTCGAAGGTCGATGTGGGAGTGTCTGAGGTTCTTGATACATTGATGCTGGTCTGTCCGGACCTTGTTGAGACGGGCGGAGTTTCAATTCTGGTAGGTACCAACACCCCCCTTGTGAGGAGGCTCATGGGGGCCTGCAAGGTATAGGCGGGTGAGAGCTCTTTGGGGATATGGTCTGTGCACCCAGTGTTTCGAGCTGCTTTTGAGGAAGTGCGTGACGGCAGTGGGCCGGATACCGAATTCAAACGAGGGACTGTGTGGTTAACCCAGTCGAAGCCAATGGTGATAAGGCCCGGGGAAATAACGAGAGTGATGGGGACCCCCAAATTTCACGGACTGCCTGAGGGGGAAGCCCTCTTAGTGTACAGAACGGAGGACCAAGATTTCCTACTGGGCTACTGGTGAGGCCCGATTTGCAGAAGCCCTCGGTTGTGCAGGCGAGCAGGTTGGCAGTGATCTTGAGGAACACTACGAAGAGGGAGCTCCCCTTCAAGCGGGGCATGCCCCTGAGCCATTTGTTCCCTGTGATGGTAATGGGTAGCGCCCCCGTGAGGAAGACCGGGGAGAAACTATTGGAAAAGTGGGGAAAGTTGGCGGCTGAGTTATTCAACTTCGGGGACTCCCCGGTGCCACCGGGTTGGGAAAGGAGGCTGGTAGAGAAGGTGTTGAAGCTGGAAGATGTCTTTTCCATTGGCGAATTTGATGTGGGTTGCTCCAAGAGCACTTGTCACGCTATGCGGGTGACCGAGGACACACCGTTTAGAGAGAAGTCGCGGCGACTGGTTCCTGCAGACGTGGAAGACGTGCGGCAGCATTTGTTTAAGTTAAAGGAAGCTGGGATCATCACTGTGTCCCGAAGCCCCTATGCGTCCCTAGTAGTAGTGGCCGAGAAGAAGAACGGGATGGTAAGCATGTCTGTGGACTATAGGACTCTGAACAGGCGCATCGTCCCTGACCGGGATACAGTCCCGAGGGACGTAGAGCGCTGACCTATCTGGGTGCTGCGAAGTGTTTTAGTGTCCTGGCTTTGAGGAGTAGATATTACCAGATCCCGATGAGTGAGCCCAACAAAGAGAAGACGGCATTTATATGTCCCCGAGGATTCTTCCAATTCGAAAGTTGGAAAGCGGTTCATGGAGAAGACGGTGGGGGACATTAACTCGCTTGAGGTGTTGGTGTACTTGGATAACCTCATAGTATTTGGAACCGCCTTGGAAGGACATGAAGCGAGGCGACTGAAGGTGCTCGGCCGCCTGAAAGCTGAAGGCTTTTATTTGTCATGTTACAAATCAGGAAGATTAGTAGAAACAGGTTAATTATCTTAACGAAAGAAGTAACATGACAGAGAAATAACAGCTCTATCAGTCCCGTGGTGGGTGGGGTGGGGGTTTAGAGAGTTTGGGATATTACGGGCGGTTCTGCAACTGAATGCAAGACGACAATGGGTGAGACGGAAAATCAGTGGCTTTAGAATTAATAAAAACTTGAAGACCATCTATTCAGTGTGTGAAGTTTCTACGTAATCTGTATCCCGCCCTATTAAAATTCGTGCTTGTTGGTTCACTAATGTTGTCAAGACAGCTTCTTGCCTTGACCCGGTGGCTTTGAGGAAATTGAAATTGACCACCCCAGCCATTCACAATGCGTTCACTGCACGTTGAATCTAACTGTACCTAACTTACTATTGGTCACATTGCTCTCCTCTCTCCACTGTACCTCCACCTGATTATTTTATTTTACACTTCGGGCTGACCTAACTACACTTGCTTTTGTTTATGCCGCCAGTTTCGATTCCATGCAGCCTTCTCACTGCACCCGTGTGTTCATTGGGTATTAATGCTTTCCACCAATCTCCAAATATACTCCACCTCTGGTCTAATGGCGGATGCGCTCAATGAGCGTCCGACAGTTTCCACAGCATCTGTATCAGTGTGCTTCTCAGCATTACTCCCACCTAAAACATCAGACCGCAGTACTCTTCTGTTCTCACCTTTTCCATGCACCCGAAACACTGCCTTTTCAAAGGGACCGATGTATGGTCAATTATAATATACTGATCAGATCCGTGCCTTTTTGTGAAATGTCTGATTTGATAACGCAGGAGCAAAAGCAGTGGAGGATTTTAAGGCTACGGCATTTCCCCGAACCGCGTCCAGCCGAAATGTTATGAATTTTATCGAACTCAGCTCCATATTGCATGCAGCCACGGTATTCGATCAAAACGGACATACTCTGTTTTACTGATTTTGGCTCTTTGTTACCAATGATGTACAGAGATCGGTGATACTACACTGAACCGGGGCAAATATCACCTCGATTTGTTCGACTGAATTTGGCTCATTGTTGAACTTAATATTTGCTATTTCTCTCAGATTGTATATTTTTTTGGGGGGAGTGAAATGATGCAAACGACATTCGCTCATTTTGTCCTCACTCGGATACAGGATTTCAAAGCGTCTTCTGTCCAGTTGGTGACGTCAGTTTCACTAATTAGCATTCTTATTCAATATTAATCCCTGACTGACCCAAAATCCGTCGCCAATCAGCGAATCATTCGTCTACCTCTGAATCGTGCAAGTATTTGATTTTGTTCTTCGTAAATTTTACAATGATGTTCTCAATTTGATGTATAATTTCCGTACCTCTGCTTTTCACAGTGAACGTGCTGACGATTGTCATACTATCACGGGGAAAGTGCGGACTCACTAAAACAGTCACCCGCTATCTGATGGCCATGTCAGCGGCTGACCTAGCGGTCGTTTTCCTGGACGTTATATTGATGAAAATTCCGATGGCTTTTCCGGGTGTCTTTTCCTTCCTGTTTTACGTCCGCGAGTGTAGAACCCACGTCTTCTTATTACAGGCCGCCACAGATTGCTCTGTTTGGTTCACCGTCGCCTTCACCTTTGATCGATTTGTGGCCATTTGCTTCCAGGATCTAAACGCTAAGTATTGCACTGGGAGAACGGCGACTGTGGTTCTGAGCACAGTGACTGCACTGAGTTGTTTAAAGAACGTTTTCTGGTTCTTCATGGTACAAGATATATATACTTCCTCTAACATAGCGTGGCCTTGCATGCAGAGATGGGAATTACTGGGGTCGCTATTCAGTAATCGATGTCGCTCGTGCTGTCTTTTCGACTGTAATCCCGTTCCTCAATGTTATCCTGCTCAATGCTTTCACCATCACGAACGTTTTACTGGCCAGTAGAGCCCGCGGCAGACTCCGGGCTTCCAGCCGTGGTCAGAGTTCCGGAGACCCGGAGATGCAGAGCCGCAGAAAGTCCCTCGTTTTACTGCTGGTCGTCTCGGGAAATTTCATCCTGTTATGGGCGTTGTACGGGCTGATGGCGATTTGGAACAGAATGCTTTATGCAGTGTACGTCCCATATTGGTTGAGGATACCTTCATTTTCCAACGAACTGTGCTACATGCTGCAACTTCTGAGCTGCTGCACGAACACCGCTCTTTACGCCGTCAGCCAGACTAAGTTCAGACAGCAGCTGAAGCAGGTGCTGACTTCCCCTCTCACTCTCATTTGGAAACGGATTCGAAACTGAGGGTCCATGTGACCGGCGTCCTTCTCTCTACTTTCAGGAAGGAGGTCGGAATGTTGTCCATTGATTATCCGTGTCGCTCCAGATTCTTCCCAGATTGTCGGACACAATTTTCTGGTTTCAACACTTTCTGACACTCACGCTGCCCTGATACAGTCTCATCTGTTGTCATCTGCAACTTTGTTCATTTGGTTTCAATACCTTAAACAGTCCAATTGTTTCAAGCAAGTACAGCCTTTCCTTTCCGTTTCACATCTCGGAGCCGTATGTAACGCGCTGTAAGGGTGCATTGTAAATGTAATGTTTTTTTTTTGTAATATTCACTGTTTCTCTGTAGCAGCAATGTTTGGGTTTTGGCTGGAGATAACATATGAACCAATCAGGATTTTGTTGTCCTGCCTTGTGATTCTGGAATCATTTGATTTCGCGGGCTTTTGCCAGAGGGAGAGACAGAGATGAAGAGAGAAGACGCCAATGGAGAGATTCAGTAGACCGCCGGACGGGGTGGACTCCGAGCGGTGGCCCGAAGGTTGGCGACGCTCGGTGGGGACCGATGGTGGAAGAAAGACCATCCTACTGAGTGAGCTCCAGCCTTTATACGCAGACTGTTTAATAAGATTGGCGCCCTTTTACTTTAATATTTTGTTTCCCTACTAACCATAGAGCCAAAGTAAGAGTTACAAAGCTTTATCGTTTAAGCACGTATTGTGTACTGTTTGTTATTTCGGGGTACTAATTTGCAACAGGGGACACATTCCACAGCATACACCCAAAAGAGATTCCTTCAGGTTGGCCGGGCAGGGTGTTACAATTGTGGGGGTACGTTCGTGTTTGATTCCGTTGGATACCGTGTGATTACCCTGAGCAATGAACCAGTGGGCCAGATATTTATATTCTGGATGAATTTATAATTCCACTGTTGGGTACTGATAAAGTTGCGATGGTGAGCGGAGGTTTGATAAAATGGCGGGCGCAGCTCCCGGTTTAATGCAGACCAGGCTGACGTAGCTGGATGCGGAGATTTCAAAGGCAGGGTTCTATCATTTCTGAGGAGTGAGGGAAAGGAATGGTCGGTTTTGGTATGTGTAAATAGTCCACGTCCCCCGGTGAAGAGTGAGAATTCTGAGTTAGTAACCGCCCTTACATCTCTGGCGAATAAATGGAAAAATCAGATTCAAAGTCCCAGCTATGGCAGGCTCCGCCTATTCTCTGGAATAACGTCCATCCCTAAAGGGGAGGAGGAGTATGAGACGTGGGCGGAACGGACCTCTCTGCTGTTAGATGTGTGGCAGTGCTCGGATGATGAAAAGTGACAGAGATTGGTTGAAAGTTTGATTGGGCGGGCCGCTGACGTCAGAACTGTCAGGTTAAGTTATCCCTCAGTGACAGCTGTAAATTATCCGAATGCGCCGGACAATGCTTTTGGTCCGACTGGAAGCCAAATGAAGATCCTGATGGGGTTTCAAAACGTACATCAGGAGAAGCGGGATACGCATTCTGCTTTCATTTTTCGGCTAGAGAGGCAGCTAAATTGCTTGCGGCGCAGAGGGGACATGCTGGCATCTGAGGTGGATCAGTTAAGAGTCGACCAGATAGCCAGCGGTGCCCAGTCCCATGACGGTTTGCGTGGGGTCTCCGACAGTCTCGTAAGACGCCTCCCCCTCTCCATCTTTTGTTGAGCTGATCATAGAGGTACGGGAAGAGGAGTACTAGGCGGAGGCGTGGGAGGATTCAGTCGGCAGTGCACAGTCCTCGTCGGTAGTCCCCTGCGATGAAGTGACCACAGATAGCCTACCCCGGGGAGCGAGAAAGGAATTTGTGACAGAGTTGGGAACGGAGATACGTCGGCTGTTTTCAGCGGGTGTGACCCTCGCCCGCCCATTTGATGGAGCTGATGTTGGTTCCGATTCCCCAAGGGGACGAATAATGCGGAGGGCTGCTGGCAGCAGGTGTCACGCCAGAAGGAGAGTTAGCTGCCTGGTACCTCGGCAAGGAGAGTAGTTGGGGACCCAGTGAGGGAACGACCTGATGTCTCTGGAGACACGTTACCAGCAATGTACCAAGGAAATCCCGAAAGTCAAAGACCCTATTCCAGAAGGCTTAGTGGAACCACACTCCAGAGTGTCGCTACTCGACACTGGGTCGCAGGTCACGCTACTGTACCGTTCGTTTTACAACTGGTGTCCGAAGCACTTACTCTTGACAACATTCAATTCACTGGAGATTTGTGGTCTCGGTGCTGGTGATTATCCATACGATGGTTATTTGTCAGTGAAACTGGAGTTCTCGAAGGTCGATGTGGGAGTGTCTGAGGTTCTTGATACATTGATGCTGGTCTGTCCGGACCTTGTTGAGACGGGCGGAGTTTCAATTCTGGTAGGTACCAACACCCCCCTTGTGAGGAGGCTCATGGGGGCCTGCAAGGTATAGGCGGGTGAGAGCTCTTTGGGGATATGGTCTGTGCACCCAGTGTTTCGAGCTGCTTTTGAGGAAGTGCGTGACGGCAGTGGGCCGGATACCGAATTCAAACGAGGGACTGTGTGGTTAACCCAGTCGAAGCCAATGGTGATAAGGCCCGGGGAAATAACGAGAGTGATGGGGACCCCCAAATTTCACGGACTGCCTGAGGGGGAAGCCCTCTTAGTGTACAGAACGGAGGACCAAGATTTCCTACTGGGCTACTGGTGAGGCCCGATTTGCAGAAGCCCTCGGTTGTGCAGGCGAGCAGGTTGGCAGTGATCTTGAGGAACACTACGAAGAGGGAGCTCCCCTTCAAGCGGGGCATGCCCCTGAGCCATTTGTTCCCTGTGATGGTAATGGGTAGCGCCCCCGTGAGGAAGACCGGGGAGAAACTATTGGAAAAGTGGGGAAAGTTGGCGGCTGAGTTATTCAACTTCGGGGACTCCCCGGTGCCACCGGGTTGGGAAAGGAGGCTGGTAGAGAAGGTGTTGAAGCTGGAAGATGTCTTTTCCATTGGCGAATTTGATGTGGGTTGCTCCAAGAGCACTTGTCACGCTATGCGGGTGACCGAGGACACACCGTTTAGAGAGAAGTCGCGGCGACTGGTTCCTGCAGACGTGGAAGACGTGCGGCAGCATTTGTTTAAGTTAAAGGAAGCTGGGATCATCACTGTGTCCCGAAGCCCCTATGCGTCCCTAGTAGTAGTGGCCGAGAAGAAGAACGGGATGGTAAGCATGTCTGTGGACTATAGGACTCTGAACAGGCGCATCGTCCCTGACCGGGATACAGTCCCGAGGGACGTAGAGCGCTGACCTATCTGGGTGCTGCGAAGTGGTTTAGTGTCCTGGCTTTGAGGAGTAGATATTACCAGATCCCGATGAGTGAGCCCAACAAAGAGAAGACGGCATTTATATGTCCCCGAGGATTCTTCCAATTCGAAAGTTGGAAAGCGGTTCATGGAGAAGACGGTGGGGGACATTAACTCGCTTGAGGTGTTGGTGTACTTGGATAACCTCATAGTATTTGGAACCGCCTTGGAAGGACATGAAGCGAGGCGACTGAAGGTGCTCGGCCGCCTGAAAGCTGAAGGCTTTTATTTGTCATGTTACAAATCAGGAAGATTAGTAGAAACAGGTTAATTATCTTAACGAAAGAAGTAACATGACAGAGAAATAACAGCTCTATCAGTCCCGTGGTGGGTGGGGTGGGGGTTTAGAGAGTTTGGGATATTACGGGCGGTTCTGCAACTGAATGCAAGACGACAATGGGTGAGACGGAAAATCAGTGGCTTTAGAATTAATAAAAACTTGAAGACCATCTATTCAGTGTGTGAAGTTTCTACGTAATCTGTATCCCGCCCTATTAAAATTCGTGCTTGTTGGTTCACTAATGTTGTCAAGACAGCTTCTTGCCTTGACCCGGTGGCTTTGAGGAAATTGAAATTGACCACCCCAGCCATTCACAATGCGTTCACTGCACGTTGAATCTAACTGTACCTAACTTACTATTGGTCACATTGCTCTCCTCTCTCCACTGTACCTCCACCTGATTATTTTATTTTACACTTCGGGCTGACCTAACTACACTTGCTTTTGTTTATGCCGCCAGTTTCGATTCCATGCAGCCTTCTCACTGCACCCGTGTGTTCATTGGGTATTAATGCTTTCCACCAATCTCCAAATATACTCCACCTCTGGTCTAATGGCGGATGCGCTCAATGAGCGTCCGACAGTTTCCACAGCATCTGTATCAGTGTGCTTCTCAGCATTACTCCCACCTAAAACATCAGACCGCAGTACTCTTCTGTTCTCACCTTTTCCATGCACCCGAAACACTGCCTTTTCAAAGGGACCGATGTATGGTCAATTATAATATACTGATCAGATCCGTGCCTTTTTGTGAAATGTCTGATTTGATAACGCAGGAGCAAAAGCAGTGGAGGATTTTAAGGCTACGGCATTTCCCCGAACCGCGTCCAGCCGAAATGTTATGAATTTTATCGAACTCAGCTCCATATTGCATGCAGCCACGGTATTCGATCAAAACGGACATACTCTGTTTTACTGATTTTGGCTCTTTGTTACCAATGATGTACAGAGATCGGTGATACTACACTGAACCGGGGCAAATATCACCTCGATTTGTTCGACTGAATTTGGCTCATTGTTGAACTTAATATTTGCTATTTCTCTCAGATTGTATATTTTTTTGGGGGGAGTGAAATGATGCAAACGACATTCGCTCATTTTGTCCTCACTCGGATACAGGATTTCAAAGCGTCTTCTGTCCAGTTGGTGACGTCAGTTTCACTAATTAGCATTCTTATTCAATATTAATCCCTGACTGACCCAAAATCCGTCGCCAATCAGCGAATCATTCGTCTACCTCTGAATCGTGCAAGTATTTGATTTTGTTCTTCGTAAATTTTACAATGATGTTCTCAATTTGATGTATAATTTCCGTACCTCTGCTTTTCACAGTGAACGTGCTGACGATTGTCATACTATCACGGGGAAAGTGCGTACTCACTAAAACAGTCACCCGCTATCTGATGGCCATGTCAGCGGCTGACCTAGCGGTCGTTTTCCTGGACGTTATATTGATGAAAATTCCGATGGCTTTTCCGGGTGTCTTTTCCTTCCTGTTTTACGTCCGCGAGTGTAGAACCCACGTCTTCTTATTGCAGGCCGCCACAGATTGCTCTGTTTGGTTCACCGTCGCCTTCACCTTTGATCGATTTGTGGCCATTTGCTTCCAGGATCTAAACGCTAAGTATTGCACTGGGAGAACGGCGACTGTGGTTCTGAGCACAGTGACTGCACTGAGTTGTTTAAAGAACGTTTTCTGGTTCTTCATGGTACAAGATATATATACTTCCTCTAACATAGCGTGGCCTTGCATGCAGAGATGGGAATTACTGGGGTCGCTATTCTGGACAGTAATCGATGTCGCTCGTGCTGTCTTTTCGACTGTAATCCCGTTCCTCAATGTTATCCTGCTCAATGCTTTCACCATCACGAACGTTTTACTGGCCAGTAGAGCCCGCGGCAGACTCCGGGCTTCCAGCCGTGGTCAGAGTTCCGGAGACCCGGAGATGCAGAGCCGCAGAAAGTCCCTCGTTTTACTGCTGGTCGTCTCGGGAAATTTCATCCTGTTATGGGCGTTGTACGGGCTGATGGCGATTTGGAACAGAATGCTTTATGCAGTGTACGTCCCATATTGGTTGAGGATACCTTCATTTTCCAACGAACTGTGCTACATGCTGCAACTCCTGAGCTGCTGCACGAACACCGCTCTTTACGCCGTCAGCCAGACTAAGTTCAGACAGCAGCTGAAGCAGGTGCTGACTTCCCCTCTCACTCTCATTTGGAAACGGATTCGAAACTGAGGGTCCATGTGACCGGCGTCCTTCTCTCTACTTTCAGGAAGGAGGTCGGAATGTTGTCCATTGATTATCCGTGTCGCTCCAGATTCTTCCCAGATTGTCGGACACAATTTTCTGGTTTCAACACTTTCTGACACTCACGCTGCCCTGATACAGTCTCATCTGTTGTCATCTGCAACTTTGTTCATTTGGTTTCAATACCTTAAACAGTCCAATTGTTTCAAGCAAGTACAGCCTTTCCTTTCCGTTTCACATCTCGGAGCCGTATGTAACGCGCTGTAAGGGTGCATTGTAAATGTAATGTTTTTTTTTTGTAATATTCACTGTTTCTCTGTAGCAGCAATGTTTGGGTTTTGGCTGGAGATAACATATGAACCAATCAGGATTTTGTTGTCCTGCCTTGTGATTCTGGAATCATTTGATTTCGCGGGCTTTTGCCAGAGGGAGAGACAGAGATGAAGAGAGAAGACGCCAATGGAGAGATTCAGTAGACCGCCGGACGGGGTGGACTCCGAGCGGTGGCCCGAAGGTTGGCGACGCTCGGTGCGGACCGATGGTGGAAGAAAGACCATCCTACTGAGTGAGCTCCAACCTTTATACGCAGACTGTTTAATAAGATTGGCGCCCTTTTACTTTAATATTTTGTTTCCCTACTAACCATAGAGCCAAAGTAAGAGTTACAAAGCTTTATCGTTTAAGCACGTATTGTGTACTGTTTGTTATTTCGGGGTACTAATTTGCAACAGGGGACACATTCCACAGCATACACCCAAAAGAGATTCCTTCAGGTTGGCCGGGCAGGGTGTTACAATTGTGGGGGTACGTTCGTGTTTGATTCCGTTGGATACCGTGTGATTACCCTGAGCAATGAACCAGTGGGCCAGATATTTATATTCTGGATGAATTTATAATTCCACTGTTGGGTACTGATAAAGTTGCGATGGTGAGCGGAGGTTTGATAAAATGGCGGGCGCAGCTCCCGGTTTAATGCAGACCAGGCTGACGTAGCTGGATGCGGAGATTTCAAAGGCAGGGTTCTATCATTTCTGAGGAGTGAGGGAAAGGAATGGTCGGTTTTGGTATGTGTAAATAGTCCACGTCCCCCGGTGAAGAGTGAGAATTCTGAGTTAGTAACCGCCCTTACATCTCTGGCGAATAAATGGAAAAATCAGATTCAAAGTCCCAGCTATGGCAGGCTCCGCCTATTCTCTGGAATAACGTCCATCCCTAAAGGGGAGGAGGAGTATGAGACGTGGGCGGAACGGACCTCTCTGCTGTTAGATGTGTGGCAGTGCTCGGATGATGAAAAGTGACAGAGATTGGTTGAAAGTTTGATTGGGCGGGCCGCTGACGTCAGAACTGTCAGGTTAAGTTATCCCTCAGTGACAGCTGTAAATTATCCGAATGCGCCGGACAATGCTTTTGGTCCGACTGGAAGCCAAATGAAGATCCTGATGGGGTTTCAAAACGTACATCAGGAGAAGCGGGATACGCATTCTGCTTTCATTTTTCGGCTAGAGAGGCAGCTAAATTGCTTGCGGCGCAGAGGGGACATGCTGGCATCTGAGGTGGATCAGTTAAGAGTCGACCAGATAGCCAGCGGTGCCCAGTCCCATGACGGTTTGCGTGGGGTCTCCGACAGTCTCGTAAGACGCCTCCCCCTCTCCATCTTTTGTTGAGCTGATCATAGAGGTACGGGAAGAGGAGTACTAGGCGGAGGCGTGGGAGGATTCAGTCGGCAGTGCACAGTCCTCGTCGGTAGTCCCCTGCGATGAAGTGACCACAGATAGCCTACCCCGGGGAGCGAGAAAGGAGTTTGTGACAGAGTTGGGAACGGAGATACGTCGGCTGTTTTCAGCGGGTGTGACCCTCGCCCGCCCATTTGATGGAGCTGATGTTGGTTCCGATTCCCCAAGGGGACGAATAATGCGGAGGGCTGCTGGCAGCAGGTGTCACGCCAGAAGGAGAGTTAGCTGCCTGGTACCTCGGCAAGGAGAGTAGTTGGGGACCCAGTGAGGGAACGACCTGATGTCTCTGGAGACACGTTACCAGCAATGTACCAAGGAAATCCCGAAAGTCAAAGACCCTATTCCAGAAGGCTTAGTGGAACCACACTCCAGAGTGTCGCTACTCGACACTGGGTCGCAGGTCACGCTACTGTACCGTTCGTTTTACAACTGGTGTCCGAAGCACTTACTCTTGACAACATTCAATTCACTGGAGATTTGTGGTCTCGGTGCTGGTGATTATCCATACGATGGTTATTTGTCAGTGAAACTGGAGTTCTCGAAGGTCGATGTGGGAGTGTCTGAGGTTCTTGATACATTGATGCTGGTCTGTCCGGACCTTGTTGAGACGGGCGGAGTTTCAATTCTGGTAGGTACCAACACCCCCCTTGTGAGGAGGCTCATGGGGGCCTGCAAGGTATAGGCGGGTGAGAGCTCTTTGGGGATATGGTCTGTGCACCCAGTGTTTCGAGCTGCTTTTGAGGAAGTGCGTGACGGCAGTGGGCCGGATACCGAATTCAAACGAGGGACTGTGTGGTTAACCCAGTCGAAGCCAATGGTGATAAGGCCCGGGGAAATAACGAGAGTGATGGGGACCCCCAAATTTCACGGACTGCCTGAGGGGGAAGCCCTCTTAGTGTACAGAACGGAGGACCAAGATTTCCTACTGGGCTACTGGTGAGGCCCGATTTGCAGAAGCCCTCGGTTGTGCAGGCGAGCAGGTTGGCAGTGATCTTGAGGAACACTACGAAGAGGGAGCTCCCCTTCAAGCGGGGCATGCCCCTGAGCCATTTGTTCCCTGTGATGGTAATGGGTAGCGCCCCCGTGAGGAAGACCGGGGAGAAACTATTGGAAAAGTGGGGAAAGTTGGCGGCTGAGTTATTCAACTTCGGGGACTCCCCGGTGCCACCGGGTTGGGAAAGGAGGCTGGTAGAGAAGGTGTTGAAGCTGGAAGATGTCTTTTCCATTGGCGAATTTGATGTGGGTTGCTCCAAGAGCACTTGTCACGCTATGCGGGTGACCGAGGACACACCGTTTAGAGAGAAGTCGCGGCGACTGGTTCCTGCAGACGTGGAAGACGTGCGGCAGCATTTGTTTAAGTTAAAGGAAGCTGGGATCATCACTGTGTCCCGAAGCCCCTATGCGTCCCTAGTAGTAGTGGCCGAGAAGAAGAACGGGATGGTAAGCATGTCTGTGGACTATAGGACTCTGAACAGGCGCATCGTCCCTGACCGGGATACAGTCCCGAGGGACGTAGAGCGCTGACCTATCTGGGTGCTGCGAAGTGGTTTAGTGTCCTGGCTTTGAGGAGTAGATATTACCAGATCCCGATGAGTGAGCCCAACAAAGAGAAGACGGCATTTATATGTCCCCGAGGATTCTTCCAATTCGAAAGTTGGAAAGCGGTTCATGGAGAAGACGGTGGGGGACATTAACTCGCTTGAGGTGTTGGTGTACTTGGATAACCTCATAGTATTTGGAACCGCCTTGGAAGGACATGAAGCGAGGCGACTGAAGGTGCTCGGCCGCCTGAAAGCTGAAGGGTTAAAACTCCCCCTGGACAAGTGCCGACTCTGATAAACCTCTGTTAGCTATGTGGACACATAATCTCACGGAATGCAGTGGCTACAACCCGGATACGATTGAAGCAGTGACTACTTGGCAAAGGCCGCAAACTGTGAGAGCTCTGCGCTCGTTCTTGGGATTCTGTGGGCATTATCAGAGATTCGTGAAGGGCTATGCCAAAGTGAGTCACCCCTTGAATCTGCTTCTGTGCGGTTACCCTCCCTTGGGGAGGAAAGGAAAGGGCAGAAAATGACAGGAGGGTGGAGAATATCTAAAGCCATCGGAACCCTATGGGCAGAGGTGGGACGTAAAATGTGAGGAGGCTTTTCAGTCGCCGAAGTGTTGCTGACCCAAGCGCCAGTTCTGGCTTTTGCGGACCCCCGATTCCCGTATGTACTGCACACAGATGCTAGTCAAGAGGATTTAGGGGGCGCCCTGTATCAGGATCAGGGCATCGGGTTGAGGCCTGTGGCGTTTGTCAGCCGGAGTTAGTCGCCCTTGGAGAGAAATTGGAATTTTGTTGGAATTCCAGGCGTTGGAATGGGCGGTGGTGGATAAGCTGAGTGACGATCTCTACAGGGGCCAAGTTTGAGGTGCAGACGGACAACAACCCCCTAACTTACATCCTGATCTCGGCGAAACTGGATGCCACAGGGCATCGGTGGTTGGCAGCGTTTTCCGCCTATGATTTCAGCCTCCCCGGCCGGGGAGTCAGAACATTGATGTAGATGTTTTGCCCCGACGGGTGCATGAGGGGATGGCATTGGACGAGGAGTGGGAGAGCGTTCCTGCCCCTGGGGTGAAGGCCATGTTTCAGTTTGCCATCACAGTGAAGGCAGAGAAAAAGGAGAGGTAGGGTCGAGCAGTTGAACAATTGTGAGCTTCTGATGACGCAATCCCCCAAGTGTACTTTATCCTGACTGCCCTGAAGACAAATCAGCTGCCAGAATTGGGTTCTGGGGAAGTGGGAGCAGTTCAGCGAGATCATCCGTGCATTGGTACCATTTGGTACGCGTTTGGAAAGGGAGACATGGCTCAGGCGCAGAAGACTAAACACGCTTCGGTGCCTTCATTAATGAAAGAATGGTCTCAGTCGGAACTGAAGAACTAGATCTTGTACCGGACCGACCTCGGCGTTGCCAGCTGGTTCGTCCAGAGAAATATCGGAGGATTGCGTTGAAGTCACTTCATGATGATTCTGGACATTTGGGCGTAGAAAAGACCTATGGATTGCTCCAAGGCCGGTTTTACTGGCCCCGAATGAAGTCGGAGGTTGAAGAATACTGCAAGTCCTGCAGCCGCTGCATACAGCGGAAGACACTGCCTACGCGTGCAGCTCCTTCGTCCCACTTGCAGAGTGTTAGGCCCCTGGACTTCGTGTGTATGGTTTTCCTGTCCATAGAACCCGATGCCAACAACACGGTGAATGTCTTGGTCAGCACGGACCTCTACACCAGATATGCTCAGGCTTTTCCTACCGAGGATCAGAGGGCGACTACGGTGGCAAAAATGTTAATGGAGAAGTATTTCGTTCATCATGACCTTCCCAGGCGGATACATACTGAATAGGGACGGGACTTCGAGAGCAAACTCACCTATGAATTACTGGGAATTCCTCAACTACGAGTTGAGAAATCGAGGACCACGCCCTATCACAGGCAGGGCGATGACCAGCCTGAGAGGTTTAATTGGACCTTGTTAGACATGCTCGGGATCCTGGAGATCATCAAGAAGAGCAAGTGGATTCAACATATTGGGCATCTAGTTTTACTATTACAAATGTACACACAATGATGCTACTGGGTACTCGCCCTATTATCTGACGTTTGGGCGCAAGGCGAGGTTGCCCATTGACCTTTATTTGGGACCAACGAGGGTGACTTACCACCGAAGCCTTATCTGGAATATGTGTCTGATTTGAGGAGAGAGCTGATAAGGACTTATGAATTGGCTGGGGTGGCGGCCGCCAAGCATAATCGGGGAAATAAGAGGAGGTATGATCAGAACATGAAGCTCGCCCAACTACAATCGGGAGACCCAGTCCTCATAAGGAATTCGGGACTACCTGGAAAGCACAAGTTGGCTGTCCGCTGGGCGGCCACATCCTATGTGGTGGAGAGTCAGATGCCAAAGATACCAGTTTTCCTGGTGAGACCAGAGGAGTGGAATGGGCCTTTCAGGATTCGGCATCGGAGCCACATGTTTCCCATGGGACAAGAGGTGCAGGTAGACCCAGATTCCGAGTTCGGCCTACACCTAGTCAGAGGACTCTGCGAGAAAGCGGGGCGACTGCAGTGCCCCAAAAGGCCTGAACAGATGCTAGGACAACAGGGCACGTCTTCAGGACTGAAGGACGTCCTTTTAGAACTGAGATGCGGAGAAACTACTTTAGTCAGAGGGTGGTAAATCTGTGGAATTGCTGTGGTGCCAAGTCATTGGGTGTATTTAAGGCAGATATAGATAGGTTCCGGGTCAGTCAGGGCATCAAAGTGTATAGTGAAAACAGGGCAGTGGGGATGACTGGTTGAAGTGGATCATCCCATGATTGAATGACGGAGAATACTCAATGGGCTGAATGGCCTACGTCAGCTCTTATTTTTTATGGTCGCAAGGTCTTATAAACCAACTGCAGAAGACACTTGTTCTAAAAATTCTCATGGAATGCAGAATATATGTAAGAATATTTAATAGATTTGAGAAACAGCGGGAAATTGAGGTCAAGATACATCGGCTCACACGGAATCAGGGGTTCACAGGTATAGGACTGAGACAACCAACTTAACGCTCGAGTAGAGATTGACAGATACAGAATGAAGCCCGCACTGCCGCACTGTAGCAGAGACTGACTGATACAGAATGAAGCCCACACTGCCACGGTGTAGCAGATGCAGGTATTTACAGAATGAAATGCATTCACTCCAAATGAACCAGAGAGTGACCCCAACCGAACCCCACACTCTTAGGTTGCACCAGGGACTGATATCCACAGAATGAGCCCCACACTCTCACAGCCCACTGAGACCGGTGGGTACCAAATGAACCACCTCTCGGCACACTATATAGTTAAGAAGGCATTCAGTGCGTGGGCCTGCATCAACCGTGGGACTCAGTACAAGCGCCGAGAGGGGACGTTACAGTTATAGAGGAATATGGGCAGACCCCACTTGAAGCATGGTGCTCAGTTCTGGTCACCTCACCATAGAAAGAATGAGGAAACTATGGAAAGGGTGCAGAGGAGAATTACAAGGACGTTGCCTGGATTTGGGAGGATGCCTAATGACAGACAACCCCAATCGGCGGACCGCGGGCCAGGTTCGGACCGCGAGAACCAAATGTCTGGACCGCGCTAACCCATTGGCACTTACGTGAACGCACCTGTCATAACAATGCACGCGCTGTTCTAATTTATGTTAACCTCATCCAACACCGTACACTTGACCTACACCCCCCGTACAGCGCGCGACATTCATGGGAGAAAGTTGCACTTTCCATGTCTCTGGGAGTACTGCGAGAAGAACGAAATACGGGAGGATCCAGTGATGAAGGATTTCGTGACGAGTCTGGCAGAAAACGATTCAGGAAACTTTAGGGAACGATTTGAAAGCTCTCCTAAACTTTCAGGTGACATCCTCCTCTTCCAGAGACAGACGTTCTCTGTTTCGGCTGACGGCCAGTGGACTGCAGAGGCCAAAAGGCTGGTGCCTTCCATAGATGAGGCAACCCTTCAGATGGAAGTCTTGGAAATTGGAACATCTGATGTGCTCAAAGCAGAACACATGGAGGTTGGGGTGAGGGACTTTCGGATCAATGTGTTTCCCCAAGCTTAATTCAAAGACACGAGAGCTATTGAAATGCTGCTACTCACACTGTTCCCCTCCACGTGCATTTGTGAGTCATCGTTTTCTTCAAGGAACTCTATCAAGAACCAGGACAGAAACAGACTCCCCAATGCACATCTGAGCCAGTGCCTTAGGATTGCCACAACAGAATGCAGGCCCGACATCAGAAGGATTGCCTCATCCCGTCGCTGTCACTTCTCTCACTGATTGGTGAGTGAATCAATTTATTTTTGTCCATTTGTCAATGTTATTGTGGTATAATAATATTACAACAACAATAATACTGATAATTTGATTTATAACTAAACTTCATACTTGAAATGCTGCATAGCTTAATTAAAAGAACAAATAGATTAAACGAGAGAACAGAAACAGTGGAAAAGGCAGTCCTACTTTGGGAGGAAGAGAAGTGAAGAGAGAGAGAGAGAGAGAGAGAGAGAGAGAGAGAGAGAGAGAGAGAGAGAGAGAGAGAGAGAGAGAGAGAGAGAGTGTGTGTGTGTGTGTATTTGAATTCCCAGATGAGTTATCAATGTGACAGCTGACAGTTGTAATAGCACTGGTCATATTTCAATGGTTGGTTTTGGAGATGTTTTGTTTCAAGAGTGCATTTTTTTTCTTGTGTGACCCACAACACAGGTTTAGATAATCCCTAGCCTAAATTATTACTATTATCACTACTACTACTACTACTACTACTACTACTACTATTATTATTATTATTATTATTATTATTATTATTATTATTATTATTATTGTTATTAGCAGCAACAACAACATCTCGCAAAAAAACAACTTACTGGTACAATGAAAAAAATACCCTGGACGTTTGGCCCTAGGCTTGACATGCTTGACATAATTTGGCCCTTGTGGAAAACTAATTGTGGAACCCTGTCTTATGAGAGTATGTTGAATGAACTCGGCCTTTTCTCCTTGGAGCGACGGAGGAGGAGAGGTGACCGGATAGAGGTGTATAAGATGAGGAGAGGCATTGATTGTGTGGTTAGATAGAGGCTAGTTCCCAAGGCTGAATGGTTATCGGCAACACTGGGTAATACCTAAAGTAAGTACATGTTCAGCATTGTGGGCCGAAGGACCTGTATTGTGCTATGGATTTTCTATGTTTCTATGTGATGTGTTGCCCAGTTATAAATCCGTTCAACAATATATAGACAGTGCACCTTTATACAACTAAACGATTGAGCTTTATAATTCTCAATTTGACTCTAGGGTTAGTAAAGAAAAAAAAGAGGAAAGAAAAGGCTCATTTTAATGAAACATTCTTATGTACACGTTGGAAATCACGATTCTTCGTCCATTCATTCCCCATTGAACTCCTCCGAGCGTCGCCGACTGCTGGATCATCACTTCAAGACCACTCTGTCCTGCGGTCTACCAACACTCTCCATTCGCGACTACTCTCCCCATCTCTCGCCGACAAAAGACCCTGAAATCCGTTCTGCCGAGCACGTAAGAAAGAAACCACTTCCCTTCATTGGACAGCGAACATTAATCAGCACCCTTTATCTCTAGTCATAACCGAAACTCTGCTGCTATAGAGAAACCATTACATTAGCAGAGAACACTTTCCCAGGGAAAGTGCAAATTTGAGGTTTCTCTTGTCAGTTCTGATAGTGGGTTGGGATGTGAAATGATCGTTCCTGAGCCACCAAAACTTCACACTGAGTCGTCTATATGCGTATTAATATAGCTGGCGACACATAAGGAATATTCCTAGGCGTCTGTCTTCTCGGTTTATGCCAGACTATTGATCATCTGCCAGAGAGTCTTTTCGACATCGCCCTGAAGGATAGTGATTGCCGCATTCACCATTACAGATATCGCTATATTGACTGGATTCTCCATTTTCACACAGCGTTGTAACGGTAGAATTAACATTATGAAGATGTGGTCCGAAAGGCCAGGATCAAGGACTGGAATGGATTTGTAAGAAACATTTTCATTTTTTATGAACATGTTCAACTATATCTGTTCCTATTGTGTCCATGTGTCATGTTCATTTTCTCGGAATTTGTGTACAAAACTCAGGTAAAAGAAACGCAGAAATAAATTTTCCAACAACTCTTTTGAAATGTTGAGCAAGCAATATGATGTTTTTGCAAGGAAATGTACTATGGACATGTGGTCAATGTTTAAGGATCTCTTGAAGGATATTAGGGGTAAATTTGTCCCGGTGAGGGATATAAAGAATGGTAAGGTGAAGGAGACATGGGTGACAAGTGAGGTGGAAAATCTAGTCAGGTGGAAGAAGGCAGCATACATGAGGTTTAGGAAGCAAGGATCAGATGGGTCTATTGAGGAATATAGGGTAGCAAGAAAGGAGCTTAAGAAGGGGCTGAGAAGAGCAAGAAGGGGGCATGAAAAGGCCTTGGCGAGTAGGGCGAATGACAACCCCAAGACAGTCTTCAATTATGTGAAGAACAAAATGATGACAGGAGTGAAGTAGGACCGATTAGAGGTAAAGGTGGGAAGACGGGCCTGGAGGCTGTGGAAGTGAGCGAGGTCATCAGTGAATACTTCGGTATTCACCAATGAGAGGGAACTTGATGACGGTGAGGACAATATGAGTGAGGTTGATGTTCTGGAGCATGTTGATATTAAGGGAGAAGAAGTGTTAGAGTTGTTAAAATACATTAGGACGGATAAGTCACAGAGGCCTGACGGAATATTCCCCAGGCTGCTCCACGAGGCGAAGGAAGAGATTGCTGAGCCTCTGGATAGGATCTTTAAGTCCTCGTTGTCCATGGGGAATGGTACCGGAGAACTGGAAAGAGGTGAATGTTGCCCCCCTGTTGAAAATAGGCAGTAGGGATAGTCCGGGTACTTATAGACCAGTGAGCCTTACGTCTATGGTGGGAAAGCTGTTGGAAAGATTCTTAGAGATAGGATCTATGGGCATTCAGAGAATCATGGTCTGATCAGGGACAGTCAGTATGGCTTTGTGAGGGGCAGATCATGTCTAACAAGCCTGATAGAGTTCCTTGACGAGGGGACCAGGCATATAGATGAGAGTAGTGCAGTGGATGTGATCTACATGGATTTTAGTAAGGCCTTTGATAACACGGTAGGCTTATTCAGAAAGTCAGAATGCATGGGATCCAGGGACGTTTGGCCAGGTGGATTCAGAGTTGACTAGCCTGCAGAAAACAGAGGGTCGTGGTGGAGGGAGTACATTCAGATTGGAGGGTTGTGACTAGTGGTGTCCCACAAGGATCTGTTCTGGGACCCCTACTTTTCGTGATTTTTATTAACGACTTGGATGTTGGGATAGAAGGGTGCATTGGCAAGTTTGCAGATGACACAAAGGCTGGTGGTGTTGTTGATAGTGTAGAGGATTGTCGACGATTGCAGAGAGATATTGATAAGATGCAGAAGTGGGCTGAGAAGTGGCAGATGGAGTTCAATCCGGAGAACTGTGAGGTGGTACACTTTGAAAGGACAAACTCCAAGGCAGAGTACAAAGTAAATGGCAGGATTCTTGGGAATGTGGAGGTGCAGAAAGCTCCTGGGGGTACATGTCCACAGATCCCTGAAAGTTGCCTCATAGGTAGATAGCATAGTTAAGAAAGCTTATGGGGTGTTAGCTTTCAGAAGTCGAGGGATAGAGTTTAAGAGTCGCGATGTAATGATGCAGCTCTATAAAACTCTGGTTAGGCCACACTTGGTGTACTGTGTCCAGTTCTGGTCGCCTCACGGTAGGAAGGATGTGGAAGCATTAGAAAGGGTACAGAGGAGATTTACCAGGATGCTGCCTGATTTAGAGAGTATGGATTATGATCAGAGATTAAGGGAGTTAGGGCTTTACTCTTTGGAGAGGAGGAGGATGAGAGGAGACATGATAGAGGTGTACAATATATTAAGAGGAATGGATAGAGTGGATAGCCAGCGCCTCTTCCCCAGGGCACCACTGCTCAGTACAAGAGGACATGGCTTTAAGGTAAGGGGAGGGAAGTTCAAAGGGGATATTAGAGGAAGGTTTTTTTACTCCGAGAGTGGTTGGTGAGTGGAATGCACTGCCTGAGTCAGTGGTGGAGGCAGATACACTAGTAAAGTTTAAGGGATTACTACACAGGTATATGGAAGAATTTAAGTTGGGTGGTTAAATAGGAGGCAGGGTTTGTTGGTTGGCACAACATTGTACTACAATGTACCTTCTATGAACTTTCTATACTATTATACTATGCTGTACAATTCTATGTTTTATGTTCTATAACCATAAATGTTTGCAATATACCTGAATGGCCGAATGTTATTGCACAATGACACTATGAGCAAATATAGACGTGGGTTCATTCACCTGTAGCTGATGTTGTTGATGACGCGTTCACACTAATGAGCTCAGGAACCTTTTCTTTTCTGCATAAAAGCTCATTGAACGATTCAACAGGGCAAAGTTTTACTTGGCAAATTCTGCAGCACTGATCGCTACTTCACATGGAAAATGGGATACCCAGCGATTTACTACATTGTGAGCATTTACTATCCCGTACCTGCAGCTGTCGGCGTTCCTGGTAGGTTACGAGAGCTGGCCTCTATGTATACTTTGACAGCTTATTTCTGTACCTGCCGAACTGTTGAACTGTAGCTATAATCCCTAACATATTTCCTGCATGCACTAATGGGTGTTCACAGATTTTCGGGATTCAGGCATTTACTTTTGCTTATCAAAGTCGTGAAAAGCGGATCTACTGTCGTCCAGCGGGGGATCTCCGAAAAACTGGGTTTCCACCGTTTGAGTCCAAACTGACCTGGTCCAGCATAGCAGCAGCAGAACTTGAAATATTCAGCAATTTAGCACGGAATTTAGAGCAATTAATAAATAATTTTCCGCTAAGAGATGACATTGTTTTCTTCTTCTTCTTACAGTTAACGTGATAGCAATTGTGATCTTTTCTCGAGGAAAGTGTGGACTCTCGAAATGCATCACACGTTACTTGGTTGGAATGTCAGCAGCGGATCTGATGTGGGTTATCGTTACTGATATCATGCTACACTGTAATATAATTTATAAATACGCTGATTTCTTCTTTATTCATCCGATTTGCGCTCTGATACTTGTACTCAGTATCGTCATCACGGACTGTTCCGTTTGGTTCACAGTCGGATTCACCTTCGATCGTTTTATTGCAATTTGTTGTCAAAAGTTGCGTGAACGATACTGCACGGAGAGAACAGCGGCTGCGGTTTTAGCGACTGTTGTTGCAGTGAGCTGTGCGAGGTCTGTCCCGTTTTACTTTACAGTGGAGCCAGAGGTCATAATAAACAGCGTTCCATGGCGCTGCGTCTTCACGTCTGAATATTTAACGTCACCAGCGTGGAAAGACTACGAGTTATTTGACAGTATCTTCACACCGTTATTGCCGATTAGTTTAATTCTATTGTTTAACGTTTTAACAGTCAGGCAGATTATTTTGGCAAATAGAGTCCGACGAGGTCTCCAGAACAATAAGGGGGACCCAGAATTGAAGAACCGACGGAAATCCATGATTCTGTTGTTTGCTTTATCAGCCAATTTCATATTACTGTGGTTTCCCTATGTCGTGCACTCCATGAACTGGCAAATGCAGAATTATTCGTACACGAACAAATATTTGAATACCCCAGTATATATCCTGCAGCGAGTTGGATTAATGATGAAATTCCTCAGCACCTGCACCAACACGTGTATCTACACAATTACTCAGAGAAAATTCAGAGAGGAGCTCAGAAATGGAGCGAACTATCTGTTCACACGAAATGGACGCTGCTAAAGGAAACTTGCACCTAAAGTTTGAAACTTGGCTGCAGATTTTTTTTATGACTGGTGCATTCATTCATTTAGTCAGATATTTAACAGTCAGGTGCCTGATATTTCCACCGAAATTAGTAAAGCCAAGTTGTTCAAATAGGGAAGTCTGCTAATGCAACGAAGTGCTGGTAGTGACATATTTGTGTTTTTCTCCCCAAGGTACTGCAGAACTCTGTTGTTAAATGCAATATGAATCTACATGAATTGTTCATATGAATATAGTAATTATCACAGGAAAAGCGAAGTCACTGGGAGAACGCCGGAAAGCTTATAATTTCCATGGTAGTCTTGACAAAAATCCTTCTGTTCAAGGTGGTGGCTCAGGGTTAGCGGGCGTGGGTGTGTTGCGGGGTCACCACCCTTAATAGAAGGGAATTATGAAGCAAAACATTGAATAACGAAATTCCAGATCTAACCGAGAACTAGGCATACTTTTTAGTATTGTGAAAACAATTGGGAGGGAGGTCCAAGCTTCAGTAAAGCCAACATACCTTGAGAAGCAAAGTCGCTCGAACAAAAAGGCGTCGCCACTCAGGTTTACACTTGGAGGAAGGGGCGACGGTTTCAAGCGTCCCGGTTTATTCTGAGAATTGCCTACAGTCAGAAATCTGGTATTTGTCTCAGATTTTCATCTGAAGGAACCGTCCGATTCGCTTCACAACTGTTCATTCATGCATTCAACTTCCCTTTGTCATCTTTTGTACATCAGATGTTTTAAGTAAAATTAAACAAATATAAACATTCCCCTTCAATTATCACTCACATATATCTCAAATTATGACCTACACAGGGAAAATGTTGAATCTTGAATTTTATTCTGACGTAGCCACAGAGTTTGGATAAATTTGTTATAGTTGATTAACCATCAGACAATGTCCTTCAGTTAAAATATTACATACAGTTGTGTCTTAGTTGTCTTAACCTGCATTGTATGTTCACGTTCAAGTTTTCCATCATCTGCAGTTTTATGTTCTCCATTCCCATGTCGCTTCTAACACCAACGCGACAATCAGTGGCCTCCCCCAATGAGATTAAACAAAACATGTGTCGTAATTTAGCGCGAAATGTAAATTGGGCTGAAGATCTCCCTTCCAAATTTGGAAAGTCATTGTGTGAAGATAGAAATCAAAGTAATAATCCACTCTTTGTCCTCCAAGCGGTTATTTCAAATCCATTTTCTACAATATCGATGACTCGTTTCAGTACACTCACACTTTTTCAGCTACACTGCAACCACAAAGTTACAGCATTTTTATTCCACAGTATTACTGCCGGATCGACGCCTTACTGAAGGCTCGTAAAACGCTTTCACCGTACAGGTGGATGACATTAACAGCAATACATAACGGAGATGGGAGTAAACTCTCACATGGTGGATTGGATAGTGGACTACTTGACAGATAGACCTCAGTATGTGCGGCTGGGAGACTGTAGGTCTGACACGGTGGTCAGCAGCACAGGAGCGCCGCAGGGAACCGTACTCTCTCCGGTCCTGTTCACCCTGTACACATCAGACTTCCAATATAACTCGGAGTCCTGCCATGTGCAGATGTTCGCTGATGACACGGCCATAGTGGGGTGTGTCAGGAATGGACAGGAGGAGGAGTATAGGAAACTGATACAGGACTTTGTGATATGGTGCAACTCAAACTACCTGCGTCTCAATATCACCAAGACCAAGGAGATGGTGGTGGACTTTAGGAGATCTAGGCCTCATATGGAGCCAGTGATCATTAATGGAGAATGTGTGGAGCAGGTTAAGACCTACAAGTATCTGGGAGTACAGTTAGACGAGAAGCTAGACTGGACTGCCAACACAGATGCCTTGTGCAGGAAGGCACAGAGTCGACTGTACTTCCTTAGAAGGTTGGCGTCATTCAATGTCTGCAGTGAGATGCTGAAGATGTTCTATAGGTCAGTTGTGGAGAGCGCCCTCTTCTTTGTGGTGGCATGTTGGGGAGGAAGCATTAAGAAGAGGGACGCCTCACGTCTTAATAAGCTGGTAAGGAAGGCGGGCTCTGTCGTGGGCAAAGTACTGGAGAGTTTAACATCGGTGGCTGAGCGAAGGGCGCTGAGTAGGCTACGGTCAATTATGGAAAACCCTGAACATCCTCTACATAGCACCATCCAGAGACAGAGAAGCAGTTTCAGCGACAGGTTACTATCGATGCAATGCTCCTCAGACAGGATGAAGAGGTCAATACTCCCCAATGCCATTAGCTTTACAATTCAACTGCCAGGACTTAAGAACTTTTTTAAAAGCTATTATTAATGCTTTTTGAGTTAGTGATTTAGATGCATATCATATTCTTACTGAGTTAAGTATTGTATGTAATTAGTTTTTGCTACAACAAGTGTATGGGTCATTGGAAAAAAAGGTTGAATTTCCCCATGGGGATGAATAAAGTATCTATCTATCTATCTATCTATCTATCTATCTATCTATCTATCTATCTATCTATCTATCTATCTATCTATCTATCTATCTATGTACAAACTAATACATTTTATGACACTGGCTGGCGATTTGATATGAAGGGTAAGGATGATAGTTACTTAGTCCAATGTACAAACTCGCCTCTTTTTTACACTTAATGTAACTGAACAAGCTTTTGATATTCATGTTAATATTATTAGCTAGATTACTTTTGTATTCTAACTTTACCTTCATAAAGACTTTGTTAATTGTTTCTTGTTAGATTTTAAAAGCTTACCATCCTTCCAAATTCCCAGAAATTTTGATCAATAATACGCCCACCCTTTTGTTTTTTTTATCTTGGTTTTGACATCTCTTGTTAGCCATGGTTGTGTCATCTATTCTTTGGAATTCTTATTCCTCTTTGGGTTGTATATATCCCATGCATCCGAATTGCTTTCAGATATTCCAGTCATTGCAGTTCAACTGTAAACCATGCCAGTGTTCTTTTCCAGTTATTTCTTACCACCTCCTCACTCATGCCTCTGTAATTCCCGTTACTCCACTGTAATACTGAAACACCTGGCTTTAGCTTCTTCCCAGATCTCAGGGCGAGTTTGATCATACTATGATCATATTTCCCTCAGGTTTCTTATATATGTAGCTCTCCTATCAGTTCTGGCGCATTATGTATCACCCAGTCCAGAAAAGCAGATCTTCCCGTGCGCTGATCTATCACCCCATAGCTTCCTGAATTATTCGGATTTCATCCAGTACCATCTCCAACTCCTCACTGCGGTTTGTTAGAAGCTGCAGCTGAATGCATTTCTCGCAATTGTCGCGGTCAGCGGTACAGGAGGTTTTTCTGTTCTCCCACATGAGGAGCTTTGCACTATCTTGACTACCATCTCTACCTACCTGAGCAGATACACAGAAGAAAAGGAAACATAAAAAAAACCTTTTCTTTGTTTAGCTTTCTCTGAGTCAAGCTTCTCTCGATGAAAGCTCGAAGAGCTGAAGCCTTAAGCCCACAACTCTGACAGTCTCAGCTCCGCTGCGCTCCTTTAACTTGTTCTTATTAATTAATCCCAATCACCTATTGGTCGCTGGTCAAAACGCTATGACCCTGACGTGAACCTCTCCTGCTTTTTATCCTCTTGCGGTGGATCTGATTGAAATCCCCTCTGCTCCAAACTTCCAATGTCCGGACTGGCGTTGGTCAAAGTTTACCATGCTGCCACGACCCAGTTTTGCATTTTCTTCTTGTATTTCATTTTCAACTTTGAACATTGTTCTTGCTGTTGTTTAATGTGGAGACAGCTATTATACAGTGGCAAGCAAAAGTGTGGGCACCCTTGGTCAGAATTTCTGATACAGTGAATAGCTAAGCGAGGAAAAGACGACTTGATTTCCAAAAGGCATAAAGTTAAAGACGACACATTTCTTTAATATTTTTGGTAAGATTACTTTTTTTAAATTCCATCTTCAACATTTTCAAAATAATAAAAAAGGAAAAGGGCCTGAAGCAAAAGTTTGGGCACTCTGAGCAGTACTTAGTAACACTCTCTTTGGCAAGTATCACAACTCGTAAACGCTTTCAGGAGCCAGCTAAGAGTCTTTCAATTCCTGTTTGGGGACTTCCGCCCATTCTTCCTTGCAGAAGGCTTCTATTTCTGTGAGGTTCTTGGGCCGTCCTGCATGCACTTTCTTTTGTGGTCTATCCACAGACTTTCGATGATGGTTAGGTCGAGTGACTGTGATGGTCTTGGCAAAACCTTCAACTGGAGCTTCCTGAGGTAGTCCTTTGTGTATTTTGAGGTGTGTTTAGGATCATTATCCTTTTGTAGAAGCCATCCTGTTCTCATCTTCAGCTTTTTTACAGACGGTGTGACGTTTGCTTCCAGAATTTGCTAGTATATAATTGCATTCATCCTTCCTTCTACCAGCGAAATGTTCCCCGTTCCACTGGTTGTAACACAAGCCCAAAACATGATCGAACCACTCCCATGCTTAACAGTTGGAGAGGTCTGCTTTGCATGAAATTCTGCAGCCTTTTTTCTCCAAGCAAAGCTTTGCTAGTTGCCTCCAAAATGCTCTAGTTTAACTTCATCAGTCCACAGGACGTGTTTCCAAAAATGCATCAGCCATGTTTAGATGTTCCTTCGGAAACTTCAGACGCTGAATTTTGTGGTGAGGACGCACTGAAGACTTCTTCTGAAGACTCTTCCATGAAGGTAATATTTGTGCATGTGTCTCTGCACAGTAGAACAGTGCACCACCACTCCAGAGTCTGCTAAATCATCCTGAAGGTCTTTTGCAGTCAAACGGAGATTTTGATTTGCCTTTCTAGCAATCCTACGAACTCTTCTCTCGGAAAGTTTACTTGGTGTTCCAGACCTCAACTTGACCTCCACCGTTGCTGTTAACTGCCATTTCTTAACTACATTACGAACTGAGAAAACGGCACATGAAAGCGCATTTCTATCTTCTTATAGCCTCCTCCGGCTTTGTGGGCATCATTTATTTTAATATTCAGAGTGCTAGGCAACAGCTTAGAGGAGCCCATGGCTGCTGATTGTTGGGGCAAGTTGTGAGGAGTCAGCGTATTTATAAAGCTTTGCAGTTTGCATCACGTGACCTTTCCTAACGATGACTGTAAACAAGCCATAGCCCTGACAAGCTAATTGAGGTCTCAGAACTTGGTAAAAGTTATCTGAGAGTTCAAATCTCTTGGAGTGCCCAAACGTTTGCATGGTGCTCCTTTACTTTTTTCATTCTAAAATTGTACAAAAGAAAAAAAAATAATACACCAATCTTGCTTAAAATATTGAAAAGAATGTTTCATCTTTAACTTTATAACTTTTGTAGGTCAGTTCAACTTCCACTCACTTAACTATTCACAGTAACTGATATTTTGACCAGGGGTGCCCGAATGTTTGCAGGCCACTGTATATACTTACTGCCATCAATTTTTTCTATATTTATCATGCAGATTTGATTGTTAGTGCTACCACAATGGAAACAGATTTCACAATCTATGCCGGTGATATTAAACCTGATTGGGATGTGATGGAATGGAAAGGGCAGGAATCCAATGGGGACTCCAATTGGAATTGAAGTGCTGGTTCTCATTAGGGTTGGATGGGAAGAGATCAAATACTCTGGGATGGGCCGGAAAGTCGCTGTGCAGTGCAGCCGTAGACAAACGGATCCAGGCTACAATTGGAGCCATGGGGAGGACGGTCATCTAATCGTCTGCGATGGTCAGCAACTGGACGGGAATTATGGGGTGGGGGTTGTCATTCGGTAGGTGAAATTAGAATTGGTTGGGGTTGGCCCTTTTCCAGTGGACTCTGCCACATAACCGTTGACCTCTGCAACATTCCCATTGCCTCCGTCGTAATTCCATTGGCATCTGCACCATTCATGATAGATACTTCCCTTTTCGGATGAGCTCTGCCCCATATATAGTTGCCTCCATTACACTTCCCAATAACAGCCCGATTGCTAATGATCATTTCCCATTCCCAATGTTATCTAGCCCAATCATTGAGTGTATGCAATATTCCCAAATACCTCATTACGCTTCCCAATGACCTCTGATCCCGTTTCTAATTTTCCATGCCCACTCAATAAGGACTTCTCGCATTCCCAAATGTCACTTCCCATTCCCAATGAACACTGTCACATAATCCCGTGCCTTCAGTCCTAAACCAAAGATTGATTCTTGACGGCCGCTGTCACATTCCCAATGATCCTCCAATTCCCAATGAAGTTTCTCCCAATTTCGATGGGAATTTCCCATGAAAAAAGGACAATTTCCTATTCTCGAATATCGGCTTCATTCCCAGTATTGGTCCTATTATTCACAACGAATATCCTCACAACCAATGGGCACTTCCCGTACCAAATAGACATTCCCACCCCAGCTCCCTGTTCCACTGACCCCTGAGTCCTTCCATTCTGCAATGTGCCCCTCCCCCTTCTCCCCATCCCTTTTTCGGAGTGTTTCCGGAATGGCGTTGCTCACCTGGGTGACAACGCTCATTCACCTGTTACGTACCCCTGGGTATTTTGTACTTGTCACGTGACACTGGTGTTGAAGCTATACTGGACTTAAGGTAGTGGTCTTGTGATGGTGGAGTGACGTCATTTTCCCGCCAGTGGAGGTCATGTGACAGGTTTTTTTTACAGTGTATAAAAGGAGGACCCCTCCCTGTGAGGAGGGTCAGTTCGTGGCTGCATTTGCCGTTTTGACTCCATGACACTGCGTGGTCCAATATTATGTCGCAGTTTGGTTGAAAGGTGGAGTTTTATTTAATGCCTAAAGTTTAAAAGATCATTGCCGGCAGTTTCTTTATAATACTGCCAGTTAATATCAGTGGAGGGTGAAGATCGGACTTCGGGAGCTGAAAGACCGAGGAAAGTCGATTTCGACGGTGAAAAAAGTTCGACCTTGTTTGATCCTCATTCGGAAGGATTTCGTTGGCTGTCCCCAGATAACCCCTGTGAATAATAGCAGAAAGGATTGGGTACAGTTTTGTAAAGGAAAGGTCAGTGCCTTTAAGCCATTTCATTTTCATCTTCGTAAATTCTCCGGGAAAAGTATAGTTCGACTAGGAACCGTAACAACACGACGTGAAAGAGAATTTAAATCGTCTAAAAAGTCTCTCCTTTAATGGACTGTAAGCATTTTGAACTTTTGCAGTACTACTTTGAAGAACTTTTTGCAACATCACTTTAAGAACTGTTTTCGCTTTATTCCTTTAAGAACTGTTTAAGCTGCCGCACAGCAGTTGATTTCCGGTTACGTTAGTGGTTTGTATACTTTTGGAGGTTTGTTTTTCGGTGTTTAATAAATGTTTTATTTGTTATAAAAAAAACCCTGCCTCACTTATATATTTATTGTTGTTGAATTCGTAACACATCACAGGTCAGAGTTCAAGGTGGTGAAGGCAAATACCTTCGTTTTGTCAACAAATACACTCAAAAACGTCTACAGATGTACTGTGGAGAGCATTCTGACAGGCTGCATCACTGTCTGGTATGGAGGACCGAAATAAGCTGCAGTGTGATGTAAATCTAGTCAGCTCCACCTTGGGTACGAGCCTACAATGTATCCAGGACATCTTCAGGGAGCGGTGTCTCAGAAAGGCAGCGTCCATTATTGTAGAATCCCAGCACCCAGGACATGTACTTTTCTCTCTGTTACCATCAGCTAGGAGGTACAGAAGCCTGAAGGCACACATTCAGCAATTCAGGAATAGCTTCTTCCCCTCTGCTATCTGATTCCTCAATTAACATTGAACCCCAATTCACTTTTGTAACATGCAATACTTCTGCTTTTTTTTTGCACGTGTTTTAATCTATTCAATATATGTATACTGTAATTGGTGTACTTATTTATTTATGATTATTTTAAATTTATTTTTCTATATTCTATATTATGTATTGCATTGAAGTGCTGCTGCTAATTTAACAACTTTCTTGTCACATGCCAGTGATAATAAATCTGATTCTGATATCAGCAGGTGCACCTTGACCTCTGTGGTGACCCTGAAACCTTATTTGCAGTCAACTTTGATCCTCTAAACTTGACCAATAATCTCCACAATAAGGAGGTCGCCCTTGACCTGTGGAATGAACTGTCACGACCTCCAGCTGTTATTTGAAACCTCTGCCCTGTGACTCCAATCTTCTATCCACAACCACTGACCCCAACCCCCTATCAAGATCAAGGGAAGGTAGCGGAACATTGTACCCTTCACCCTAATGACATCAGCGAGCTGATTGACAAGGGGTGGAAGTTGCTGAACCACAGGAGTATGTGAGGGCGCAATGTAGAGGGAGCTTTACTCTGTCTGACCACGGGGATGTGAGATGGCAGAGTTTGGAGGGAGCTTCAATATATATCTATTTGTGGGAGTGTGGGATGGCATCGTGTAGAGGCAGCTTCACTGTGTCTGACCCCAGGAGTGTGTGATGGAATAGTATGCAGGGAGCCTTGCTCTAGGTCGAATCCCTTGGAGTGTCTGATTGGAGATTGCTGAGAGAGCGTCACCGTGTGTCTGCTTTCGGGCGTGTGTGATGGGACCGTGTAGATGTAGGAGTACCCAACCTGTGTCCAGGGTCCCCTCAGTTAATGGGAGAGTTCCAAGGCAGAGAAAAACTGGGAACCCCTGGTAAAGGGAGCTTCACTATCTGACTGCAGGGGTGTGATGGGAGGCAACTTTACTGTCACTGAAATGGAACCCAGCAGAGACAGGGAAGACATGGACGCCCACTCACCCAGAAAGGGACGGGGAGGCACGGAGGCTGAACATCAACATCAATTTCTCTAACTTCTAGTAACCCCGCCCCTTTGGTGAGCTTTGGGATCTCTCCAGCATTGATTGGGGAGCCCTGCCCCCCGCGCGATCATCGAGTTCCGCCCTCACCATCAGTTAGGGAATCCCGCCGACCGCGCCAGCTCCAAGCTCTCTCTCCCTTTCTGATTGATCATGGAGCTCTGCGCACAGCGCGAGCTCCAATCACACTCCACCATTGGCCAGTGGCCCCGCCCACGGCGCGAACTCTAATCGTTCTCCACCATTGGTCAGGGAATCCTACTGGAAAACTCTGTTTCGCGTTTTTTTCAGTTTGACGGTGTTCGAGGAATTTCTGAGGTGAGGTCTGGTGTTTACTGAGGGTCTCGGAGGAGGAGAAAGTCTGAGATGAGACTCTCAGTGTCTCGGGGGGAGGAGGCAGAGAGACTGAGGTGAGGGAGCTTCCGGGGTTGAGTAAGGGTCTCGGCGGAGGGAGAGAGTCTGTAGTCAGGGAGTGTCTGGTGTTTAGTGAGGATCTGCGGGGGAGGAGAATGTCTGAGGTGAAGTGGCGTTCGGTGCTTAAATGAGGGACTCAGAGGGGTGGAGGAGTCAGACCGTCTGATGTGAGGGAGCATCCGGTGTTTAGTGGAGGTCCGGGGTGAAGAAGAATGTCTGAGGTGAGGGGACACCTTGGTCAGGCAGCTCCCTATAGGGTGGGCACGAACTGAGGGTCATCCCTGAGGTAGAGTGACGGTCTGAAATGCGGCTCTATGGGAAGAGAGTGAGCGGAACAGGGAGAGTGAGGGAGGAGTGCGCCACCAAATAGTGCTGGGAGACATCAACTGGAGAGAGGAGGGACAGAGGAACAAAGGAGAGAAAATGGAGGGTAGAGAGTGCGGAACAGCGAAGAGGGAGGAGATGAAAGCGAAGGGTGAGTGGTTGCTAGGGACGGAGGAAAGAGGAGTGGAGGAATATGGAGAGAAAGAGAAAGGCAGAGCTCGAGGGAGGGAGGAAGCTGGAGGAATTGTGTGGGGAGAGATGTTGGGAGGCTGATTGTGTGTGGAGAGAGGGACGCAGGAAGAAAGTGAAAAGGATGGACTCAGGGAAGGGTTATCATTGGGATATGATATGCAAGTGAGGGGGGAGAGAGATGAATGGATGGGGAAGAATGCCCTTAGTCATTGGACAGCTAACCTGCCAAGCTTGCAAATTGAGGGAGCATAAGGGATTATTTTAAATGTGATAGACTGAGGGAGCCGACCTCCACAACTCCTCTGGTAGCTGAGAATTTGCAGAGACACCTGGATTTTCATTGTAGCCAAAGCTCACTCCCCTCATGCTCTCCCTCACCTCCACACCTACTCCAAGCTCATCATCTTGGATGTTGGAGCTCCTCTAAGGCAGTGAGTGACATCAGCCGAGCGAGGGTTTGAGGGTGAGGGTCTAATTCAGGATTAGTGAAGAAGCTCATGGTAATCACAGGAGGTCCTCAGGTAGAGGCATGGTCTGAAAATGAGGGAGGTCCTGAGATAGAGGGAAGGTTTTAGAGAGATTTTCTTATGATGAGGGACAGAATAAGTGAGCTCTCTCATGGTGAGGGATGGACTTGAGGAATTGAGGTGGGCAGAGTTTCAATGGTCAGAGTTCACTGATGACGTGTCTGTTACAGGAAGGTATCAGACCGAAAGCGATGGACTCTCCTCAGAGGCAGGGGCAACATCTTGTGAGGAGCCACAGGGGAACACTGAACAACAGATGGAAACCAGGCTGAGGTGAGAGATGGAGCTGAGACTGGGAGGCGGAACATTTCCTCTGGTCTTACTCTCCACTGAAATATCACTGCAATCTCATCACTGTCACGACTATTGTGATTGAAATTCTACAACACTCTCCATCATGTCCCTCTGCTCTGGAATTACATCACGAGATATCTGCACCTCCGCACAGGAATACACAACAGATCCGGAGCTTAACTGGGCCACCGGGCCCCTCAACCCTGACCCACTTCTGAAATCGATCTGGGTGATTTGCCCCCGGCCTTCTCCTCTCCTGTGCCATCTCCACAAAGCTCTCAAATCTCCATTCCTTCACAGATTGATCCATTTCATTCAATAACCCCAGTGTTTACGATCCTGGATTTAACACAGTGAGAAGATATACCGATATACACCACTTTTAAATGACCACACAAATCATTACCACATTCTGCTTATTTGAGTTGTACCCACTCCTGGGAACTTCTCAACATCTACAGTGTCATCTCCCTCAGGACCTTTCAAATCGCAATAAGATCACCCATCATTACTCCAAATTCCAAACAGTACAGGTCTAAAGCTTTTAGCTCCTCAAGGAATGACAGCTTTCTCATACTATGAATCAGCTGAGTGAATCACTTCTCATCTACCTCGAATGCTGGTCTCTACCTTTGTTTAAGTAAGGGTACCAAAGCTGGACATAATTTTGCAGTTATCTTCTCACACCCTGCTTTGTGTGAAATCAGTCCTCAAAACTCTCACTCCTCATAATAATGACAAAATTTTCTTTACCTTCCTGATTGCTTGCTGCATCTTCACACTCACTTTATAGTGTTTCATTCAAAAAAACACCTCACTCCGTCTGTACTCTATTCCTCTCAAATTCAATCCAGGCAGATTTTTCTAAAATCTGACATGTAAACTTTATTCTCAAAATATATCCAGGAAATATACTACAGTGCTTGCATTCTTCAATTTTATAATGTTGTCCAAACAATGATCTCATAGTGTATTGTTTTCCACACACTCAGTGGCCACTATATTAGGTACACCTGTACATCTATTCATTAATGCAAATATCTAATCAGCAAATCATGTGGCAACAACTCGATACATAAAAACATGCAGACTAGGTTCATTTGTTCAGTCCAAACATCAGAATGGGGAAAAAAGTGATTGAAGTGACTGTGACAATGTAATGATTGATGGGGCTAGATGGGGTGGTTTGTGTATATTGGAAAACGCTCAGGTGCTGCGATTTTTATGCACAACAGTCACTCGAGTTTAGAGCAAATGGCCTGAAAATAAAGTACAAAGTACATTTAATATCTGTCACGTACCCCGTGATGGGTTAAAGAACCAGCAGAAATGGAAAACCCATTGGAGTCTGGTATTGCTAATAATTAAGTGTTTATTAGTACTACACAATACAGTACTATAAATGCAGATATATTACACAGGTTTGCAATGATATATATGTACATAAGTGTGGAAATGGGAACAAAACTGGGCTCTTTCAAACCTAGGGGTGGATGGATATAGTCTTACGATGATGGTGAGAGTTCAGTTCAGTTCGAGGTAGTTAGTTGAGTAACATTGGAGAGAGTGTGAGAGGTGAGCTGATACCGTCTATCTTCCCGTTGTCTTCCAAAATCCTGTTGAAGTCACCGACTGTGACCATAAAACGTCTGACCATTCTTCAGTGATGGAATTATCACCCAGGCCAGGGTGACACACAAATATTTCCCCACCGGTCACACCTTTTCACACTGCGAGAGCCACTGATTGATTTCCTCAAATCAATCCTCCAAAAACCCCACCCTCCTGTGGGTACAACAAAGCTCATCCATTGTTCAAAACCGTGTGTCTCCCTGTGTATCAGTGGACCTGGTATTTATCCCCACATGTGCCCATCAACCTGCTGTGCCCTCCTCTCACAAGCAGGCAGGTGTCCTTGTGGAAAGGTAAACAAGCTTGTAGAGAAACCATAACATCAATCAACCTCTCTCTCTCTCTCCCCCCCCCCCCCCCGTCTCTCCCTCCTCTTCACTCACTCTCTCTCTCTCTCTCTCACGCCTCACTCTCTCTCTTAATAGCAGCAAAGTTTATAGGATCAATTCTGGACCCCGTCACAAACTAGGGTCATTTCTGGACCCCGTCACATATCAAAATATATATGTGTTGTACATCCTTGAGATTCGTCTCCTAACAGGCAGTCCAGAAACGAAGAACCCCAATAGAACCTATATATTAAAAAAATCTGAATGCCCAATGTTGAAAAAGCCACAAATCATAAATCATAACAATAAATGCAAGCAAATAGAGTTCTGACCTGTCGTTCATAAAGAGTCCATTCCCAGACCCTCAGTTCAGCACAGAGCTGAGTCAGTGTCGTGGAGCAGCAAGCTGAACAGGTCTGTTCCTCGCCTTACGCCCCTAACTTTTCAATCTGGCCTGGCACCTAAATCATCACACAAACCGTGCTGCCTTTATTCAGCCTGTACCCAACTTTTCCGATTCAGCATGGCACTTAAGTTATCATCCAAGCATCAGGTTAAGTCACCTCGGCCCATCATGGGGCCTACACCCGATATTTCCTTTTAGCCCAGTACGTAAATTGTCCTCTAAACTCTGGATTCTATCACCTTAAACTGGTCTTGTATCTGGAAGCTACTCTCTTCGAAACGAGCTGTACCCGACCTTTTCAATTCAACCCGATGCTTAATTCGATTGAATCTCAGGTCTACCTCACTCTCAATCCCTCTATCTCCACCACTTCTGTTCTCAGAATGAGGCTATTCATTCTAGAATGAAGGAGGTGTTCTCCTTTTTCAAAGCAAGGTGCTTCCCTTCCTTCCTCCACCATCAACTCTGCCTTCAACTGTGTCTCTTCCATTTCATGCATATCTGAACATGCCCCATTCTCCTGCCACGCTTCCACAGATAGGGTTCCAGTTCCGCACCTACCAGCCCACTATCCTCCACGCCCAGCACATAATTCTCTGAAACTTCTGCCACCTCCAACTGAATAACACCACCAAACACATCCTTCCCTCCACCTGCTTTCTGCAGGAATAACTCCCTTGTCCATTCATCTCTTCCCACTGCCTTCCTTCCTTGCACTTATCCTTGCAAGCAGAACAAGTGCTACACCTGTCCCTGCACCTTCTCCCTCACTACCATTCAAGGTACCAAACAGTTATTCCAGGTGAAGCAACACTGCACCTGTGAGTCTGTGTTCTGGTGTGGCCTCCTGTATGTTGATGAGACTCGACGTAGAATGGGAGACTGCTTTGCTGAGCATCTATGCTTAGCCTGCCAGAACAAATGGGATCTCCCAGTAGCCACCGATTTTAATTCCACTTCCCATTCCCAGTCCTATAGGTCCATCCGTGACCACCTCCACTGCCGTGATAAGGCCACAGTTTGGTTGGAGGAAGAACACATACTGTATTCTGATTGGGTACTCTCTGATCTGATGACATGACATCGATTTTTCAAATTTCCAGTAACCCCCCTTCTCCATTTCTCCTCCCCTTTTCCCTCTCTCATGTTATCTCCTTGCCCACCCATCACCTTCTTCTGGTGCTCCTCCCCACAACCCCCTTTCTTCCCTTTCTTCCATGTCTTCTGTCTCTTTCACCAATCAACTGCCCAGCTCTTTGCTTCATCCCTCCCCTTCCAAGTATCACCTGTTGCCTTGTGTTTCCTCCCACCTACCCCCACCTTTCAAACCTACTGCTCAGCTACTTATCTTCAGTCCTGCCAAAGCATTTCAGCCGGAAATGTTGGCTCTGCGTTCTTCCCTAAATGCTGCCTGGCCTGCTGAGTTCCTCCAGCATTTTGTGTGTGTTGCTCAGATTTCCAGCATCTGCAGGTTTTCTCTTGTTTGTGGTGTCAGTGTAATGCATTCCATGTACAAAACACTAATGTCATTCAAGCACAAAGCAGTACAGCACAGGAACCATCCATTTGGCCCACAATATATGTAATCACCACGTTGCCAGTCTGATGTAATCCCACATACCTCTACAAAGTGCATATCTGACACTGTGCTGGTCTGGAAGGATCAATCCTGCAGTCTGTCTCTCACTCTCTGTCCATTACAATCCTGTGTACGGTGTGACAGCTTGGACACAAACAAAGTTTGGGGCTGGATATATTCTGAGGAGGTAATTGATCATAGATTAAGTAAAGGTCTCAACCCAAAACAGTAACTCCTCATTTACCTCTGCAGATGCTGCCTGACCTGCTGAATGCCTCCACCATCTTGTATGTTGCTCCAGATTCCTGCCGTCTCTGGTGTGACATACTGATGTTGAGTTTATAAAGGAAACTGACAGAGAATGAACGATGGACTCTCCGTGTCAGACACAAAAACAACATCTGGTGAAAAACCACAGGACGACATTGAGCAACAGCTGGAAACAAGGTCAAGGTGAGAGATGGACTGGGAAACAAAATCAGGTTTATTATCACTGACATATGTTGTGAAACTTGCTTTGTGCTGGCAGTAATGTGCAAGACATAAACATTACTGTAATTTGCAAAATAAATAAATAATGCCAGAGACAAATCATCAGGTAGTGGTCTTGAGACTGGGAGAAGGTTTCATTTCCTCTGATCTTACTTAGATATTTTTGTTGTTTCCCCCCCCACCCACCCGCTCTGTGCTGAATTGAAATCCTCCCATGCTGTCCACCAAGACCCTCTGCTCCACAATGACTTCCCGAGGCCCCTCCACCTCTGCACATGAATAAAAATCAATAAACAGAAAAGATGAAACATGGAAGTTAATTTGCCAATAATATAAAAGAGGACTCCAAAGGTGCTTTTTTTTTCAGATATACAAGGTAAAAGAGAAGCAAGAATGAAAAATGACATGGAAGAGGTAGTAATGAGGGACAAAAAGACAGAAAAACTATTTTGCATCAGTCTTCATTGTGAAAGACACCGTCAGTAGGGCAGAAATTGGTGTGCTGGGGCAGAAGTCAGTGTAGTTGCTATTTCTAAGGAGAAGGTGCTTGGGTAGCTGAAAGTAGATAAGTCACATGGACCAGTGGACTATGCCCCAGAGTTCTGAAAGAGGTAGCCGAAAAGTTTGTAGAGGCATTGGCAGTGATCTTTCAACAATCACTAGAATCTGGAATGGTTTCAGAGGAATGCAAAATTGCAAATGTCACTCCACTCTTTAAGAAGGGGGGGGGGGGGAAATGACAGTAAATTATAAGCTTGTTAGCCTGACTTCAATAGTTGGTAAGATATCCAATATTAAAAAATAAAGTCTGGAGTACAGAACTAGGAGGCACATGATAAATTAGGCCTTATTCAACAAGGTTATATTACCTGCCAAGTGTTGGAATTCATGGAGGAAATGACAGGTAGAGAACACATAGGAGAGTCCATGGTTGTTGTTTACTTGCATTTTCAGAAGGCCCTTGACAAGGTGCTACACAAGCGGCTGCTTAACAAGATAAGCGCCCATGGTATTACAGGGAAGATACCAGCATGAATGGAAGAATGCCTGACTGACAGGAAGCTAAGAGTAGGAATAAAGGGGCCCTTTTCTGAATCCCAGCCAATGACTAGTTGTGTTTCACCCTGCTCGGTGTTGAAATCATTTTTGTTTCACACAGTACTGTATGTCAGTAGTCTGGATGACAGGATTGATGGTTTTATGGATGATACAAAGTAGAGGGAGGTTGCGTTGAGCAAGCAGGGTGCCTAAAGAAGGACTTGCATAGGTCAGGAGGCTGCACAAAGTGTAGCAGATAGAATACAGTGTAGGGAAGTGTATGATCATGTACTTTGGTAGAAGGATTAAAGGTGTAGACTGTTTTCTAAAAGAGGAGAAAATTCAGAAGTCAGAGATTCAAAGGGATTTAGGAGTCCTCCTGCAGGATTCCCAAAGGTTAACCTGCAGGCTGTGGTATGGAAGGCAAATGCGATGTTAGAATTCATTTTGGGAGGACTAGAATATAAAAGCAAGGGTGGAATGCTGAGGCTTTTTAAGGCAATTATCAGACTCCATTTAGAGTATTGAGCAGTTTTGGGTCCCTTTTTGAAAAAAAGGTGTGCTGGCATTGGAGAATATCCAGAGAAGGTTCACGGGAATGATCCTGTGAATGAAAGGGTTACTGTATGTAGAACGGTTGATGGTTCTGTGTAGGTATTTGCTGGAGTTTACCAGAATGAGGAGGATTTAATTGTAACCTATCAGATACTGAAAGCCCTGGATAGAGTGGACATTGAGAGAATGTTTCCCATCGTGGTAAAGTCTAGGACTGCAGGTCATAGCCTCAGAATAGATGGCCGTCCAGTTAGAAAAGGAATTTGATTAGCTAGAGAGTGGTCTTTGGAATTTATTGCCACAGATGGTTGTGGAGGCAAAGTCCGGTATAGTTACAGAGGAACATTTTTTCTAAGTGACCTGTTTTTACAGATTCCTCCTAAATAATATAATGTGTCTCTGCAGTTACTCTATTTCAAATAATAATACTGCATGTTTTAATCCTGTCTCTTTTTGACACCACATTTGCAACAGGAAACACACAGATTGAGAACAAAGGGCTGTTCATTTCACTCACGCAGGTATCACATGTTGAAAGCCACAAATGCAAATTCACCTACAGAGAGAGGTGACAGAGTTTCATGGAAAATAGGGTGGTGATGTGGGACAGAGAGAGAAAGGGTCAGAGAGATACCATGCAGTTTCTAGAGCTGAATATTCTATTTCCCTGCAAAATTTACAAATTATTTACTCTTGCTTCTGTGGCCAATCCTGATCTAATAGGAATATCCCTCTGGTTAATTCTGCCTGGTTCTGTTCTCCTGTTCACCACTGAATGCAAACAGATTGAGAACAGACGGATTTCAGATCATAGACATAGGTAACATTTGATGAAAGGTCACAGAGCCTTTTATTTTTCGCTATTGAGCCCAAATCCAGGGAGAATTAGAAAGCAAGAAAAACTAAAAATTCAGAGGTCAACAGTATTCATTCCCATTTGCTCATTATTTAGTTGAATCTTTCACAGCTATTATGGAGATTAATGCTTTAAATTAGTGTACTAAATATGACCAAAGTGATGGAGCAAGATTTGCTCATTCCTCCTTGCAAAATTGCTCAAGCTGTGCCAGATTGGTGGGGAGCAGTGGTGGACAGCCATCATGAGGTCTTGCCAGAGATGTTCGATCAGTTAAAGTCAAGAATCTGACTGGGACAAGGATATTAATTTTCTTCATTTGAAGCCACTTCATGATTGCTCTGGCATTGTGCTTTGGGTTGTTGTCTTGATAAAAGATGAACTAAGTTTTCTGCCAGAGCCAGCAGGTTTTTACCCAGAATCTCTGTGTTTAGCAGCATTCATCTTCCCAGCAATACTGACCAGATTTTTAGTCCCTGCTCTTGAAAAGCATCCCCACGGCATGATGCCAACTCCATCAGTTTGTCTTTTGTACATTGGTTGTAAGTTGGTCTTTATTTGTATGTAGTTTTCATTGCTTCTATTGTATTTCTTTATAACACCATGAGTGTCTGCATGGAAATGAATCTCAGGGTAGTGTATGATGACATACAGTATACTGTATGCACATTGGCTATGAAATTACTTTGAACTTTGGAAAAACTCTATTCATAAAACTGGTAGCACGTACAGGACTTTTGGCCCTTCCAGACCACGCTGACCATCAAGTACCTATCTATGCTAATCCCAATTGAACACACTTCCTTCATCGCCTCCTACACCTTGTTGATTCCAGTGCTCATCTGGATATTACACTCTCAGGAACTGCATTCCAAACTCTGAAGAGCCCCTGGGTAAATATACCTTTGACTACTGACCGTAAAACTGCACCGTCTGGTAGTAACTATCTGGTCTGAGATGGCCACTGGTGACATCTGGACATTGTGAAAGGTGAGGGAGATCAGCCAGAAAGTATTGTTTAGCTTGGTCTTAATTTCAGAGCAATGAGATGTTGCAGTGTCTGCTCTGGGAGTTGAGCTGATGGTTAAAGAGCTGGATTTCCAAATTTATCTCTCTGTCAAGTGCTCTGAGTTTATTAGGTTTGGTCAGTGATTGCATGGCTAAAGTGATATTTCAGAGGAGCAGACCTTAATTCAAGTTGCTTTTGGAAAAAGATATGGATTTAGATTTTAAATTTGGAGGGAAGGGGTAGGCATTGTATTATAATAAGACAGGAGCTGGAAAATCATAAGCATGAGATTCTGCAGATGCTGGAATACCAAAGAAATGCATGTAAAATGCTGGAGGAACTCAACAAGTCAAGCAGCATCTATGGAAAGGAATAAACAGTTGACATTTCAGGCCTAAACCTGTAGGTGGGTGGGGGGAGGGTAACAAATATTGTTGCAGACAGGTTTGCTGGAGCCCTTGTACAGGTTTAAAGTACTTTGGCAGGGGATTGGAAACTCGAGTAACAGGGCTGAGGATGTGAAGTTTGTATACAAGTGGATACAGTGTATGGCTGAGACAGTGAGGAAGGATAGTCAAATCATGTTTATTGTCATTGAAATACGTAGATGTATACAGCCAAAGGAGACAAGATTTCTCTGGACCAGGGATAAAGCACAGATGTACACATAACACACATATGAGGCACAAAAACTTAGGAAAGTAAGAATAAAATCTGCAAATGAATCATGCATAAATACACAAAGTAAAGTGCATAAATTAAATATTGTCGAGTACAGAACCAATGAACTGGTGACATTACAAATGCGATGCTGCAGTGAGTTCAGAAGGCTAATAGCCCAAGGGAAGAAACTGTTTCCCATCCTGACTCTACTTGTCTTAATGCATCAGAGTCTCCTGCCTGGCAGTAGAAAGTGAAAGAGGATGTTGGATGGATGGGTGGGATCCTAAGGGCCCAGTGTACACAGCACTCCTGATAAATGTCCCTGATGGATGGTAGGGAAACCTTTATGACAATCTCCACCGTTCTCACAGTCATTTGTAGAGACCTTGGATTCGATGCTCTGCTGCTCACATACCAGATGGAGATGCAGCTTGTCAGGGCTCCTGCAAAATTTCACTGATGCAGGGTGCTCACGCACCTGAATATCCTTACAAAGTGGAGGCGCTGCTGTGTAGCCTTGTTCAGGGAGGTGATGTTGATGGACCAGCTGAGGTCATCCAGGATATGAAGTCTCAGAAACTTAGTGCCCTTAAATCTCCACAGAGGAGTCATGTTGCACAGAGGGGGATGGTTCATCTGCAACTTCCTAATATCCACAGTCATTTTCTTGGTCTTATCCAAGTTCAAACTTGTGTTGCTGTTCTCACACTTCAGCTCCGCTTCCTATCTGTACTCTAACTCATTATTACCATAAGCACTGTAGTGTTATCTGCAAACTGTATGACACTGTATGAGATGAATCCTGGATACAGTTGTGCATCACCAGTGCACTGAGCACACAGCCCTGGGGTGCACCAGTGTTCAGTTTTATGGAACTAGAGATGTTGCTGCCCACACAGACTGACTGTGACCTCACCGTTATGAAGTCCAGGATCCAGTTACAGATGGAGGTGCTCAGACCCAGCGAGGAAAGTTTCCCCGCCAGTTTCTGGGGTATAATGGTGTTAAATCAATGGATTGGTTCAGCTTCAGACCTTTACCAAGGTTTTTGATGACATGCCTAATCTCTGCAGACTGCTGAGGAAGCAGAGGTGCTGTCATGCTTTATTCACAATTATCTTTCTATAATGCATATATGTCAAACTCAAGGCCCGCGGGCCAAATCCGGCCCGCGGTGGAATTATCTTTGGCCCGCGAGATAATATCTAATTACTATTCAAACTGACCCCTGTAATCAAAGCGCCTATGGCGTATGATATGGCTAATGCTGAGTTTATTCAGGTACCAGGTTTTCAGGGTTTTTAGTGTTTATTCGGCAGTCTTGCTCGGCAGTCTTCTTCATAAGAAACGGAGTTTGTAAAGTGAAACACTTTGTAGTTATAGCAGAGACTGAGACACATGAGAGCAGGCTGAAAAAACGGAGGCAACGAAAGCTGCATTTGCACGCGTCCGACTGATCCGGCCCGCATGAAGCTGCATTTTGCTCAATCCGGCCCGTGACCTAAAATGAGTTTGACACCCCTGCTATAATGGATCCAGGACAGGTCCTCTGAGAGAGACACCCAGCAATTTAAACTTACTGGTGTGCTTCCCCTCTGATCCTCCGGTGATTACTGGCTTATGGACCTCTGGTTTTCCTCTCCTGGTCTGCTATCTGTTCTTTGGTCTTATTGACATGGTGTGAGAGGTTGTTGTTAGGACATGACTCAGTCAAATGTTCTGACTCGATCCTATATGCTGATTTATCAGCAACTTGGATACAGCTTACAACAGTGGTGCCATCAGCAAACTTGTATATGGTGTTGGAGCTGTAGTTTGCCATATCATAGAATTCTGAGAGAGAGTTGGCATTAGAGTTCATAATGGATCACTGGGAAACGTTGCTGGTTATGTAGTAATGGTGGACAAAGAAATGGCAAATGAACTTAATGGATACTTTGCATCATTCTTCTCTGTGGGAAAAAAACACAAGCGCTATGCCAGTGGTTCATGAGTTTTAGGGGACAGGAGTGAGTGTCATTGCTATTTCAAAGAGAAAAGAGCATGGAAAACTCAAATGTCTTAAGGTTCATAAGTCACTTGGACCTGATGGACTACGTTACAGATTCCAGAGAGGTTGCTGAAGAGATAATGGATGCATTCGTAATGATCTTTCAAGAATCACAAGAAACTTGCATGGTCCCGGAGAACTGGAAGATTGCAAATGTCACTCCACTCTTTAAGAATGGAGGCAGGCACAAGAAAAGAAATTATAGGCCATTCAGACTAACCTAATCTCAGTGGTGAGGAAAGTGTTGGAGTCCATTATTTTGGGTGAAGTTTTGGGGTACTTGGAGCCTAATGATAAAATAAGTCAAAGTCAGTATGGTTTCTCTGGAGGAAAAGCTTGCCATACAAATCTGTCAGAGCTCCTTGAGGAAGTAACAAGTAGATCGGATAAATGACAGGCAGTGCATTTGATAATGTGATACTGATGAGACTGTTTAGCAAATTAAACTTCTATTCCATTACAGGACGGATACTGGCATGGAGAGAGGAATGGTTGGCAGACAGGAGACCGTGAGTAGGAATAAATGGGGCCTTTGCTGGATGGCTGCCAGTACCTAGTGGTGTTCCTCAGGGGTCAGTATTCTGATCTCAACTTATTGTGACCACTACTTACACATTGTTTGTCTATGAATTGGATAATGTAATTGATATCTTTGTGACAAAGTTTGTGGATGATGTAAAGATAGGTGGAGGGATAGGTAGTGCTGAGGAAGCCATGTGATTGCAATAGGAATTAGACAATTAGGAAGAATGGGCAAACAGTGGCAGATAGAATACGGTGTTGGAAAAGAGAACGCATTTTGATAAAAGGGACAACATTACAGACTATTATCTAAATGTGGAGAAGCTCAAACATCAGAGGTGCAGAGGGACTTAAAAGTTCTTGTGCAACATTCCCAGAATTCTTCAAGGGGAATAGGCCCCAAAAGCAATTGGTATACTGGTGAGCCAAGATACTGGTGAGCCTTTATAAGATGCTCGTCAGGCTGAGCTTGGAGTATGGTCAACAGCTCTGGGCCCTATATCTCAGAAAGGATGTATTGTCATTGGACAGAGACCAGATAAGTTCACGAGGATAGTTCCAGGAATGAAGGAGTTGACATATGAGGAGTGTTTGGCAGCTTCCAGTACTCACTGGAATTTAGAAAAATGCCCAAGGATCTCATTGAAATCTATTGGAAGTTGAAAGGACTGGACATGGTGATTTTGGAGAGTATGTTTCCTATGGTGGGGTTATCCAGAACTGGACAGCACAGCCTCAAAATTGGTGGGTGAACATTCAGAAAATAGGTAAGGAGGATTGTTTTAGCCAGAGAATGGTGAATCTGTGGAATACTCTGCCACAGACTGCAGTGAGGCAGAAGGATTTGTAGAGGCATTGGCAGTGATCTTTCAACAATCACTAGAATCTGGAATGGTTTCAGAGGAATGGAAAATTGCAAATGTCACTCTACTCTTTAAGAAGGGAGGGGGCAAATGAAGTAAATAATAAGCTAGTTAGCCTGACTTCAATGGTTGGTAAGAATTTCCAGTATTAAAAATAAAGTTTGGGGTACTAGGAGGCATGTGATAAATTAGGCCATATTCAGCAAGGTTATCTTGCCTGCCAAGTGTTGGAATTCATTGAGGAAATGACAGGTAGGGAACACATAGGAGAGTCCGTGGTTGTTGTTTACTTGCATTTTCAGAAGGCCCTTGACAAGGTGCTGCACGAGAGGCTGCTTAACAAGGTAAGAGCCCATGCTATTACAGTAAGGATGCCAGCATGAATGGAAGAATGCCTGACTGACAGGGATCTGGGAGTAGGAATAAAGGGGGCCCTTTTCTGAATTCCAGTCAATGACTAGTTTTGTTTCACCCTGATCGGTGTTGGGATCACTTCCTTTCACATAATATTGTATGTCAATAGTCTGGATGATAGGATTGATAGTTTTATGGATGATACAAAGATAAGTAGAGGGAGGTAGCGTTGAGCAAGCAGGGTGCCTACAGAAGGACTTACATAGGTCAGGAGACTGTGCAAAGTGTAGCAGATAGAATACAGTGTTGGGAAGTGTATGATCATGTACTTTGGTAGAAGGATTAAAGGTGTAGACTGTTTTCTAAAAGAGGAGAAAATTCGGAAGTCAGAGAATCAAAGGGATTTAGGAGTCCTCCTGCAGGATTCCCAAAGGTTAACCTGCAGGCTGAGTTGGTGGTCTGGAATGCAAACGTGATGTTAGCGTTCATTTTCAGAGGACTAGAATATAAAAGCAAGGATGGAATGCTGAGGCAGTTGTCTGTGTCAGACTGCCTTTGGAGTGTTAAGTAGTTTTGGGGCCCTTTTCAAAGAAAGGGTGTGCTGGCATTGGAGAATATCCAGAGGAGTGTCACAGGAATAATCCTGTGAATGAAAGGGATAATGCATGTAGAACATTTGTTGGTTCTGTGTAGATATTTGCTGGAGTTTACCAGAATGAGGAGGATTTAATTGAAACCTATTGGTTATTGAAATCCCTGGACAGAGAGTGGTCATTGGAATTCATTGCCAAAGATGGTTGTGGAGGCAAAGTCTGGTATATTTAAAGAGGAATGTTTTTTCTAAGTGACCTGTTTTTTACAGATTCCTTCTAAATAATATAATGTGTCTCTGCAGTTACTGTATTTCAAATAATATTACTGCATGTTTTAATCCTGTCTCTTTTTGACACCACATTTGCAACAGGAAACACACAGATTGAGAACAAAGGGCTGTTCATTTCACTCACACAGGTATCACATGTTGAAAGCCACAAATGCAAATTCACCCACAGAGAGAGGTGACAGTGTTTCCTGGAAAATAGGGTGTTGATGTGGTACAGAGAGAGAAAGGGTCCGAGAGATACCATGCAGTTTCTAGAGCTGAATATTCTATTTCCCTGAAAAATTTACAAATTATTTACTCTTGCTTCTGTGGCCAATCCTGATCTAATAGGAATATCCCTCTGGTTAATTCAGCCTGGTTCTGTTCTCCTGTTCGCCACTGAATGCAAACAGACTGAGAACAGACGGATTTCACATCATAGACATAGGTAACATTTGATGAAAGGTCACAGAGCCTTTTATTTTTTGCTATAGAGCCCAAATCCAGGGAGAATTAGAAAGCAAAAAAAACTAAAAACTCAAAAGTCAATAGTATTCATTCCCATTTTCTCATTAATTATTTGAATCTCTCACAGCTATTACAGAGACTAATGTTTTAAATTAGTGTACTAAATTTGACCAATGTGATGGAACAAGATTTGCTCATTATTCCTTGCAAGATTGCTCAAGCTGTGCCAGATTATTGGGGAGCAGTGGTGGACAGCCATCAAGAGGTCTTGCCAGAGATGTTTGATCGGTTAAAGTCCAGGATCTGACTGGGACAGGGACATTAATTTTCTTCATTTGAAGCCACTTCATGATTGCTCTGGCATTGTGCTTTGGGTGGTTGTCTTAATACAAGATGAACATTAAGCTTTCTGGCAGAGGTAGCAGGTTTTTATCCAGAATCTCTGTGTTTAGCAGCATTCATCTTCCCATCAAGACTGACCAGATTTGCAGTCCCTGCTCTTGAAAAGCATCCACACGGCATGATGCTACCTACATCAGTTTGTCTTTTACACATTGGTTGTGTGTCAATCTTTATTTGTGTGTAGTTTTCATTGCTTCTATTGTATTTCTTTTTAACACTGAGTGTCTGCATGGAAATGAATCTCAGGGTAGTGTATGATGACATATAGTATACTGTATGCACGTTGGTTATGAAATGACTTTGAACTTTGAAAACACTCTAGTCATAAAACTGGTAGCACGTACAGGCCTTTTGGCCCTTCCAGACCACGCTGACCATCAAGTACCTATCTATACTAATCCCAATTGAACACACTTCATTCATCACCTCCTACGCCTTGTTGATTCCAGTGCTCATCTGGATATTACACTCTCAGGAACTGCATTCCAAACTCTGAAGAGCCCCTGGGTAAAAATAGAATCCTGATATCTGCTGTGAACCTTTGACTACTGACCGTAAAACTGCACCCTCTGGTAATAACTATCTGGTCTGAGATGGCCACTGGTGCATCTGGGCATTGTGAAAGGTGAGGGAGATCAGCCAGAGATTATTGTTTAGCTTGGTCTTAATTTCAGAGCAATGAGATGTTGCAGAGTCTGCTCTGGAAGTTGGGTTGATGGTTAAAGAGCTGGAGTTCCAAGTTTATAATCTCTGTTACATGCTCTGAGTTTAGAAATATGAGGATTGGTCAGTGATTGCATGGCTAAAGTGATATTTGAGAGGAGCAGACTTTAATTCAGGGTGCTTTTTGGGAAAAAAGGTATGGATTTCAATTTTAAATTTGGAGGGGAAGGATAGCCATTGTGTTATAATAAGACAGGACCTGGCAAATCATAAACATGAGATTCTACAGATGCTGGAAAAACAAAGAAATGCATGTAAAATGCTGGAGGAACTCAACAGGTCAGGCAGCATCTATGGAATGGAATAAACAGTTGACATTTCAGGCCTGAACCCGAGGGGGGGACCAATATCATTGCAGACAGGTTTACTAGAGCTCTTGTGGAGGTTTAAACTGCTTTGGCAGGGGAATGGAAACTCGAGTGTTAGGGCTGAGGGTAGGAAGTTGGTATGCAAGTGAGTGGCTTAGTGTATGGCTGAGACAGTGAGGAAGGATAGTCAAATCATGTTTATTGTCATCGAAATACATAGATGTATACCATCAAAGGAGACGAGATTTCTCTGGACCGGGGGTAAAGCGCAGATATGCACATAACACACATACCAGGCACAAAAACTTAGGAAAGTAAGAATAAAATTTGCAAATGTATCATGCATAAATACACTAAGTAAAATGCATAAATTAAATATTGTTGGGTACAGAACCAATGAACTGGTGAAATTATGAATGCGATGCTGCAGTGAGTTCAGAATGCTAATGGCCCAAGGGAATTAACTGTTTCCCATCCTTAATGTCTTAATGCATCGGAGTCTCTTGCCTGGCAGTAGAAAGTGAAAGAGGATGCTGGAAGAGGATCCTAAGGGCCCGGTATACACAGCACTCCTGATAGATGTCCCCAATGGATGGTAGGGAAACCGTCTATGTTAATCTCCACTGTACTCACAGTAATTTGTAGAGACCTTGGGTCCGATGCTCTGCTGAACCCATACCAGATGGAGATGCAGCTTGTCAGGGTTCCTGTAAAATTTTGCTGATGGAGGGTGCTCATGCACCTTACAAAGTGGAGGCACTGCTGTGCAGCCTCGTTCAGGGAGGTGATGTTGACGGACCAGCTGAGGTCATCCAGGATATGAACTTTTAGAAACTCGGTGCACTTAAATCTCCACAGAGGAGTCACGTCGCACGGAGGCGGATGGTTCATCTGCACCTTGCAAATATCCACAGTCATTCCCTTGATCTTATCCAAGTTCAGACTTAAGTTGCTGTTCTCACACTTCCGCTCCACTTCCTCTCTGTACTCTAACTCATCATTACCATAAGTTGTGCATCAGCAGTGCACTGAGCACACGGTCCTGGGGTGCACCAGTGTTCAGTGTAATGGAACTAGAGATGTTGCTGCCCACACAGACTGACTGTGACCTTACCGTTATGAAGTCCAAGTTCCAGTTACAGATGGAGGTGCTCAGACCTAGGGAGGACAGTTTCCCCACCAGTTTCTGGGGTATAATGGTGTTAAGTCAGTGGATTGATTAAAGTGATAAGCAGTCTTTAAAGGGTGTATTGTAGGAGAAAGGCTTCAATGCAGTCTGACCAGCTGCTCGTCATTTCATAATAGTTAATGGTAATGCCACTTCATTACACTCATTTAGGTCCGTTATTCTCACTTTCTTAGGCAGTGGGATGATGTTGCCATCTTGAAAACCGAGGTTAAAATGGACTGTTCCAGTGAGATGTTGAATATATCTGTCAGCAACTCAGTTAGCTGGGCTGCCCAGTCTTTCAGAACCCCACCTGGTATATTATCGGGCCCTGCAGATCTGGATGGGTTGACTCTGGCCAGGGTCGTCCTCACCCCAGCTTCAGCCAGACAGAGTATTTGCTCTGTGATGGTAAATTCCTCAGTACATGTCTCTGTGTTTGCTGGTGATGGAATCCACATATTCCTCGATGTGAATGTGGTTGCCCTGGGTAGCAGCCTTTCTGAGCATACTCCAGTTCATGTTTTCAAAGCCGTCCTGCAATGGTGAGATCACTCCCTCAGAACTGGTTTGTCCAGTTTGATCAGTGGTTTGAATGCTGCAATTAGCATAACAGGTAAGTGATCTGGGAGCCCAGTGTGGGGAAGAGGAACTGCTGTATATGCACTCGGTATGTTAGTATAAGCCAGGTTCAGTGGATTTTCACTACTGGTAGCAAAACCAACATAGTGCTGGAATTTAGGCAGGTGATAGGTTAAAATTGCAGTCGGTGGGATTGGATGAAGTTTGCCTTTGACCTAAATATTAGGCTTAACATTTCAACATTTTGGATGAGTGAGGATAAAGTAAAAAGCAGAGTGCATGAGAGGTTACAAAATTCTCCTGAATAAATAAAAAAAAAGACAAAAAGGCTTTGAAAGGGACATAAATTGAAATGAAGCACAGTTAGAAATTAACAGCTATGAATGACATGGAACATACACAAAATGCTGGAGGAGCTCAGCAGGCTGATGGTGGCAGTGTGAAAAGAGCTTGGCCTTAGTGATGAGGATCTTTGATGATTGATGCTATTTCTCTACAGCCATGATTCATGTAGATGTGCTAATAGTTGTGTGGGTTTTACCCATGATGTCCTGGGCTGAATCCACTACCTCTTGTTGGATTTTCTGCTCAAAGACATTGCTGTTCCCTGACCAGGCTGTAACACAGCCAGTCAGCAGACAGCACCACACAACTACAGAATATTACCAAGGTTTTTGATGACATGCCAAATCTCCGCAGACTACTGAGGAAGTAGAGGTGCTGTCATGCTTTATTCACAATTATCTTTCTATAATGGGTCCAGGACAGGTCCTCTGAGAGAGACACCCAGCAATTTAAAATTACAGACATGCTCCCTCTCTGATCCTTCGGTGATTACTGGCTTATGGACCTCTGGTTTTCCTCTCCTGAAGTATACTATTAGTTCTTTGGTCTCATCGACATGGTGTGAGAGGTTGTTGTTAGGATATGAGTCAGTAAAGTGTTCTGACTCCCTCCTATATGCTGATTCATCACCAACCTGGATACAGCTCACAACAGTGGTGTCATCAGCAAACTTGTATAATGTTGGAGCTGTACTTTGCCATGACATAGAATTCTGAGAGAGAGTTGGCATTGGAGTTCATAATGGATCACTGGGAAATGTTGCTGGTGAGGTAGTAATGGTGGACAGAGGAATGGCAAATGAACTTAATGGGTACTTTGCATCAGTCTTCTCCGTGGGGGGGGGGGGGGGGAAAGCAAGCACTGTGCTAGTGATTCATGAGTTTTAGGGGGCCAGAGTGAGTGCCATTGCTATTACAAGGAGAAAAGAGACTGGCAAACTCAAACGTCTTAAGATTGATAGGTCACTGGGACCAGATGGACTACGTTCCAGATTCCAGAGAGGTTGCTTAAGTGATAATGGATGCATTCGTAATGATCTTTCAAGAATCACAATAAACTTGCATGGTCCTGGAGAACTGGAAGATTGCAAATGTCACTCCACTCTTTAAGAATGGGGTAAGGCACAAGAAAAGAAATTATAGGCCATTCAGACTAACCTAATCTCAGTGGTGAGGAAAGTGTTGGAGTTCATTATTAAGGGTGAATGATTGGGGTACTTAGAGTCCAATGATAATATAAGTCAAAGTCAGTATGGTTTCTCTGAAGACAGACAAAGCTTGCCAGACAAATCTGTCAGAGCTCCTTGAGGAAGTAACAAGTCGGTTGGATAAATGACAGGCAGTGAAAGTCATTTAGATGGATTTCCAGAAGGCATTTGATAATATGATACTGATGAGACTGTTTAGCAAATTAAACTCCTATGGCATTACAGGACGGATACTGGCGTGGACAGAGGAATGGTTGGCGGACAGGGGACCATGAGTAGGAATAATTGGGGCCTTTGCTGGATGGCTGCCAGTACCTCGTGGTGTTCCTCAGGGGTCAGTATTCTGATCTCAACTTATTGTGACCACTACTTACACATTGTTTGTCTATGAATTGGATAATGTAATTGATATCTTTGTGACAAAGTTTGTGGATGATGTAAAGATAGGTGGAGGGATAGGTAGTGCTGAGGAAGCCATGTGATTGCAATAGGAATTAGACAAATAGTAAGAATGGGCAAACAGTGGAAGATGGAATACAGTGTTGGAAATGAAAAAGCATTCCCAGAAGTCTGATTCACAGGTTGTGTCTGTAGTGAAGAAGGGAAATGCAATGTTGGCATTTACTTCAAGGGGAATAGACCACAAAAGCAAGGAGATACTGGTAAGCATTTATAAGATACTAGTCAGGCTGAGCTTGGAGTATGGTCAACAGTTCTGGGCCCCATATCTCAGAAAGGATGTATTGTAATTGGAGAGAATCCAGAGCAGTTCACATGGATTGTTCCAGGAATGAAGGGGTTGACATATGAGGAGTGTTAAGCAGCTTTTAGCCTGTACTCACTGAAATTTAGAAAAATGCCCAATGATCTCATTGAAACCTATTGGAAGTTGAAAGGACTAGACATGGTGATTTTGGAGAGTATGTTTCCTATGGTGGGGTTATCCAGAACTAGAGAGCACATCCTTCAAAATTGTGGGGCGACCTTTTAGAACATAGGTAAGGAGGATTGTTTTAGCCAGAGAATGGTGAATCTGTGGAATGCTCTGCCACAGACAGGTGGGGCCAGGTCCATGCATACATTTTAAGGCAAAGTTGATGGTTCTCTGACCGGTCAGGGTATCAAGGGATATGGCAAGAATATAAGTGTATGGGGTTGAGTGGGATCCAGGATCTGCCATGATGGAATGTTGGATTAGACTCGGTGGGTTGAATGGATTAATTCTGCTCATGTGCCTTCTGGTCTTGTGGTCTTACAGGATTGGGAGGATGCAGAATCCTTGTGGGTAAAACTAAGAAACTGCAGAAGTAAAAAGACCCTACAGGAATTATATGCCAGTCTCTGAACGGTAGCTAGGATGCCGGCTACAAATTATAACAGGGGTTAGAAAAGTAAATTGCAAGAGAAGGTCAGAGAGATGCAAAGTATTTTGTGGGACTGAATATTCTGTTTCTCTGCAAAACATTCCAAATTATTTGCTCTTGCTTTCATGGACATTACAGACGTAATAGGATCATCCCTCCGGTTAATTCTATCCTGTTCTCTTCTCCTATTTGTCAACAGATGCAAACAGAGGGAGAACAGAGGGGTTTTATGTCCTAGAAAGGGTAAAATTTGGTAAAACATCACAAGTTGAAACACAAGGTATTGCCACAGTGTGAGAACCGGGGGGGGGGGGGGGGGTGTTGGGAGGAGTTAGAAAGTGTAAGACCGTAGAGCTGAGAGAGGAAGGGAGAGAGTCACAGAGTCATACAACACAGAACCAGGCCATGGGGAATTTCTCTTTGCAGGTGGATTGGGAAACTAAGATTAGTACTGGATCCCAAAAGCAGGAAATAGTAGAATGCCTACAGATGGCTTCGTATAACAGCGTGTGGTTGTGCCCACCAGGGCGAAGGCAGTTCTGGATTAGGTATTGAATAATGAGTCAGTTATGATAACATAACAAAATTCACCCTGCAGTTTGAGATGGGGAAGCAAAAATCAGATGTATGATTATTATTACAGTGGAGTAAAGCACACTACAGAGGCTTGATAGAGGAGAAAGCTGAAGTTTATTGGAAGGCAACACTCGCGGAGTAATGGCATATATTCACCGGTGGGATGTTCGGGGAGCAATCTGGAAGGCCCAGGATAAAGCAATCCAAAATACAATGTGGCTAACGTGAGGTTGAGCTGGCAAGGGAAGTCAAAGAATGCAATGAAACAAAGGACAAGGCATAGATAGTGTGAAGCAGTAGGATTGGGAAGTTTTTACAAACCAACAGGAGGCACCTTTAAAATGCAATAAGGGGTGAAAAGTGAAATATGAGGGCAAGCTATCCAATCTTATAAAAGTGGATACAGAGAGATTTTTTTGGATACATAAAGAGGAAAATAAAAGTGGGAGTGGGCATTGAAGCACTAGAAATGATGCTGGAGAGGGAATGGTGGACAAAGAAATGATGGATGAACTGAAAATGTATTTTGTGTCTCTCTTCACAGTGGAAGACAGTATGGCAGAAATTCGAGTGTCAGGGGTCAGAGTGGGTGTGGGTGCCTCAACCACCATCTATAAATTTGCCGATTGCACAGCTGTTGTTGGCAGAAGTTTAGTGGTGATGAGCTGGTGAACAGGAGTGAGATAGATCAGCGAACTGTGTGCTGTCTGAACAACAACCTTGGACTTAACATCAGTAAGACCAAGGAATTGCCTGTGGACATCAGGAAGGGGAACTCAAGGGAATTCATACCAGCTTTCATTGAGGGATCAGCAGTGGAAAGGGTGAGCAGTTTCAAGTACCTCGGTGTCAAAATCTCTGAAGATCTATCCTGGGCCAAACATTAATCAAATTACAAAGAAGGCATGACAGTAGCCATATTTCATTGTCTTGATATGTCACCATAGACTCTCGGAAATTTGTACAGATGTACAGCGGAGAGCATTCTAACTGGTTGCATCACTAGCTGGAATGGTATTGCGGTGGGGGAGGGGGTGCGGGCTGTACTGGTTCAGAAAAAGCTGCAGAAAACTGCCAATAGCCTGCTTCCCCGAAGGTGCTATCCTCCCCAGCAGTGAGGACATCTTCAACAGGCGGTGCCTCAGAAAGGCAGCACCCAGTATTAAGGACTCCATCACCCAGGACATGCCCTCTTCTCATTGCTACCGTCATGGAGGAGGTTCTGGAGCTTGAAACCAAATACTCATTGTTTTAGGAGTAGCTTCTTCCCAACGCCCACCAACATCAGCATTGAGAATGAACAATGAACTCACATACTCAAACTGTTTGCTTTTTCGTTTGTTTTGGTTCTTTTTAAGCACTACTAACCTAAATACTGCATATAAATGCAATTACTACTGTAACATCCCACATGATCTGAGGGACCTCTATGTATTGATTAAGGAAAAACTCTGAACGCATTTGCCAAACCATCCCATTGAGTCTTTTTACACTAGAGGCATCTCAGTCAATATGTGGAAAGTAAGATCACCTACTATCACAACCTTGTGTTTCTTGTCACAGTGTGTGATCTCCACAAATTTGTTCCTCTAAATCCAGCTCACTATTGAGTGATTTGTAATCTGATCCCTTTAATGTGGTCACCCATTTCTTATCCCTTAGTTCCAGCCATTTATCCTTAGTCATTGATCTCTCCATCCTGTCCTGTTGGAACAGTGCCGTGACATTTTCCCTGACCAGTAATGCCACCACTTTCCCCTTCAATCCCGTCTGCTTTGGTCTGTCTGAAACAACAGATCTATGGAATACTGAGCAGCCAGTCCTGTCCCTTCTGTCAACAAAGTCTCACTAATGGCTATGGAGCCATTATTCCACATGCTTGTCCATGCCCTGGGTTCAGCTGCTTCTCCTATAATACTCGTTGCATTAAAATTTAAACTGAAATGTACAGAACTCAGAAAATTAACCTTTCATTCTCAACCTTTTGATTCCTGACTTCATATATAGGCGTAACAATATATTTCCCCACAACCTCTCCACTATGTGATCCATTGCTCGGGTTCCCATCCCCCTGCAACTTGAGTTTAAGCTCCACCACCTCCACCCAAACTCCCCCCCCCCCCACCTCGTGCAGTAGCACTAGCAAACTTTCACCGCTTCTCACCAAATTCCGGAAAGTCTCGACCTTCCCCACTCACTTATGAAATCCCTCTCCTGCTACACACAACCGAACATCTCCTCAGCAACTGTGGTATGCTGAATGCCTTTAGAGGTGCAAACGGACCTGGGAATCCTCGTGGTTAAATTCCAAGTTGAACTGACGGTAAGGAAGTTAAATCCAATAATAGCATTTATTTAGACGACAAAAATATCAAAGCAAGGAAGGAACACTGAGATTTTATAAGGTATTTACTGGACTGTATTTAGAATGTTGTCAGTAGCTTTGCGGTGCTTACCTAAGACAGCATGTGCTGGTATTGGAAATCATCCAGAGGAGGTTAATGAGAATTGTAACGTTCTCGCTCGGGTGTAATGAAACCCGAGTTAAACGTCGCGGTAAAGCATAGTCAATGAAAACAAGGTCGCAGTAAGATTAACCATTTACTGTTCACTCCTCACATTAACGTATGGTGAAAACTGTTGATAAAACAATACAAAATTGGTACAATATTTGTTTCCTTCTAGATATCACATTTACATCGTGAATACTTGCAAAGGTAAAACTACAATAACTACATTACGTTAAAATGCAGCATACAGTCAGAATCTACCTACTCCATTGACAGCTTTAAATACACTTCAACACAAACTATCCCGACTCTTTAACTAACGAAAACATAAACCTTATCGACCGTCGTTACTTTAAACAGAATCAGCGTTAACATTTTAATTCAACATATCGATTATCTCATGACTTACAGCGTTGCTTTCACTGTGGTTCTGGTGCGCAGAGAGAAGACTGCTTGCGCTGAACTGGCACATGTCTGGCCCTCGCCCTTGCGTTTATCCCAAACCGGTATTTTCCCACAAGACGCGGCGAAACCGGATGTGACGTCATCGCATGCCGCGATATATTACAGACAAATGAATTTACCTAAACAATCCTAACTTTAACTAAAAAATGCTAACAAACGAATTACTAAGCGAAAATATTATAAACTAAATACCTGCCATAAAGGCAGCACACTCCCCGCTTGACCTTCGTAAATACAAAACTTTAGTCTCTAATTCCGTCATTAGGTAGAAGTAGAATGACTTCTGTAAGCGGCCTTTGGTAAATTTTCACATCACCTTGGTCAGTAGTTTTCACCTCGACTTTCCTGACGTGTCCATCCCGACTAGGGATTGCGGCAATGATTCTGGCCATTGGCCAGCAGTTGCGGGCGATTTGATTGTCCCTGAGCAGGACTAAATCTCCAACTTGAAGATTCCTGCGGGGTTCTGTCCACTTTTATCTGTGTTGCAACAAAGGTAGATATTCCTGTCTCCAACGAGACCAGAATCGATTTGCCAGAGCCTGGACCTGTCTCCATTGCTTTGTGTACAAATCCTTATCAGAGAAGTCCCCTGCTGGAGGGGCAGCTCCTGCCTTCTGCGCAAGGAGCATTGATGGCGAGAGTATGAAGGGTTTTTCCGGGTCGGAAGACACAGGTAGGAGTGGTCCGGCATGTATAATGGCTGTGACCTCTGTCATTAGTGTGCACAGTATCTCGTGGGTCAATCGGGTGCGTTGCTGCAGAAACATTGAATCAAGAATTCTTCTGGCGATACCAATCATCCGCTCCCATGCACCTCCCATGTGACAGGCGTGTGGTGTGTTGAACTCCCAGTTGCATCCCTGCTGACAGAGGTATTTTTGCACCGTTTTGTCCATCCCCAGCTCCTTAGATGCTCCAACAAAATTTGTGCCGCAATCAGGCCTTAACTGTTTTGCAGGGCCTCTTAGCGCAAAGAAGCGCCTGAGAGCGTTAATGCAGCTGGATGCATCCAAAGATTCGATGACCTCAATGTGTACCGCTCTTGAACTCATGCAGCTAAACATAGTGGCCCAGCGCTTGTTCTCTGCTTGTCCTCCTCTGGTGCGTCTCGTAGTGATAGTCCGGGACCAAATACATCGAGGCCCACATATGTAAAAGGAGGGCAGGCTTCAAGGCGTTCTGGTGGGAGGTCCGCCATACGTTGAGCTTCCAACCTGCCTCGCAGTTTCCTGCAGGTTACACATTTGTGGAGTACTGAATAGATCAGGGTTTTATCTCCCAAGATCCACTGTCCCACTGCCCTTATTGCTCCTTCCGTCAGGTGACGGCCCTGATGCTTTACCTGTTCATGGTGATGGCGAGTGAGCAGTAAGGACACATGGCTGTCTTTGGGCAGGATTACTGGACTCTTTTCTGCAGCTGGAAGTTGGGAGTGTATTAACCGGCCTCCGATGCAGATGATATCGTTCTTCAGGATCGGGCTGAATTTCCTCAAGGGGCTGTCCTTTGGTATTGGTTTATTAACTTGGAGAGCTGAAAACTCCCCTGCGAAAGCCGCTATTTGAGTTGCTTTAAAGATGACGTCCTTTCCCTGGGCCAATTCGTCCACAGCGCGAGTTAAGTTACATTTGTGCCATCCCCTACATTTACTGTTTCGGGATGAACGTTTGTGTGATCTGGCCATTTGAATGAGGAGCGCAAGTCCTCTCACTAAAGAATGCAAAGTAGAGAACCGTTGAAAGCGTTCGTTAGTACGTGTCGATTCTTCGAGGTAGGTGGCTCCTGTTTCTATTTTTCGGGCGAATTTCCGAGTCTCTTTCGGGTTCGATCAGCTCAAATGTCTCGCTCATTTGAGTCTTTTCCGTTGGTGGCTGATACAGAAAGGGGGGTACGGTGAACCAGAATGTCTGAGCCAGGCGGGATGCAGGTAAGGATCTTGATGCATGGTCTGCAGGGTTATCCTCGGTACGTACATAATGCCATTGTTCGGGCTTTGAAGACAGGCGGGTACTTTGAACGCTATTATGAACGTACAAGTAGAAGCGTTTTGGTTATAAATATACTCAAGCACTACTTTGTTATCTGTGTAGAACTTGACCTCGTCGAGCTCTATGTCTAGCTCGTCCTGGATAAGCTCTGCTATTTCCACGGCCAGGACGGCTGCACACAGTTCAAGCCTTGGAATTGTCGGCTCGGACTGGGGAGTGAGCTTCGCCTTACCGGTTACAAATCCTACTTCGACTTGACCACCCTGCCTGACCACTTTCAAGTAAGCCACAGCACCGATGGCCTTGGTAAACGCATCCGAAAAAACACACAATTCTATGTGCGCTGCCTCGAAGTGAATCTCTCCAAACCTCCCATTTACTTAGCTTGTCTTCTGGTAAGGGAGTATCCCAGTCAGAGAGGTCAGAGGTAAGTTCTCTGAGAAGGACTCTTCCTTGGATTGTAACTGGTGCCAGTAGACCCAAGGGATCGAAAACACTGTTAACAGTGGAGAGAATTCCACGGCGGGTAAATGGCTTGATCACGGTCGGCACGGAGAATGTGAATGAGTCGGTCGTAATCTCCCAGAGGAGACCCAAGCTCCTTTGCGTGGGTATGGTTTCTCCATCTAGATCTAGGTCTTTGATTGCCGGAGCACAGTCATCGTGTGGAAAGGCCTCCATTACTGCCTGACAGTTTGATGCGAACTTATGCAAGCGGAGGTTTGACTCAGCGAGTGAGGCTTGTGTACGTCGGAGCAGATCGATTGCTTCGTCTTCTTTCTGTAGTGATATCAAGCCGTCGTCGACATAGAAGTGTCTTTCTACAAACTGAACGGTGTCGTCGTCGTGCTCCTGTGCTGCCTCCCTAATGGCTCTTCGTAGCCCATAGATGGCCACGGCAGGTGATGGACTATTGCCGAAAACGTGGACTTTCATCCGGTACTCGATTACTTCCTTGTTAATGTCATTGTCCTTGTACCATAAGAAACAGAGGAAATCGCGATAGTCCTCCTTCACTAAGAAACAATGGAACATCTGCCGGATGTCCGCTAAGATTGCGACCTTCTCCTTCCGGAAGCGCAGCAGGACCCCGAGAAGGGTATTGTTTAAGTCGGGGTCTGTAAGGAACACGTCATTAAGGGAGATACCAGCGCACTGAGCACTGGAGTCAAACACCACGCTGATCTGATTGGGCTTTTGTGGGTGGTAAACCCCAAATGTTGGGAGGTACCAGCACTACCCGCCTTCCCTCAGTGGCGGTGCTACTTCAGCATGTCCGTTAGCGAAGATCTTCTCCATAAATGCTATGTATTGTTGCTGCATCTCAGGTTTCCCTTTCAGGGATTTTTGCAAGGACATGAACCGCTTGACTGCCTGCTCTTTGTTGTTTGGCAGTCGCTGGCGTTGTTCTCTGAAAGGTAGTGGGGCAGCCCAATTATTTGCTTCATCTCTGAAGACCTCGGTGTCCATTATTTTTAAGAAAATGGCGTCTTGAGCTGATGGAGCAAGTTTATTATCATGCTCAGTTTGAGCGAAGACTGACTTGCCCAGCGTCTTGTCGGTTACTTTACATTTGTTAAAGCCTTGTCGTGCTTCCTTGATACGCATGAAACTTGTGCAGGGTTGAAAAATTGAATGGCGGCCACTCTCTAGCACATTGGTCTTGAGTGTGTTAACTGTTGGTTTGTGTACATTGCCGAGACACACCTCTCCTATCACCACCCAGCCCAGATCCAGGCGTTGCGCAATGGGGGCGTCGTGTGGTCCATTGACCTGCTGCCTAACCTTGTGCACCCGGAGAACATCTCTTCCTAATAGCAGGAGTATTTCTGCTTTTAGATCCAGTTCTGGGATGTGTTTGGCGATGTGGTGGAGATGTGGCTAGTGTAGCACCGCACTTGGCATCGGGATCTCAGTGCGGTTATTCAAGATTTCGTTGCACTCTAAGAGTGGAGGGAGACAAATGACGACTTTACCATCCAGGGACTCGATCTGGAAGCCTTCGGCCTTCCTTCCGTAAGTTTCCATGTTGCCTGAGCAAGTTCTAAGGTAGTATGGGAACTGTTCACTCTCAATGTTGAACAAGTTAAAAAACTCTGGACTGACTAGCGAGCGATTGCTCTGATCATCCAGAATTACATAGGCTTTGATGGCCTTGTCTTTGGCTCCCTTAGTGTACACCTTAGTGAGACAGATCTTTGAACAAGAACGGCTTGCCTGAGCTTGACCGCAAACTTCTGTACAGCTCGAGTTGACAACAGTTGTCCTGGAGTGAGCTTCTCTCTCCCCGCCGTCCTGTTGTGGGGGTGAAGGAGCGTTGTTGGTTCGCGGTAACGGGCCGGGATGCATGGCCCCATCGTGATTAGTGCTATTACATTCCGGGCACTTCACGGCGATCGTACACTCTCTAGCACAGTGAGAGGTCGAGGAACAGCATTTAAAACATATTCTTTTCTCCTTGAGAAGGGCCTTCCTCTCTTCAAGGGGTTTTTCCCTAAACATTCTGCATCTTTTGCGGGGGTGGGGTTTGTTATGCAATGGACAATTCTTGCTAGGGTCATTGTTAGTTGTAAAGGCTTCAGTCTTAAGCACTGAGACTGGTTTATTAATGTTGAAATTATTCGAAGAGGATTTATCTGGCTTGGTGCAAGTTGTACTGCTTCCTAGACCTATGAGGCTAGCATCATTTCGCTTCTTCGCCTCCTTGCGCACAAACCTAGTGAAATACTCAAAGGGAGGAAATCGACCTCTGCGATCTTCCTTGTACTCTGATGCAACGGACAACCACCTGTCCTGCAGCCCAAATGGAAGTTTGTCCATGATTTGTCTAATCCCGGTTGGGGTATCTAGGTATACTAGACCAGCTAAGTAGCCCTCTTCTTTGGAGCCTTGAATCTCCATGAGTAAATCTCGGAGTTCTCTTAGCTTAGTGTGGTCCTTGGCTGACACCTTAGGAAAATTTCCCAAACGTTGGCATAGCGCCGCTTCAATAATTTCGGGGGCCCCATTGCCCTGCTGAAATCTCTCCCATGCTTTCTTCAATGCTAGCTCGGGTTTGTTGATGTACAGTGAACGTATGCGTCTCACCTGTCCGCATGATTCTTTTCCCAGCCATTTCGCCATAAGATCCAACTCCTTGGTTGCTCTGAGCTAGACTCCGTCGATAGCGTTGGTGAATGTGGAGTGCCATGCACGGTAATTTTCAGGTTTATCGTCGAACTGGTATAGTCCTGAAGTGACGAGATCCCGTTGTGCTAAATACCGTGCTACGAGTTCGACTGCAAGTGGCATGCGGGCTGAGGAAACATGTCTGCGGGTATACGACTGAGGGCATACATCTGTTATGGAATTTGCTGCTCTGGACTCGGTCTTTACCTCTCTTCTCCCCAAATCTGGTAAGTTTGGTGTCAAGAAGTACTTGTCGTGAGCCCTTTCATTCCTGGATTCATTGCGGGGTTGCGAGGGTAAATTGTCTTCCTCGGATGGATGTGAGGCAATTGGGCCTCTCTGAGGCTCCTCATGACATAGGATGTTATCAAATAAGTATGGATAGGAAGAACGAGTCTTCCATTCTATTTGAGATTGGACATAGTCGCTTGTGAGTTCCCATCTGATCTTTTCTGAAGTAGATTTTCCGTCAACCGGATCGTGCATTCCTTCAGCCTCTTCTATGTAATCTGTTTCCACCCTGGCAGCTTCTTTTTCTCGTTCTAGCGTCAGCAGTTCTAACTCTGCCGATATCCTTGTTCTTTCCAACTGGTTTTCGGCTTCTGTGGCCGCCGCTTCAATTTTTATTTCTACTTCTCGTTTGGCATAGCGCGCTCGCACCATGGCGACTTCTGCGTTAGCTCTTGCTTGGGTGGCCTTACTTGATGCCCTACTGCCCCTGTCGCTGGATGGCAATGACTTGATGCTGGACCGAGTTGTCATTGCTGCACTTGAAACACCTGATAATGCCGCTTTTTCACTGAAACGTTCTCGCTCGGGTGTAACGAAACCCGAGTTAAACGTCGAGGTAAACCGTAGTCAATGAAAACAAGGTCGCAGTAAGATTAACCATTTACTGTTCACTCTTCACATTAACGTATGGTGAAAACTGTTGATAAAACAATACAAAATTGGTACAATATTTGTTTCCTTCTAGATATCACATTTACATCGTGAATACTTGCAAAGGTAAAACTACAATAACTACATTACATTAAAGTGCAGCATACAGTCAGAATCTACCTACTCCATTGACTACTTCAAATACACTTCAACACAAACTATCCCGACTCATTAACTAACGAAAACATAAACTTTATCGACCGTCGTTACTTTTGACAGAATCAGCGTTAACATTTTAATTCAACTTATCGATTATCTCATGACTTACAGCGCTGCTTTCACTGTGTTTCTGGTGCGTGGAGAGAAGACTGCTTGCGCTGAACTGGCGCATGTCTGGCTCCCACCCTTGCGTTTATCCCAAACCGGTATTTCCCACAAGACGCGGCGAAACCGGATGTGACGTCATCGCATGCCGCGATATATTACAGACAAATGAATTTACTTAAACAATTCTAACTTTAACTAAAAAATGCTAACAAACGAATTACTAAGCGAAAATATTCTAAACTAAATAACTGCCATAAAGTCAGCACAAGAATGTTTCTGTGAGTGAAAGGGTTAAAGTATGACTGAGGATCATTTGATGGCTCTGTGTCTGTACTCACTGGATTTTAGGAGAATGGGGTTGGGGGTGGGGTGGTGAGGATAAATTTCTTTAGCTACGTGGTGGTAAATATGTGGAGTTCATTATCATAGATGGCTGGAAATATAAAGTCTTTTGGTATAGATACAGCAGAGGATAATAGATTATTGATTAGTAAGGGTTCAAATGTTATAAGGAGATGCTGGAGATTGGGATTATGGCAGAGCAGATTCAATGGACCAAATGGTTTAATTCTCTCATGAAGTTTTATGAAAAAATAACAAATTCAGAATTATCATGTTTCCATCAATGTAAGAACCAAAAGTAACAAATACAGAAAACCTAAGTTGGTATGGGGAATGTCAAGGGTTAGGTAGAAAGAAGAAAGATATTTCATAGATACAGACAGTATAAAAAGTATAGGGGATGGCTGAAAAGGAAATTGGGATGGCAAAGAGAAAATCTAAATTGGAGAAAAACAAATTTAGATGGCATCAGACGGGATTCGCTGAATGTGGATTTGACATGGTAGAGACGCCTGGTGGATGGGAGGCTTTCAAAAGTGAAATATTGAGTGTATAGAATCTGAATGCTCCTGTTAGAATAAAAGGCAAAGCTGACAGGTTTAGGGTACCTCTGTTATTGAGACATAATCAGAATCTGGTAAGGGAAAAGGAGACGCAAATAAGGTGTACACAGTTCAGTGTTCAAAGTTCATTGTAATTCCCTTATCAAAGTACAGATATGTTGCACATACAACCCTGAGATTCATTTTCTTGCAGGCAATCTCAGCAAGTACAGAACCGTGATAGAGTCAGTGAGAGACTGCTCCCAATGGGATGGTCAAACAGCCGTTGTGCAAGGATATAATAATAATTAATTGATAAATATCAAAACAATATATATCAAGATCATGAGATGAAGAATCCTTGAAAGGGATTCCATAGGTTGTGGAGACATTTCACTGATGAGGCAAGGAGTAATAACTGTTCGTCAAACTGGTGATGTGAGTCCTGAGGCTCCTGTACCTGTTTCCTGCTGGCAGCAGTGAGTGGAGAGCATAGTCTGGAAGGTGGGGTTTCTTGATGATAGATGTTGCTTTCCTGTGACAAATTAGGAGAGCTAAAAGAGGACATGAGGTTTCTCTGTCAGACCAGGTAAAAGAGAATCCCAAAGGCTTCCAAAGATACATTAAAAGCAGAAGGAGAGCAACGGCCAAAATTGGTCTTCATAAAAATCACCGTGGTCATCTATGAATGGAGCCAGACCCAGATACAGACACTGAGGAACTGCAGCAAAAGAGTAGTGAAGTCATGAACCATATCCAGATTACAGAGGAAGAAGTGTTTGCTGTTTTCAGGCAAATAAGTCCTGTCAAGATGTCCCCTCAGCCTTTGTGGAATGCGAGTGTAGAATTTGCAAGGGCCCTGTCAGAGAGATTTCAAATTTTCCTAGCCAAGCGAGAGTGCCAGAGGATTGGAGAATAGTTATTGTTGTTCCATTGTTCAGCAAGGCCTTCAAGAATAAGCCAGAAAATTATAAGCCAGTCAGCCTGACGTCATAGTGGGTGAATTATTAGTTGGTATTGCAAAGAACTGGATATATAAATATTTGGATAAAGAGGGTTGATCAGAGATTGTCAACAAGGCTTTGTGCATGGCTGGTCATATTTAACTGAACCAACTGGGTTTCTTGAGTAGGTGACCAAGAGGATGATGAAGGAAAGGTAATGGATGTTTTTATGTGGACTCTCACAAGGCTTTATACAGCTTCCCACATTCGGATGTTGGTCAGGTGGTTAATTTGCTTGGAATTCCGGATGGCGTAGTCCATTAGATTTGACTTTCCAGAGAGTGGGAGTACGTTGGTTGCCTCTCCAACTAGAAGCCTGTGGCTAGTGGTGTCCACAGGGGTCAGTGCTGGGTCCATTGTTTGTCATCTGTAAAAACAATCCGGATGATAATGTGGTAAAATGGATAAGCAACGTTGCCACTGACGTCAAGATTATGGGTTTAATGGACAACAAGAAAGGGTATCAATGCTTTGATCTGGAGCATCTGAGAAAATGGGCTGAAAAGGGGCAGGTAGAATTTATTGCAGATTAGGGTGAGATTTTGCAATTTGGGAGGACAAACCAGGATGACACTTACATATTGAATGTTAGAGCTCTGAGGTGTATGAACCTGGAAATACAGATTTGTATCCTTGAAAGCAGCCTCAAAGGCAAATACGGTTCAAAAGAGAGCTTTAGGTATAATGGTCCTCATAAATCAGGGCATTGATTACAAGACTTGTGATGTTATGTTAAGGTTGTAAATTATGTTAGTGAAGCAGATTTCAAAGTAATGTGTGCAGAAGGAAAAGATATCGATTAAGTTGAAAGAGCTGAGAGAAAATTTACGAGGATCTGAATTACAAGGGAAGTTTGAATACATTAGGAATTTATTTACTGCTGTGTTTAGTGGGAAAGATGAAATGTTTAAGAGGAACCTGAGTGGGGACTTCACTCAGGGGGTGGTGTGAGAGGAACGAGCTGCCAAGAGAAGTGGTAGAGGCAACTTCAATTGTAACATTTTGGAAAAGTTTGGGTCGGTGGATGAGATGAGAGACGTGTGGTATTGGTGCAGGTAGATGAGACCAGAGAGAAGAACAGGCTGGCATGGGCTGAAGTTCCTGTTTCTATGCTTTAGTGCTCCATGACTCTCTGACCAACACACCTCCCCCACCAATATATTAAAGGTCAACCTGCCAGTTGCCTTCCTAACTACGTCTGGCTCTTCTTGCAGTCTGAGATAAACACCCTATGGTTGACCAGTGTGACTACTCTCTTACATCTGTATGACAGTCCTTCCATCTTTCATAAAATTCTCTCTAAATCCCTTCTCAGTTACAGGCCCTGAACACAGTCCGCTCCGTGGTACTGATCCATTGCAAACCTGACTATGTGTTTATTCTGCGTCTACTCCCACTAATGTGTGCTGTCCATTACAGAGAGTATGTCCAGTCACACACCTTCCACTCCACATTTCTGCCCATTTTAAACCTAACAACTGTTATCCTGTGACTATTTCCTCTCCAGCACCTGTGTCTATTCCTGTTCCTCTGCTAAATACTGACCTATCACTGATCCTATGGTTGTTAGGGGAAACGGACTGACAGGGAACAATAGGCTCTTCATTGCAGATGCTCAGAATAGATGATGTTAGTTTTATTTTGCATACTTTTCCAAAACATACATCGACTGTTACACTGCCCAGCTCAGACTTCATTGCTTCGAGAAGCCGATGCGGAAAGTAGTCGACCTGTCGCTGAGCCTGAGACCACTCATAGCAGAGAGTGAGGAGGTTGTAGGTGGTCCCAGCTCCCTCCTGTCACACCCGGACACCTCATCTACACGTGCGTAGACATCCGCAAACTTGCTAGAACTTGAAATTCGGCTTGTGCTCCCGTTTGTATATGTGTGTGTTGCACAGAGACAGTGTGTGGGGATGGGGGAAGAGAGTGTAAATAAATTAAAGCTGATGGACCTCCTCTGTCTCGTCCATCTGTAAGGTTTCAGGAAGTGATTTCTCACCTTTGTTTAGTGCCTCAGTGAGGGAGATCTCAACTCTGTCCGTGGGTTCCCAGTGAGGGAGACCTCACCTCCATCTGTGGCATCTCAGTCAGGGAGAAAAAAGAGATGAAATTTCTTACTGTGGGGTCTCACTGAAAGAGACCTCACCTTTGTCATGGAGTCTTAGTGAAGGAGAAAAGGAGATCCACCTCTGCCTGTGGGGTTTCAGTGAGGGAGGGAGGTATCTATCCCACTATAAATGGAAACCGTTTTGATCCTCAGTTCCCATCCCTATTTACACTTTGTCCTCAGCCCTAGTGTGCCATTTCTCACTGAGGTAATTCCAGTCTTTCATTTCCAGAATGTTACCGGATGAACAGATCATTTTGCTGCTGATCCTGGGTTCTCTGGGTGAGTAATGTGTTGTAGGGACAAACTGCGTGCTGTGTACAGTAAGAGGAAGTGGATGTTATTTATTGTTTCTGCAGCTGAGCAGAGACAGCCTGTATTTCATGGGGAAAAAAGTATTGAAGGACAGTTGGGGAGGCAGAGATCTTTAGCAGAGAATTTCAGGTTTAAGTCTGAGAAGAAGCCATGGCTGGCAATGCAGTGATTACACTCCGAGAGGCTGGGTCTGGAGGGAGTTTTAAGAGGCCGGATGATATTACCCTGGGAGGAAGTGATGAGGCTATGTTGGATGTGAAAGCAAAATTGTGTTTTTGTTACTCAAACACATTAGTGAACATGGGGATGGTGGGAAAAGGGGCATTGGGCAATTTCAGGCACAGCCAGCGGAGTTTGTGTAGAGAAGAGGGCAGGGCAGGGAGGTGGCTGAAGGTGTGACTGAAGGATGGACTGATGGAGAGGCGGAGCTGTGTGATGTCGATAGAGGTGGAGATGGGTGATGTAACAGAGGCGAGTGTCATGGTGGGGCAGAGGTGTGACTGGAGCCAGATCAGTGACAGCACCTGAACCGCTGGCTGAGGGAGATGCCTAGGGAAGGAAGGTACCAGTGATCCAATGCACGGTTTAAAACACTTTTAAATACTTGATCCTTCAAACTTTCCAAATTCTTAAACTTCCCACTAATTTTTGCTCAACTATATGCTCTCACTGTTGCTTTTATGCTCTTTAACCTCCCTTATCAGCCACAGCTGCCTCATCTTCGCTTTAGAATATTATTTCATATTGGGATTTATCTACGTGAACCTTCCGAATTCTCCCAAAAAAGACATGTTCCCTGCATGACAACATACACAAAATGCTGGTGGAACACAGCAGGCCAGGCAGCATCTATAGGAAGAAGCACTGTCGACGTTTCGGGCCGAGACCCTTCATCAGGACTAACTGAAAGGAGAGATACTAAGAGATTTGAAATAGTGGGGGGAGGGGGAAATGCAAAATGATAGGAGAAGACCGGAGGGGGGTGGGATGAAGCTAAGAGCTGGAAAGGTGATTAGCGAAACTGATACAGAGCTGGAGAAGGGAAAGGATCATGGGACGGGAGGCCTCGGGAGAAAGAAAGTTGGGGGGAGCACCAGAGGGAGATGGAGAACAGGCAGGGTGATGGGCAGAGAGAGAGAGAAAAAAAAAACAACAACTAAATATGTCAGGGATGGGGTAAGAATGGGAGGAGGGGCATTAACGGAAGTTAGAGAAGTCAATGTTCATGCCATCAGGTTGGAGGATACCCAGCTGGTATATAACATGTTGTTCCTCCAACCTGAGTGTGGATTCATCTTGACAGTAGAGAAGGCCATGGATAGACATATCAGAATGGGAAAGAGACGTGGAATTAAAATGTGTGGCCATTGGGAGATCCTGCTTTCCCTGGCAGACCGAGCGTAGGTGTTAGCGAACCAGACTCCCAGTCTGCGTCGGGTCTCGCCAATATATAAAAGGCCACATCGGGAGAACCGGACACAGTATACCACACCAGCCGACTCACAGGTGAAGTGTCGCCTCACCTGGAAGGATTTTCGCCAATCACCTTTCCAGCTCTTAGCTTCATCCCACCCCCTCCGGTCTTCTCCTATCATTTCGCATTCCCCCCTCCCTCCACTACTTTCAAATCCTTTAGTATCTCTCCTTCAGTTAGTCCTGACAAAGGGTTTTGACCCAAAACTTCGACAGTGCTTCTTCCTATAGATGCTGCCTGGCCTGCTGTGTTCCACCAGCATTTTGTGTGTGTTGTTTGAATTTCCAGCATCTGCAGATTTTCTCGTGTTTCCTGCATGACTATGTAGTTTCTTCCTGGTTCTCAACATTCCTCCCACATTACAAAGGCTTGTAGGAATGGTTAGATAATTGATCATTATAAATTACCCCAAACCTTAGGTATTTGGGAATAGGAAGCAAACGTGTTTTGATGAGCAAGTTATGGAGCTGAAGGGTAATAATGAGAGGGGAATGAAATTGATGTGATTTTTCCACGAGCAGGCATGCAATCTGGCAATGGTCTTTCCTGCCTTCTGAATATAATCTAGGAAACTTCTGAGACTGACTTTAGAGGCAGAGGAATTGCCCATCTGTTTTACGCTCTTCCTGACTGGAGGGTAAATCTCATGTGATTGGTGTTCATGGATCTGGGGAGTTGTGTGGGTGTTAACAAAGGCTGAATGACCAGTGAATATCAGATGAAAGTAGGTAATTCTTCTGTCCCACAGTTGCAGACTCCACCGCAGGTGATCCATGTGAAAATCACACCATACTGGATCAGCCCTGGAGGAGCTTGAGTTGCTTTGAAACTCGGTGCAGTGGTCGGTGGATGGATGATGGACACCTTACGGAAGGATGGTACAGATTTAGCAGGTGAGGTTCGTGAGGTTCAGCAGCTCCTGTGTTCCCAGTTACATCCTACTCAGATGCTCTCAGTGAATTCTCCATTTTCTTTCAGGCTGCTTCCATAATCTAAGTGTGAGCTAGGAAGGTAAATTGCTCTTTAAGTTCCTCAGCCTGAGCAAACAGACACATGAAGCAGTAGGAGCAGGTTGTGGATGGTCGTATGGGCAGTTGGTGCATATCACAAGTCCTGCTTTTGCGGCCACTGATGCCAAACAGGGAATCTCTGAAGAGTATTGATGATGGCTGCGGCCAGCATCTTGTAAAGGCCCTGTCCAGAAGAAGGCAATGGCAAACCACTTGTGCAGAGAAAATTGTCAATAACAATCATTGACAAACCGTGATCGTCCATGATATACAACGTGGCACACAATAATTAAAAAAAAAACTGTAAAAGAATCAGGTTTGTTTGGTAGGTATTTTTTGGGTAGAAGAGGTGGTGAATGGTGTGGAAAGGATTGGTCCCGAAGGATACAGTCCGAACCTAATGGGCTGAGTTGTTTCCTTCTGCTATTTAGTGTGTACATCAATGTGGATAAGATGTTTTAGAATGAGTCACACAGGAATTCAGAAGATATCACTTCTTTCGGGAGCCAGGGTAAGGGTTCAGAGAAGAGGAAACTCCTGCATTCATCTATGAGGAAATGGATATTCACACAAGTAGTTGTATGGGGCAAGAGGACAAACGTAGTTTCCTGTGATGTGACCAGAGCTGGACATTGTGCGGATATAATAGACCACAGATCCTGGACTGGTTTTGACTCTATGATCATTGTTTCAGTCATGGCAATGGGAAGATTCCCGAGGCTAAAATTCCATTCGTTCGCTGCTCTGCATGGAATACAGGCTGGTTAAAAGGTAGGTTTACAAGAACTTACCACAGTTATTATTGAGTCGAGAAGGATTGACAAGCTCAGTCTCTTTTGACCTGGAGAGCTATGTTGACTGGAGTCAGGTCTTTAGTCAGCTGAATTAGGGTAGGCAGCAACCTCATGTGCAGGAGCAGACATGGGCTTACTGAGGTAGTACCTCACAGTTTCTTTGAATTCACACCAATCATAGATCTTCATGAAGTTCAAAAGAGGGGTGGGTTTGCAGTAGTTGTCTGGCAGTTGTGCTGTGGATCAGCCTACTTATCCGCTTACAGTTGAAATATTGCACCGCTTCCCAAATTTCCTCTTTGGGTAAGAGTTCTCTTTTGCTCATCACACCACTGGTGTTTAGGGGAGCAATGAAGGCTCTCCGTCGCTTCACATGTTGGATTCTTCATTGCAGGGTGGTCAGCTCGGAGCTGTTCTCCTGAGCCTGGAGGACCAGTGGACCACCTTATTCTGGCCTTTACCCTTTGACCTGTCAGGCATGGGTGACCCTACCAAGAGCCAAAACATAAAGATCTGACTCCAGCCAAAGAGGCTCTCTGGGTCATTGAGGTACACAAACCTTCAAACCACAACAGGTTTGTGGTCCTGATTGATCTTTTAGTTGTAAGTGTATTCATCGTATTTGAATATTAGAACTAATGGGAAGCTTAGAAGACTTTAGTCAAGTCACTTTTATTGTCATTTCGACCATAACTGCTGGTACAGTACATAGTAAAAATGAAACAACGTTTTTTTCAGGACCATGGTGTTACATGACACAGTACAAAAACTAGACTGAAATATGTAAAAAAAAAACACAACACAGTGAGAAAATAAAAACTACACTAGACTACAGAACTTCCTAGGACTGCATAGAGTGCACAAAACAGTGCAGGCATTACAATAAATAATATACAGGACAATAGGGCAGGTGTCAGTCCAGGCTCTGGGTATTGAGGAGTCTGATAGCTTGGGGGAAGAAACTGTTACATAATCTGGTCGTGAGAGCCCGAATGCTTTGGTACCTTTTCCCAGAGGCATGAAAGAGAAGAGTTTATATGAGGGATGTGTGGGGTCCTTCATAATGCTGTTTGCTTTGCGGATGCAGCGTGTAGTGTAAATATCCATAATGGCAGGAAGAGAGACCCCGCTGATCTTCTCAGCTGACCTCACTATCCGCTGCAGGGTCTTGGAATCCGAGATGGTGCAATTTTCAATCCAGGCAGTGATGCAGCTGCTCAGGATGTTCTCAATACAACCCCTGTTGAATGTGATGAGGATGGGCGTGGGAGATGGACTCTCCACAGCCTTCGCAGAAAGTAGAGATGCTTTTGAGCTTTCTTTGCTATTGAGCTGGTGTTGAGAGACCAGGTGAGATTCTCTGCCAGGTGAACACCAAGAAATTTGATGCTCTTAATGATCTCTACCGAGGAGCCGCCGATGTTCAGCGGGATGTGACCACTCCATGCCCTCCTGAAGTCTAGCCCTGGAGTCTAAGGGACATGGCACATGTCCATGAGCTTGTGAATGACTGGAAGATTCAATCAGTCAGAATGTTACAGCAATTTCAAATTTAAAAAAATAGATGCAGATACTGGGAACCTAAAATAAAGCATATTATCCATTCTAGTTATGTGACAAGTCCCCACACAACTCCGTTTTCTTACCTTTCATAAATATCACCCCCTTGTAATAATTCCATTTGTCCAGCATTCCCAAACCTCTGGAGTGGAGCATTCAACATGATCAGTGCCTTCCGCAAGAAGAGATATAAAAAAAGTCTTCTTGCACAGCTCTGAGGGGAGGGAGTTCAGTCTGTATCAGTAACAAACAATCGGAAGCAGGACTTCGCAAGTCAAGCAGCATGTGTTTAGCTCCGTTACAATAGGTTTTGTGCATTTTCTATGCCAATAAACTTTTGAATATCCCTGGAACTTAATGACATTGAACTGTGTAATGGCGGTTCAGCTGCTGAGCTGAGGATACATCAGATATCAAAGCACATCAGGGACAGAGCTAGTGATTCTAGTCTATGATCACATGAACCTGTAGAACAAGACTTCACAGCTTCCTTTATGCCATGGGCTCCTACCATTATTCAACACTGAGGACCGCAGGTTGGGAGACACTGTCCATCGGACATTACCAGATTGAAGTGACCTCAGGGTGCATAGGTTGTGGTGAAGAGGGTGTTAATTTGACTGAGGCTGGACCGGGCTGTGGATTGTGAACCACTCTGTTTTGGTAGGCGCTGATTCCCATTCCTTGCTGTACCGTGGGAGTTGGTACATTTCAGAGTGTTTATAAAACTCATTCAATGTCCCTGTCCCGAGGTAGGATCACAATCATTTTACAGTGTTTGTAAGTCTCATTCCAGGTCCCCATCCCAACATGGAAGTGGGTTCATTTTCCATTGTTTTTCAACCTCATTGCAGAACCCCATCCTGATGTTGGAGCAGGCGAAGTGAACAGGACTATCTGTTTCAACTGGCTCAAAGATAACCCAAACAGAGAAACTTGCACCAAGCAAATGGAAATCACAGTCAAAAACTGCACAGCTTACTTTGTGTACAAGCTGAAGCCGACACCGGGCTTATATAGTGTGTATTGTACAGGTATGTTTCTCTTCATATTGGCTCTGTGTGAAGTCCATTGAATTTCTGGGCCATTGGAGCCTTTCAACAGCTGAAGTGGTCTGAATTTTCAACTTGGCCATCAGTGATTAGATCACTTAGATTGTTCTGACCTCCAGAGTGAGGCAAGATGCTAGGCCAAAACTTTCCTCCCTCAGCCGAGCATTCTCTACCTTGACAGAAATTCACTTCCCCTGTCTGACATGTTACGTTCTCTGCTTCACTCCCTGAAGCATCTATCTGATGTTACAACCCACCGCTCTACTCTCTCTACACCCACGACTGTGTGGCTAGTCACAGGTGCAGTTCAAGCCAGGAGCCCCACCTTCCCAATTCCCACACCCACTCCTCCTATTGCCCTGTCTGCATTGGTCATGCCTTGAAATTGCATTGAACACGACAACACATGCCTGGATAGTTGTGGTGGCTGAAGCAGCACCGGGGAAATGTTCCAGCCTGGGAACCACCTGTTTAACAGTATGACAAAGTATAAACTGTGTGGAGCCTTTGTGACCTCAATTCAAACTAGCTCCTTTCCTTTTCGGATAACAACTCCTTTCACTGAAAATGAAAACTGCTCTCACTCAGGACAGAATAGTTCCTCCCTTCCCCCAGACTGAGCCCCTTGCCTCCCTAAAGGCTCTGCCATCCATTCCTTCCCTTCTTTCAGTGTCCTACTGATGTCCTGTGGCCCAGACAACTCTTCCTTCTCCATCGACCCGGCATCACTGCATCCTTAACATCTCTCCCTTGCTGAAATAAAATCTGCTCAATGACAGTCAACAGTGGTGCACCTGAAGGATGTGTGTGTAGCCCACTGCTCTACTCTCTCTGCACCCTCAAATGAGTGGCTAGGCACAGCTGAAGCAACAAAGCAGAACTCCAGATGGTGACGAGGGAATGTGTAAGAGTGAGATAGATTAGCTGGTTGAGTGCTGTTGCAGCTACAACCTTGCACCGAATGCCAGTAAGACCAAAGAAGTGATTGTAGCTCTTCAGGAAGGACAAGGTGAGGGAACACATGCCAGCCCTATTGAGGGATCAGAAAGGGAAATAGTGAGCAGTTTCATCCTGAGTATCAGCATCTCTGAAGATCTATACTTGGCTCAATATACAGACGCAATTACAAGAAGTAGCATCCATCATTAAGGATCTCCATCACCCAGCACATGCCTTTTTCACTTTGCTACCATTAAGAAGGAGGTGCTGAAGCCTGAGGTTGATGTGACACACTAAGCATTTCAGGAACAGCATCATCCTTCCACCATCAGATTTCTGAATGGACATTTAACCCATGAACACTTCCTCAGTATCTTATTTCTTTTTACCTCTTTTTGGACTACTTATTTAAATTATTTGTGATATATTTTTCTTATGGTAATTGATAATTCTTATTACTGTGTATTGCAATATACTACTGCAGCAAAACAACATCTTTCATAACATCTGCTGTTGATTTTAAAACAGATTGTTTCCTTTATCTTGCCTCTCCTGGGGCCCATATGTCCCGGCTTTCACATGATCTCCACCAAGGATCGAACGTTCCCCTCCATGGCCCCTCTCACAACCATCCATTCCCTCAATCTAGACATCCAGGGATGTCCCCTCATTTCCTTGCTCCACCTTGTCAGATATCCACTCTTTCCCTTGCTTTCTGGTTCATATCACTACTCTAGGTCGCAATCTGCCGTTCCTTTCACTCCCCCCCCCCCACCTCCACGGTTTCAAGTGTTTAACTCCTCTTCCATCCCCATTCAGATAGATCTAAATCAAATCTCTATTCAGCCTCCACACCCCAGAGAAAAGAATACAAATTTATCCAGCCTCTCTTGATAGCACATGCCCTCTAAACTAGGCAGCATCCTGGTAAACCTCTTCTGCCCCCCTCCGCAAAGCCTCAACATCCTTTCTATAGTGGAACGATCTAAACTGTGTGCAATACTCCAGATGTGACCTAAACAGAGTTGCATTATTTTTCAAGATAACCTCCCGACATTTGAACCCAGTTCCTTAACTAATAAAAGCAAACTTTCCATAAACTACCACAACCCTCTTAGCAACCTGAGTAGCCATTTTCATGGAGTTATGAACTGCGATCCCAATATCTCTCTGCTCAGCAACAATGCTAAGGACCTTGTCCTTAAGAGTGTGGTCTCTCTTTGCATTTTCAGTTTGTTCCCATGTTTGTATGTTTCAGGTATGGAAACCTTGTGAAAATTTAAATCCAGCTGAAATACACTAGCTTTGTTGAATTGTGCTTAACACAGTTAAAACACACCAAGCACTCCGGCAGAAAACATCAAAGATAGATGACTGTTATGAGGCTTGGAATCTGTCCTGATATCCCATGTACACTATTAGTTACACCAGGCAAGGTTGGCTGTTCCCTGCAGGGCTTCCCACATCTTGCAGGGTTCCCATGTTGAACAGCAAAACATGAATGCAGCTCTTGTTTTCTGCTGTGAATGCTGATGGCCAGAGTGAACACACAGAATGGGACCTAAAGTAGTTATTTGAGACTAGTGAACACCATAGGACAGTAAGATATAGGATCAGAAATAGGCAATTTGGTCCATCAAAAGTACTCCATCATTTTATCGTTGCTGAATCATTCCCCTCTCAGCTCCATTCTGCTCCCTTCATCTTCTGATTAATTAAAAGTCTATCAAATTAATAATCTATCCACCACAGCCGCCTTTGTCAACAAATTGCACAGATTCACCACTTTCTAGGCTAAAGATTTGCTCCTCATCTCTGTTCTAAATGGATTTCCTTGTATTCTGAGACTACAGCCTCCAACCTAGAAAACATCTCATCCACATCCACTGAAAATCCGGTTCCTCAGTGAGACAGGAGATATGCTGACGTCACTGGCAATGTTTAGCTCTGTTTATATTACTGTTTCGGTGTCGTTTTTCTTTTTTATTGATGGGTCAGTGGGTTGCCTTGGTGCATTTGTACACTGTTTACATTGAAGAGTTATAGAGTCATGTGGCAGGGACACTGACATTTTGGCCCATGGAGAATGTGCTGACCCATTCTCACCAATGATATAGAGAATGGCTGGATTTGCTCTTGCTGTAACCCATCAGATTATCACTGGTGTGAGTTTGTGGGCCTGGTGGACTAAGTGCAATGGAGCCAAGTTTTGAAATGAGGTAAGGTTTTTACCATTGATTTGTGGATTTGTTCACTGATTGGAGAACAAGACTGTTGCTTGTCCTGTGGGGATGAGAGAAGTGGCTGGGTATAAAAGAGGTTTCATGATTTCTGGTAAACCTTAAACTAATCCTCGTTACCCTGTCCCTCAGTTACAGACTCCACACTGGGTGATCCTTGTGTAAATTACAACATCTTGGATCAGTCCTGGAGGAGTATGAATTCGCCCAGCAGGAGTGAAAAATGTACGTCTGACACAAGTCTTGAACAGGGATGGTACAGATTCAGCAGGTAATGTGGAAATAATCACTTCAAACTCAGCACGAAGGGCAACTGAAGGGTGTGGGAAGAGGAAATGCTGGGTGACCAGATCATCAGTCATCACAATAGGGCAGCAGGCAACTGTAGGGATAAGGGAGCTGACGCATTCTGCACAGTGCCTTCGTGACAGAACGAGAAAAAAGGAAGATAGGAATGGAGAACAAAAAAGAAAATTAGCAGGCATTGCTGAGGATTCAAAGCAGACAGGCTGTGAATAGCATTCAATTCTCTCAGTGAATAAGTTGCTTCAGTTGAAGAGCCTGTTCTCCAATTGTTATTACAGTTTTGGCGAATGGAGGATTCCCGAGGAAGAGGATCCAGTGGGTTTCTGCTGCGGAAAGAGCCCAGGCTGGTTAGAAGGTAGGTTCAGTGTTCACAGCAGTAGGGATTTCATTTTGCTTTAGGGAGCGTCAAACTGATGGCCCAGGTCTCTGCACAACGTCCTAAGCATGGCCACTGATCTCCAAGACACTGTTAGCTGCTTCCCACAGTCACTGAAACCACACACTGGCCCTGAATCCTCATGGAGTCAGGTAGTGGAATGCCACCCTCCTGGTGTTTCCAGGCAGTGGTACTGTGGGCCTGCCTGCTGACCACTCTGAGGCTATGGGCTGCAACAAGTGGGTTCCTGATTCGCCTGAGGACTGATTTTTGTGAAATGCAGTTCTCAATGCTTCCAGCTTACTCCTCATTTGTACTTTTTTTTTCAATTACAAGCTGGACATTCAGAATTACTTTAAATACCATCGGTCTACTTCATCAGCGTGTTGTTGCTTTGTGGAGGAACTGAACTTGTTGGGCTCCGTGCTACAGAAAGCTGTTGGAGTTGGTGTGCGAAGGTGGTGTGCAGTCTAATATCCTGTGATTGTTTTGGTCATTTCCCTTATGATCACAAGGCCAGGACTGAGGAGCAAGCATCGTGCCAAAGTTTGCAGCCATCCAGGAGAGAGGCTTTGGAGTCAGTGCCAGAGGCAGTTGATGTGACAGCCAAGCTGACCTCGGTGCTGCCCTCTAGTTGTCACTAAATGGAAGATTAGCTGGACTGCAGTGGTTTGCTCTTGCCACATTCATAGGCTCTGGACATTGAGCTATGTTACGTACCCTGTAACTGGGTTGTCAAACCAGCAGAAATTGAACACTCGTTGGAGTCTGTAATTACTAGAAACTAATAAAGTTTATTAACAAATTAAGTAATACAGTGCACTAAATGCAAGGATATAAATGTAACAGGTTAGCAATGATAATATACACATATACCCAGAAATATAGGAATAGGAATCAGCCAAGCTCTATCGAAGTCTAGGGGTAAATGATCAGTCTTCAAGTGAAGCAGAGTTCAGTTCAGATTAGTGTAGTTCGAGGTAATTGTTGTGGTACCGTTGGGGTGAGGGAGGGAGGGAGAGGAGAGGATAGGAGGGAAGGGGAGGGGAGGGGAAAGGAGAGGGGTGGGGAGGGGTCTCTTAAAAGACCCTCTCATTTAAAAAAAACAACTTACCCCTGACATCTGCTCTGTACCTATTTCTAAGCACCTTAAAACTATGTCCTCTCATGCCAGCCAATTCAGCTTTGGGAAAAAAAGCCTCTGACTATACAGGCGATCAATGCCTCTCATAATCTGATACACCTCTATCAAATCATCTCTCATCCTACATCACTGCAAAGAGTAAAGGACGAGTTCACTCAACCTATTCTCGTAAGGCATGCTCCCCAATCCAGGCAATATCCTTGTAAATCTCCTCTACACCCTTTCTATGGTTTCCACATCCTTCCTATAGTGAGGCGACCAGAACTGAGCATAGTACTACAAGTGGGGTCTGATCAGGGTCCTGTATAGCTCAAACATTAACTCATAAGTTTTGTGTGATTGTGTAACTGCTATTTTATATATGTTATATGTGCCTTGTGCTGTGTATGACTGTTAGCAATGTGTTTTGGCCCTGGAGTAACACTGTTTTGTTTGGCTGTATGCGAAGCTATTCATGTGCAGTTGAATGACAATTAAACTTGTGTAAACCTTATTCCAGGTTCCCATCCCTCTGTGACAGAGGGGGAGGTGAAGAGAAGGGTTTGTTTCACCAGGAATGAAAACATCATACCTGAATCTGGCATGAGTACAAGTGGTTCAAGTCAAAGCAACAACTCGTGCCTGGATATTAAGGTCAAAAATTGCATTGGCTACTTTGTGTATCTGCTGAAGCCGGCACCTAGTGATCACACAGTGTACTGTACAGGTATGTCACTGCTCTCATTCACACAGAGGTGTAAGGGGTGATGGGGAATTCCAGGATGCCCTGATTCATCAGTACCAGCAGTGCCCCCTGCCTTTTATGTCCCTCTGAAGCAAACTGCTCAGGATGTGGTTCTGAAGCCAGATTTAGCATATTGTCTGCACATGAGGCTCATCCTTATAAATTACATGATCACAATATTATACAGCTTAGTCTCTGTTTAAGTATTACATCTCCAAACAAGAGAGTGTTTCCTTGTAGGTGGATTCTGCACATTCAGTTTTACCACTGCATCTTTTCTTTGGTGGAGTGACTCATAGAGTTCCAATGTGAATACTGAACTCTTGCACTCTGTGCATGTCATATCAGAATCAAAATCAAGTTTAGTATCATCAGCATATGCTGTGGAATTTGTTAACTTAGCAGCAGTTGTTCAATGCAACGTATGATAATATAGAAAGAAAAAAAATAATAAGTCACTCAATTTGTGAGTGTAAATGTGATGCAAACCTTCATTACTCAGGATACAGAATACAAAACTTTTATAAAAAACCTTGTCAGACATCGGTGGTAGTTTTGTTATGCAGATCATGGGAGGATGCAATGGCACATCACCAGGTTGGAGTGTTTCAGTTACGATGAGAGTGTGGAGAGGCTAGGCTTGTTCTCCTGGAGCAATCGAGGTGAAACAGGAATATAAGATTGGTGGATAAAAAAGGTACCAGAAGGGTAGACTGCAGGTAACCTTTTCCATATCAGTGATACAGAATTGATGGCTTTGTTGAAAGTTTACAGTTGTTACGTAGACGGCAGGTAGTTTTGAGGAAGTAAAAAAGATGCAAGAAGGACTTAGACAGATGACGAGAATGGGCAAAGAAGTGGCAGATTGACTGTAGTGTCGGCAAGTGTATGATCATGCACTTTAATTGAATAAATAAAAGATCAGGATATTTTCTAAATGGAGAAAAAAATCAAAAATATGAGATGCAGAGTCCTTATGCAGGTTAATTTGTAGGTTGAGGGTGGTGAAGAAGGCAAATCCGATATTAGCGTTAATTTCAAGAGGACAAGAAAATAAAAGAAGAATGTAATTTTAAGGCATTATTAACCACTGGTAAAGACTTAGTTGCAGTACTGTGAGTGGGTTTGGGCACTTCATATATAAAGAACGTTCTTCATATATCGACATTGAAGTGTTGTTACTTTGGTGTACATGTGCTATTTTTGAATTATAATAATAATAATAATAATAGAAAGATTTGAAAAGAATGTTCTGAAACTGCAGAGGGTTCAAAGGGTTTTGCGAAAATGATTCCAAGATTGAATGGCTTCTGATATGAAGAGTGTTTGATTTCTCTGGGGCTGTATTTCATATTATTCAGAAGAATTATGGGTGACCTAATTCAAACCTATAAATTATTGATGGGCTTTGATAGGGTGATGGATGAATATGTTACGTATGGTCGGAGAGTCTAGGACCAGAATTTACAGCCTCAGAATAGAGGGATGACCATTTAGAACAGAGATGAGGAATTTTCTTAGCCAGAGAGAGGTGAATCTGTAGAAATCATTGCCATAGAAAACTCTGGAGGCCATCTTTATGTATATATAAGACAGAGGATGATAGATTCTTGATTTGTCAGGACAGTAGAGATACAAAGAGAGAGAAACAGGAGACTAGGGACTAGGGATCAGCCATGATGAAATTGTGGATAAGACTTCATGTGACTCATGACCTAATTCTGCAGTTCTATCTTATGGTCCAATGGGCATCTATCAGAGGTAGATCAAACTACGGAATATATAACTTTAGTTTAGAGGGTTTGTGAAGGAGACCTTAACTCTCGGAGCAGTAAGTGCTTGGAATGCACTGTCTCAGAGTTTGGTTGCTGACAGAATTTGTGTCCAGGTGAGTAAGAATTATTTGGTCAAAGAAGGGCTATGGACCAGGTTAGGCCTGATAGGACTGAGGGGTGGCCACTGTCAGCACGGATGATTCTATACTACATGATTCAGTGTTAACGCCACCGATTCAATAAAGAGAGCTGAAAGGTGAAACTGCACTGACAGTGTTTATGTGAGTAGATGACCATTAGTTTAGAGAGTACAGCTGAGATGGGTGGAGGTGGGGTTGAGTTACAAGAGGCATTAACACTGATGTTAATTAATAATCCTAATTAACATTATTGTTTATACACTTGACACTGAGCATACTCCTGCTGCAGGTTCCACGCTTGGCGATCCGTGTGTAAACCACACTATCCTGGATCAGCCCTGGAGAAGCACGGATTGTTCATTGGAAGAATGCAGTAATTACATGAATGATGAAATCCGGACTGAAGGATGGTACCGATTTAAGAGCTAATGGGAGCAGACAATTATGAGTCAATGAAAACGAATTTTACAGGGAAGCAAGGCGAATGTGAAGGGATATTGACTTATTTGTTTACAGGAATGTGGCAGAGTGCATAAACATCATTGTTTCTGGGACATCAGTTACATAACATTGGAAGGAATGAATACATAGAGATTGGAGTCGTTGCTCATAAAAGTAGGGCAGTTTGTGGATACACAGAAACATAGAAAAGGGAGTGGAAGCAGGAAATCTGGCGTCATTAGTCAGTTATGTGGCAGAGAATAAATGTGGGAAGAGGGTAGCTCACAGCCTATTCACGGACAATGAAACTTTGATTGAATAGATAAAAGCACAAAGTATAAAAGTGGCAACACATGCAAAATGCTGGAGAAATCCAGCAGGTCGAGTAGAGTTTATGGTGAGGAACAAATACAATTTTATTTCAAGGCCTTTGTTCATAAAGGAAGGAATAATCTAAGAAGATGGGGGGAGTTGTACTACAAACTGGAAGGTATTGGATGAGACCAGAAGAGGGTAATTAGGGACGATATGAGAAGCTGAGGTTTGATTGTTACAAGTGGCAGAGGGCTGAGGAAGAAGGAATCTGATAAGAGTGGACAGTGGAGTAAAAGAACGAGATAGGAACCAGAGCGAGGTGATGGATGGGCACGAGGGCAGGGAGGACAAAAGAAGGGGGTTAGTCAGCTACCTTCTGCTTCTGTTCCCTTCCCTTCCAGTTCTGATGAAGGGTCTCAGCTGAATACGTCAGACGTTCATTCTTCACCACAGATGCTGCATTTATTATCTGCATTTACACAGTTTATTTGTAGTTTACAGTCCTGATGTTGACATACAGATCCTCTTTGGACCATAGACCATAAGACATCGGAGAAGAATTAGGCCATCTAGCCCATCGAGTCTATTCCACCATTCAATCATGGCTGATCTTTTTTTTACTCCTCCTCAACCCCATTTTCTGGCCTTCAATCTGTAACCTTTGATACCATTCCAGACAACAATCTGTCAATCTCTCCTTAAATACACCCAATGACCTGGTCTCCAGAGCTGCATGTGGCAACAATTGCCACAAATTCCCCACCACGTGACTACAGAAATGTCTCTGCATCTCTGTTTTGAAAGGGCGCCCCTCTGTCTTGAGGCTATGCCCTGTTGTTCTAGACTCTCCACCATGGGAAACATCCTTTCCAAATCTACTCTGTCTAGGCCTTTCATCAGTTGAAAGGTTTCAATCAGATTCCCCCCTCATCCTTCAGAAATCCAACGAGTACAGAACCAGAGCCATCAAACGTTCCTCATATGAAAACCATTTCATTCCTGGAGTCATACCTGGGAACTCCTTTGGACCCTTTCCAATGCTAGCATATCTTTTGTAAGGTGAGCAGCTCTGAACCGTTCACAATACTCCAGGTGAGGCCTCACCAGTGCCTTATAAATCCTCAGCATCATATCCTTGTATTCTAGACATTTTGAAATCAAAGCTATCATGGCATTTTCCTTCCTCACCATCGACTGACCTGCAACTTAACCTTTTGGTGTTCTGCACAGGGACTCCCAAGTCCCATTGCATCTCAGGTTTTTAGATTTTCTCCCTGTTTAGAAAGTAGACCATACGCTTAATTCTACTTCCACAGTACATGACCATGCATTTTCCAACATTGTATTTCATTTGCCACATTCTTGCCCATTCTCCTAATCTGTCTCAGTCATTCAGCAGCCTACCTGTTTCCTCTACACTAACTCCCCTTCCACCAATCATAGTTTACAGTACTGACGTTGACAGATCCTGTTTGCTGTTACTGTTCTATCGATTTGCTAAGTATACTCGCAGAAAAGCATTGTTGCATGTGGTGAAAAATGTACACTCTGATAATAAACTTTACTTTGCTTAACTTGCTGTGTCTCTGCAGCATTTTGCCAGTATTGGTCAAGATTTCTTTCATCTGCATAAGGTCAAATGGGGTATCCTGAGATGAGGGAAAATATTAAACCAATGGAATGGGCTCCAATTCCTGCTCATTCTCATAGTAGATGCTTAGTTGAGGACGGATATGCTATTATTTTGTTTTTCAGTTCTGGTGGGTGGAGGATTCCTGAGACTGTCGTTCCAATGAAAAGGTGCTCCGGGACAAGTACAGGCTGGCTAAACGGTAAGGTCATAGCGTGCAACAGCGGGGCTTAGTTACATATCGCATTGGGTCACGTTAGACAAGGATCATGTCAGATGCCCCCTTGTATGGAAACAGATCTCTACATCCCTGAGAAATGCTCCCCAGTCACTTCAGCCGCTCTGAAGCCCTGGCTCTACATGGAATCTGGCAGTGGTGCACTGGCTTCCCGGATATTCCTGCTACCTCCAGTTGTGCTCTGGATCTGCTGGTTAAGCCCACTCCAGCTGAGACCTGGTGCAATTTCAGTGGAGGAGCAGCACCCAGGGAGTTGAGTGTTTTCCATGCAGCCCACAGTTCATGAAGTAATTCATACATCAATTTATTTTTCCAGAAAACCTGTAATGCTTTCAGTTGAACCCCTTCCTTAGTTTTCAGTTTGCAATTACTTTAAAATTCCTGGTTCTTGTCAAATTCCAAGTTATGTTTATATTTAAATGTGCCTAGAAAATATATAAAACACATGAAATTTAACATCTGCAACAAGTGATTGTTATCAGTTTTAGATCTTTTCTGAGCTTGCAAATGTCTTTGATTCTCTTTGGAGGTATTAACTAGTTTGTCAGCTTCAGTGTTTCATTGAACAGCCACCCACAAGGGACCTCCAAGTAGGAGCTTTCCTCTGATACGATGTGTGGCTGTTGGGAGGACAGCAGCTCACAATGCCTGAGCCCGGTCCGGACAGTGGGTTGTGACAATGGCTTTGCAGTGGGTCCAGTTGCATGTTTCTCATGGTACTGTGGAGAAAGGTATATTTTACAATATTTATAACCCCCCCCCCCACCCCATCCCAGGACGCCATCCCAGCGTGAAAGAGGGTGAGGTTCACAGGACTGTCTGCTTCAGATTCTGGTCAAACTTTTGCGAAACAAATCGGACAATCAAGGTCAGAAACTGTGGTGATTTCTTTGTGTACTGGCTGAAGCCGACAGACTGCTGTAAGAAAGTTTACTGTACAGGTACGTTACCATTCTCCATTAATGCACGGTAGGGAGGGGTAGGAGATTCTTTTGAAATGTTGAGACATGCCAAATGATCATAATACAATATGCTGAATATTTCAGTCTACTGCATGATCCGTAAATTGCCTCAGTCATTTCCCCTGTACCCACAGTCCAACTCAATCTGCCATGTCAGGATCTCATCCTCATGGTCTGACATGTATTGTCCCCTCCCACGTTGAGACTCACATGGCCCATCCACTGTCTGTACCACATGACTGCTGAAATCTAAGCTTGACTCAACTCTGCTGCCTCTCATGAGGGACTAAGAAGTCCCCTCCATCTATCCAAGGACCATATCACCCATCCTCCAGCCCTCATACTGAGCTAACATCTCTTCTTCCACAATCAGTCACCAAGAGGAGCATATCATTCCCTTTTTCCACTTGCCAAAAAGGAAAATGATGTTTAGGATGGGAAAGGAAACTAGGCAAAACATCCATGATCACTAGGAGATCATGCAACTTCTTTATAGAATTCAGCAGAAATTATCGCTCAGGATCTGAGGCAGCAACTGCACCATAAGATATATGAGAAAGATTAGGTCATTCCGCCCACCAAGTCCGCTTTACTATTCAGTTATAATTTATTCATTTTCCCTCTGAACCCTATTCTCCGACCTTCTCCCACTAACCTTTCCTGCACTAATTAAACAAGAATCTACCAATTGCCACTTTAAATATACCCAATTTCGGCCTCCATGGCCATCTGTGGCAATTAATTCCACAGATCCACATTCTCTGAGCAAATAAATTCCTCCTCATCAAGTATACCCCTTTATCCTGAAGATATGCCCTCTAGTCCTAGACCCAAACAAAATAAGAAAACTCTCTTCATATCAACTTCATCTAGTCTTTCAATATGCTGTAGGTTTTAATCCAATAGTCACCAATAACCAATGAAAAATGACTCCCTTTATTCCCACTCTGTGCCTTATGGTAATCTGCCATTTTTCTATCCATAGTGCTGTTTTACCTGTAACACCAGTGGCACTTATCCTGTCAAGCAGCCACATGTGTGTTACATTGTCAGAGGCCTTTTGAAAGTCCAAATAAATAACATCCACTGACTCTCCATTATTTCTTCAAAGAATTTCGTCAGATTGGTCAGGCAACATTTCCCTTGAAGAAAATCATGCTGACTTCAGCATATTTTATCAGGTGCCTCCAAGAACCTCGAAACCTCATTCTGTAATGCACTTGAACATCTTACCAACCATGCAAAGCAGGCTAGTGCCTATAATTTCCTTTCTTTTTGCCTCTGTTCCTTCTTACAAAGGGAGTGACTGTTCTAAATTTCCAGTCCTCCAGAACCATTCCACGATCTAGTGATTCTTGAAAGATTGAAAGACTACTAATTCTCCACATTATCTGCAGCTACCTCCTTCAGAAAACTGGGCTGTAGTACACTTGATCTGGTGAACTGCATGCCTTCAAATCTTTCAGGTATCAAAGCATCTTCTCCTTAGTAACAGCAACTGCACTCACTTTTGATCACCGACACTCTCAAGTTTCTTCAATGCTGATAGTGTATTCCACAGGGAATGCTGCAAAAAATGCATTTTTTTAAGTTCGACTGCCATTTCTTATCCCCTAGTACTGCTTCTCCAGTGTAATTTTCCAGTCGTCCAATATCCAGTCTCAACTCTCACCCCCTTATATATCTGATTTTTTTAATCCTCTTTTATGTTATTGGATAGCTTATCTCCTGTTTCTCTCCTTATGGGACTTTAGTTGTTTTGTGTTTTTCTTTAAAGCTTCTGTTGGATTCTGAGTTTTTAAATGGAACATTCTTTTGGAAGTCAGGAAAGAGGCACAAAACTTATTGAAAGCTGTCTCCTCTCTCATGCCTTTGGAATTCTCTTTATTCAACTGTAATGATGACACATCTGACCTCTACATCTGCCTCTGGAACTGCAGAGTGAATGCCGGCATATAATGGTCACTGCCTCCAAAGCGTTCTTAACCTTAATCTCCCCAATTAAAGCTGTTTAAATACACAACACCCACTTCAGGATTGTTTTGCCCTTCGTGGGCTCAAACACAAGCTGCTACAAATATCCATCTCATCGGCATTCTCCAAATTACCTGTCTTAGGATCCTGCACCTGCCTGATTTTTTTTCCATGAAAAGCCATGGGAACAGATGATGGATGGTCATGTGATCAGCTGGTACACATTACAAGTACTAGTTATGTGACCACTGACACAGGAGGACAATCTCTGAAGAGTATTGATAATGACTGTGACCACACATCTTGTAAAGACTCTGCTCAGAGGAAGGCAATGACAAACCACCTCTGTAGAAAATAAAACATGCCAAGAGCATTCATGGCCATAGAGATCATCATGGCCGACATCATAAAGCATGGCGCGTGATCATGATGATGATGATCATTCCCCAGTCAGCCTGAAACACTGAAATCTCTGCTGCTGATGGTTTTCCTTGAGTGATCAGCTTCTTCAACAGTATCAAAACAAATTATTCTGAGGGGATAGCCACAGGGGAGCGCTGTACTATCTGCTTCATATATCTGTCTTTGTTGGTGTTGGGATCAATGCCATTCATCTTCACAGTAGGATAGTGGGAAGGAGTGATGTGGAAAGTGATAAGTGAGGAAGGCGAATGTCTTCTAATAACTCAAGGAGTGCACTCTGCTTGGAGAATGAGGATACATTAATAATAGCAAGTTTAGAGGTCTGGTTTCAAACACTGTTGACATATGACCGCCAACCTGAAATGTTGATTCAGTTCTTTTTTCTGAGATGAAGACAGAACAACTGAGCATTCCTGTTTTTTCTGCTTCAGTTTTAGATTCCTAGCACCTGCAGTTCTGTTTTTACTGTTGGTTGTTCTCTTTAATTAAGTCCCAACTGGGTGGTCAATTGTCTGCTCCTCTGTTCTGACCATGTACCCCTGTTTATTACAGATCCAGCATCTGTACCAACCGCAAAAACCAAGGTGACAACACCTGAGCCAGGCAATAATTTGTCTATGATCACGGACCCAGATACAAACTCAGGTATCAGTTGTGTGGATTGTTTGATAAAGTCTCCTCTCTAAAATTACTATCCAATTGATTGAACCAGAATCAAGAAGTGTGTGGGATTGACTGAGGGGAGAATGGTGATAGACTGACCTAACTGATGGGGTGACGATGTGACCAAGGTGACAGAGGAGAGACTGGTGGGAGAGGACCAAAGTGGTGATGGAGTGGCTGAGGAGAGTGGGGTGCGGAAGGATGCAATGTGTTGAGGGAGGGAGTAAGGGGGAGTGACACATGGAAGGAAAATGTGCTGATTGAATTCTGGAGAGATGGAAGCAAAATGGGAGAGGAGTGATAGAGTAACTGTAGAGTTGCATAATGGGGATGGGCACAAATATTCATGTTTACCATGAGCTGCAGTGACACTGGGCATGCTACTTGGGAGAGTGGGCTGAACGTAAGGTCGTGGATTGAAATAGACATGAAGGTAAATGAATGCACAGATGCTGTGGATAATTGAGTGACTGTAGCATATAGAGTCAGATCTGAGTATCCCTGGATGTTGCATCTGAGAGAATTACTCTGGAGTGTCTGACATATAGAGAAGGAGTGTCTCAGAGTGGGAATGGAGGGAACTTTCAAAGAGGGTTCCAGCATCTGCTAGAAAGATTGGGGTCATCTGGATGGGATGCCTTGGGTCAGCTGAGTGGACCTCTCATAGATAGATAGATAGATAGATAGATACTTTATTCATCCCCATGGGGAAATTCAACATTTTTTCCAATGTCCCATACACTTGTTGTAGCAAAAACTCATTACATACAATACTTAACTCAGTAATAGTATGATATGCATCTAAATCACTAACTCAAAAAGCATTAATAATAGCTTTAAAAAAAGTTCTTAAGTCCTGGCAGTTGAATTGTAAAGCCTAATGGCATTGGGGAGTATTGACCTCTTCATCCTGTCTGAGGAGCATTGCATCGACAGTAACCTGTCGCTGAAACTGCTTCTCTGTCTCTGGATGGTGCTATGTAGAGGATGTTCAGGGTTGAATTGTAAAGCCTAATGGCATTGGGGAGTATTAGATAGATAGATAGATAGATAGATACTTTATTCATCCCCATGGGGAAATTCAACATTTTTTCCAATGTCCCATACACTTGTTGTAGCAAAAACTCATTACATACAATACTTAACTCAGTAATAATATGATATGCATCTAAATCACTAACTCAAAAAGCATTAATAATAGCTTTAAAAAAAAGTTCTTAAGTCCTGGCAGTTGAATTGTAAAGCCTAATGGCATTGGGGAGTATTGACCTCTTCATCCTGTCTGAGGAGCATTGCATCGACAGTAACCTGTCGCTGAAACTGCTTCTCTGTCTCTGGATGGTGCTATGTAGAGGATGTTCAGGGTTTTCCATAATTGACCGTAGCCTACTCAGCGCCCTTCGCTCAGCTACCGATGTTAAACTCTCCAGTACTTTGCCCACGACAGAGCCCGCCTTCCTTATCAGCTTATTAAGACGTGAGGCGTCCTTCTTCTTAATGCTTCCTCCCCAACACGCCACCACAAAGAAGAGGGCGCTCTCAACAACTGACCTATAGAACATCATCAGCATCTCACTGCAGACATTGAATGACGCCAACCTTCTAAGGAAGTACAGTCGACTCTGTGCCTTCCTGCACAAGGCATCTGTGTTGGCAGTCCAGTCTAGCTTCTCGTCCAACTGTACTCCCAGATACTTGTAGGTCTTAACCTGCTCCACACATTCTCCATTAATGATCACTGGCTCCATATGAGGCCTAGATCTCCTAAAGTCCACCACCATCTCCTTGGTCTTGGTGACATTGAGACGCAGGTAGTTTGAGTTGCACCATATCACAACGTCCTGTATCAGTTTCCTATACTCCTCCTCCTGTCCATTCCTGACACACCCCACTATGGCCGTGTCATCAGCGAACTTCTGCACATGGCAGGACTCCAAGTTATATTGGAAGTCAGATGTGTACAGGGTGAACAGGACCGGAGAGAGTACGGTTCCCTGTGGCGCTCCTGTGCTGCTGACCACTGTGTCAGACCTACAGTCTCCCAACCGCACATACTGAGGTCTATCTGTCAAGTAGTCCACTATCCAATCCACCATGTGAGAGTCTACTCCCATCTCCGTTAGTTTGTGCTTTAAGATCTTGGGCTGGATGGTGTTAAAGGCACTAGAGAAGTCAAGGAATGTAATCCTCACAGCACAACTGACCCCATCTAGGTGAGAGAGATGGGAGGAGGATGTGGAATACAGGAACTGGTGGCTGGGTAAGTGCTCTATAACCTTACAGTTCGGGGTGTGACGGGCATTTTTGGTACGATGGAAGGCTGGTTTTGTTGCATGCTGTAGTCTCGTCCTATCTCAAACTAGCTCAATATCTCCTCTTTTAGACTTACCATGTGTTCCTGAGTTAAAACAGATACGGGTTCTCCTGGGAACCGACAGTACGGAAGCACCCTGTGACTTTGTCCACATTCATAATCACGTGTCAGTTGTAGGGTTTGTAGAAAAATAGCCTCCCCCAAGTTTCTGTGGAGAAGCATTGACTAGTCTGTGGGGTGAACCGGGTGATGTGACTGAGGGAAGTGAATGCAGAGCATGGAAATGACAATGTACAGAACTGTAAAGAGGAATTTGACTGAATGTACCAAGATGCTGGATGTGAGGGATAGATACTAATGAAGTGCGATAGGAGATGGGTGAGATTAAAATGACTGAGGGATGTGAATGCCGAGCTGCAGGACTGAGGAGAGGAATTTGAATGACTCAGGAAGAATTGTAAAAGTCAAGGAACAAATTTGATAGTCAAGTTTTCAGAAGTGAGGGATAGATATATTGAGATGAATGACAGGAGACGGGAGTGGGGCATGACTTGTATTCAATGTCTACGTGTTGTTGTGCTGCCAGCTTAGACACCACTTGTTGATGAATATAATCCTGGGATTGTCTGCCTTCTTCTCTGAAGTCAAATTCTATCCTCAGAACCTGTTCAAATTGTTATTAATCCTTTAAATTTCCTGGTGTTTTTTTCTCATTTTCCAGATCAACTGTCAAAAATTATTAAGAAATGAGATAGAAGCTCAATTTGGTCCAGGGTTGAACAGCACCTCACCAGGGGATGAAATTTCATGTTTCAGTGTTTGCAATCAATCAAGCGTAGGGTTTTGCACAGGATCATTCCACTAATTTAATATGTGCCAAGACTGTGAAGATGAGGCAGAATGACAATCTGTGGAGGGGGTTTTGGTGAAACAAGTTTGGTAAATGCTCCAAGTCTAATGCTAAACACTCTCCCTTGTTTATTCATTAATTCCAGACCTTGAAACTCCCACAAATGGATGTCCAAAAGGAACATTGACGAGTGAGATCTTCCAGGAACCATCCCTTAATCCAACAAGTGGTACATCCTCAGGTAAAAGACATTGAAAATTTCACCTCATCTCATATCAAGAGGAGAGGAATCAGGAATATTAGATGGGAATCATGCCATGATGTATGGTAGAAGTTGCAGGAATGACAAGAAAGAACCTAGTCTGCGACTGTCCATGTAAACAGTGGGGAGTTCAAGCTCAGGTGTCATTACTGGGGATATTGAGTCCCACATTTCATTATGAAACTCATCCCGAATCGGAAGGAAGGGATCATCAATTGTTTGGGAGGGAAAGATGAAGGTAGAGGTATGTCAATTTCTGCTTGCATCAAGTCCTCTGCTTCCCCAATAGCTACCCAGACTGATTACTCTTCCTAGAGTACACACTCTCCACCCTCTGTTATTTTATTCCAGATATCAAAAAATCCACAAGTGAAGAAGCCAACGATTCATCAACTGGAGAACCCACCCAGGAACCTTCATCTGTCCGAGCGGAAGACACATCCACAGGTAGCAAGCCTTGTGCTTATGGGATTCATTCTGTCTCTCCCACTCTGAGTAAGAGTGTCTCATAGATTAATTCACCTGCTGGACATCCTGTAAAGAAGGGGTGAAATGTATCAGTTTTTCATCTTTCCCCTCTCTGCCACATATCAGCATCATCTCAGATCACTCAGAATGACAGTGTCCATCTCCATGGTGGTTTGTCACCATGCCGGTATAAGGTTGAGCTCATGCACCCGAGTGAGATGGGTTGTTAGCCAGATTACAAGGGCAGGAACCTGGGATTTAATGGACAATGACATTGAAGTATTCCATTGGAATGGTTCCAATCCCTTCAGGATTGATTCCAAGCTGGGTGATTGAGCAGACAGTCAGCAATAACAACCAACAGTAGGTTCACGAATGACAATGCGGTCAGAAGCATGAGCAGCAAATAATAGGCGTGTCAAGATATCACCGGGTTTGGACAAATTTATCAAATGGACGGAATTGTGATTGGGTAGCTGAGGGCTAGGAGATTGACAGGATAGGAGACTGATGAGGTTATCAATGAAGAATGATGGATACTCAGGAGCAGGCTGGATAGGGGACATGGGAAATGAAGGATACAGGAAAGCTGGTGACAACAACGGCACATCATGTTCCAGTAATGGGCAGAATTTGATGTGTTGCTGCATTTGAGGTCATGGAAGGACTTGAGTGTTGGAGAATGGTTTGAAGCAATGTTAGGTCCTTTTGGAACGATTGTATCATGGAGTAATAAATAGGGTGAAGAGAGGTTCAAAATTCAACGTAAAGTTGTTATCGAAGTAAATACGTGTGCACCTTGAGATTATATTTTCTGTATTTACTGGAAAATAATGAGCTATGATCAAACTTGTGGAACACCATAAATAACAAACTCTGACAAACAACCAATGTGCAAAAGAAGTCAAAATATCCAAAGAAAAATGAAAAAATGTATGAGAATGTGTTGCAGATAGTATCATGAACTGACGAATAGGGCCGGTTTTGTTAGGCTCAGAGAGCTGAGGCAATGCTAGTGTTAGAAAGTGAAGATTGAGTAACTGGGACTGGAGGGGAACACTGATAGAGATAGAGGAAAGAATGCCTACTAATTCTGGAGTGAAGCAAGTAGAGATGGCAGGATGGTCAGCAGAGTATGCAATAAAGAATGAAGTGAACGGTGAGGAAGGATGGAGGAATTGTGTGACCAGCCATAGGATGGAGTATCTAAATGATAGAGTGACTGAGGAGGAAATAAAGCAGGGAGAACGGAGTGATAGTTGGAATGACTATTCAGAGTAATATAGAGTGAATCCTGAGAGGTGATAACTGTGGAGTGGGTGAGAATTGAGAGGGATTTTGGTGCCTTGGGAAATGGCGATGGGCAGTGAACATTGAGTGATGGGATGCAAGGTGAGACAGTAGCGTTAAGTGAAAATGGATGTGTGAATGGATTGTGTATCTCAGGTTGAGATTGTAATCTGTTTGACACTGATCAATCATTGATGTTACATGATGTTACCTCGCATCTCTCCGGTGTTCTTGTCCAATTACCTCACTTGTTTCTGACCTGCACATAGATGCAGTATGGGATTTCCAGAGAGGTGTGACTGGAGAACCTGGTCTCGATATGACCATTGCACCAAAAGGGTCTGCAAGCTTGTGAGGTGGTGGTGAGGATTACTGAAAAGGATATGGCCACCTGGAAGTTCACTCTATTTCGTGCTGAAAGCAGTAACAGTTGTTTGGGAAAGCAATTTGATTTGGGAAAGCAATTTCACGGCTGTTGGAAATCCTCCATTACTCCAACTCCTGTCTCACTCTGATATAATTTATTTTTTCTTTGTTTTCTCGTCTACATCTGTTGACCTCCAAAGGTGAAAGACACAGCGAGTCATCAACTCGAACATGGATTCCGGAAACATACTGTGCCCAAGGGAAACAACCGTGCTCAGGTATATTGTGTCAGTGTGTGGGGGTGGTTTTGTGGAGAGTCCTCAGTTAGAGTTGCTGCCACATTGTTGGAGACCCCCTCTGAAACAATTGTATCCCTTGTGTAAATATCACAGCACACCTTTGCTTACATTTCCTCAGTCCATACTTTCTATGCTCCACCACCACCTTTGCTCTCTGGTGGTCTCTATATCTTCTCACTGTATGCCCCCACCCTTTACTCCACACAGCTCACACTGCACCTTTCTGTGACAGTCCGTATGTCTCATCTGTGAAGATCACTTCATCCCACTAGTTGCATTCAAATTAAACTCAGATGAGAACCCTTACTGACACCTGTCTCTATCCATTGCCATCCATCCCAGCCCACTCAACCTTCTTCCCCTGCTGAGCCCTCTTTGCATTTAAGTGCAGATCATGATGTGCTTCAACCTCTGGCAATGTGGTTTCCGATCTTACCTGCACAATCCCCATAAATGTGGGGGTTGCTGCTTCTGGGAGAGGCCGGTGGAAATATGACTCAAAACTGTTTTGATCTTCTAGTCAAAAGGCTCCCAACGAAGGAGGATTGTGAGAAGATGATCAACAAGGTCCAAGTGTTATATGTTGGGCAGAACAACCAGGGAAGCTCTGAGGATTATCTCCGTCTGGTGAGATTAACTTCACGTTTATTCACGTTTGAAAATTCTGACTAATGTAGCTGTGGTTGTACCACCCCATCCCAGTAGGCCTAAATTTTCCCCTCTTATCTCCTATGCCCTGTGCCCACTCTTTCTCATTGAATGCAAGCGGCAGTTGCCACTCTCAAATTGCCATGTGTAGTTAACACAACAACACACACAAAATGCTGGTGGAACACAACGGGCCAGGCAGCATTTATAGGGAGAAGCGCTGTCGAAGTAGTTAACTTTGTTTCCCTACCGCAATCAAAGCTACTTAAACTCTCCATCACTGCAGATTGACTGACTCACCTTTTCATAGCTTGCACTTTCCCAGCCTGCATCTCCCCTTCATTTCCAGATACAACTGAGATTTCTGTTGCTGGGAAGGGGCTTTAACTGGTTTGAGGGATTAGTGCAATCATCTTTGTGAGGCAGTTTAGAGATACATCTCAACCAAATGAGGTGTTAGGGTGATCTTTGCCTCTGCTGGCCTGCAGGTTACCCTTGGATAAGGTATAACACCTTCTTACGCACCGTGTTCAGGGTCATAGGAAATCCTGGGTGCAGGCGGTGAATGAGCAGCTGGTGCAGATCACAAATCTTGATAATGCAAATACAGACAGACGGAATCTGAAGTTTATCAATAATGGCTAGGATCTTTTAAAGACTGCCCAGAAGAAGGCGATGGCAAAGCACTTCTGTAGAAAAGTTTGTATTGCTCGCATGGTGGGTGGGGGGTGGTGATGTGTTGATATTTTTGCTGAAGCCAGTGTGGGGATGGGGAGAGGGGAGTGTTGTTGTTTTTGCCTCTGCTTATGCATGGAAGCGATGGGGCTTTCAGGTTCTCACGATTCTTGACATTCATTTCTTGTAGTTGTGCATGTCTGAAAAGAGTACGAATTTCAGGTTGTATTTTGTATATATTGTGTTATTCTTGGTGTGAAGGAGAAACAATCTCTTGATGTCCAGTTATGGATTCTGTCGGAGATGGGGGAGCTGTGAGGAGGGACTCTGCTGTCCTGGTCTGAGTAATCATCCCCACATAGTGCCGTCCCACAATGTTTCTTCATCTGTCCCTCACATCGCCTGCCCTATTCAACAGGTGAGAAACTGAGAGAGCAAGTACGTCTTGTCCAAGTGAAAAGGTTACACAGAACAGAGAATGCAGGAGGAAGGAAAGTTGTTGATACTCTGGATACTGAATTACAATCATTCAACGTTTCACTGGATAATGGATGGAGTTGCTGGTGATGGGGCATCTGCGATGATGGTGAAAAATCGATGCTAAAATTGTATGATTATCCATCGAGCCTTTGTATTTTCTGCAAGTTATGCTTATACCTGTTGCTCATTCAGTCTGCCAATTGCAGAGAATACCCGGTAACCAGCCAACTCCAGTGCTTCTTAGGGAATGCTACCTGCCCCTACTCTCGGAAGTACAGATGTTACTCTTAATTCGCTGTCGTATTTGAAATTATTTCACTCCCACAATCGATATTACTAAATTTATCATCAATGTTTTACCACCCTACATTTCATAATGAGCCATTCGTCAGTCAGCCCCACTCCAGATACCAGAGAGTTTACCATCACATTTCTCAATGACCGGCATCTCCACTCAGCTACAGCTGCCAGAGTTCGGCGGTGGTGGTGGTCACTGAATAGTCCTGTGTTCAATAAGATAGTTTTACCTTCGCTTTGAGCAGATCTGTTTCCCCAGGTTTGTGGAGTAGAAGGTATTCAATGGTATGAGTTGAAATGTTTCCGTCAATTTTGGAATGAAGATTATCTCCCAACTTGTGTAAAGGAAGTAGCAATTTCACTTGTTTTGTGAAATGGAATTTGCAGTTATGGCTGGGCAGTAGGTGGGAATTCCACCCGTTTCAGTTTTTTCCTTCCACTGGTGTAGGAGGATGGTTGAAGAATGCACACAAAAAATAGGCTGGATTCACCGGTCAGGACAGGCAGCGCAGGGAAGGAGAACGAGACTTTACATTTCAGCTCAAATAATCTTTGTTGGAACTGGTTCGGAAAGGGGTCTGTGTTGGGAAAGAAAAACATTGTTCTGTTTGAGAGACGGGAGCACATTGCAATGCGAAAGGCAGTCTGTAATATGATTGTTTTTTTTCTGATATATGAAAAAGCAATTTAGCTGCTTTGAAGGGGCTGTTGAATGCCCCAGATTGAGGGAGTTGAAAGTGATCTCTAGCTTACTTTTTGGAATTGCGGTATACAGTCCATGTGTCTGTTTCTTCTTTTCCTGGGGGGAGGGATTTGAATAATTGCTTTGATCCCCAATCAAAGGAAAGTAAAATGCATATTTTGTAGGAAGAAGCTATTTCTGCTTTGGGGCAGGGAATGTCTTACGAGGAAAAGGATAGCCTTGCATGCAGAGTGAATGATCTCATTGGTTTGGAAATAAGATTCCTTGGTGCGAAAGTGAAAATGCTTCCCATGGTGTCCACACAGGTTGGTTTCCATGAGTTGTGAAGAAGTGTGGTTCTAGTGTGTTGGAAGATGATTGGTTGGTTAGCGATTAATGGAACATGAATGGTCTGATTTGAAAGTGATGAAGTCTCCCAGTGTTTCGGGAATGTGGTTCTTGTGAAGGACAGGGATTCCCATGGTGTTAGGTGATGGATTTCAGTGGATGATGGTGGGTAGAGGGAAGCATTCTGCTGTTGAACAAGGGCTAATGAACCTAACACAATGCGTATTGCACACAAAATGTTGGGAGAACTCAGCAGACCAGGCAGTGTCCATGGAAAAGAATATTGTTGAAATTCATACTTTCCAATTCTCCCTGTTCAGAGGTTCTACAGTGGTAAAGGAGCATGTGATTCATAAATACTCAGTTAAACTGACCAAAACCACTGGTTGTAATACTCATTTATGTGAACAAAGAGTTGAGGGCTGAATACTTTTAGGGGGCTCTGATAGATAAATATATAATATTGAAAACATGAGCTGCAGAATCAGTGAAAGTGAGTCCATAGGTTGAGGAATCAGTTCATATTGAGGTGAGTGAAGTTGTCCACATTGGTTCAGCAGACTGATAATTGAAGGATAATAACTGTCTTGTCCTGGTGGTGTGAGACCTCAGACTCCTGTACCTCCTGCTCAATGGCAGCAGCAAGAACAGAGCATGGTCTGGATGGTGGGGATCCTTGATGATAAGTGCATTCCGGTGAAGTGTCTCAAGCCAAATCATTGTCTCTACTCTTGTCCATAGATGCTACCTGACCCACTGAATTCCTTCAGCATGTTGTGTGTGTTGCTTGGATTTGCAGCATCTGCAGATTGTTTCTTGTTTAACAGTTGAAATCATACATGATTCTTCACACATTCCACATAATCGGACTGCCCTGTTCCACAGGTACGTGAGATGCTGAGAGAGCAGACGCCTTGCAAGTACGTCCTGTCCAAGTTGAAAAGTTAAACGGAACAGAGAACTCAGGAAGAGGAAGAAGACATGATGCGGGAAATCCAGGATTGCAGTCATCCAATGTATCTCTGCATCCAGTATATTGACGGCTGGGGTGGTGGTGGGGGAATTTTGTGCTGGTGAACCTAGAATGGTGACAGGTGGAGGAACCTAAGCAAAAATGCATAATTATCCATAGAGTCGTTATTCTGCAATTTCTAAATTTATTGATAAACAAGTTAATCTTTTCAAACTTCGAAGTATATTTTATCATTAAAGTACATTTATGTTACTATAGGCAATTCTGAGATGCATTTTCTCCCAAGTACTCTCCATAAATCTACAGAATAATAATCAGAAAAGAATCAATGGAAGACAACCCCGCTAAGGTGTTCAATCAGAGTGCAGAGGGCAGCAAACTGCAAATACATAAAGAAGAAATAATAATCATAAACAAGCACAAATTATTGAGAACATGAGATGAAGAGTTCTTCAAGTGAACCAATTGGCTGGGGGTACATTTAAATAATGGATAAATGGAACTTAGTGCAGTTATCCCCTTTGGATTAAGAACATAATGCTCGAGTGTTGGTAAATTTCTCGACATGGTGTTGTGAGACCTGAGGCTCCTGAACCAACATTTGATGGCAGCAGGGAGGAGAGAGGTTGGGATTCCTAATGGCACCGGATTCTGCCCTCCTGTGATATCACTTCATTTAGATGTGTGGAATAGCTTTGAGATCTTTGCCCCTGATGTGTGTGGAATAGCTTTGAAATCTTTGCCCCTGATGGACTAGGCTGTATTCTCTACTTTTTATGGGATTTTATGTTCAAGGGCATGGATGTTTCCATTCTGCCAATGTCCATTAGTTGTCAATGATTGAATGTGTGGATAAAACCTAGCAATGACAGACAAATTTCATGGTATCCCCTTGTGCGTGGGCAATTGTTTCTGTGTTTCATATACACAGTTGCGCAAGAGCTCCTGCTTTACTGCAGCTGGGATATTACGCTCATTTATCGATGTTGTGAACGCGAATGCACACGTATCTCAAGGTAACTTTATGGGAAGTTAAACCAATCTAAACATATTGCAGACAACACAAACTATGGTGGTGTTAATAGTGAGGACAGTCTTAGGTTACATTGAATACTGGGAAAATGGATGGAGAAAACTTGCCCCACCCATCCTCTTTGATCTCGTCATCTCACTTCTTGCATGTCCACGGACTCCTTGCTGAATGGAATTGGCCGTAACAATAACATTTGGGAGCCCCGGACCACAGTATCAATGCTCCATAATATTACTAATTTCTATTAATTTTCCCCCCTAGACCTAGCCTTCTAATGAGAACACACGATCGTTCAAAGTCTAGCATCTGCTCATAAACATTAAGACAGGCAGAATCCTGGTAAATATTACCTGTATCTCTTCACAGGGTCCTGACTCTAATATGGTAATCAGAATTGTACACAATACTCCAGTTGCGGCCCATAAAGGATTCTTACGTCACTTCTGCCGAGATCTGTGTCCAAAGAAATTGGGTCTATGGGCACACGGCCAGCAGCCAGCTCGCTACTTGCGTTGTTGCGTCTCCCACGACGCATCAGGCAGCGGCGGCACCGGCCTTTCATCGGCCCACCTCCAGAGCCACGATAAACCGGAACCCTGAATGCACGCTTGTCTTACAGGCCGCATCGTTTGTTTATCGAAAAGTGGCCGATTGTGCGGCCACGAGGGAGCTCCTATTTCCACAAAGAACCGAAGTCATCGTGTAACCCCAGGCCAGGGACTACAAATGAACCTTCAAATGGAAGAAAAGGAGATTTCGAAGATAGAAACAGAGCTGTTCCTGAAAGTGTCATCAAAATGCAGCCATCGTTTTCCTAAGCTTCACCAATGGATGTGAGCTGAAACCGCGTGTGGTCGGGCGTTGATGTTGTGACGAGTTTGACACTTCATCCGTGTCATGCGCAAAGAGATATAGTCAGGACATTTGGTCCATTAACCGGCGACCTATGGAACCTGAGCCATTGTGCTAAATGGCTGTTACGGCCTTACTAAATTGTGGAGAGCTCTGAGCAGCGGGATGGCCGGTTCGTGCTGCTGTTACCTTCGTTCGTATTGAAACAAACATTATTCAACGCTTGAGGCATGTAATGAGCACTGGGTTGTGTCCGGAATAAACTGTCAGCTTCATGCCTGAATTTTTCAATCAGGACCAACTCAGCGTCAGACAACTGACCCCATAAGCCTACCAAGGTTAAAATAAAATGGCATATACAGAGAGATCACATAAACGTATTCATGATTTTTCTTCACAAATTGCAGTAACATAATTGAATGTATTCTTCATTCCCATTGTATTTGGTGAAAGGCTGCTCTGTCATCAGGATTCGGATAAAACATCCCGATTCTTCCCTCTTTCAGTACTCAACAAGAAAATGCCTGAGAGGCCGCGGGGGGTGGGGGGGGGGGGTGGGATTGGGTGATGCCACGATAGCGCAAAAAAAGCGGCTTCTTCAAGCTAATCTGCAGAAACAGCTTACTTTCAACCTCTAACGTCTGGCTGTTCCTTTTCAAGGTGGGTGGAGTTCGGGGAATAGCCTGTCATACAGCTGCAGTAAAGTTTAGTTTCTTTACGACAATGGTGTGCACTCTCGGGGCTTACGAACCGGCTGTCTTTAAATATCCCAAGGACGCGGGATGGCAGTCAAGCGCACATTGCAGCTTCCGAGCATAGCGGCAATCCGGAAGAAACCGATTCTATGCAGGTGTCGTTGTCTGAAGCAGCTCGGGAGGGAATGGAATATCGCGAATAACGGATCACCCGCTGGAGGCCTCTGTACTCGCATTTCCCGTTTGCGCTCTCTTTCTCGAGCTGTTGGGAAGTGGTGTGTTTTCGATTCTCGAGTCGAAGAAATTGATCAATCTTTAACGTCCTCCATCAGTGTCTGTTTTTTTTTTCTGCATTAGTTTCCCCTCTGAACTTGCGGCACTTCTCTGCTCCTTTATTACGGGGGGGGGGGGGGGAGTGAGAGAGAGAGAGAGAGAGAGAGAGAGGGAGAGAGAGAGAGAGAGAGAGAGAGAGAGAGAGAGAGAGAGAGAGAGAGAGAGAGAGAGAGAGAGAGAGAGAGAGAGAGAGAGAGAGAGAGACAGAGAGAGAGAGAGAGAGCTTGTCCTTTTTAAAAGATTAGTTTTTTGTTGTGCTGTAAAATCATGTCGTTCTTTTCCCCCTGGCAGTTTGCTACTGCTTCTTTGACAGCTGGAGGGTGCCGGTGTGTTTTGCTTCAATAAGCGTAGAATGGGGACTGTCGAATCTTTGCTGCTGCTTGTGCGTGTGAGGGACGAATAGGGGGATGCGTTCGGGTTCTAAATTTTGTTCCGTCCCTCATCCTTTGGCATATGCTTTTGTTTCCGTGGATATCTGCGAAGAACAAGAATTTCATGCTGTATATTTTATAGATTCTCTGATATTAAATGGAACAATTGAACTACTGACTGTTAAATTTTGTTGTTTCGTTCAAAAACCAAAGTAAAGCATACGTCTACCTAGACTCTTCTTAACTCTGACTTCAGTTTCTGACTATGATCCACGGTGGCCCCGATGAAATATTTGCATTAGGACTCATCTTCCTTCGATCCTGCTCGTTGAATTTTTCCTGTTACATTATACTATGCACAATCACTCTGTACAATGCATAGATTATGCAATTAGCCAGGAAGATTTAGTCACCTTGTTTTGATGTCACATTTTTTTTCTCTCAATAACAATCGGCATTCCTCATAGAATGGTGCAAGTGGTAACTGAGGGCATGAAATGGAGCCAAAAGCTACTGAAGATATCACGACCTGGTTTGAATTACATTGGTCATGATCAATGTCAGAATACACATACATGGGGACATCATCAAAATCTTTGACTCTTCTCTGAATTTATCATGGGTAAATGCTTAAAGATCGATGTTTACAAAGGAAATGATGTGCGTCAGCAGGTTTCCGATTTGTTCAATGATATCTGCGGGGGAATAATGGTCGGGATCTGAATACATGGCGAAGAAAAGGGGATAAGATGATCCCCAGATGCCGTGAGACTGAGTAACATGAAGGTGACCGATAGAATGAAGATTAATATTATGGATAGTTTTCTTATGACAATGTCCAGGTCACGAGAATTCACATTCTGTAATTCCGGAATCCTTTTTTTTCCGATGTTCTGGCCTGAATTTCATCCTATATACGGAAATATTAAAACAAATGCACAAAGTGACCAAAGATTACTTTTAGTCGCGTGTACACGGCAAATGCTGTTAAACACATGGCATCCAGATTAAATTCGAAATCCCATGAAATATTCCAAATTATTGGCAGAGGTTGAAATACAAAGAGAGCGGGAATGCTCTCCAAGGATATCAGAGTTTGAATTTCTGCTGCAAGTTTTGACACAGTTCTTGCTGTTGGAAAGTAAATGATTAATGAGATTTTAGTAATCAATGTCTTCCTTCGTAACAGCATCTTGGATTAATTGTTCATCAATAAGTTCTAGCGGACCCATCCAGTTCAGCTAAGGTGGTCGGGGAAGGGCCATGGAGGGTGACGGTGGTCGGATTTCCATCAGGCCTTCTCTCGCTGACATGTCCTTGTCTCCGCCCCGCCGATAGGGTTCACCTGCCACTCGCTCCATACACGTGATCTGCAGCCGACTTAACCCCAGTCCTCAACCACCATCCTTGCTAACTCATCAAACCAATCGGCCTGAAACAGTATTTTACGGTTTTCACTCGGCCTGCATAACGTTTACCTTATTCCAAAAGCGTTTAATTTCCCTTGTCCGTTTTGCTGTGGCTTGGTTGGATATTGGTGCAAAATCTGTGAGGATAAATGCTCCTGTTATTACATATCTTTGAACTACACACAAAACGTCTCAGAGTATGTATGAAAGCGTAACATGGCAGATATGATCATATTTAACGTAAAATAAATTTGTAATTAAAGATAGAACGCAATATTTCGTTTTTCCCTATTATGAACTTTAAAGGGAATAGGAAATTTGTCAATAATCGCATTTCTGTTTACTTGTTATGTCTGAGAATCGGTAACGAAAACTGATAGCAGGAAGACATAATGGTGTTAGCATAAATGTGCTTTGGCGGGTTCAGCTGTCGGCAAGTGGTTCCCCTCCAGTATTCAATGGGTCAGATCACTGAATGCCCGATAGGTATTCTTTACAACCTATCTTTTTCTGATTTACTTCCATCTTTCATCTGGATGATGAGTAGATTTCATGTCATCCTGATAAATTCGTACTTTTACGAACTTCAATACTTCCGCTGTTTAATCATAAAGGAAAAATAAATTGATTTAAAATATTTCCTTTACATACAGCAGAACCCGTACATGATCCCACACCACAGCTGTACAAAATGCTCCGGAGTATGGCAGCTGATGCTGCTCCCTCGGATGCAACGAAGTAGGGTGAAAGGACAGGTTTTATACAGATGCATCAGTCCTGTGCTTCGAACTGCCCTTGTATATATTGACAGTCAAAAGAACCTCATGCAAACGCTGTTTTTTCATATTTGCCCTCCATGAAAAATCACAGAAATCCAAACGCCGCAAGTGCCCGAAGGCGGAAATGAAGTATCTCAGGTACAGAATCTCAGAAGCTATTAATGTTCAAGTTCTTAAAGTAAACAATCTTAGTGACCGGATGTAGAAACGGCGGCCCAAGCGGTTCATGCCATCTAAGCTATCCTCATTTCCCTCCTTTTGACCTTACCCCGTTAAAGCCTTTCAATCCATGGACTGTCCAATTACATACTGAATGTTGTGAAAGTGTATACCTCAAACACATTCTCGGGTACCTCTTTACATATGCTTACCCACTGAACTGGTCAATGCGGTCCGTCCACCTCCTATCCATTCTCTCTCGTCACTTTAAATCAAAGTCCATTAGCAGACAATTCTCTGAACTGTTTGTCACTGGTAAGTCTGCTGAGACACCAGTATTATTAGTCTGGTCAGTGATGGGCCTGGATTAACAATGTCGTCATCATCATGTTCGGCGATGACATTGGCAGTGTGTGTGCAGTAATTGTTCTGGAAAAACAGCAATTAAAATATTCTTCATGACAGGAAATCGCAGTAAAGTTCGTTTGTACAATAGAAATCTCTACCCATCATTGCACAGTAAATGATTTTTTGAAAGCACTTCTCGATTCCAGGACCACTACTTCGGGACACTGAATACAATTGGCATATGTTGTACAACCTCCGATTCTGTTTCCACGGATCCGCATACGAGTCCAGATTTAAATTTGAATGGATAAGTCAATACGATGTTTGTGAGAGGACTTCACTGTAAATGTATAAAATTCGTTTAGCTTACAAATGAAAATATGCGTCTGATACTGGGAAATGACAGGAGGTAAAGGCAAAGAGCTGAACTAGAAGGATATCTCACCCTCCTGTTTACATTCCTCACCTTCTGGAGATTGTGCATATTCATCGGGTTGTGTTTCAGGTCACTGCTCATCCTGCAGAGACCACTCTAATCTGTTGCTTTCAATGTTTTATCTCATTCGAGCAATACTTACAAATTATTTCTAAATCTTTAGAAACTGTCTCAATTTTATTGTACACAAACATATAACTGAGCGTATCTCGTAATTCTGCTAGTGCCGAAATATAACGGGTTAGCTACACCTCAACTTGGCTGTAATTAATCTGACTAGTGATGTACAATAATTCTCTCTTGTTGTTCTACACCATTTACTTGAAACAACAGAAAGCCTACACAGTTATTCACAGCAAACAACACAATTTTTTCAAATGCTCAGAGTACCAAACGTGTGTTTACACGTATACAGGGTACTTTAACAATTATATTCATTATTTTATTCCGGGTGGGAGACATCAGAGGAAATCATATCGGTTGTGTAAAGGTGACGAAACCTCGGCATCCTCATGTTCCCCGGCGGTTTCCATAATCTGAACCCACTGAACACCAGCTGCTATTTTCGTCATTGCGGGTCTTTATCCGCGAGTCCACTGAACAAAGTACGGAAATTGTTTTCATATTGACTGACTAAATATGAGAGTGTAATAGGACTTGTAAACCAATAACATTGATTTTCTTTTAGATACAGAAAAATAAAAATGTGCGGGTGCCCCGAAATACAAACACGGCCGAACGTGATGATGGAAAACAAGAGTGAATATTTCTCCTTATTCGCTGGGTCACCCTTGATATGAGTACGAAAATACAACAAAAGCCGAGGTGAAATGTCTTTATGTCCACTGATGTTTCTGTCACTCGTTGATGCATTGACCGTACATCTCTCTCCTGTGAACGATAAGTTGCACGGAGATTCATTCCACATCACATCGCCATCTCCTGTTGTGCAGGGCACTATCAATGTCATTAATGATTGCACATTTGAGGTACTGACTCTGACCGTTGAAATTTGAGTTTTTATTTGCTGCAAGGGAACGGACATAGACAAATAAAACCATAACCAATACGTTCTAATTTCCAGCGACCGTGTGATCATTGATTGCAGGGCATCATCGCTGATATGTGATTCTGCTGAAGAGCATTTTTTTTTATATAAAGAGAGATATTGATATGGTTTAGTGGTCATACATCTTGTTTTTGCTCTGTCCATCATGAGGTTGGATAAGCAATTAATTCACCAGTGTACTTGGAGATGATTCTGAAAAAAGCAGCGATACCCTCTGTGTGAGAGATCCTGGGACCGAATGAGATGGGATATTAATTTTCCAGAATTGAGCGATCTTGAGAAGAAACATTATCCATGTAGTAGCTGGAATGTCAGAATAAGCACTGATAACACCGCGTGGGAAGTGATGTTCCTGTAAACCTGCGATACCCCTGTTTATTGCAGTAATGGATCCCTTGGAAGGAAGGAAATAACTCCAATTGTGTCTCCACAGCTGGGAAAGGACATCAGGTTCTCTGTCTCTTAAATGTAATCCTTCTCAATCTATCGATCCATCTATTTATGCACCTATTTGTTTAAATGCACCCATTGGCGATAAACTGAAAACGCCTTTCATTGAAATAGCCGTGATGACAATTTCTATGGAGAATGCAGGATTATAACGAGAACAGAGATGTATACTTGAAATGACTGCGAAAATCCCTCTGGGTTATGTCGTGCTGATTTGGTTTGTTAGTGTATTTCTAATTCCTTTTTAATTATTGTTTATCGGTGCTGATTGCCCGTCGTTTCAGACGATGGCGTAACATTTGAAGGAGGAACTTCATAGTAAAAAAACCGTTGTGCAGAGGCAGTTCCACTCTCTCGGCCTCAAAGGTCTTGGTCCAATGGCAGGAAAGCAAGTCAGGGTTGGAGACTTCCTCCGCTGCAGCGGATGTCCATGACGCCTTTTGTGTCCTGCTTTGCCCTTCGCTGCGGTGAAGCGTTGCTGCACCGCCTCCTTGGGTATTGGATCTTGTAGCTGATCTCATCCGCCGAGTCCGGGAACTGTCTTCACATGCTGGGATAAGCAAATCCCTAATTCACGGGCGCTCAAGCCGGCTACCCTCACCGGGTTTAGCCCGCCTGTTGAAGCGCCGTACCAGGGTTTGCCACTGTCGGATGCAAACAGTTACTCGGAGCCACCGATAAGAGCTGGGTGTCAGGAGGGGAGTAACAATGGACCAGTTGCCTCTGGGTAGAATACAACAGGCCCGCGACCAGAGGTGCAAATAAGTTACTGTTTATAACATTTTAAAATGAATGGTCTTAGAGATTTTATTTTGGCACGAAACTTGAGCAGCTAATTTGAAAACTATGAACAATTACTTACTTTCGTATCATGTACAACGTGCACTAAATAAGTATCAAATCTGATCGTTGACAGAACACAGTGGCTCTCTGTTAACGGCAGGGAGTTTTTTTTTGAATTGGTAAAATCAAGGATATGTATATGTGTTCCTGAAGGTGGAAGACCCACGTCTCACAGAGCCGTTAGTATTTCAACGCTGGTGGGAGTTGATGATATTTAGCATAATAAATGTTTACGATATTTATTTGGCGAGTACAAAATCAACATTTTCTGGATGACAATGACAGTAATTCTGTTCATCGGAGAGACACCATCTGGAATTGTGTAGTATAGTTGTCAGAACAGCACATTCTCGTACGTAAATACGCCGTTCAGCCCGCGCCCTTAGATAATTCCCATTGAAAATCCAGAAAAATCATCCTCACTCGCTTGAAATTTGGTCAGTTTCCTGCACTCTCATTTAACTCAGAGAGTCATCATCATTATTCTGCAGGTTTCATTGTTTGACTTTGCACAACATTTGCCTGACTGAAAGATAGTATAACCCTGAAAGGGTGAGCATTTCTCAATATCTATCTCACCTTCTGGAGAATTTACCCTTATACCTTCCTCCAGCGTCACAGAAACACAGAAAACCTATAGCACAATGCAGGCCCTTCGGCCCACAAAGCTGTGTCGAACATGCCCTTACCTAAGAAATCACCTAGAGTTACCCATAGCCCTCTATTTTTGTGAGTTCCATATACCGGTCCAGGAGGCTCTTAAAAGACCCTATGGTATCCGCCTCCACCACCATCGCCCGCAGCCCACTATATGCACTCACCACTCTCTGCGTAAAAATAACTTACTCCAGGCATCTCCTCTGTACCTACTTCCAAGCATCTTAAAAATCTGCCCTCTCGTTCTAGCCATTCCAGCCCTGGGAAAAAGCCTCTGACTATCTATACGATCAACGCCTCTCATCATCTTATACTATCAAGTCACCTCTCATCCTCCTTGGCTCCAAGGAAAAAAGGCCGAGCTGACTCAATCTATTATCATAAAGTATGCTCCCCAATCCAGGCAGCATTATTATAAATCTCCTCTGCACCCCTTCCACATCCTTCCTATAGCTGGGGAATATAAAACTTTCATGTTGTTTCCCAACACACCTCCAGCATTCCTCCTTGGTAACTTTCTCCGTCTTCAATGGGAAACCCTCGAGGATATAATTACCTGCACAGCCCCCAGCCCCTTGTGCGGTTTCTGCAGGTGTCACGTCACTCCCTTGTCCACTATCCCTCCCGACTAATCTCCTTCCTCGTAATTATCACTGCAAGCTCTACCTGCATCTGCACGTCTTTCCTCATTCCATATTGGTGAGACCCAATATAGATTCCGGTACCGCATTGTGGAACACTATCGCTTTGCTTTCACCTTTTAAAATCCCTGCTTTTTGCATTACCGAATGAACGTGTGAACATTTTCCAGTGTTGCTATCAAGACGGATCTGCTGTCGGTCTTTAAGAATGGAGCCTAGTGAATCCCAATCTTATGGGATTCAAAAGATTGAATCCCAATCTTTTACCCAGATTGGTAAAATGAGTTTCTAAATCACATGCAACAGGAAGCATAGATTTACGTTGGAGACTTGTTTTGTGACCCGCCTCTTAACATATCCTACTTTATGCCGACAGATGACAGTGAAGAAGTGTATGATTGGGTATACCACACGTAAATCTTTGGCAAGGCAATAGGACTGGTGATGCCATCCAGCAAAGGACCCCACTTCATCTCATATTATTCTGCAGTGTGAACCGTGTTCAGTGCTCGTCCAGGCAGCACCTCCAGCGTCTGAGCATTGGCCACAGTTGCAGGGAAGCTCGCCATTTCAGTGTCCCCGTTTGAATCAGAAATCTGCTTTGCCGAGAAATATATCGCCGTCCGACACTGCCCTTCTCTACCTGTTCCCATTCGCTAATTGAAAGGCTGCAATCCTGTAAAAGAGAAGCTAATCGTTGCCATCGGAGGAGCAATTGGAGACAGATATAAATATGCACTGGCAATAACACAAATATCGCTGAAATCAACAAAACTAGTACGAACGTTGATGTTCTGATCAATGAACCGGATGTATTGATTAATGGCGCTGTGGACAATGAAATGGCGGAGTAGGAATTGAAATGAATTGCTATCGCAGCAAATGACAACAGTTTCACAATTACTGATAGAAAGCCATTTACAAGAAAAGGTGAATCACACGCTGAGATTAGCGCAGTCAGCCTCACAGATCGTATTCAAAGTGTGGAATGAAAAAGCGTTTTATCAGCGCTGAGTTAGTCGAAACGAAACCGAGGGCCACGCATCAGTACGAGTCCCACAATGGATACAGAGTGGAGAGTCAGCCTCCGGTGATGATAACTGTTCCGAATTTCGCACATCGATACCTGCTCCACGATGGATACAGACTTTTTCCAGGCAACCGAGGGCAATACGTTAGGACAAGTTCCATACGTTAGGATGCAGAACGGTGAGACTTCATCTTTCCAATAGGCCGAGGGCCGCTCCTCGGTCCGAATTCCACAACAAGCACAGAGCGGTTCGTATTTCAAGAACATTTTTCTGGCACGTAAAAAGAAAAGGGATTTGTATATGGACAGGAAAGAACAGAGGGTTATGGGTTGTGTATAGGCAGGAGGGACTAGGTGGGACTAGGACTAGTAAGCGTTTGGTACGGACTAGAAGGGCCGAGATGGCCTGTTTCTGTGCTGTAATTGTTCTATGGTTAACAAAAGGAAATGAGATTGAAAAGTGAGCTTTAAGACGCCCTCTGTTCTGCACATACTTACACTGCACTGGTGACGAAGTAGAAAATTAGATGACACTGAATCGGGATATGAGGCAGAGACGGTCATGAAGTCATAGATTATTACTATAGAGAATTAGGCTCCTCCGTCCATTAAAGGCATCCCTCTGTGATCATCCGTCTCGCCCCATTTAGCAAACCCTTCGTCCCTCTCTCATCCATGTACTTACACAATCTTCACTGTAATGATACAACTGAATTGTATATACCGGTTACGCTTGCAGTTCCTTCCACACTCGCTGGACCCGCTGAGTGAATAAGTTCTACTACATATACCTCTTGCATATTTCAAATGTCTCCCCAAGCCCATGAACTACAGTAGTAGATTAACTCAAAGGGTAGAATATAGAACTGAAAAATCTACAGAATATTACAGGCATTTCGGTCCGCAATACTCTGCCGAATATACAACCAACTCCAAAAACTCCTTAGACTTTCCCTTGCGCATAGTTCTCTAATTATCTAAGCTCCATAAACCTGTCTAAAAGATTTTTAAAAGACCCTATTGTATCCTCTTCCACCAAAGCCGTCGGCACTGCATTTCATGCAAACATCCCTATCAGTGTGAAAAAAAAACAACTTACACTTGGTATCCCCTCTGTACCGATTTCCAAGCATTTGAACCATATAACAATTACAGTATGGAAACAGGCCATCGCTGCCCTTGTAATACATGTCGAAAGCTTACTCTTACCTAGTCCCATCGACCTGCATTCAGCCCATAACACTCCATTCCTTCCCTGTCCATATACCTATCCGTTTTATTTAAACGACAATATCGGCCCTGCCTCTACCACGTCGACTGGAAGCTCGTTCCGCACAGCTACCACTCTCTGAGTAAAGAAAATCCCCCTCGTGTTACCCCAAAGCTTTTGTCCCTTAACTCTCAACTCATGTTCTCTTGCTCGAATGTCCCCTAATTCTCACTGGAAAAAAGCCTATCCACGTCAACTCTATCTATCCCCCTCATAATTTTAAATACCTCTGTCAAGTCTCCCTTCAACCTTCTACGCTCCAAAGATTAAAGGCCTAACTTGTTCAACCTTTCTCTCTAACTTAGATGCTGAAACCCAGGTATCATTCTAGTAAATTTTCTCTGTACTGTCTTTATTTTGTTCACTTCTTTCCTATAATTCGGTGACCAGAACTGTACACAATACTCCAAATTTGACCTCACCAATGGCTTGTACAATTTTAACATTCCATCCCAACTCGTATATTCAGTGCTCTGGTTTATAAAGGCCAGCATACCAAAAGCTTTCTTCACCACCCTATCCACATGAGATTCCACCTTCAGGGAACGATGCACCATTATTCCTAGATCACTCCGTTCTACTGCATTCCACAATGCTCTACCATTTACTATGTGTGTCCTATTTTGATTAGTCCTACCAAAATGGAGCATCTCACACTTGTCAGCATTAAACTTCATCTGCCATTTTTCAGCCCACTCTTCTAACTGGCCTAGATCTCTCTGCAAGCTCCGAAAACCTTCTTCATTATCCACAAGTCCACCTACCTTAGTATCATCTGCATATTACTAATCCAATTTACCAACCGTCCAGATCATTAATGTATATGACAAACAACATTGGTCCCAGTACAGATCCCTGAGGCACACCACTAGTTACTGGCCTCCAACCTGACAAACAGTTATCCACCACTACTCTCTGGCATCTCCCATTCAGCCACTGTTGAATCCATTTTACTACTTCAATACTAATACCTAATGATTGAACCTTCCTAACTAAGCTTCCGTGTGGAACCGTTTCAAAAGCCTTACTGAAATCCATATAGACAACTTCCACTGCTTTTCCCTCGTCAACTTTCCTAGAAACCTCTTCAAAAAATTCAGTAAAATTTGTAAAGCATGACCTTACATGCACAAATCCATGTTGACAGTTCCCTCTTCTGTTAACCATTTCGGCTTGGGGGGGGGGCGGTGGGGGAGACTCTTACTATCCATACGATCATTGACTTATACATCTCTGTCAGGTCACCTCTCATCCTCTGTCACTGCAAGGTGAAAAGGCCCTGTACTCCTAAGGTACGAGCTCCATTTCAGGCAACACCCTTGTAAATCTCCTTTGCGCTCCCTCTCTATAGTGTCTATTGTATAGACCCTGGATGGGGAAAATCTGCGTGCATTCACCCTGTTCATTTCCCGAACTCTTCCTTTCAAATTATTACTGGACATTTTGAAACTTATTAATATTTCAAAACTGTAAGTAGGTGACCAGAACGGCCCACGATATTGTATCTACTGCCTCACGAACATGTTGTACAGCTTCAAGATAAGGACCCCACTCGTATTCTCAGTGATCTGATTGTGAAGGCCGCTCTGATCAGAGCTCAATATGAGCTGATCTGCCCGTGACGCCGATTTCCAGGAATTATCGATCTCTATCTCCAGGTCTCTTTTTAAATACTGCACACTGAAGTCCACATATTCAATATGTGCATCGGAACCTGTTGTATCTTTCCTCATAACGCAGACCATCTCACACTTGTTCGTATTAAATGCCATCTGACATTTTTCAGCCCAATTCCTAGCCAGTCAACATCGAGCTGCAAGCTTGGATATATTTCCTGGCTGGAACAGTGCCTCCAACTTAGGAGTCGTCCGCAATTCTTCTGATTCAGTTTTCTACATCGACATCTGAGTCATTAACATCCATGGTAAAAAAATAAAAAGACAATGGGGCTAACACCAATCCCTGTACTACACTTCTCAGTGTCAAATATTCAACCACCCGCTCTCTGCGAAGCAAGAAAAGAACGTTCATCAATCAGTCCACAAGCCGCATCTAAATTGCTGAGAGCGCGTAAATTTCATTATCAAAGGTCCCTGGACTATTACTCTCGATCTATTTTATATGCTCAGAAGAACATATGTGCAACGTGACAAAGGGTCTCGGCCCGAAACGTCGACAGTGTTTCTCCTTATAGATGCTGCCTGACCTGCTGTGTTCCACCAGCATTTTGTGTGTGTTGTTTGAATTCCCAGCATCTGCAGATTTCCTCGTGTGTGCAACGTGTTTTATTGTGATACATGTCATTATCCGTTACTGTGATTTTCGTCATTCAGATGACTCGAAACGACTGGAAGAACCGACAGAAAAAATGATTCTAACTTCCCCTTCAATAAATTGTACCCTATTTCACCTGCCGAGCTGATGACCCGCCTTCAATGTCAGAAACGTATGTGCTCCTCTGAATGGGACAAAATAAATCTATTTGAAGTTGATTGTCTATGTTGATTTTTCAAGATGTCTTTTTACGTTAGAACTAACACTGATGAGAAACTGTCCCACTTCAGCAGCTGACGTCAGATGTCTTGGAAAGTGCACTGGTAGCGTTCGCATTATCTTTTGATTAAAGGTTATTAACTTGTAACATCCCTTGGGGATACGAATTCATGGCACAGTTACAGAGTGACAAAAACATTTTAATGTAAGTGTTTGTGTAGCTGGTTGTCCCTCATGCGACTGATGTCATAAACACACTAATTGCCTCAGTGGAATTACTCTGAATTGCATATAACTCTGTAAAACCTGCCACCAGTCCATATGAGCAGTGGGAACGCTGCCTCTGACGGATTATGGAATATCCAGTGATTTACTACATCGCGGCCATTTTCTATCCTACAGTTGTAGCGATTGGTATCCCTGGTAAGGTACTGGAGCTGGTCACTCTATGTATGGTGCCATCGTCGTCTTGCTTTCGTTCAATTGCACTGTTTGGACTTTTACTGAGCACTGATGTTACCTTCGTCTGAAATGTGTTTCCAGAATTGAGGATTCAAGCATCTGATAGTTTTGTTATTCAGCTTCAATATTGTTTGTATGTGTTTTTTTTCTCTTTTGTCGATTACGTTGCTGCTGATATTCCCATAATTCAATAGCTAAACCTTGCTCAGCTTTCTGAACCGACAGTGGTCTCATATTCAGATCAGAAGTTTTTTCAACTGACCGGTCAGTCGAATATCGACATTAAGGTCTGTTCTTCCGTAAACCTTTAAATTATAACTTATGCATTCAATCTTATGATGTCACTGCAAATAAACCCTTCAGCTATTTCACCTCAAATAATGGAAATGGTGGTGTTTATGGAGCAATCGAACTTTACCGGTGATGAGTCGTGGAAATCAAATGCCCAATTCTAATCTGTAGAAAGTCGCCAACCCACTGTTAATTCTGTGTATTATTGTCCAGCCGGTGTGCCCTGACAGAGTCACCACAAACTGAATTTCTGCTTTTCATTTCCAAAAGAAAAAAAAAATCATACCCTGAGTGGCATTGGTAAAATGTTGGGCATTCAGACATTAGCAGCTAATGATAATTCTGTGTTTGATTTTTTTTTTTTCTCTCCACATTTCTTGTAGTTAATTTAACGGCCATTGTGATCCTATCTCAAGGAAAATGCGGCCTCTCCAAATGCATCACCCGTTACCTGGTTGGAATGGCAACAGCGGATATCATGGTGGTTATAGTTTACGCTTTAGTGGAAGTGACCAACAATATCTACATTTATTCTAGATTCCTGCTCATCACTCCTGTATGCGCGGCGACACTTGTACTTTTTCATGTGACGAGGGACTGTTCTGTTTGGTTTACGGTCAGTTTTACCTTCGATCGTTTCATCGCAATATGTTGTCGAAAGCTCGGGGAACGATACTGCACTGAAAGAACAGCTACGGTGGTTATGGTGACCGTGGTTATAGTGAGCTGCGGGAGAAATGCCCCGTTTTACTTTGTTGTTGAACCTTACGTCATTATTGACAACATGCCGTGGCGTTGCGCCCTCACAGATGAATACGCTACTTTACCCTTGTGGAAAGGAATGGAATTACTAGATGGCATTTTAACACCGTTGCTACCAATCGGCTTAATTCTTTTCTTCAATGGGTTAACAGTCAGACATATAATTGCGGCAAATAGGGTCCGCAGAGGACTTCGGAAGAGCAGCGATAAACAGAAAGATACCGAGGTGGAAAACCGCAGAAAATCGATGATTTTATTGTTTGCAATTTCTGCTAATTTCATATTACTTTGGATGCCCTATACAGTTCGTTCCCTGCAATGGCAAGCGGAAAATTACTATTACCTGGACAGATACTTGACTACCCCGGTGTATATACTGCAGCAATTTGGGTACATGTTGCAAACTCTCAGTGTGTGCACCAAGACTTGTATCTATACACTGACACAGAGGAAATTCAGACAAGAGCTGAAGAATGGAATGAAGTATGTGTTTACGTTAAATGGCCATCTGTGTAGATAACGCCCACACCAATAGCAATTCAGCTGGGTTTTAGAGTAAAAGAGTTTAAAAAAAAAAGTGGAACTGGCAAATATCTCTTAAGTTCAAACAATCATGTGCCTGACTATCCAGAAATGAATAAATTCCAAACTACCATAGAGACTTGACAATCATCCGGGAAAAGTTACCACAGCATAAAAGCCAGGACCAACTGGCTACGGGGCAGCTTCATCCACCAGGCCTTCAAACTGATTAACTCACACTGATTTGAGTGTTTCTTCTATGTTACATTGTCCTTTCTATTTATTGTAAGTAATTATAAATTACTCGGATTGCACATTGCACATGTAGATGGAGATGCATTCTTAAGATTTTTATTCCTCCCATATCTGAAGAATGTAAGAAATAAAGTCAATTCAAGCACAAGTGGAGGAATAACTTCCGGACTCTTCGGGGTTCTGATGATTCAACGTGCTCATAGTCAGGTAAGGGAGAGTAAAGGGAAAACCTTTTAAGCACAGGGAGAGTGTGACAGTATCACAGTTGCAGGAAGGGAGGACACTGTTGTGGGATTGTATGGTAATACACTGTGAGTAAAACTCAGAAGTAGGAAGGGAACAAACACTCTTTTGAGAGTATTCTGTACAGAGCTCCCATCAGCAAAATGAAAATAACATAGAGACCGTGACGGATCGGGAGATAGATTTTGCACAGCTGGTTATATTAACAGGCAGTTGTCACAGGCAACTTAAACTTCACTGATATTCATCGGCAATTCCTCTGTTTAAAATATTTAGATGTGTCGGAATTTCTCCGTTGTGTACAGGAAGGAGACACGGCACAAGAAGCGCAGGCGGACGAGTGAACAGTCCATCTTGTGCTAATAGAAGAAAGTAAAATGGGCCAGATAACCGATCTCTCCTCGTGTCAGCATTTCAGAACGATAGAGCACTGCTATTCGACATACCTTACACTGGGATACCAGCAGACAGTATGGAATGTACATAATTAGTACTATTGTGCAGAAGGTGGGAACCGAATTAGGGAAGCAGTTTGCTCCTTCAAATGCACCAGAGAAATTTGGAGATTGTTAAAGGAGCAGTTGATCGGGGTTCAGCATTGGCTTGTTTCATTGAGTCGGGGATCGGATGGCCCCGTAATGTAACCCTGGTTGATGAGAGATTTGGAACACCTCTTCAAGAAGAAGAAAGAAATATACTTAAGGTGTTGGAAGAAAGGATCGAGCAGAGCTATGGAAAACCACAAAGTAGCCAAGAGGGATTTAGCAATAGACTTAGAAGAATTAAAATGGGACATGAGAAGGCAATGGGAGAGCACATTAATGTAGGTGAAAAACAGGAGGATAACGAGAGACAGAGTGGGAGAGATAAGAGATAAAAGAGGAAACGTGTCTGGAGTTCACGGAGGCAGTGAAATTCCTCGCTGATAATTTGCTTCGGTATTCAGCAGTGAGTGAGACCTTGATGAATGTGGATACAGCGAAAAAAGGCAGGTGAGCTGGGACATGCAGACGCTTGTAATTACAAGCTGGAAACTGCGAATACATGAATATAAAGCATTTCCCGGTGCTAGAAGGTATTGTTATGCAGGATGAACAGCTCTGATGGGCAGACCGGTGCAGAGTTGCCCATACTTACAGTGAACCTCGCAAAGAGTGAATTTGGTCATGCCACAATCACATACTTGGGGTATGTGGTAGAACAGGAGCAGTTGGCTCCTGTGCAGGCAAAAGTACAGGCTATTTCAGAGGTTCCTGTACCAACAGATAAAAGAGCCTTGAGAAGGTTTTTGGGCATGGTGGGGTACTATAGAAAATTTTGAAAGAACTTTGCTGATATCGCCCTCCCGCGTACAAAACTCCTACGGAAGGACGAAACTTTTCTGTGGAGCAATTCTTGTCAGGAAGCTTTTGAAAATTTGAAAACCATACTGTGCCATCAACCTGTGGTAAAAGCACCTGACTTGCCAGAACCTTTCTCCCTGGCGACTGATGCAAGAGATGAGGCTGCAGGGGCAGTCCTATTGCAGGAAGCAGGGGATGGGGTGGAACACCCAGTAGCGTATTTCTCTCGGAAGGTCAATGTGCACCAGAGGAACTACTCTACTGTAGAAAAAGAATTGTTAGCACTTGTCTTGGCAATACAGCATTTCGAAGTCTACATCTGTTCAGCACAAAGACCCTTATTGTTATACTGATCACAACCCTTTGGTATTCTTGGCTAACATGAAAAATAAAAACAGGAGGTTACTAAGTTGGAGTCTGATGCTACAAGAATTTGATATTAAGATACAACATATTAAAGGGAGTCACAATGTAATCGCTGACTGTTTGTCTAGATGCTAAGTTGAATGTATATCTCTATTATCTTTGTTGTTAAGAACACTTCTGTATTCTGTTAGATTCTGTAATTCTGTAAGACGCTGTATTAGATAATTTTCACCTGAGTGAAAATTCCCAGAAGGATGGAGGTGTTATGAAGGATGAACAGCTCTGATGGGCAGAAGGGTGCAAATTGCCCATGTCCCCCCGTCCCTTCCCCCCCGCGAGAATCACGAACCGTTACTGTTGCTATGCTGCTAATGAGAGAGAGATAGAGATGTAGGGAAAACATGCTGGAACTGGAACATCTGCTACAGACAAGAGAGAGATAAAGCAGGGGGAGAGAGACTTGTTGATTCACCATATTATGACTTCTGAAAGACTTATGGCTTCTGAGAAGGTTGATTACCTTATACCATTCTGTTCATTAAAATTCCTCAGTGGACAGCCGGAGTGGGCTGGTTTGATTGACAAAGCCATTCAAAATTGACTGACAACTGAGACCCCGTGAGTAGGGATAAATGTGAGGTCTGGAGACACACCCCTCTGACACACCAGGAGACACACTATTGAGCACTGCCTGAGTGTTGGAACCCACGTGAAGGTATGGGGCATCGGAGACCGAACAAAGAATCGGTCGGTTTAACTCACATTGTTATAGCAGGGCCGGTGGGGGCTTCTGTGTGTGTCCACTCATGCCAGAGTGAGGAGTCCACCACAGAAGAACGGTCTAGCTGAAGGACAGAGGGGTCATACCTGAATGGCCACAACAAAACGACGGATCATGAACGTAAAGGAAGGTTTGCCTGCCTGTAGCTGTTACTGCTCGCTCGCTCTCTCTCTCTCTCTCTCCAACGATTACTACACACCAACCAACACCTACCTCAGCACATATGAACTGAACAGAACTTTATACTTATAGATGACAATTCATTATCCCCTAGACATCGATAGAGCTTGTTTATTATTGATTATTATTATACCCACACTTTTAGGTTTTGTATTGCAAACGTGTATTATCTATATATTTGAATTATTGATATTGATTTGTGTACTTTATTAATAAACACTGTTGAAAATTGTACCACCAGACTCCAACGGATTATTCTATCTTTGCTGGTTGGACACCCAGTTACGAGGTACGTAACAAACTGGGGCCTCGACTTCCGCGATTTGATTACCAAATTGGGGGGGGGGGGCAGTGAATCGGGCTCTAAGTCTATTATCTGATCTGGTTGCGTGGATAACCAGACGAGAAACTTGTAGAGATGGAAATAGACAAATGTATAGAAAACCTGACTTTGAAGGTGCCAGATGGTGCCACAAAGACGGACGGTGAAAGTTGCGAAACGATTAGGTCTCACAGAGGTGAAGTCGTCAATGAGAAAGTGGAAGATACAGAGGGCCATAGCCCAGCATTATATATCCGAGGATGTGTTCACGTCTGAGGTATTGGATCTGTTCCCTGAGAGGAAACCAGTTGATGGGGCGACTCAGTTAGAGATGGAAAAATTAAGGTTGGATGCAGAAAAGAAGAAAATGGAGTATGAGATCCAGCTAAAGGAGTTGGAGGCGAAAAGGGAGAAAGAAAGAGCTGAGTTGGAGGCATGGAGGAAGTAGGAAAAAGCTGAAAGGGAGATAGAGGAAAGGGAGAAAGAGAGGCAGCATGCGCTGGAATTGGAAACTGTTAAAGCTGGGGAAAGACCGGGTGACAGACTCAAGTGAGGGGTTCAGGTTTGGTCGAGAGATCCAGTTGGTACCTCCATTTAAGGAGACGGATGTCGGTAAGTTCTTCCTCCATTTTGAGAAAGTGGCTGTGAACCAGAACTGGCATAATTAGAAATGGGCCGTTCTGTTACAGAGCGTACTGATGGGGAAGGCTCAGCAAGTGTATTCGGCATTGTCCATGGAAGAGTCTAAGAATTATGAGGAAGTAAAAAGGGCTGTATTAAGGAGTTACGAGTTGCTGCCAGAGGCATACCGGCAGAAGTTCCGGAATCTGAAGAAGCCCTGGAACCACACGTATCTAGAGTTTGTCCGTGAGATGCGGCTGTGTTTTGAGCGTTGGTGCGCCTCAAAAGGAGTTGTTGGAGATTATGATAAACTGGTGGAGTTAATGCTGATGGAGCAATTTAAACGTTGTATCCCTGAAAACATGAAAACGTACTTGGATGAGAAGGAGACGGAGATTCTGTCTGCGAATGCAAAATTAGCAGACGAGTACGCCCTAACCCACAAGGCAAAGTTTTCCTCAAATAAGAGTTACCAGAAAGACTGTAAGGACGGTAGAGAGAGAGATCGCCGGCTAAGGTAGAGAATAAGCCGGGAGCTAGTGTTAAAGGTAAGGAAGAGAAAAAACAGGCTGGCAGGAAGGTTCCTAGTTTGACCTGTTACAATTGTGGAAAGGTTGGTCATATTGCATCAAAGTGCTTTGCTCCGAAGAAGGAGACAGGAAAAGGGAAAACAGCAATCCCTACAGGTTGCATTGAGTCGGTCAGTGCATCGATGAGGGAGGCAAAGGTAGATAGAGTACGAGAGGGGCTTGAGAAATTTATATCAGAGGGAACGGTGCCTGTGAAAGAAGGAGAAACCCCAGTTCCAGTGAGAATTTGGAGGGATACTGGGGCTGACCAGTCACTGATCCTAAGTAAGGTGCTAGATTTCGGTCCTGAAACTGGAGAGGTGGTATTAGGAAGCATAGGAAAAGGGACAGAAGCAGTACCTTTGCACAGGATCATTTTAAAATGTGACCTGGTATCTGGACCAGTCGAAATAGGGGTGCGGTCAGAATTACCGAGAGACGGCGTGGAAGTCCTTCTTGGTAACGATTTAGCTGGTGGTGACGTGTGTGCAGCAGTGAAATTAACAAGCAAGCCTGTGAGTGCTGAGGACCCGCCCATAGATTCTAAGATTTATCCCGCATACGCGATCACTCGCAGTATGTCGAGAAAGGCGGCTGCTGAGAAAGAGAACAGTTTAAATGGGTCCAGTGTTGATTGGGCTGAGACGTTTTTACCAACCCTGTACCAAGAGGGGTTAGGGGATGGTAAAACGGAGAATAGGGAGGTGAACGAGGGTAAAAGAGAGGAGGTAGACTTACCCTTAGCAAGGAGAGAATTTATAAAGGAGCAGGGACGTGATGAGGAGCTTGTGGCGTTGAGAGATTCAGTTCTTTCTGAGACAGAACTGGATAAAGAACCAAAGGGCTACTACCTGAAGGACGGAGTGTTGATGAGGAAATGGAGGCCGACCACGGTGCCAGTTGATGAGGACTGGGCGGTGGTACATTAGGTGGTAGCTCCGAAGGTGTATTGGGATGCAATTTTGAACTTAGCTCACAAAGGACCTCTAGGTGGACATTTGGGAGGAAGGAAGACAGTGGATAGGGTTATGAAAGATTTTTATTGGCCAAATATGAGGAAGGATATTGCTGACTATTATAAAATGTGCCATACCTGTCAGGTGGTAGGAAAACCAAACCAGGTTATCCCTAAGGCACCTTTCAGACCGATACCCGCTTTCGAGGAGTCTTTTTCCCGAATCATTGTGGATTTTGTGGGTCCTTTGCCTAGAACTAAGTCATGACCATGATGTGTGCTGCTACACGATTTCCAGAGGCTGTGCGGTGCATCCCTGCGGTGGTTAAGACACTCATTGAATTCCTTACCACAGTGGGGCTACCTAAGGAAATACAGTCGGATCAGGGGAGTACATTTACATCCCGTGCATTTCCGAAAATGTTGACACAGATGGGAGTGAAAGAAATTTTATCCTCTGCATACAATCCGGAATCTCAAGGAGCGTTGGAAAGATTCCACGCTACTTTAAAGACCATGATGAAAACTTACTGTCAGGAAAAGACTCGAGACTGGGATGATGCATTACCACTTCTATTATTTGCGGTGAGGGATACGGTTCAGGAATCTTTGGGGTTCAGTCCATTTGAGCTCGTTTTTGGTCACAAGCCCAGAGGACCTTTAACCTTGCTTAAAGAGAAGTGGTCTAGCCCGAACGTACAAGTTTCAAATTCCGAGAAAGACTCCATAAAGTATACAATTTGGCAAAGCAAAATCATAAAGACTCCCAGACTAAAATGAAACAATGGTATGACAAACGAGTCCGAGAACAACAATTTCATGTGGGCGATAAGGTTTTGGTCCTATTCCCTGTAGTTACTAATCCACTACTGCATGATTTCAAGGACCGTATAAAGTGATTAATAAAATAGACTCGCTGAATTATGTGATCGAAAGACCTGATAGACGAAAGCCGAGCCAGTTGGATCACGTAAACATGATGAAAGGTTATCATGAATCGACCCCCGCGGTGGTCGGTGCAGTTACGAAAACCGATAAGGCAGAAAGGAGTGTTGAGGAGGGACCGGAGAGTTTTGAAAAGATAAGCATAGTACCCACCAGACTAGAGAACTCTGTTATTCTAGCCAACCTTGCTGATAAAGTCAGTCACTTAGAGCCTGAACAAAGAGAGCAGTTAACGCAGCTTATTAAACGGCATACAGATTTATGTCCAGATGTTCCAAGGAGGTGTAAATGAACAGAGCATGATGTCATTGTTACCTCGGCCGAGCCTATTAAACAATCTCCTTATCGGATGAATTTGGAAAAGAGAAAGCTGGTAGAAAAAGAAATTGAGCATATGCTAGCTGCTGGTATAATTCGTGAATCCTTTTCTGCGTGGGCCTCTCCCTGCGTGGTTGTACCGAAACCGGACGGTACCATACGGTTCTGTACCGATTACAGAAATGTGAATGCTGTCACGCAGACAGATGCTTATCTTATCCCTAGGGTGGACGATTGCATTGATAAAATGGGGAAAGCGGGGTACATCACTAAGATTGACTTGTTAAAGGGATACTGGCGCGTTCCTTTAACGGACAGGGCTCGACAAATTTCAGCCTTTGTCACCCCAGTCGGGATTTACGAATACAACGTCTTGCGTTTCGGAACGAAAAATGCAGCAGGAACATTTCAGAGGATGATTGACATGGTGATAAAAGGGTTAACAAACACCAAGGCTTATATTGACGATATGTTAGTTTGGAGTGACACCTGGGATGAGCGCATTGAATCTGTAGAAAACCTGTTTAAAATAATGTCTGCAGCCCATCTAACAGTGAACCTCGCAAAGAGTGAATTTGGTCATGCCACAATCACATACTTCGGGTTTGTGGTAGGAGAGGGGCAGTTGGCTCCTGTGCAGGCAAAAGTACAGGCTATTTCTGAGGTTCCTCTACCAACAAATAAAAGAGCCTTGAGAAGGTTTTTGGGCATGGTGGGGTACTATCGAACATTTTGTAAGAACTTTGCTGATATCGCCCTCCCGCTTACAAAACTCCTGCGGAAGGACGAAAAGTTTGAGTGGAGCAATTCTTGTCAGGAAGCTTTTGAAAATTTGAAAACCATACTGTGCCATCAACCTGTGGTAAAAGCACTTGACTTGCCAGAACCCTTCTCCCTGGGTACCGATGCAAGTGATGAGGCTGCAGGGGCAGTCCTATTGCAGGAAGCAGGGGATGGGGTGGAACACCCAGTAGCGTATTTCTCTCGGAAGGTCAATGTGCACCAGAGGAGCTACTCTACTGTAGAAAAAGAATTGTTAGCACTTGTCTTGGCAATACAGCATTTCGAAGTCTACATCTGCTCAGCACAAAGACCCTTAATTGTTTATACTGATCACAACCCTTTGTTATTCTTGGCTAACATGAAAAATAAAAACAGGAGGTTACTAAGTTGGAGTCCGATGCTACAATAATTTGATATTAAGATACAACATATTAAAGGGAGTGACAATGTAATCGCTGACTGTTTGTCTAGATGCTAAGTTGAATGCATATCTGCATTATCTTTGTAGTTAAGAACACTTCTGTATTCTGTTAGATTCTGTAATTCTGTAAGACGCTGTATTAGTTAATTTTCACCTTAGTGAACATTCCCAGAAGAATGGGGGAGTTATGAAGGGTGAACAGCTCTGATGGACAGAAGGGTGCAAAGTTGCCCATTTGCCCATTTACCCCCCCCCCCCGGGAGAATCACGAACCGTTACTGTTGCTATGCTGCTAATGAGAGAGAGATAGAGATGTAGGGAAAACATGCTGGAACTGGAACATCTGCTACAGAGAAGAGAGAGATAAAGCAGGGGGAGAGAGACTTGTTGATTCACCATATTATGGCTTCTGAAAGACTTATGGCTTCTGAGAGGGTTGATTACTTTATACCATTCTGTTCATTAAAATTCCTCAGTGGACAGCCGGAGTGGGCTGGTTTGATGGACAAAGCCATTCAAAATTGATTGACAACTGAGACCCCGTGAGTAGGGATAAAAGTGAGGTCTGGAGACACACCACTCTGACACATCAGGAGACACACTATTGAGCACTGCTTGAGTGTTGGAATTCCCGTGAAGGTGTGGGGCATCGGAAGACCGAACAAAGAATTGGTCAGTTTAACTCACAGTGTTATAGCAGGGCCGGTGGGGGCTTCTGTGTGTGTCCACTAATGCCAGAGTGACGAGCCCACCACAGAAGAACGGTCTAGCTGAAGGACAGAGGGGTCATACCTGAATGGCCACAACACATCGACGGATCAAGAACGTAAAGGAAGGGTTGCTGCCTGTAGCTGTTACTGCTCTCTCTCTCTCTCTCTCTCTCTCTCTCTCTCTCTCTCTCTCTCTCTCTCTCTCTCTCTCTCTCTCTCTCTCTCTCTCTCTCTCTCTACTCTCTCTCTCTCCAACGATTACTACACACCAACCAACACCTACCTCAGCACGTATGAACTGAACTGAACTTTATACTTATCAATGACAATTCATTATCCCCTAGACATCGATAGAGCTTGTTTATTATTGATTATTATGATACCCACACTTTTAGGTTTAGTATTGCAAACGTGTATTATCTATATATTTGCATTATTGATATTGATTTGTGTACTTTACTAATAAACACTGTTGAAAATAGTACCACCAGACTCCAACGGATTATTCTATCTTTGCTGGTTCGACACCCAGTTACCGGGTACGTAACAGTATGTAATCCAGGTAATTCTATAAAGCGAGCGGAGATATTGCTGGGCTTTTGGACATTACATTTGTATCATCGCTGACCACATATGTAGTGCGGGAGGATTAGAGAATGGCAAATTTTATTTCTTTTTTCAAGAAAGAAAACACAAATAGGGATTGTCTTGAGAATTACAGGCCAGTTAGCCTTCGATCATTAGAGGGCAAGATATTTGAGAGCTTCTTAGAGACGGAATTTATGAAGAACCGTATTCTGGTTGGGGAGAGTCAGCCCGGATTTTTTGTCCCTTATAAGCCAGAATAAATCCCACGAAGCAGTGAAAAATAAGCAGATGAAGCAGAAAAGTCGAAGTGGGGTATATTAATGTGTAAGCTATTAGACTGGGTTCCCGATGGTGCAGACTTTAGAAAGTTAGGTGGCCTGCGATCTAGTGAAACCTGGTTGCGTAGATTCGAAACTGGCGAACCAAGGGAAGGCTGAAGAGGCAGTGGATGGAGTGTATTCTGCCTGGAGGACAGTGACTAGTGATGTTACGCAAGGAAGGTATAACCTTTAGTACGCTTTACAACTATATGTAGATTCTGCTATTATTGTGTTCTGAGAGACAGGCTTTAAATTGATCATTCTGCAGCACTTGGATAATTTACCGAGTTAGGGCTGATTTTGAAAGCAAATTACTGAATTCGGACTGAAACTGCAAGCTATCTAAACTGAAATCACACATACTTATTGTTGGACTGGAACTGCAAGCTATCTAAATTGAAATCACGTTTACTTCTTACAGGACAGATACTACGATTACATCAAAACATTTTTTTGGAATGAAACCCTGCAATTCAAGATCAGTATTCAAAATATTCAGCAGCATCCTTTGTTGCTTTCCAAATGAACCAGCTTCCCAGAAAGCGAATTTCAAATTTCCAATTCAAGAAAACAAGATTTTCTTTAATGTCAATTTACCTTTGAACAGCGGATTTATTGTACCCGGAATAGATACACTCATATCTCGATCTATTTAACGTTGATTTCACATGGCCAGTGTGGAATTCGTGTCTATCTCTGAAATCAATACCACAGCAAACAAACACAAGAACGGATTCGAAATACGCTGGTAAGGTGAAACAAATTCTAAGCTGTGACGTTTCTTCCTTCAAGTCTGTCACTGGTAACTGGCGTATATGTAATAAACAATTAATTCCCAGAGTAAAAATCCTTATCAAATATTCTAAAGAACAAAGGGAAACCAGATGTGGGGGATTGCGGCCCCCATACAATAAAACTATATACAATTTCGGAAAAAGAAGCAGTCTCTGATATTCACATGGTCCTGCACATTTATTTCAAACAATGAAGCAGACATTTGCAGGCAGTGAGATCCTCCTGTGAATGAAAAGATTAATTCAAACATCCTTTCAACGTAATACTAACAAACACACGACTGCCTTCAGTTCATTCACTCAGGCATTACCTCTGTTTCTTTTTCAACTGAACTCACAAATGTCCAGTCCTTGTGAAATATTTTCCATTTTCAATGCATTCACACTTTAAACCAGGGGTGTCAAACTCATTTTAGGTCACGGGCCGGATTGAGCAAAATGCAGCTTCATGCGGGCCGGATCAGTCGGACGCGTGCGAACGCAGCTTTCGTTGCCTCCGTTTTTTCAGCCTGCTCTCATGTGTCTCAGTCTCTGCTATAACTACAAAGTGTTTCACTTTACAAATTCCGTTTCTTATGAAGAAGACTGCCGAGCAAAACTGCCGAATAAACACTAAAAACCCTGAAAACCTGGTACCTGAATAAACTCAGTATTAGCCATATCATACGCCATAGGCGCTTCGATTACTGGGGCCAGCTTTAATAGTAATTAGATATTATCTCGCGGGCCAAAGATAATTCCACCGCGGGCCGGATTTGGCCCGCGGGCCTTGAGTTTGACATATATGCTTTAAACTATTGTAGAATCTTTACGTGTTGAATAGTGAACAAATAATCTATAATTAGAAAGATACAACACATACAACGACGTCACCAAATCTCCAACGACTTAAACGTTTTCTTACCTCCGATCACTGACCAAAGATAGGGTTGAGATTACATCAACGAGTTGTTCTATGTTATCAGATTTAATGATCCCCATCACCACCGATGAAGTAACAGATTGTAAACTGTACTGACGCGTTTAGCACACGAACCTCCCCCAATCCGGTCTGCATTGCCTTAATGATGGAGTGACGGTATATTCCTTTAGTGTGTTACGTCCCTTATAATCGGAAGGAGAAGTTTAGGATGATGGCGCCTAACGGAGAATCGTTTGCTTGCATCTACCGACTCAGCTCTATTTATATCTTTAATATCTCTTTTTCTTACTTTTCTGGGTTCTTTTGAAGGCTGTGACCTGGAGTTACACGATATAGGGACATATAAAACTCTGAAAGGGATGGCTAAGATACAGTCAGGAAAATTGTTTCCACTGGCAGTTGAAACCAGAACTAGGAGACATAGCCTCAAGATACTGCAAAACACATTTTGGGCGGAAATGAAGAGGAACTGCTTTCACCAGAAAGTGGTGAAACTGCAGAATTGGAGAATTCTGCACATCTGCAGATTGAGAATTCCCAATGAATCAGTGCAGGCTACCCCTGGAAATATATTTAAGATAAGGTCGAATAGATTTTTGGAAATTAGAGGAATTAAGGGTTAAGCAGAACAGTCAGATAGGTGGAGATGAGTCCATGGTCAGATTGGTCATGACCTTATTAAATGTTGGAGCAGGCTCGATGGGCCAAATGTCCTACCCCTGCTCCTATTTCTTAAGTTCCTCTGTTTTCATAATTGCCGCTCGTATATTTACATTTCGTTAGCACGTCTAGCGGATTCCTCTGCTAATTCCAAAAAGTAAATTAACGGATTCTTTAATTCTCCACTTAGTCCTCTATCCTTGTATTTTATCTTTGTACAGTGGCATTACACTGATTTCTGTTGATCAGTTGCATGTAATACCTCACTATGATTATTCCGGGTAGTAATGTCATAATCATAATCATAATATCTTCAATATCATAATCAATATCTCTCAGATGCGGAGATACAAAGGAAGCCGTGTATGTTATATTCTTCATTGAGATTCCTGCTCCTCTTTCCTTCTATTGCGACTTCTCTCTGGTCTCAAATGGGGAAGAGTGTCGGAATAGTGACAAGAGTACTGGGTTATTTGGTTGTGTGCTGGCTGGAGATGTTTGGAAATAGACTGACTTTCATCATCATTACTACACGGAGGTCTAACTCGGTCGCCTGCTCCACTCAAAGTTATTTTCGACACTGCAACCGTTCTCGCTTCATATACCACCACTATCCACTATGATCACATAGTATCTATTTGCGGGTAGGACGTGTAGCAGGAAAACTGAACTTTCCAACTTCACAGCCTGGAAGAAATCGGTTTAACAAGTGTAGGTACCTTTAGATCTGCCACACTATCACTGTACTTTTGAAAATAATTGACAGCATAGAATCATTAGAAACATAGAAACATAGGCCCGCGGCCCACAAAGCTCTGCCGAACATATTCCTACCTTAGAAATTGCCTGGGCTTACCGATAGCCGTCTATTTTTCTGAGCTCCATGTACCTACCCAGGAGTCTTCTAAAAGACCCTATCGTATCCGCCTCCACCACCGCCACCGGCAGCCCATTCCCCGCAATTAGTATTCTCTGTGTAAAATCTTACCTTTCACATCGCCTCTGTACCCACTTCCAGGTACCTTAAAAGTATCTCCTATCGTACTAGCCATTTCAGCCCTAGGGAAAAGCCTCTAACTATACAAACGATCAAAGCCTTTCATCATCTGTACACCTCTATCAGGTCACCTCTCATCCTCCGTCACTCGAAGCAGAAAAGGAAGAGTTCACTCAGCCTATTCTCATAAGGCTTGTTCCCCAGTCCGGTCAAAATCCTTGTATATACCCTCTGCACCCTTTCTATGACTTCGACATCCTTCCTGTAGTAAGGCGACCAGAAGTGAGCACAGTGCTCCAGGTGGGGTCTGAGCAGGGTCCTATAATGTATAGCTGCGACCTTACCTCTCGGCTCCTAAACTGAATCCCACGATTGATGAAGGAAAGTGCTCCGTGTAGCTTCTCAACCGTAGTATCTTTGATTGTACTATGGAGTCCAACCGAGATCCCTCTGATCCTCTATACTACCAAGAACTTTACCATTAATAATATATTTGGCAGGCGTACGATTCCCAAATATTCATCTTTGTATTCTAGACACCGTGAATCTACGTGATATAATGGATATAGCTTCTGTCTTTGGTATCAGATGCCAATTCATCAGTTGTTTGCTGGTTCAAGTAAGGTCACGATCATTTAATCGACCTCATGATGTTCCATTATTACCTCCTCGTGCGCAGCGCAAAAGTTGCTAAAACTGATTCAAATAGTTCAAATACACTCTCTGTAAACTCATCTCTTCCGGGATGTAATCCCGCCATCTGAAAATTGGACATTCGGTCCATATTAGCAACAAAATCAAAAAAAATGACTCAATGTTTTGTTTGTCGTGTTTTACTCTGGGGTGTGTGTGTGTGTGTGTGTGTGCGTGAGAGAGAGAGAGAGAGAGAGAGAGAGAGAGAGAGAGAGAGAGAGAGAGAGAGAGAGAGAGAGAGAGAGTGTTTGGGTGCGTGTGTGAGTGTTTGTTTGTGTGTGTGCGTGTGTGAGTGTTTGTTTGTGTGTGTGCGTGTGTGTATTCAGCATCCTGAAACCTGAAATACTCATGCAACATAGATAGCCTGCGAGATGGCCTTTTGAATAGCACGGGATTGAGCCTTCCAGAGGATCAGCTAACATGGATTGAGTGTCGTGCAATGAGCCAGAATTGATCAGAAATGTGAACATAATATGTTCAAATTCATCTTGTAATTTGTGAAGTATGAGCCAGATTCAGATGTCTGAGCTAACCTACAGCAAATGGAGTTCTAGAGGCATGAGAGAGCTGTTGCTCATAATGGACTGGGGAAAAAAATGACTGTTTGACGGCAGATCAGTAATGTTTGTTTTTTTCGGACGCAATTCGGAAGGCATATTCAGTGAGAAAGAGGTGAACTTTTTTTTCCCTGTTTCTCCTCAGTCCTCTCACCTTGATGTTTCAAGTAGATTTTATGTCTCCACCTTAAATATTTAAATGCTTTAATGGAACGATGACACAATCATGGCTAAGACAGGAATTCAAACCCATCATGAAATCCAAAGGGACGACGTATCATAGAGGCAAAAATTAGTCGGGAGTGACGGGATTGGGAAACTTTTAAAACCAACAGAAGGAAATGACCAGTCATTAAGAAGGTAAAAATGGAATAGGAAAGAACGTGTGCCGGTAGTATTAAAGGGGACACAAAACGTTTCTTCCGATTCATAATGCGAAAGAAAAAGCAAACGTGGCGAGGGTGGTATCGGACAGTTGTAAATCAATGCCAGAGAGGAAGTACTAGGGTGCAACGAAATGGCGGGCGAACTGAATAAATATTTTGCATCTGTGGAAGAGGTGGCTACATTGAACGTTGAGGCATTAGTAAGGATCTTTTAAGAATTACATGATTTTGGAATGATTCCCGAAGTTGCAAAAGTTCAAATGTTGCAAATGTCACTCCAGTTTTTAAGAAGGGAGAAAGACAGAAGAACGGTTACTATTGGCCAGATCGGTTGACCTCAATTTTGCAAAGATGTCGGGTCGATTATTAGGTATGAGGTCTCATGGTACATGGAGGTACAAGATCCAACAGGCCGTAGTTAACATGGTATCCACGAGGGAAACTCTTGCCTGACAAACTTTTTGGAATTTTTCCGTTCCGGTCACCTCACTGCAGGAAGTATGTGGATGCTCTAGAGAGAGTGCAGAGAAGATTTACAAGGATGTTGCCTATATTGAAGGGTCTGCGTTATGGAAATAGATTGAGTGAACTTGGTCTTTTCTCGTTGGAGATGAGAGTTGATTTGATAGACATGTGGAAGATGATGAGAGGCATTGATTGTTTGGATAATAAGAGGCTTTTTCTTCCAAGGGCTGAAATGGCTAACACGAAGGGGTATAGTTTTTAAGTGCTTAGAAACACGAACAGAGGGATATTAGTGGTACGTTTTGTGCACACAGTGCAATGCCGGCGATTGTGTCGGATACGATAGTTTTTTTTTTAAGAAACTCGGTGATATCTACATGGAGCTTAGAAAAGGAGACAGCTACTCAGGGAAATTCTAGGCAGATTCTGTAGTAGATTACATGCTCGGCATAACGTTGGCGGCCAAGATTTAAATGTTTATTTTCTTTAAAAAAGTAACAAGTAATATATACAAAGGTGAATCGGTTGATATTGTGCCTTTGAATTTTCAGAGGCCTTGACAAGTTGTCACACATGAGGTTGCTAAGCATGCTACAAGCCCTTTAAATTACGGGAAAGGTTGTACAATGGATAACACAGTGGGTGATTGGCAGGAGGCAAATAGTGTTGGCACTGATTATTTTTACGTTATATGTCCATGATTTAATTGATGGAATTGATGGCTTTGTTGCAATGTTTGCTGACGATGTGAGGATAGATAAAGAGGGAAGCAGTTTTAAGAAAGCAGATGTTCTACAGAATATCTTTAACATATTAGGAGAAAGGGGAAAGGGATGGCAAATGGAATACAATGTCGGGAATCGTGTGCTCATGCACATTCGTAGACAAAATTAAAGGCTGTCGTGGTTACTTGAAATGACCAGGAGATACAGACAATTCTTCGAGAAGTTTAAACCTTTATTTGCAAACAAAGGCTGAGGCAATCAATGAACTTGTCACCGAAAGCCCACCGAGCTCCGGTGTACAGCATTCTTTATAGTAATTTCTTATCTCAGTTACATTTTCGGTTTTATCAGCATACCCAATCAATTTTTAATTGCATATCATCTATACATTAACTAATCAATGGCTCTTGCCTAGCTCTCGGTGCGCCACCAGTATTTCTTTGCAGTTCACATCTTGGGCCTCACTCCTGTCCACGGTTGTTTCTCAGTCAGCCTCCCTTAACCTCTCACATTACATTTCCTGTTCATACCATCCTGTCTGCCACCGTTATCTCTTCATAAGCCATGCTGTTGTATAATATATGGGGTACATTTCAGCTAATTAGTGCTTCTAATGCTAAACAGATGTTCTTTAACTTCCATAGTATGTAGCTAAGTGAATACAAGGCATCTAGTAAAACAATACATAGCAAAATGTGTCTAGTAAAATAATACATAGTAATATTCAGTACATAGAAGTGATTACATAGTATAGTAAATAGCTAGTACATAGTGATTATATTCCAGGTATATTTCTCAATAAGGTTTGACTACTTTTTTAATGTAGAGTAAATACAAAAAATACGCACAAAGGGGCTGTGGAGACCTTGTGCAGGATTCCCAAAACAATAATCTGAGTGCCAAGTCTGAGGTAAGGAAGGGCATATTACCTTCAATTTCAAGAGGACTAGAATATTATATAAAAAGGAAATAAATGATGTTAAAGCTGGGACCCTTATCTGAGAAAGGATATGTTTAAACAGTGGAGGGTTGAAAGCGAATTCACAAAAATGTGTCCGGGATTTAAGGTTTTTATCATATGAAGAGCGGTCTGACGGCTTTGGGCCTGTAATCACTCGAATCGAAAGAATGTGGGGTGCCCTCATTGAATCCAAAGCTGAAAGAATTGGATAGAATGGATGCAGGGGTGGATGGTTAATATGGCAGTATAGGCCATGACCAGAAAACACATCTTCACAATAGAAAGATATCCTTTTAGATTAGAACGAACATGGAGAGGGCTGTATTTAGGCAGAGTGTGGTGAACCTGTGGAATTCCTTGCCCCAGGCAGCTCTGGGGGCCAGGTATTTATGTATATTCAAGGCAGAGTTTGATAGATTCTTGATTGGTCAGGACGTGGAGTGATTAGGGGAGAAGGCTGGCGACTGCGGCTGCCAAGAAAAGCTGGTATGGGTCATGATGAAATAACAGAGCAGATGTGTGGAAATAATATAATTATGATCCTCTTTCTTATGGTGTTATGCAAACAGCATCTACGGTTCTGCTTAATCATTCGCTTCGGTCACCTCCTCGAAGACCACGATCACGTTGATAAGTAGCCATTGAAGCTGCATCAAGCAATACTGACTCCTCAGAATTCGGTCATATTTTACCAAATGTTCATGACGTTTATAGATAAGGATGACATCCTGCCATCCTAAAACATCCGTACTACTGACGAAAAAAATCACCGGCCTGTAGTTGCTCTATTAACCTCATTTCATTCCTGTATGATGGAGCGCCATTATCCACTGGAGCTGCCGCAATATCCGTGGCAAGCCAGGGCACAGGGCCCTTAGTTAAGACCCAAAAGTTACATTCTGCCTGTCTATCTTGAGACATATCCCATCAGATGTGAAAGCCCATGATCAAAATTACAAATCCACTTCTTTCCCTCCCTCTTTACCTTTGTTATCACATCACAAACTCGCAATATGAAGCAATTTGTCCTTTCCGACTCTCAAACCTGTCCCCATAATGAATAAAATATCAGACTAGATGCTTTAATCCATTGTGCAAGTTCATCATACTAACTCTGCAAAACAAATATCCTGCCAGTCCCATTCAAACTATCAGGTTTTGCACCATGCATGTCATGCCAGTAACGACACTTGCCTGCAGAATGAAAGTGCTGTTGGAGTTTCAGTAAGGTGCCAAACCAGTAGTAAATACTTAGAGCAGAACATCATTTAAGTATAAGTGATAGCGCTATAGCTTAAAAATTGTGAGAGTACAGAAATAAGTAATCGATATTGTAGAAATTTCATTGGAAATAGCTGCTTGTGGGACAAATTCATCATTATTCCTTGGTATGCATCCTAATAAAACATCGACTTTCTAAGCTGAGGAGAGTGCGCATCAGCCCAATCAGGATCTGCGCTACATTACGACTGATGTTCTTCAAGATTTCAACTGATTTCACCATGACATTGTGGAAGGTGAATGACAGACATGTTGATGTTAGAAATGAGAGGGACATGGAAATGGGGAACCATAAAACTGCGGATGTTGGAAAGCGTAAACTAAATCATACAATGCAGGTTGGGAAAACGCAGATTCAAGGGAATGCAAAATTTCAAATGATTGTTAACCCATATTAGCATATTGACCGAAGATCAGTCACTACCTCAGAATAAAATTCAAGATTCAACATTTCCCTTATGTAATCATAATTTGTGATAATTTGCTATGTCAGTGACAATGGAAGAGAAACATATATTTTCTTGAAATATGCAACGAAATTTGATGTACAAAAGGTGACAAAGCGAAGTTTAAGCATAAATGAACAATTGTGCATTCAGATGAAAATCTGAGACAAATACCAGATATCGGACTGTAGGAAATCCAGAAATAAAAACCGTGATGATTGAAGCATTTCTCTTTCCTCCAAGTGTAAACTTGAGTGGCGACACATTTTTATTTTTAATGGCGACATCGCTTTCTCAAGCAATGTTGGCTTTTCTAACGCTTGGATCTCCCTCCCAATTTTTTTCACAAATACTGAAAAACATGTGCAGTTCTGGGTTAGATCTGGGATCCCGTTATCTAATGTTTTGTTTTACAATTCCCTTCTGTTAAGGGTAGTGCAACCACCGTAGACCCACGGCAACCCTTCTCCCCAGCTCTCCAACGCCACCACCCTGAACAGAAGGTACTTATGTCAAGACTTCCATGGATATCATAAGCTTTCAGGCTTCCTTCGACTGACTTCGCTTTCACTGTGATAATTAATTTGTTCACACTCGTACAACATTCCATGTGGACTTATGTTGCAGATAACTAATGAATTGGAATGGAGACCGGCAATACCGCGACAAAATTAAACCAAATATCTCGCGACCAGCAGTTCCGTTACAAGGGATTTACTATTTAAACAAATTGGCTTGACTCCTTTCTCTTTTCGGAAAAATCACACTCCTATCTGCTAAATATCTGACTAAATGACCGAATAATATACACCATTCATAAGAATCTACAGACAAGTTCCAAATTTTAGGTGCACGATCTCTCTAGCACCGTCCCCTTAGCGTGAACAGATATTTCACTCCATTTTTGAGCTCCCGTCTGAATTTTCTCTGTGTAAGTGTATAGATGCACGTGTTGGCACAGATACTGAGGAATTTCAGCATGAATCCAACTTGCTGCAGGAGAAATTCTGGGGTATTCAAACATTTGTCCGTGTCAGAATAATTCTGCACTTGCCAGTTCATGGAGTGTACCACAAAGGGAAACCAGAGTATGATGACATTGGCTGATGGAGCAAACAGCAGAATCATTGACTTTCTCCGGTTCTTCAGTTCTGGATCAGTTTGATTGGCCCTATTTTTCCTGAGAATTCGACGGACTCTATTTGCCAAAACAATATGCCTGACTGTTAAAACGTTACACAATAGATTAAACTAATTGTTAATAACGGTGTTAAGATACTGTCAAATAACTCGTAATCTTTCCACGCTGGTGACGGTAAATATTCAGACGTGAAGACGCAGCGCCTTGGAACATTGTTTATTATGACCTCTGGCTCCACTGTAAAGTAAAACGAGACACACCTCGCACAGCTCACCACAGCAACAGTCTTTAAAATGCAGTCGCCGTTCTTTCCGTGCAGTATCGTCCACGTAGCTTTTTGACAACAAATCGCAACAAAACGATCGAAGGTGAATCCGACTGTCAGCCAAACAGAACAGTCCGTGATGGCAATACTGAGTACAAGCATCAGGGTGCAAATTGGATGAATAAACAAGAAATCAGCGTCATTATAAATTTTATTACACTGTTGCATGATGGCAGTAAAGACAACCCTTATGAGATCCGCTGTCGCGATTCCCACCAAGTAACGTGTGATGCATTTCGAGAGTCCACACTTTCCCGCGAGAAAGGATCACAATCGCCATTATTTTAACTGTCAAAAAAAAGAAGGGAAATAAAAAAACAATGTCTAACGGAAAGTTGTTCATTAGTTGTTCTGCATTCCGTGGTAAATTTCTGATTGTTTCGTTGTCTGCTGTTCCCATGCCGAACCACGACAGTTTGGAAACAGACAGCGGAAACTCAGTCCCATCAGAGCTGCCCCGTTGCACCCCGGTAGACCCGGCTTTTACGAGTTCGCAAACAAAAAAAAAGATCCGGAAAATCTGTAAACGCCCATCAGGAAGGCAGAACATATGTTAGGGCTCATAGCTACAGTTGAACAGATACCGAAATCAGTTGTAATAACATACATCAAAGCCAGCTCTAGCAACTTACCAAGAAAGCCAACCGCTGCAATTACCGGATAGTAGATGCTCACCATGTAGTAGTTCGCCGGATATCCCATTTTCCATGTGAGCTGGCGATCAGTGCTACAGAATTTGCCAAGTAACTCTTTGTACTGCTGAGTCGGTCAATGAGCTTTTATGCAGCAAAGAGAAGGTTGCTGAGCTCTTTATTGTGACAGCGTCGCCAACAACATAAGCTGCAAGTCCGATGAACAAATATACTCCTCTATTTTTGTTCATTGTGTCACTGTGAAATGGCCTACAGGGATATTACAAACACGTCGACATGGACACAATAGGAACAAACAGAGTCGACCATGTTTATGCAAACTGAATTGGTACTTACATTCAGTTTCTCATTCGGGCCTATCTGACTACATCTTCACAATGTTAGTTCTACCATACCAACCCCTGCTGAAAAATGAGAAACCAGTCAATAAGACGACCACTCTATTGCTTAATGAGATAATTTTAATGCTTCAGGACTACCTTGAAATGCTCCCTGGAGATGTTCAAGGGCTGGCACAAAGTGAGAAGGCACAGACGTTGAAGAATATGCCTCATCTGTCATCCGCTGTATTAGTACGTGTGTAGATGACTAAGTGTGGTGTTGGTGCTTGTTGAATAATCATCTCTACTTCCAAGTCGAAGCACTGGTTGAAAACCGTGTGCAATCTGGTTAAATGCACGGGGAGTTGCCTTCGCGTCATGTGGGAAACTGTGATCAGAACTGCCATCAAGAACTCGCCTTTGCACTCAAGAGGGTGAACGTCACTTACTCTCAACAATTTCATGTAGATGTGTCTGATAGCGATCATCAGAAAATATGGCTAAGCATCAAGGCATCACTCACTACACAACGAAAACCAGACACGATAGTAGCAATGATGCGTCCTTCTCTGTGCTACCAGAAAACTTCTCTGCGAGCAACACAACGCTAACAACAAAATCTGTCACCCACAACCCTGGGTAACCAGCCAGTTTCTGAAACATCAGCAGGTGCAAGAAAAGCAGTCGATCCCCATAAGTTTGACATGCCAGACAGCATCCCAGACCTCATACTCAGAGAGTGTGCAGACCAACTCATTAGGGTCTTCAACAACATCTTCAAAGTTTCACTCATCCAGGCTGCCGTCCCCTCATGCTTCAAATAAACCACAATAATCATGGTATCAAATAACTCTACACCTACAGCAAGAAGCGACAACACCCGGCGGTATTGACGGCTATAATCATGTAGTGCATTGTTCAGCTGATCATGGAACATGTCAAAAACTCCAGTGCTGTTACATTGGATAAACACAAATATTTGCATCTGGCCTTGACACAGCTAAAAAATTAGGAGATTTATATCAAAATGCAACCTATGAATATTAGTTCAACATTCAAAACTGTTGTCACACGGACGTTGGTAAATATACCCCTACACCTCGATCTAACTATAGCACTGTGCAACTGGGTGTTGGACGTAACAAACGGCAGATCTCATAGAGCCAGGAGGCCCAAATGCCGATGCCCAAACCCCCTTATAAAACACAGGTTGCTCTTGCCCTCTGCATTGAGATTATCGCACAAATTAGTCCATTCCAAAATCTTTTCGCTGAACTTTTTTTTTTACTTAGCATTTGTTGGAATAAGGTCAACGTCATGTTGCTGATTACTGTCAGAATTATTTCGAGGCTTGCTGTGCGAAGTAAATACTTTGCTTATAATGCATAGCGTTCGAAAGCAATGGTTCCTTCATCATATGTTCCTTAATCATATCCGGTACATTACACAACGCCCAGTCCAGAATTACTGAGCATCCCCCCCCCCTCCCTACCACCACCCCAGTGGATTCAACCACAAGCTACTCAACAACGCCATCCTGGAGGAATTCCATAAATTCTAACTTTTGAGATCGAGCATCAACTTTGTTTTCACAATCTGTCTGCATTTTGAAATCTGCCCTGACGAACTTTATATTGCCTTTTTGACTTGTCTTTTTTCCATCTTCCGCTATAATTTACGGACCACATCCTCTCTACTGTTCGGATGACCGTCACTGCCTACAGGGGTCTCCTTACCTTGCAGCTCCCTAACTCTATAAACACGCTTTCCACGGCTTCCTATCCAATGACACATCTTTCTTATGATTAGATGTCATTTGTTTTCCCAGCAGGATCATTGCTCCTTCTCTATGTATCTGCTTGCCTTTAGACAGATAGGGTGTTGTTGATTTTACGCTCCAAACTGCAATCGTCTTTCAGCCATGTGTCCGTAATATCGACAAAGTCATAGAGCACCTTTCCGTGTTGATAATGTTTGGTCCGGTATTTCAACATCGCATCTGAGCTGACTTTCCAGAGGCCATACCTGTACTGGGTAGGGCTTCATAATGTACAGCTGAACTTTTTGCAGTTTCTTGTCATGAAGAATATTTTTATTGCTGCTTTTCCAGAAAAAATTGCTGCACACACAGTGACAATGTCATTGCTGACCATGATGATGACGACATTAGTAATCCAGGCCCATCACTGACCAGATTAATAATGCTGTTGTCCTGCAGACTTGCCAGTGAGAATCATTTACTAATGGACATTGACTTAAGGTGAGGAAAGAGAATTCATAGGAAGTGGAGGGACCACTTTTGCCAGTGAAGTGAGTAAGTATATGGGACGAGCTGCGTGAGTGTGTGTTTAAGGTACACACTTCCAGAACATTCAAAATGTAATTGGAAAGCCCATAGATAGGAATGCTTTAACGGTATAACGTCAAAAAGGGAGCAAATAAGGATAGCTTAGATAGTGCGAACCGCTTGGACCGCCTTATCTACATCCATTTACTAAGACTACCGTATTTACTGGAACATCAATAACTTCTGCGATTGTGTGCATGAGTTGTCCCTTGTTTCAGATTTCAGTCACTTGTGGCAGTTGGATTTCTGTGAATTTTCATGGAGGGCAAATTATGCAACGTTTACGAGTGAGGAGGTCATTTTGTTTGTCAATATATGCAAGGTCAGTTCGGAGAACTGGACTTATGCATCTGGATAAATCGTGTCCTCTCACCCAACTTCCTTGTATCCAAGGGAACAGCATCAGATGCCATACTCTGCAATTTTTTGTACAACTGTGGTGTGGGATCTATACGGAGCTGTCGCACGATGGTCCTGAAAAACGTGGACTCGTTTTTACTGTCTACTATACCAGCAGTTACGGTCGAAATTACAATAAAAAGTGGCTTGACTTGACGTGATCCATGTCATTAGTAAATGTTCGGGACATTTGATCCGTTAACCAGCGAGCTATGGGACCTCAGTCAAAATTCGAAATGTCTATTACGGCCTTACTGAATTCTGGACAGTGTTCAGCGGCGGTTCACCCAGATACTGCTTTTGTTGCTATGAAGACAAAGATTATTGAACGCGTGAAGTATGCATGGACACTCGATTGCGTTCAGTATCAGCTACGATCTTCAAACCTGAATTTTCAATGAGGGCCAACTCAGTTTCAGTTAACTGATCCCATAAGCCAACCGAGGTTAACATGAATTAGCATGTAGGAGCAGATTCTATAAACGTATTCATGGGGTTTCTTCACAAATTACAGTAAAACAATTGAGTATATTTTTCATTCTTTCTCGTGCTGGTGGGAGCGGTTGTGTTGATGATTCTTGAATCGGAGAAATCAGAAAAAAAGCGACGCAACAAACTTTAACGTCTTACGTCATTGAATTTGTTTTGTTTTTGTCATTGTATTAGTTTCCCCTCTGAACCTGCAAGAGAGCGAGAGAGAGAGAGAGAGAGAGAGAGAGAGAGAGAGAGAGAGAGAGAGAGAGAGAGAGAGAGAGAGAGAGAGAGAGAGAGAGAGAGAGAGAGAGAGAGAGAGAGAGAGAGAGAGAGGAGAGAGAGAGAGAGAGAGAGAGAGAACAGAATGTGGTAATAATTGTTCTTACAGTACAGATCATGGATTTTCCTGGGGCATTGATATTGCTTGGTTGGTGGAAGGGAATTGGTGCATTTTACTACAATAAATGGTGAAGGGGGGCGTTCGATACTTTGCTGCTGCTTGTGCGTGTGGGGGCAAAATACGGTAACACTTGTGGGTTCATTTTTTTTAACTTCCTCTCATCTTTTGGCGTAGGCACCTGTTCCACTGGATGTCTGTGAAGAATAAGAATTTGATGCTCTATATTGTATAGCTTCTCTGATATTAAATGGAACAATTGATCTACCGACTGAAATTTTGTAGTTTCCCAAGAAACTAGGGTAAACCACACGTCTATCTAGACTCTCCTACACTCTGACAATGCTCCGCGGTGGCGCCGATGCAAGTTTTGCCTTAGAATTCATTTCTCTTCGATTCTGCTCATTGAACAGTTTTCCGTCTTACAATACACTAAGTAGATTCATACGATAAAATGCATAAATGGTGCAATTTGTCAGGGGGACATTAATCACCTTGTTTCGATGTCACTTTTTTTCTCAATAACAATCAGGATTCTTAATAGAATGGTGCAAGTTATAACAGCGGGCATGAAATGGAACCGAACACACCAACAACATGGCTTGACTTTCATTTTTCTTGGTGAATGTCAAAATAATCCTGCAAGGAGGCATTATCAAAATCATTGGCTCTTCTCTGAATTTAGTGTGGGTAAATGCTTAAATAACGATGTTTGCACAGGAAGTGAGGGGCGTGAGCAGGTTTCCCTTTGTTCAATGATATCTGCGGGGAATTATGGTCTGGACCTGAAAACATGGCGGAAAAGCGGAAAAAAATGATTCACAAATGCTGTCAGACTGAGTAACATGAACGTGCCCGATAGAGTGGTGCAATATTATGGATTGCTTCTGCTCACAATGTCCACGTCAGGAGAATTAAATTTACTGTAATTTCGGGATCCTTTTTACGATTCTCTGACCATCGGGAAATGCCTAAATTTCACCCTATATTCAGCAATACTAAAACAAATGCATAAAATAACCAAAGATAACTTGTCGACCCGTGAGCGTGGCAAATTCTGTTAAGCACATGGCATCTGATTAAATTCAAAATCCCACGAAATATTCCCAATTTTTGTCAGAGTTTGAAATATAAACAGGTAGCGGATGTTCTCCGACGAAATCAGGATTTGTCTTCCTGCTGCAAGCAATGTCACAGTTCTTGCTGTTGGTAAGTAAATGAGTATTGAGCTTTTAGTAATCAGTGTCTTCTGCCTCACTTGCCAAACACGAGATCTCCTCCTTCGTAGCAGCACCTATCAATGAATCATTCATCAATGAGTTCTAACAGACGTATCCATATCGGATAAGGCCTTAGGGGACCGGCCATGGAGGGTGCTGGTGTTTGGGCTTCTATCAGGACTTCTCACGCTGACATATTATTTTCTCCACCCAGCTGATAGAATTCACCTGCTACCGTTCCATACACATGATCTGCAGCCTACTTAACCCAGTTCTTAAAGACCATCCTTGTTCACTTATAGAACAGGTTGGCCTCAAACAGTAGTTTTTAGCTTTCACCCGACCTGCAGAACGTTTACTAGTTGTAAATGGTGTTTAATTTCCCTTGCCCCTTGTTTTGTGGTTTCTGCTGTTACTCAGCTTTATCACTTTGTGATCTGTCATGGAAGTTATCGCTCCCCGCTGAATCCGCTCCGCTGCTCTCATTTTTCCTCAAGCCTCCTCTGTATTTCCTGACAGACTAAAGGGTAACCGTGTTAAATGGAGAAGACATCCCTCCGGTGCTATTACAGCAACCCCTGAAATGGCGTTAATTATATTCCATGAAATGACATGAAATGTTTACCCCTGATTGGAAGAGTAGTGGAGCAAAATTTGGGAGGATAAATGTTCCTGTTACTAGGAATTTTTTAACTACACACAAAACGTATCGGGACATGTATGAACGCATAACATGGCAGATATCACATTTAACATAGAAGAAAATTGTAATTAAAGGAAGAATGCAATATGTCACTTTTTTTCTCTTATGACCTTAAAAGGAAATAGGAATTAGTCAAAATCACATTTGTGTTTACCTGTTACGTCTAAAACTATGTAACGAAACCTTGTGCCAGAAACACATAGTGGCGATAGCATAAATGTGCTTTGGCGGGTTTAACTTTCTTCAAGTGGTTTCCCTCCAGTCTTCAATGGGTCAGTTCACCGCATGGCCGATAGGTATTCTTTACAAGCTTTCTTTCCCTGATTTGCTTCAAGTGGATGATGAGTAGATTGCATGTCATTCTGATAAAATGTACTTTCATGGTCTTCACCAGTTCCACGGTGCGTTATTTCATTGTAAATACATGCAGCTGTTGATTCAGAAAGGAAAATGAAATGGGTTTAAAAATACTTTCTTTAAAACAGACCCCGTACATGATCCCACACCACAGCTGTACAAAAAGCTCCGGAGAATGGCACCTGATGCTGTTCCTTTAGATGCAAAGATGTAGGGTGAGAGGACAGATTTTCTCCAGATGCATCAGTCCCGTTCTTCAAACCGACCTTGTATATAGTGACAAGTAACAAAACCTCAGTTGTAAACGCTGTGATTTTGCATAATTTGCCCTCCAGGAAAGACCACAGAAATCCAACTGCCGCAAATGCCCGAAAAATCGGAAATGAAGCACAACTCGAGCACAGAATCGCAGAAGGGATTAACTTTCCAGTTGTTAAAGTAAACAATCTTAGTTAGAAACGGCGGCCAAAGCGGTTCGTGCCATCTAAGTTATCCTCATTTGCTCCTTTATGAGCCTTATCCCGTTAAATTCTTCCTATCCATGGACTGTCCAATTACATTTTGAATGTTGTGAAAATGTATACGTCAAACACATCCTCGGGTCCCTCTTTCTATATACTTACACACTTACATGGTCAAATTGATCCATCCGCTTCCTATTAATTCTCTCTCGTCACCTTAAATCAATGTCCATTCGTAAATGATTCTCTAAACTGTTTGTCTGCAGAGACAATGCAGTCTGGTCAGTAATGGGCCTGGATTACCAGTGTCGTCATCATCATGGTCAGCAATGACATTGTCAGTGTGTGGCAGTAATTTCTCTGGAAAACAGCGTTTAAAATATTCATAATGACAGAAAACCGCAGTAAAGTTCGGTTGTACAATATAAAGCTCCACACATCATTGCTCAGCAAGTGATTCAATGAAAACACTTTTCTGTTCTCAGACCATTACCTCTCGCCACTGAATACAAGCCGCACATATTTCTGCAACTCCCGATTCTTTCCACGGATCCGTGATTCCGAGACATGATTTAAATTTGAACGGATAGTTCAAAACAATGTTTGAACTTCAGTGTAAATCTACCAAATTCCGTTTATTCTTACAAATTTTTTTAACTGCATTGCATTTGTGGTTTCTAAATGACAATAAACTGAATCTGAATCTAAAATGAAAATATGTGTACGAAGGAGGGAAATGACAGGAGGAAAAGGAAATGAGCTGAACAAGAATGGTAACTCCTCAACCTGTTTACATCTCTCACCTTGTGGAACTTGTGCATATTCATCCGCACGTGTTTCAGGTTACGGCTCATCCTGCAGAGACCAGTTCATTCTGTTCTTTGCAATGTTTTATCTCATCCGAGATATATTTACAAATTATTTTAAAGTCTTTAAAATCTGTCTCAATTTTATTGTACACAAACATGTAACTGAGCGTATCAAGCAATCCTGCAAGTGCCGATTCATAACGGGTTAACTACATCTCACATTGACTGTGATTAAGCTGACTAGTGATGTGTAATAAATCTCTCCTGTTGTTCTGCACCAACTGCTTGCAACAACAAAATCATATACATTTATTTGCAGCAAACAGCACATTTTTTCAAAGGTTTCTTTTTTACATACGTAACATATGTTTACATGTATACAGGGTATTTTAACAATTATATTCACTATTTTATTCCTGGTATTAGACAATAGAGGAAATCATATCGGCTGTGTAAAGTTGATGAAGACTCGGCAATCTCTTGTTCCCCGGTGGTTTCCATTATCTGAACCCACTGAATACAAGCTGTACCTATTCTCCTCATTGCGGTTCTTTATCCGGGAACCCACTGAACAATATCCCCATTTTTTTCATGCTGACTGACTAAATATAAGAGTGTAACGGGACTTGCATATAAATAACAACGATTTTCATTTAGACATACGGAAATAATAATAAAAGAATGTGCGGGTGCCTCGAAATCGAAACACGACCCAATGTGATGACAGAAAAAAAGAATGAATATTCCTCCTTATCCGCTGAGTTACACCGGATATGTGTACGAAAATAACAACAAAAGCCGAGGTTAACTGTCTTTATGTCCACTGATGTTTCGGCCACTCGTTGGTACATTGACCGTACAACTCTCTCCTCTGAGCGAGAAGTTGCACGGAGATTCTGCCCACATCACATAGTCATCTCCTGTTGTCCAGGTCACTATAAATGACATTAATGATTACACATTTTAGGCATTGATTCTGTAGGTTGTAATTTGTGTTTTTATTTGCTGCAAGGGACCGGGCATTGAGAAATAAATACATATTCAATCTAGCGACGAACTGATCGTTGATTACAGGGCATCATCACCAGTCGTGTGATTCTTCTGAAGAATATTTTATTTAAAGACAGATATTGATATGGTTTAATGGTCATACATCTTGTTTTCACTGTGTCTGTCCTGAGATTGGACAAGCAATGTATTTCCTAGCATACTTGGAGATGGTTCTGGACAAGCAGTGATACTCTCTGTGTAAGAAATCCTGGGACCGAATGACATGTGATAATAACATTGCAGAATTGAGGGAACGGGACAAGCATGTGTAAACACAAAGTACACTGCAGATGCTGTGGTCAAATCAACACGTACAAACAAGCTGGATGAACTCAGCAGGTCGGGCAGCATCCGTTGAAAGGAGCATTCAACGTTTCGTGCCGAGACCCTTCAAATGGACTGAAGAAGGAGGGGGCAGGAGCCCTATAAAGAAGGTGGGTGGAGGGTGGAAGGTGCCAGGTGAAAAACCAATCAGAGGAAAGATTAAGCGGTGGGGGAGGAGAAGCCGGATAGGTAAAGAAGGAATGAAAGGGGAAAGCACTATGGGTAGTAGAAGAAGGCAGAATCATGAGAGAGGTGATAGGCAGCAAGAAGAGGAGGCAGAGTTAAAGTGCGATGGTGGAAGGGAGAGGGCGGGAATTACCGGAAGGTGGAGAATTCGATGTTTATACCAAGGGGTAGAGGCTACCCAGACGGTATATGAGGTATATGACACCTCATATATCATCTTTCTCATCTCCTATCTCCTATCGCCTCTCTCATGATTCTGCCTTCTTTTAAAACGGGTGAGTATTTCTCCATATCTGTGTCTCACCTTCTGAGGAATTTACTCTTACCTTCTTCCAGCGTCATAGAAACAAAGAAAATCTACAGCAGAATAGAGGCACTTCGTCCCGCAAAGCTCTGCCGAAAGTGTAGTTACCTTGGAAATTACCGGAGGTTACATATAGCTCGCTATTTTTCCTAGCTCCATGCCCCTATCCAGGAGTCCCTAAAAAGATCCCATTGAATCGGCCTCGTGCTAGCCATTTCAGTCCTGGGGAAAAAAGACTCTGATTATCCACACGATCGAAGCCACTGATCATTTTATACACCTCTATCAGGTCACCTCTCATTCTCTGTCGCTCCAAGGAAAAAATGCCTAGTTCACTCAACCTATTCTCATAAGGCATGCTCCCTAATCCAGGCAACATCGTTGTAAATTTCCTCTGCACCTTCTCCATGATTTCCTATAGCTGGAGAAAAAAAGGTCTTTATGTTGTTACCCAACACAACACCAGCAATCCTCCTCCGTACCATCCTCCGTCTTCAACGAGAGCTTACGACGATACAATTCCCAACTCGGCCACCAGCCCCTTCTGCGGTTTCTACAGGTATTATGTCACTTCCTTGTCCACTATCCCTCCGAACTAAACTCCTTCCTGGCACTTATCACTGTAGGCGTTACAAGTGCCGTACCTGCATCTACATGTCCTCCATCATCCCACAGTGGTGAGTCCCAATATAGATTCCGGTACCGCATTGTGGAAAACTATCACATCGCATTCACCCTTTAACATCCCTGCTTTTTGCATTAACGAATGAACGTGTGAATATTCACTGGTGTTCCTATCCAGATAGATCTGCGGTCGGTCGGAGCCCAGTGAATCCCAGGTAGACTGGAAAAATGAGTTTGAAACTGCCTTGCAACAGGATTCAAAGATCCCCGTTGGAGACCAGCTCTGTCACTCGCCTCTTAAAATACCGTGCCTGTTGTCAGCAGTTGGCAAGGAACAAGAGTATAATGGAATATTCCTCACATAATCTTCAGTAAATCAATAGGAATGTTGATGTCATCCAGCAAAGGACCCCGCTTCATCACATTTCATTCTGCAGTGTGAACCGTGTTCAGTGCTCGTCCAGACAGCACCTCCAGCGTCTGAGCATGGACCACAGTTGTAGGGGAACTCGCTATCTCCGAGTCCACGTGTGATTCAGAAATCTGCTTTGAGGAGAAGTATATCCCCGCACGTCACTGTTACTCACTGTGCCTTCCCATTCGCTGCTTGAAAGGCTGCAGTCCTATAAAAGAGAAGTTAATCATTGCCATCGGAGGAGCAATTGGAGACAGACAATAAATACTGCCCTGGTAACAACACAAATATCGCAGAAGTCAACAAAATTAATACGAGCGTTAATGTTTTGTTCAATTAACCGGATGTATTGATTAATGGCTCAGTGGACAACGAAATGACGGACTAGGAATTGAAATGACTAGCTGTCGTAACTAAAGGCAACTGCGTCCGAGTTACTGATAGCAGCACTTTAAATGAAAAGGTGAATCATACGGAAAGAGTACTGCAATCAGCCTCACAAATCGTATTCAAAGTGTGAGAGGGAAAGCATTATATCAGCGCTGAGATATGTTCAAAGAAGTCGAGGGACACGCATTGGTACGAGTCACACAATGGATACAGAGTGGTGAGTCAGCCCAGAGTGATGATAACAAACCCACACATCGCGCATCGATACTAGATCCACGATGGATACAGAGTGGTGAGTCAGCCCAGAGTGATGATAACAAACCCGCACATCGCGCATCGATACCAGTTCCACGATGGGTACAGAGTGGTGATTCAGCCCAGAGTGATGATACCAGTTTCCGCACATCACACATCGATACCAGTTCCACGATGGATACAGAGTGGTGAGTCAGCCCAGAGTGATGATAACAAACCCGCACATCGCGCATCGATACCAGTTCCACGATAGGTACAGAGTGGTGATTCAGCCCAGAGTGATGATACCAGTTTCCGCACATCACACAACGATACCAGTTCCACGATAGATAGTAAGACTCTCCAGATAACCGAGGGCTGCACATTGGTACGGGTTCCACACTGGATACGGAATGATGACACGTTTTTTATTCCAATAAGTCGAGGAACGCTCATCGGTACGAATTCTGCAATCGGCACAGAGTAGTTTATACTTGAAGAACAGAAGGAAATGAGATTGAAGGGTGAGCTTGAAAACACCCTCTGCTCTTCACATATTTAGACCAGTGATGAAGTGGAAAGTGAGAAGACACTGAATAGGTAAATGCGACAGAGACAGTCATAAAGTCACATATTATTACGACAAAGAAATCCGTCCATCTAGGTCAACCCTCTGCGGTTTTTCACCTCGCCCCATTTATCTGCACACTCTGTTCCTCTCATCCACGTACCTACACAACCTTCACTGACATGATGTTGTTGAATCTGCATCTGCCAGTTACGCTTGCAGTTCCTTCCACACTCGTTCGATCCTCTGACGGAATAACTTCTGCTACATACACTTCTTGCATATTTCAACTTTCTCCCTAAGCCTATAAACTCTAGTTGTACAATCACTTAAAACGTAGAACATAGAACATAGAAATCGGCAACATATTAGAGGCTCTTTGGTCCGCAATTCTGTGACGAATATGTAAACTGCACTATAAAACTCTCTAGATTATCCCGAGCGCATAGCCCTCTATTTTTCCAAGCTCCGTGAACCTGTCTTAAGGGCTCTTAAACGAGTCCATTGTATCTGG